>NC_136861.1:1778458-2378458 GCF_951799975.1 Gobius niger
GATGGTGGTGGTCAGTCCTCCTGTACAGACACTGATGGTGGTGGTCAGTCCTCCTGTACAGACACTGATGGTGGTGGTCAGTCCTCCTGTACAGGCACTGATGGTGGTGGTCAGTCCTCCTGTACAGACACTGATGGTGGTGGTCAGTCCTCCTGTACGGACCCTGATGGTGGTGGTCAGTCCTCCTGTACAGGCCCTGATGGTGGTGGTCAGTCCTCCTGTACAGACACTGATGGTGGTGGTCAGTCCTCCTGTACGGACCCTGATGGTGGTGGTCAGTCCTCCTGTACAGGCACTGATGGTGGTGGTCAGTCCTCCTGTACAGACACTGAGACACTGGTTGTAAATATTTTTATCCTAATTTTAGTCATATTTTTGGCGACTAATATTAAACATTTCTCTTTAGACTAAAACTGTGACTAAAATGTCGTCAACTAAAATCTGACTATATAAAAATGAAAAAAAGAGACGAAAATCATCCAAACTCCAAATGACGATTTTAGTCGACTAAAATTTAAGAGAATTATTTGACTAAATCTCAGCTGAAATTAAAGGACAAAAGACTAAATTAAAATACGTTGTATAAGTGAACTCTGCTTTTTCAGGTAAAGCTGCTGCTGGTCATAATGACTCACTGTACTGTGATCCGTATGGGACGGTGACTGAAGTGGATCCTCAAACACTGATGAATGAAACAACAGAAGACTCAGAGGAACAACAGGCCCAAAACCAGACGGAAAAGGTTTATTTTCAAAAGTACCACAGCACAGCAACACTTCAAAAGTCACATGTAATCCAAACCCTTCTTAGAAATAGAAAAGGTTCATACAAAACAGATTAGAAAGAAAGACTTGAAAAACTCCGTCTGTATTTCCAAGTCAGAACCAGGCTTTTGAAAACGATAAATAAATACTTATTAAAACAGGCTCCTCTCACTAGAGCACTATCAGTCACTCTATTTCATCACTTTACTACTTCCTTAATGGACATGACATTAGAAACATTCATACTGTACATGAGGGCCATGAGCGAGGCCTCTTCCTGTGTCACTAATGTTTTCGAATCTTCAGAAAATGTGCATTTCACTGGTGAAGAACAGCTTCATCCATCAAACTGAGGAACAATGAGTGGAACACTGCTCTGGATGAACTTTCATTTGGGGTCCCTTCGTAAGTATCTTAAGAACTCTTGATACAAACTGAACACAAATTGTCCCCGACACTTTCACTCACCAGTTTCCTGACGTCGCTCCACATAAACCCTTTTGTTTGGGGCCCTTTATTGTGGCTCACGACCCTGTGCTTTCTCTACTGTACCATGTTCAAAAGTGCTTGGATGATCACATTTCATCTGTAAGGTTCTTTAACCATCCCCTTATTCACACTTCTTAAAGAGAGTCTTCTTGTTTGGAAATGACCAAAACGTCCTCAGATTAAAGTCACAGCACAGGACACGGCCCCACTTTAGCGATACATGTTTCCATTACAGCCCGCTGTGGGAGTGAGGGGCCCTGTGGAGAAAACACCACACGCACCACTGCAACACACACGATAATGAAGGTAAAGTCCACCTCAACATTAACCTGCAGTAACACCAGGGGCCGCCGGGCCACCAGGGGCCCGTGTCTGCGTGTGGCCAAATACTGCCTTTTATAGAGTTCACATTAGCAGCGCTAATGCTGAAGATTGTCAGTCTGTAAAAATAAAGTGAATGTCCTTTATTGTCCTCTCTCCTGACGAAATGACCGTTCAAAGAGCGTCAGGAGCACTGTGCTGTTGACGTCACAGAGGGCTCAATGTTTGGACAAGGCAGCTCATGAGCATTCCCCACTCAGCGGTCAGACTGTCCTGTGGTCAGTGGTCAGCAGACGTCTCCTGTTGGCCGCTGGGGTATGAGGCAGACACCTTCCACAGCTCCTGCACACACAAACACAGTCAGCACTTTCTCACCCTGCTCGGCCGGGCTTTTACTTTTCAATACCAGTACAACCTAAACTACTTCTTTGATACACAGCCCTGGATCTGTTTATAAAATTAACCTCTTAATGCCTCATTTGAAAGCTATAAGATCTACAGAAGTGGTTGTTACTTTTTTCCGCGTTTTTGTCTCTTTTTTGTCATGTTTCTGACGCTCTTTTGTCACATTTAAAAAAATTTTTTTTTAGCAGCTTTTAGATTTGATGATGCCAAACTTTTCAGTTTGGCATCATCAAATCTAAAAGCTGCAACAAAAAAGTGACGAAAACACAATGGAGGAAATGGTCGCAAGTGACGACAACACAGCAACAAAACGATCCATTTAGATCAGTTTTGTAGGTCTTAGCTTTCAAACGGGGCGTTACACTGGGCTGTAGTCATCGTGAAGAGGCATCGCGAGTGAAGGAGACGGTTCTGAGTTTTCTCCAGTAGAACCGGCTCTTCTTGGATTCCCGTTCCTACTGGTGATCCTGTTTTACAAGGACAGCCCCGCTGACATTCTGAAGGGAGTCCCAGCCCCAGAGGAGGTCCTATTGTACATGTTAGAGGTCTATGCAGGCAGGCCTTCTCACCAGCTGCTCCACGCGCTCGTACATGACACACTGGGGGAAGTCGGGGGCCACTCTCTGGACGGTGAAGGCGGGGGGCCCCGGGAGGTCCTGGAGCTGCGAAAGACAGCGGCGGAAGTGCTCGTAGGCCTCACAGCACACGTCCATGTGGCGCAGGGTGAAGTTCAGCCTGGGACACACACACATGGATGGCATATAGGCGTAACCATGGAGATCAGCAGGGAAAACTTAAAACCATCCTAACATACAGTCAGTTTTCAGAGTCCGTTAGCCTTCTCAATGTCTTTTTCCTATAGCTGTTAGCATTAGCCACCCAAACATCGCTAATTACGACCGATCCAGATGTTTTCAGCTGTTGTCAACCATCGACCACCTTCACGTCAAACAGACCTTACATCAACCCAAAATTCTCTGTCATTTACGGAATATTTTTAGCTCTGACAGAACATTTGAAGGCCGTCATTAAAAGAAAGACGCAGCTCGGGTGACTTGACGGTTTTCATAGTTACCACAATAGAATTCTGCTGTTTAGAATGTCGTAACCTATTGGAAAGTGTCTGAAAACAATACTGCAATTGGGATTAGATTTTCCATTTTTGTTTTCAAACCCAAGATCAAAGAACACGTGTTAAAGTGCATATGACACAACATTAGACACAATTATATCCGTTATAATCTGTTATGTGCAACTTCTACAGAGGGACTATAGAGAGCATCCTGACCAGCTCCATCACTGTGTGGTTCTTCTACAGAGGGACTATAGAGCACCCTGACCAGCTGCATCACTGTGTGGTTCTTCTACAGAGGGACTATAGAGAGCATCCTGACCAGCTCCATCACTGTGTGGTTCTTCTACAGAGGGACTATAGAGAGCACCCTGACCATCACTGTGTGGTTCTTCTACAGAGGGACTATAGAGAGCATCCTGACCAGCTCCATCACTGTGTGGTTCTTCTACAGAGGGACTATAGAGAGCATCCTGACCAGCTCCATCACTGTGTGGTTCTTCTACAGAGGGACTATAGAGAGCACCCTGACCATCACTGTGTGGTTCTTCTACAGAGGGACTATAGAGAGCACCCTGACCAGCTCCATCACTGTGAGGTTCTTCTACAGAGGGACTATAGAGAGCATCCTGACCAGCTCCATCACTGTGTGGTTCTTCTACAGAGGGACTATAGAGAGCACCCTGACCAGCTCATCACTGTGTGGCACGGCGCCAGCACTGCCTCCTGCTGAAGGAGCCTCCAGCGCATCGTGAGAGCAGCGGAGAAGATCAGCGGAGCCCCTCTCCCCTCTATTAAGGAGATGTACCTGTCTCGCCCGCAATGGGGACCCTACACACCCATCACAGTCTCTTCAAGGTAATGTCTTCAGGGAGGAGACTGGCCAGGTCCAGTCGACTGAAGAACAGTTTTATCCAATAGGCTGTCAGGAAACTGAACTCCCTCCCTTCCCTGTCCTCCTTGTGCTCCCAACCCTCACTCCCCACCCCCCGCTCCACAACAAGGACGAGAGAACTATCATTTCAATGAATCCACTAATAAAATCTTTTGAATCTTTTGAATATTAAAGATTTAGCTTTCTTTAGCTTGACCATTGTTGCGATGTTTATAGTTTCACTTCCTTATTGGACACTGACAGGAAGTGACATAGAAAGAACTGTTGCAGTGCCGATCCTTTTTATGTCAATGGAAAATGAGTCAAACTGCTGTGGAACTTTACCTTTATCTATGTCATTTCCTGTCAGCAGCTTAAAAATTCCAAATAACTTCCAACTGTCACCTTCACTAGACTAAAATAAAAAGATAATTATTCCTTACAACAGATGTTATCCATCTAAATAAGCCACATTATCAAAAGCATCAAAACCTGTCATATGCACAGCTCAGGCGTTTGAAAACATACCACAAATATTATACTAATATTATGCCTTGGTTTTTCATCAAATATTTGATTATTAAATAATGTATTGAATAATGGGGTCGAAAGCACTGGTTCTCAACTGGCGGGTGAGGACGCAAAAATGAGTCATAAGCGTTCCCCAGGCAACAGTTCTTTCAATATCGATCTACTGAGTCTATTCAAATGACATGACAATCATTATTTCAGCTTTTCAGGCGTGTTAATGCTTATTTACATTATGTATAAAGCATGTGATGTTATTTGGGCTGTGGCTTGTCATTGTAGGGTAATGGTGGGCCACTGCTCTAAAGTTAGAGCAGATAGAGCTGGACTGAGTTGCACTGGCCCTGGAGAGCGCACCTCTTCTCGATGGAGATGTAGATGTCACAGCTGCGGTTGAAGCTGGAGCAGAGCTGGTACAGAGTCCTGAAGAAGGCGTCTGTGAAGTCGTCATCGTACACCACTGAGGACAAGGACGATAAGGACAATCCTCTTATTCCAGCGTTAGGTCAGGTTCATCATTACAGAAGAATAACAATACACTAGTCCCTTATAAACATAAAAGTGGCTTCACAGTTCTGTGCATTTTTCATCCACTCCATATTCTGTGGGGATGGCAGTGTTATAGCCACTGGCGCTGCACGATATGTGAAAAATGTGTGCATAGGTGAATATTTTCAATGAAGGCTCTTGAGTCATCTTTTGTACTTGATAGTTTAAGTGTTGAATGTTTCACCTCTCATCCAAAGGGCTTCGTCAGTGCACTAAGGTTTAGCTCAGCTCGCAGCGCGATATAGACCACGACGAGCGAACGAGGAGTCATAGAAGCAATTTTTGTGAAGAAGGAGAATTCGATTTCATCTTTCTCCAGTGTACAGAAACCTTTGAAAGCCCATATCATGTTAGTGTGGCTGAAACTCAGCCCAGGACAGATCTAGAGGCAGGTAATCAGCAGTGAGGAGCTGAGATTAGGGTCGTTCAGACTGAAACTTAGGCGTGAGTTATGTTGTTAGGACACAGAATTACAAGACTTCAATTGCATAGATGTTTACCCTCAGGGGAGAATAGCTGTTAATAGAGGGGAGGGACAAGGCCAAGCTGAACTCCTCCCTGTGGTCTATATCTGCAGGCGGAGCTAAACCTTAGTGCGCTGACGAAGCCTTTTGGATGAGAGGCGAAACGTTCCACACCTCAACTACAGAGTACAGAAGATGACTCAAGAACCTTCACTGGTGTTTGACACCTGTATGACGGAGAGCCTACACAGACATAGGTGAAGATTGTAATATAACATGATGACAGAATCCACAGCCTGTGCAGTGACTGCAGATGGCGGGTGAGGGGGTGTTGTTCTGTGAGGCTACAAGTGTAGAGCTTGTTTTTGCTGCAGCATCTGTTTACTGACAAGTCCAGGAAAGGCCACATTTATTGTTTTTTTTCTTTCAAACAACATTTTTTTTAATGGAAAACCGAGATCGATCAATATGGGGAAAATAATTGGGACAAAATCGCCCAGCCCTATTTTTGCCACATTTTACAACATTGCAGATGAACCCGATGTTGTAAATCTGCAGACCTTCCAGACATTGTTCTGTTTTCTGGATCTAGAGGTCAAATATTTGAGTATCGGCATCGAAAACCAAGTAATACTAAAGTACCAGTATCGAATAAAATGTAACGTCCCCAGCCCTAGTTTGGGGATCAGCCACTGCCACTTTCTGAGCAAAAGGAGGAGCGTTATCAGATCGCAGTCCACACCAAACTAGGGCTGATGGAACAGAATTAAAATTAAATCACTATTTTCTTTGGCCTAGATCACACATTTAGGTTTATCAAGATTCATGAGAACTTATATCTGTACACTGCCTTTTAGAGGAAAAACTAAAGCCATCTGCTTCTTCTGAGAGTTCACTTTTTTTTCATTTTTCAGTTTCATAAACCATTAGATGTTACTATTAACTTAAAGTACTTAGTGTTGAGTTGCCAGTGCACTGACCGTCTGCAGCGATGATCAGCGTGGTGTGGTCATACAGGTCAGCCACGTCCTCCTCGCTCCAGCTGAACTCCTGCTCCTCATCTGCACCAAACAACACTAGCTCAGTCATCTGATTTTGAAAAATAAATAAATATATACAGTGGGAACCATATGTTTACATACACTTTATATAAAGACACATTTTCATTTAACTTTGACCTATTTGTCAAATTCCAGAAGAATCAGAGATAGAATTTTCTACATTTTCTTCTGTTTTATCCGGGGCCGGGTCGCGGGGGCAGCAGTCTCAGCAGTCTCAGCAGAGATGCCCAGACCTCCCGATCCACACACACCTCCTCTAACTGTTACCGAGGCGACACCAGGCCAGCTCGGAGAGTCCCACCAGCGTGTCCTGGGTTTTCCGCGAGGCCTTGTCCCACTAGGACACGCCTGGAACACCTCCCGAGGGCCAAACGCTTACATACATTTCATTAATATTTGGTAGAATTGTCTTTAAACTGTATATTTTGGGTCAATTGTTTTGGATTTCCTTCCACAAGCTTCTCACAATAGTTGGATGAGTTTTCGTCCATTCGTCCAAACAGAACTGGTGTAACTGAGACACATTTGTAGACCACCTTGTGTGCCTATGCCTTTTCTGCTCTGCCCAAACATTTTCTACATGACTGAGGTCAGGATTATTGTTTTCCTTAAGTCACTTTGTGACCAGATTGACAGTTTGCTTTGGGTCATTGTCCATGTGGACCCGTCTGCCCCAAGCTTTAACTTCCTGCTGATGTCTTGAGATGTTGCTCCAATATTTCCAGATATCTTCTTGATGTCATCTATTTTGTGAAGTGCACCAGCCCCTCCCACAGCAAAACACCCCCACAGCATCATGGTGCCACTCCCGTATTTCACAGTTGGGATGGTGTTCTCAGGCGTTTTCCTCCAAACGTGACGATGGTCATCATGGCCAAATTGTTTTAAAATGTTTTTTCCGTCAGACCACAGGATATGTCTCCAAAGACTAAAGTATTTTATTTGCAAACTCCAAACTGTCTTTTTCATGTTTCTTTTGGAGTCAGAGCTTCTTCCTGCAGAGTTCCCTCTCAGCTTATGTCGGTGCAGGACTTGTTTCACTCTGGATAATGACAAACTCTTACAGGTTCAGCATCTTCACCAGGTCTTTTGTTCTTGGATTGATCTTCACATTTCAGACACAGCACGTTCATCTCTGGGACACAGAACCCGCCTTCTTTCTGATCTGTATGATGATTGGACATTTACATCATTGTTTTAACCAATGAACCTGAACCTTCAAGTGTCTTGAAATTACACCAAGGATGAACCAGACTTGTGCTTCCAAGGTCATGACATCGTCATCTGGGCTTTATCAGATTGTTTAAAAGTGATCTTTGTGTATGTACTTTGGCTTTGTACAAAATAATAAAAAACATGTGTAGAAAATTCTATCTCTCATTCTCCTGGCATTTGACAAATAGAAATATTTTTTTAAATTCTAACTGACCTAAAAAAAAGTAATTCTGGTTTCATGTCAGACAGTGAGCAAAAATGTAAATGGGTCTTTTTATGAAGTGTATGTAAACATATGGTTCCCGCTGTATATATCACTGCTGTAGGATTTCTTGTGTTACCTGTGCAGAGGTCCCGCTGCAGCCAGTCCAACTGCCTCACTCTGACCTCTCCTCCTGAGAAGAGAGGGTTTCAGAACCTCAAATGGTAAATGGTCTCAACTTATACAGCGCATTTCTGCCTTTATTAGGTCCAAGGCGCTTTACAGCAAGCAACCATTCACTCTCTCATTCATATACCAGTGTGCGCAGACACTGAAGGCAAGGAGGGTGAAGTGTCATTCTCTCTCCCTGACAGACAGGGAGGGGCCTGCCCTGACCACCCACATCATACACGCTGATTATACACGCTGAGTGTGCATGTTTGCTATAGGCCACATTTGAAGACGTCTATAGCAGTGGCGCTCAGTGCTGCCTCCCTCTCACCTGTCTTTTCCTTCCCATTTTGTGTGAGAGAAGAAAGCTGCATAATAACTCTGCACACACAGAGGCGAGGCTGGCAATCTGCGCCATCGGCCCCTCCCAAACCCACACACCCTCCCAAACTTTTGCTTGTTTTAAAGTTGTTGAAAAAAAATGTATTACTAATATTTTACCAATTTCCCCCCATTTTTTCTGTATTTTCCACAATTTTTTTTGTCCAATTTTCCTCCAAATTGTTCAAATCTTTCACACATTTCCTGACGTTGGAGATGAACCCGATGTTGTAAATCTTCCACACATTATTGTTCTGTTTTCTGGTTCTATATGACAAATATTTTTGTATAGGTATCAAAAAAAGTATTGTTCAGGTATCAGTATCGAAAACCAAGTATCCTTAAAGTACTGGAATGGAAAAAACGTTTATGATATCCAGCTCCACTCTCGGACAACTATGGGGTTTACACACACAAGAAACCTCAAGATGAGAAAGTTCACATCACTTCCTCTTCATACTCCTCTGTAAATGCATCCTCACCGTTGTGCTCCATCAGATGTTTGTTCAGGGAGACGTTCCTCGTGCACATGCTCAGTAGGTCCTCTCCCACGTCTGCACACAGAGTTCAGGTCAGAGGTCACACACAGTCGACTTTATCATTCACCGTGGCTTTCATTCATACGAGATCCTCTGTCATATCGCAGATGTTCAGGCCTGGTTTATAGTAATTATCTGCACTTTACCGAAGACTAAAACCAAATTAAAAGCCTCTGACTTTTCCGCTGCAATTGTGCAAACCTTTACCAGCCCATTTTCATATCTGGATTATTACAATGTATCCATTGTATCCATGAGGAAAATGTTTCTTTGGCTGTCAAGATCAAGGAGAAGCCTCAATTTCAAGTTTCCAAGCCATGGCACAAGGCGAGACAGGTCAGTTTGTCTGTGGTCACCATCCTTCATCCCAAAATGTGCATATTTTACCATTGAATGCTAAACAAGGAGGCTAAACATTGGACATTTGTGTCAAACCTAATGCCGTTCCAAGACATAAGAAGACACAGCTGCCTTTCTGCCCTACGATGGTGAGCAAAGCGGCAAAATGTCTCCATTTGGGTCATGCAATGTGCAAAGAGAGGCTAAGCTCCAGTAGCTACTTCTCATGATATAAATCTGTGAAGCCTGACACTAACGTTACATGACACATCACTACACAACTCTCCTCATGAAACAGAGCAGTGTTTTATTCACCATCAGATGTTTTCGTCATGTTATATGTTCACGTCGACTGGTTGTGCCATAGGTTTTTGTTGCTTTGGTAAATGGGAGAGACAATTTCACCTTGACGGCGTGATTTGCTGATGTCTATAGTGAGGTTTGCTCAAGGGCAGGAAAGAATCAACTCCGGGGACTTAGGACAGGATATAAATGTCACGTCAATAATGTCAAATCTCAACATGCCAGAAGAAAGATGTCTCTATTAAGGACTTGTGACTCAGAAGTCTCTGTTAAAGGGACTAAATGGAGTTTAAACATTTCAAAACTAATTATTTTCCTCCCCCTACATGTTCCAGCCATGTCCTAAGGTATAGAATGAATCCAGACTTATTCACCACAACTGCTTCTAAAATCCTGCACTGTCACTCAAAAAGGTGTTACTGTGGGTCCAAAGTGCCGTCATGCACGAGCTTAATATAGAACCTGCGGTTACGTGTAAGACCTGAGGTGGCAGTAGTGAGTAAACAATGACCAACTCCATCTAATGTCTATAAGGACCTGTGAGTCAGAAGTCTCTATGAAGGACCTGTAAGTCAGAAGTCTCTATGAAGGACCTGTGAGTCAGAAGTCTCTATGAAGGACCTTGTGACTCAGAAGTCTCTATGAAGGACCTGTGAGTCAGAAGTCTCTATGAAGGACCTGTGAGTCAGAAGTCTCTGACCTGTGAGTCAGAAGTCTCTGTTAAGGACTTGTTAGTCAGAAGTCTCTATGAAAGATGTGTGAGTCAGAAGTCTCTGTTAAGGACTTGTTAGTCAGAAGTCTCTATGAAGGACCTGTTAGTCAGAAGTCTCTATGAAGGACCTGTTAGTCAGAAGTCTTTGTTAAGGAACTGTGAGTCAGAAGTCTCTATGAAGGACCTGTTAGTCAGAAGTCTCCGTTAAGGACCTGTGAGTCAGAAGTCTCCATTAAGGACCTGTGAGTCAGTAGTCTCTATGAAGGACCTGTGAGTCAGAAGTCTCCATTAAGGACCTGTGAGTCAGAAGTCTCTATGAAGGACCTGTGAGTCAGAAGTCTCCTTTAAGGACCTGTGAGTCAAAAGTCTCTATGAAGGACCTGTGAGTCAAAAGTCTCTATGAAGGACCTGTGAGTCAGAAGTCTCCATTAAGGACCTGTGAGTCAGAAGTCTCCGTTAAGGACCTGTGAGTCAGTAGTCTCTATGAAGGACCTGTGAGTCAGAAGTCTCCATTAAGGACCTGTGAGTCAGAAGTCTCTATGAAGGACCTGTGAGTCAGAAGTCTCTATGAAGGACCTGTGAGTCAGAAGTCTCTATGAAGGACCTGTAAGTCAGAAGTCTCTATGAAGGACCTGTGAGTCAGAAGTCTCTATGAAGGACCTGTGAGTCAGAAGTCTCTATGAAGGACCTGTTAGTCAGAAGTCTCTGTTAAGGACCTGTGAGTCAGAAGTCTCTGTTCAGGACCTGTGAGTCAGAAGTCTCCATTAAGGACCTGTGAGTCAGTAGTCTCTATGAAGGACCTGTGAGTCAGAAGTCTCCTTTAAGGACCTGTGAGTCAAAAGTCTCCATTAAGGACCTGTGAGTCAGTAGTCTCTATGAAGGACCTGTGAGTCAGAAGTCTCCTTTAAGGACCTGTGAGTCAAAAGTCTCTATGAAGGACCTGTGAGTCAAAAGTCTCTATGAAGGACCTGTGAGTCAGAAGTCTCCATTAAGGACCTGTGAGTCAGAAGTCTCCGTTAAGGACCTGTGAGTCAGTAGTCTCTATGAAGGACCTGTGAGTCAGAAGTCTCCATTAAGGACCTGTGAGTCAGAAGTCTCTGTTAAGGACCTGTGAGTCAGAAGTCTCCATTAAGGACCTGTGAGTCAAAAGTCTCTATGAAGGACCTGTGATTCAGAAGTCTCTATGACGGACCTGTGAGTCAGAAGTCTCTATGAAGGACCTGTGAGTCAGAAGTCTCCATTAAGGACCTGTGAGTCAGAAGTCTCTGTTAAGGACCTGTGAGTCAGAAGTCTCTATGAAGGACCTGTGAGTCAGAAGTCTCCTTTAAGGACCTGTGAGTCAGAAGATATCCTTTAAGGACCTGTGAGTCTGAAGTCTCTATGAAGGACCTGTGAGTCAGAAGTCTCTGTTCAGGACCTGTGAGTCAGAAGTCTCTATGAAGGACCTGTGAGTCAGAAGTCTCCTTTAAGGACCTGTGAGAACATAAGACTTGGCTGACCTGTGCAGTAGACTCTCTTGGCCACAGACGCAGTGATGATGCTGCTCAGACCAGTTCCGGCTCCCAGCTCCAGCACTGTGGCCCCTGTGAAGCCCCCGCGCTGTGACAGCACCCAGTCCGCCAGCAGCAAGGCCCCGCGCCACACCTGCCAACGAGAAGGGGAGACACTTTATTCTTTACTCTGTGCGTCCTCTGGATCTGGCCTTCGGTCGCACTGGGGGACATTTGCAATTTTAGACTTAATTTTAATTTAGAGATCATTTTGTTTATTTCTTAAGGTTAGGTTAGGTCCAGTAAGGTTAGGATTGTGACTTTTGTCATGTGAAAAGCACAATATAAACAAGACTGACCTGTTTGCCGACGTCCTCCAGCAGCGTGGCCATGGTGTGCTCTGGGAGACAGAATGGAAACTTATTATTCTTAGAGATCACATCGTGATAATTAAAGCAGAGTCACAGCCAGGCACGTGCGGGGGCCATAGTTTGTCCAAACCTTTCCTATGGTCCTAGATTTTAGTTCTGCTCAAATAATCCTAATCAGCTGATTTGAGTCACTCAAATCCGAAATGCCCCCCACATTAGTTCATCATATGTTTTCAATGCCATCAGTCCCACGGCAGAAAGTGGTGCTCAAAGAAAGGAAGTGAGAACAGAGGCAGCTCCTGCACAGAACAATCTCCGCAACTTGTGTTTCAGTCAGTTCAGTCACAGTTCACTCTTTACTTTTTGATAATCGGCCTCATAATCATGATATTTCTTGGCTACCAAACACAACAGTCAAAATGAGCTGAAAGCAACGAAGAGAGCTGTGATTTGGACCATTTTAACCGCTGGAAAGTTAATGATTTTTTTTGTAGTCGCCGTGGATTTCCTGCTACAATAATAATATAGGCAATAGACAGAAAAGGAGTGAAGAACGAAAAGAGCTGCTGTCAAAAATGACTTCCAGTCCTCGTTCATAGTTGGTGGAGACGAACACATTTCTGACCCTTCAAGGCGACTGACGGACGGTTGAGCGAAGTCCAGGATCTGAAACTGTGGCCACCTTTCATGTCAGCCGATATTGCAGAATATTTAAACAGGGATGAGAAACCACTACTCCACCAGCTTCGTAATGACTACAAGGAAGGTGGGTGTGACATTTGGTTGATAAGTTGACGGACATAATGTGCATGCAGTTCAGGTCATTGCAAGTCTTAAAACAAGTTACAATTCACTCTCACACACCATCCTTCCTGTCTAGTGGATAAATACATAAAGCATACATCTTTGGAAATATATTTTATTTCACATTCACATTATTTTAATGTGAAAAATAAAGACTATTTAAAACTTGTCAATAGGGAGGTGGACAGAAAACAAAATCTTTTCTAATTGTGGCCAGACTAGGTCCACCCTAGCCTGGTTTTACCATACCCTGGTACTTACTGCGTTTCGTACAAGGGTCTGGACTTTCACAATTGAGCTCCGTTATCAGGTGGGAGTTTGGAAACAAAGTTTGGAAACTGATTCTCACTAGCGTTTGGTTGTGATGTATGAAATGTGTCTGAGTGAGTGAAGAAGCTCAATCATAACTCTTGCTTTGTTCCTTCCTTTTTTAATTTCTGGACATTTGGGAGCCGAGCCAGGACGGATTGAAGAGCTTCCAGTACTTTCGTATCCGCCGCCATTTCCAAACTACAACACGCAAATCGGCGCAAATGCTTGGCATCACCGACAACACCGGCTCCCCCGCTCGCTGAATGGTAGGTAGAAAGTCAACCGATGTAATGCAGCCTCTGAGATCGAGCCCAGACGTACATGTAGGGAAATTATAATTAACCGGAGTTTATGGATGGCTAAGGCCAGGCTAGGTCCACCTGTGCCTCCGGCGTCAGAAACCCAACTGTGTCAGCAGAATTCAGCAGATCCGAATCGTGGCGTGGGCTTGAGCGTCGCCTTGGTGTGTGTTCTCTCATAGAAAACAATAGATGTGGCTTTTTTTTCACATGTCACAGCTTCTCCTATGCCTTAAAGGGACTAGATGGAAGTTGTCATTTTTACACTTCATTCATATTCTGTAATGTTTTACCTTTGCCATTCATCATTAGTTTCAAAAACACCCCTCCCCGTGTGGGAGCCATTGGATTTAATTTTAGGGGCAGCTCTGGTCATAAATACTACATTAAGAGTAAGATGATTATGTCCTCACCGATCCTTAGAATATTCATGGCTTCAGAAGTGCCGTCTTCCTCCGTAGGGTCCTCGAGGTCCTGGAAGTCAAGAGGGGCGACCTGACTCAGCAGCACTGGACACACCTCATCTCTCCCACACTCGGGGGGAGATAGTCTCCGCAGCCTGGACAAAGGGACACGATTAACAGCATTAAACGGTGCGGTTTGCTCTATGAGCGCTTATTGTTTAAAATAGCAATGAACTCAATCTGGGTTGGCTTTAACATGCCTTTACCTGATGCCTTTACATCACATACAGAATCTAAATCTAAAAGTTTATGCAGAGGTGTGAAAGATCAGAAATAAATCTTATTATATCAGTATCAGATCATGTATATCAGATTATGTATCAGATTATGCACAATTATTACACCAATGAGGTTTTTTTGGTTATTTTCAGCGGCTGTAGCCAGACTTCCAACCTGAAGTGTCCAGAAGTACAAGGAGTTCAGAGCTTAGAGACATTACTAATGTGAGAAAAGTGGAAACTACTGATCAAGACCAGCAGGGCTGTGCAGAGAACTACTGAGGGGCACTTCAGGGGAATGGAGCAAAAGGGGCATTGGCTCAAGCCCATTCATCAGTCCATAAAAGCTTTGAAAACTCTGTCTTTAGGTCATTCCTGACCCAGTCTAAACATTTCATCTTATGTGTCTTGATCAATAGAGGTTGTAACTTACACTTTTCTCACAATGGCGATGTCTCTATGAACACTGAACACTTGATTTGTCTTTGTGTCTTTGGTTGTCAACTCACTTCTTATGAACCTTTTGGCTGTTGGCATTTTTATTTTTTATTATTTATTTTTTTAAATTGCTACATCCCTATTACCTGGGACACTTTGATCCAACAGCCTTTCAGTTTTAAGCCTTTGAAACACCAGCGCTCGCCATATGACACGCTGCTCCTTCAGAAACAGCCATGTCGAAAACAGGTCATGTGGAGCCCATACCTGCGACGTGTGAAGTCAAAGTCTCCATCCTGGTCCAGAACCACCCCTTGGTCCTCGTCTGAAGACTCCCCGCTGTCTGGGGACTGCTTCCTGACCCTGTCCCTGTTGCTCTGCTGGTCCTCCAGGGACTGTCCGCTGACCCTGTCCCTCTGCTGGTCCTCCAGGGACTGTCCGCTGACCCTGTCCCTCTGCTGGTCCTCCAGGGACTGTCCGCTGACCCTGTCCCCACTGCTCTGCTGGTCCTCCAGGGACTGTCCGCTGACCCTGTCCCCACTGCTCTGCTGGTCCTCCTGGGACTGTCCACTGACCCTGTCCCCACTGCTCTGCTGGTCCTCCAGGGACTGTCCGCTGACCCTGTCCCCACTGCTCTGCTGGTCCTCCGGGGACTGTCCACTGACCCTGTCCCCACTGCTCTGCTGGTCCACCGGGGACTGTCCACTGGCCCTGTCCCCACCGCTTATCTGGTCCTCTCGGATTTGTTCACTGACCCTCTTCTTTCTACTGCTGGTGCCCCCAGTCTCATCCTGGGGCAGAAGTCTGAACCTGGATACAAACACTGGAAAGACAGGATACACAGGTCATTTACACTGCCTGACCTCCATAAAGATCACCACCCAAAAAAAAAAAGAAGTTACGCTCTAGAGTAATACGATGTTTTCTTCTGCTCTTTGGTCTTTTAAATGATTTGAAAAAAATCCGGAGCAAGAAACAGCGAGCAAAGGTATCTAGTGTTGCTCTGATTGGTTGAAGCTTCGATTGTGGCACTATTCCCTGTGATTGTTTCAGTAAGCTTCTGCAATGTCCAAAGTGTTGATCCTGTATCGATGATGGGAGAGTGTGACAACTGCGCAAAGCCTTCTCCAGCACATCCCAAAGATTCCCAATGGGGTTGTGATCTGGACTCTGTGGTGGCAAATCCACAATGTAAGGGACCTGTCACAATTGGCGTACGGGCGCTATGCAATCATTTGCGGCCTCAAAATATGAAGTTCGTGCGATCACTCTCTTTTGGCGAAATCCGCGGGACGGCGTGTTGATGATGGTTTCATGAGGAGGCACGAGCCGTATGTTCGCTGTTCACCTGCTGCTCGTCCCCATGCGTCTCCAAAGTGCGCGTGTGTTTTCCTACTGGATCAAAATCCTCTGCTTTTGAAGAGTCCATGATAAAAACTTCATAGTCCTCGGACAAACAGCTGCTGAGCTGTTTCCTGCTAGTTTCCATTTGACTGTGGCCTGTGGGCTGCGTCCTGCAGCAGGTGACGCTCCTTGGACCAGCGCGTGGAGACGCTGGATGAGCGCGTGGAGGGCACCGAGTTGTTAATAATTTTTTTCAATCAAATCACAGGCAGTATCGATAGGCTATTTCTTCAAAGCCATGAGTATTTATTTGCGATAATGATCTTTTTTTAAAATCTTTTATAAAAAGTGATAATTATTGATTGTGGACGTCTGTCCTTTATTCGTCATAACTTGTAAATGTTCCCTCGAAGGCTCTGTCAGGAATAAGTCAGGCAGAAGCTGGTCACTTCCCCGGAGCAGGACCTGAGCTCAGGGTCCACACATGGCCGGGGCGACCAACATCGCGCACCGCAGGCCCAGTTTATTTATTGATTTTTTTCCACAAAAACAAACACTAAGTCGCTCAACTAAACAGGCCCATTTAAATTTTACAGCAGTTTCATTTGTAAACGCGCTGATCCGTCCGAGCCCGAAAATAAGTTCTCTCTAGTCCGCAGCACTGTCCGCAGTCAGCGTCTGTGGCCCGTGAAACACTCGCTCACCAGCTGCTCACGAGCCGCTCACCATTCGCGTTCTTCCTTGCACCACTCGCATTTGAACACTATCCAAATCAACTGCATCCAGTCGCAGCCCGGACTCTATTGTGACAGTGACTGCGATTTCTTAAAAGTCTACTTTGCGATCGTTGCGGCTGATGGCAATTTCAAATTTTGGCGCAGAACAAATGGGGGACAAACTCGCTGCGGTCAATGCGCCAATTGTGACAAGCCCTTAAGCCCCATGAATCCTGGCATTACCATCTTGGATACCCTCCTGATGCCTGACGCCGTCAGGGAAGAGGCACAGAAGGTGTAGTTGCTTTTTTTAAAAATCCCGGACATGTATTGCAAACATACTTTGAAATATTGTTTAAATCAAAATGCTAAAGCAACAGAAGAATCAATTTCAAAACATGTTAGTAGAGCTCTAAACTTTCAGGGTGTTTGACCTTTTCATCGGCAAACTCCTTAGCTTCCCAGATCTGACCAAATTGGCCCTGGGCTGCTGTGGTCCTAATAAGGGAGATAGCAGCTTTTGCATAAAACAAATGGACATGGGATATTTGGTTGTTTGCAAACCGCCTAAATATTTGACGAAGCCTTTAGCATTTTCCTAATTGCAACCCCTGAAATCTGCCATTTGAACCTTTAATAGTGCAGCCTGACTTAGGGGATTGTACTGTAGGGGTGGGCCTAAGGGGCAGGGCTGGACAGGGCCGAAGTGCTTGGCAAGTACAGAACTTTAACCCCTTTCAACATCACATAACCATGTTGCAAGCAAAAGTTAAATCTAAGCTGGGCTTTTTGTACAGAAACCATTGCTCTTTCTCATCCTCAGCTAAACATGTCATGACCTTATGTCCTTTGCTGCAGCTAATGATTGGACATCTGCCCAATTAATAAACTAAAGCTGGAATTACTGATCTCACTCTGCTTTAAAGCATAGGCTCAAGGATGTAAATTGCTGTAATTTAATTCAGTTTGTTTTGCATCCCCTTCCCTATCAGTTTAAATGCACTTTAAGCACTTTCCGGCCAACATTCAAAATAAGAATTTGGTCTGGTTAATTCACATTTGTGTGATTTGTTGTTGTCTGCCCATGCTGCAGCCCGAACCATGAGGTCTTACTCACAGCGGCTCTTGGACATTCCCAAAACAAAGCAGAGGAGCAGAGGGGGCTGAGCCTTCTCTGTAGCTGCCCCCGGCTCTGGAACTGCCTGCCGCTAAATTTCACAGAGTCCCTTTTAAATCACCATTTAGGACGCACCTTTTCTCGCTGGCTTTTAACACTAGTTGAGCTAAACACATTTCAACTCGATTATTTGCCCTGACACGCCCACTTGTAAACCTCTTTTTTTTTCCTCCAGAACATCACACACTGACGATCATTAAGCCAGTGATGAAGCAATCGAGTTTGAATGAAATCCGAGATGATTGCACAGGATTCTTGTTGAAAGTTGGTTGATTTGACACGGTATGACCCCTCTATAGGGAGCTATGATGAGTCTTTTAGCTAACAATGTAGTTAAGAGCTCTACAAACATGTGGTTATCGTCCTAGCTCAGCAGTTCTTGTTTCAGTCTGCTCCTGGACAAAAAGAAATGAGGAAGGCGGTGGATTGGGAGGACCGACCTGGCTGGCCAGCGCGGTTGAGCCGGGTCATGAGGTGGCGTGCACGTGGCTGCAGCATGTGCACGTCAGACAGCACAGAGTCGTGGTGGAAGGTCACACTGTCCATCCTCTGAAAGCTGAGGAATCAAAAACAACAACACACATTGTTGTACCTCACAAACCGAAACTAAAACAGAGCTCAGTGCAATAAGTTGGTTTTGAAAAAAAAAAAGGCCTATATGGTATTCAGTATTCATGATCTCTGTAATGTAGTATGTAATGGATGCAATTTTGCAGGATGTCTAGTTTAGCAGTTAGTGATGACATACATGATGACAAATAACTGCATCAGACTCATGAACACTAAATAACTCTGTATCAGACTCATGAACACTAAATAACTGTATCAGACTCATGAACACTAAATAACTCTGTATCAGACTCATGAACACTAAATAACTGTATCAGACTCATGAACACTAAATAACTGTATCAGACTCATGAACACTAAATAACTCTGTATCAGACTCATGAACACTAAATAACTGTATCAGACTCATGAACACTAAATAACTCTGTATCAGACTCATGAACACTAAATAACTGCATCAGACTCATGAACACTAAATAACTGTATCAGACTCATGAACACTTAATAACTGTATCAGACTCATGAACACTAAATAACTCTGTATCAGACTCATGAACACTAAATAACTGTATCAGACTCATGAACACTAAATAACTGTATCAGACTCATGAACACTAAATAACTGTATCAGACTCATGAACACTAAATAACTCTGTATCAGACTCATGAACACTAAATAACTGTATCAGACTCATGAACACTAAATAACTGTATCAGACTCATGAACACTAAATAACTCTGTATCAGACTCATGAACACTAAATAACTCTGTATCAGACTCATGAACACTAAATAACTGTATCAGACTCATGAACACTTAATAACTGTATCAGACTCATGAACACTAAATAACTGTATCAGACTCATGAACACTAAATAACTCTGTATCAGACTCATGAACACTAAATAACTCTGTATCAGACTCATGAACACTAAATAACTCTGTATCAGACTCATGAACACTAAATAACTGTATCAGACTCATGAACACTAAATAACTGTATCAGACTCATGAACACTTAATAACTGTATCAGACTCATGAACACTAAATAACTGTATCAGACTCATGAACACTTAATAACTGTATCAGACTCATGAACACTAAATAACTGTATCAGACTCATGAACACTAAATAACTGTATCAGACTCATGAACACTAAATAACTCTGTATCAGACTCATGAACACTTAATAACTGTATCAGACTCATGAACACTAAATAACTCTGTATCAGACTCATGAACACTAAATAACTGTATCAGACTCATGAACACTAAATAACTCTGTATCAGACTCATGAACACTAAATAACTGTATCAGACTCATGAACACTAAATAACTGTATCAGACTCATGAACACTAAATAACTGTATCAGACTCATGAACACTAAATAACTCTGTATCAGACTCATGAACACTAAATAACTGTATCAGACTCATGAACACTAAATAACTCTGTATCAGACTCATGAACACTAAATAACTGCATCAGACTCATGAACACTAAATAACTGTATCAGACTCATGAACACTAAATAACTGTATCAGACTCATGAACACTTAATAACTGTATCAGACTCATGAACACTAAATAACTGCATCAGACTCATGAACACTAAATAACTCTGTATCAGACTCATGAACACTAAATAACTGTATCAGACTCATGAACACTAAATAACTGTATCAGACTCATGAACACTTAATAACTGTATCAGACTCATGAACACTTAATAACTGTATCAGACTCATGAACACTAAATAACTGTATCAGACTCATGAACAGTAAATAACTGTATCAGACTCATGAACACTAAATAACTCTGTATCAGACTCATGAACACTAAATAACTCTGTATCAGACTCATGAACACTAAATAACTGTATCAGACTCATGAACACTAAATAACTGTATCAGACTCATGAACACTAAATAACTGTATCAGACTCATGAACACTTAATAACTGTATCAGACTCATGAACACTTAATAACTGTATCAGACTCATGAACACTAAATAACTGCATCAGACTCATGAACACTAAATAACTGTATCAGACTCATGAACACTTAATAACTGTATCAGACTCATGAACACTAAATAACTGCATCAGACTCATGAACACTAAATAACTGTATCAGACTCATGAACACTAAATAACTGTATCAGACTCATGAACACTAAATAACTCTGTATCAGACTCATGAACACTAAATAACTGTATCAGACTCATGAACACTAAATAACTGTATCAGACTCATGAACACTTAATAACTGCATCAGACTCATGAACACTTAATAACTGTATCAGACTCATGAACACTAAATAACTCTGTATCAGACTCATGAACACTAAATAACTGTATCAGACTCATGAACACTAAATAACTGTATCAGACTCATGAACACTAAATAACTCTGTATCAGACTCATGAACACTTAATAACTGTATCAGACTCATGAACACTAAATAACTCTGTATCAGACTCATGAACACTAAATAACTGTATCAGACTCATGAACACTAAATAACTCTGTATCAGACTCATGAACACTAAATAACTGTATCAGACTCATGAACACTAAATAACTGTATCAGACTCATGAACACTAAATAACTGTATCAGACTCATGAACACTAAATAACTCTGTATCAGACTCATGAACACTAAATAACTGTATCAGACTCATGAACACTAAATAACTGTATCAGACTCATGAACACTAAATAACTGTATCAGACTCATGAACACTAAATAACTGTATCAGACTCATGAACACTTAATAACTGTATCAGACTCATGAACACTAAATAACTGTATCAGACTCATGAACACTAAATAACTCTGTATCAGACTCATGAACACTAAATAACTGTATCAGACTCATGAACACTTAATAACTCTGTATCAGACTCATGAACACTAAGTAACTGTATCAGACTCATGAACACTTAATAACTGTATCAGACTCATGAACACTAAATAACTGTATCAGACTCATGAACACTAAGTAACTGTATCAGACTCATGAACACTTAATAACTGTATCAGACTCATGAACACTAAATAACTGTATCAGACTCATGAACACTAAATAACTGTATCAGACTCATGAACACTAAATAACTGTATCAGACTCATGAACACTAAATAACTGTATCAGACTCATGAACACTAAATAACTGTATCAGACTCATGAACACTAAATAACTGTATCAGACTCATGAACACTAAATAACTGTATCAGACTCATGAACACTAAATAACTCTGTATCAGACTCATGAACACTTAATAACTGTATCAGACTCATGAACACTAAATAACTGTATCAGACTCATGAACACTAAATAACTCTGTATCAGACTCATGAACACTAAATAACTGTATCAGACTCATGAACACTTAATAACTGTATCAGACTCATGAACACTTAATAACTGTATCAGACTCATGAACACTAAATAACTCTGTATCAGACTCATGAACACTAAATAACTGTATCAGACTCATGAACACTTAATAACTGTATCAGACTCATGAACACTAAATAACTGTATCAGACTCATGAACACTAAATAACTGTATCAGACTCATTAACACTTAATAACTGTATCAGACTCATGAACACTAAATAACTGTATCAGACTCATGAACACTTAATAACTGTATCAGACTCATGAACACTAAATAACTCTGTATCAGACTCATGAACACTTAATAACTGTATCAGACTCATGAACACTTAATAACTGTATCAGACTCATGAACACTAAATAACTGTATCAGACTCATGAACACTTAATAACTCTATCAGACTCATGAACACTTAATAACTGTATCAGACTCATGAACACTTAATAACTCTATCAGACTCATGAACACTTAATAACTGTATCAGACTCATGAACACTAAATAACTGTATCAGACTCATGAACACTTAATAACTCTATCAGACTCATGAACACTTAATAACTGTATCAGACTCATGAACACTAAATAACTGTATCAGACTCATGAACACTTAATAACTGTATCAGACTCACGAACACTTAATGACTGTATCAGACTCATGAACACTTAATAACTGTATCAGACTCATGAACACTAAATAACTGTATCAGACTCATGAACACTTAATAACTGTATCAGACTCATGAACACTAAATAACTGTATCAGACTCATGAACACTAAATAACTGTATCAGACTCATGAACACTAAATAACTGTATCAGACTCATGAACACTAAATAACTGTATCAGACTCATGAACACTTAATAACTGTATCAGACTCATGAACACTAAATAACTGTATCAGACTCATGAACACTAAATAACTGTATCAGACTCATGAACACTAAATAACTGTATCAGACTCATGAACACTAAATAACTGTATCAGACTCATGAACACTTAATAACTGTATCAGACTCATGAACACTTAATAACTGTATCAGACTCATGAACACTAAATAACTATATCAGACTCATGAACACTAAATAACTGTATCAGACTCATGAACACTTAATAACTGTATCAGACTCATGAACACTAAATAACTGTATCAGACTCATGAACACTAAATAACTGTATCAGACTCATGAACACTAAATAACTGTATCAGACTCATGAACACTAAATAACTGTATCAGACTCATGAACACTTAATAACTGTATCAGACTCATGAACACTTAATAACTGTATCAGACTCATGAACACTAAATAACTATATCAGACTCATGAACACTAAATAACTGTATCAGACTCATGAACACTAAATAACTGTATCAGACTCATGAACACTTAATAACTGTATCAGACTCATGAACACTAAATAACTCTGTATCAGACTCATGAACACTAAATAACTGTATCAGACTCATGAACACTAAATAACTGTATCAGACTCATGAACACTAAATAACTGTATCAGACTCATGAACACTAAATAACTGCATCAGACTCATGAACACTAAATAACTCTGTATCAGACTCATGAACACTAAATAACTGTATCAGACTCATGAACACTAAATAACTGTATCAGACTCATGAACACTTAATAACTGCATCAGACTCATGAACACTTAATAACTGTATCAGACTCATGAACACTAAATAACTGCATCAGACTCATGAACACTAAATAACTGTATCAGACTCATGAACACCAAATAACTGTATCAGACTCATGAACACTAAATAACTGTATCAGACTCATGAACACTAAATAACTGTATCAGACTCATGAACACTAAATAACTCTGTATCAGACTCATGAACACTAAATAACTGTATCAGACTCATGAACACTAAATAACTGTATCAGACTCATGAACACTAAATAACTGTATCAGACTCATGAACACTAAATAACTCTGTATCAGACTCATGAACACTAAATAACTGTATCAGACTCATGAACACTAAATAACTGTATCAGACTCATGAACACTTAATAACTGTATCAGACTCATGAACACTAAATAACTGCATCAGACTCATGAACACTAAATAACTGTATCAGACTCATGAACACTAAATAACTGTATCAGACTCATGAACACTAAATAACTGTATCAGACTCATGAACACTTAATAACTGTATCAGACTCATGAACACTAAATAACTGTATCAGACTCATGAACACTAAATAACTGTATCAGACTCATGAACACTAAATAACTGTATCAGACTCATGAACAGTAAATAACTGTATCAGACTCATGAACACTAAATAACTGTATCAGACTCATGAACACTAAATAACTGTATCAGACTCATGAACACTTAATAACTGTATCAGACTCATGAACACTAAATAACTGCATCAGACTCATGAACACTTAATAACTGTATCAGACTCATGAACACTTAACTGTATCAGACTCATGAACACTAAATAACTGTATCAGACTCATAAACACTAAATAACTGTATCAGACTCATGAACACTTAATAACTGTATCAGACTCATGAACACTAAATAACTGTATCAGACTCATGAACACTTAATAACTGTATCAGACTCATGAACACTAAATAACTGTATCAGACTCATGAACACTAAATAACTGTATCAGACTCATGAACACTTAATAACTCTGTATCAGACTCATGAACACTAAGTAACCTTTGCACTCTCTGTTGCTATGTTTGCGCATTAGCCTGTTGTTACACGTGCATTCTGTGTTGTGGGATGAATAAGGCGTGTATGTAACAGAAGAGCTTACTCCGGGGGGGTCAGGAGGAGACTGGATCGAGCCTGTTGCAGCCTGTGAAGGGGGGGTGCGCCACTTGTTCTTCCACCGTGCGCGCGCTAGGACCATGCTCCCCCGTGGCTCCTGTCATGTCAACAACACAACAACATTCAAAGACAATCTCTCTGTTATTGAGTGAAAGCCTCGGCTCGTCCTGTCCTTACTGTGGGGCATCTCCTGGGGGTCGTCGTGGTCTGGTCTGTCCTACATTCCCTGGCGGGACAGTAATCGGACCTGCTGCTGCTAAATGTGGATCAGCGCGTGCGTGCGCATGTCTCCTCCGTTACAAGCGTGGCCTGTGTCCCGGGCCGGCTCTGCTGCTGGATCGCGCGCGCTCTGACAGGGTTATTCGGACCACATTGCACTGAGCAAAACGGACTTTAGGTTGAAAGAAACTCTGATAATATTTTGGACAGATTTTGGCGGAGCTGCTTCTTCTGCGTAGAGTAACTTGTGCATGCGCTCTCTAAACCCACACTGCCCCCTTCTGGATCGAGTCAGTCAGCGCATAACTAAAATCATCTCATTACTCATTGTTCTAGTTTTTTAGTGTTTTGAAGGAAAAGATACAGTAATAGGGTTTTGTAAAAAATGCTTATCATGTTTATGGCCTGTTTAGCTCTCTGGCCATAAAACTGTTTTTATTTATTTATTATTTTTTGTTTTTTTGCTACATACGAACACACCTTCTTCTTTTGTTTCTCTAGAGAACCGAAGTTTATGGTAAAATGGGGCATCCAATTGCAATAATTAAGAAATGTGTGTCAAAACCATCAAGGTCTCTTTATATTTGCCACTAGATGTCACCATCTACACCACACGGATAGAATAGAGAGAATGCTTTCATAATTTTAGCCTAGAAGGATTTAATTAGTTCTTGATCTTGAATGTTGAATTGATCTTAAAAAGTCTCCCATGTAACTTTCAGTCCACCAACAGGTCCTTCTGTACCGGACTCTTATATTCAAGCACAATGTCAACAATACACCAGCGTGGAATAATATTGGTTAATAGAAAATATCTTTTTATGTCTCTAAAGGTGTCTGTCTGGGTTATTGCCCACTTCATGGACAAGGAAGGAAATGTTTTACAACATGCTGAATTTTGTGACAAATTTGAAACAAGATGTACCCAAAAGATCCCTCCTGGAACCGCCATCTTAACGTGGTGGAGGGGTTTGAGCGCCTGAATGATCCTGGGGGCTCTGTTGTCGGGGGCTTCGTGCCCCTGGTAGGGTCTCCCAGGGCAAACAGGTCCTATAGGTGACGGGCCAGACAAAGAGCGGTTCAGAAGCCCCTCATGAGAGACCGACAGGCCCGGTTAATCGTGAGGAGCTATAGGGGTTGGGGCAATGTGATTTGGGTAGATCCAACGGCTGCCCCCACGACCCGGCAATGGACAAGTGGAAGGAAATGGATGGATGGATGGATGGATGGATGGATGGATGGATGGATGGATGGATGGATGGATGGATGGACCCAAAAGAATTATAAACAGATTGTAAAAGCTCTGCCAATATCACTATGATTAAGCAGGATAATATATGCAAAAGTCACTCCTACCTTAAGACAACTTTAATTAAGGGTATTGATTTTCATAATTACAAATGTAATAATAATAAAGGGGGAAGCCACTAAATGAAAATGTTAGGTGTGATCTAAACTCATTCATAACTTTCCTAATATATTTGTAAGGTCCAAATTCTTTATAGGGACAAGTTTATAGGCAAATTTCACAACTTGCAGGGTCCCTTTATGGGTAACTTTCACAAAAATGCTGGAAAAATCGCCTGAAAGCATAAAAACGTTTTATAATTTGATCCACGCTGTTTCCCCCACAAACGTTTGACTTGACAATATCCAAACAAAATAAATGTCATTCCATTTCTAGAAGTAAAATCAGGTATAGCTCCTTTAACTGTCAAACGGGCTCTCCCAAAAGAGATGACATTCTCATAGATTTTGGAACATTACGCAATGGAGGAATGAGCTGAAACTTTATTATACCTCTCTGTGTGTGCAGAAGAATGCGGAAATTGGCCTCTTTTATAAACAATCTCATGAAGTGATTGTAATTTTATTTTTCAATATGTAAATGCCATTTATAACATGTCCCATGTTCTTCTGTTCTTTTATTTATTAAGATGTGCAGTCCCTTTGTGATTTTTTTTTACACCTGATTGTTTGTATTTGCTTCATTACTAAAATAATCATAAAATCTAATGATATATCATGATTTTAATTCTAAACAGAAAGCAGACTGAGTGCCAAATCACATTAATAAACTCCTTTTTAAATTTATTCTGACTATTTAGACTATTTATTCTTTAATTAAACATCATTTTCATCCTTTTTCTGTTTAAAACAAACGTTGCTCTTTAATCTGATTTAATTTCTATTTTATTTACTTACTAATGAATGAATTTGTTTCTTTGTTGTTGTTATAGTTTTCAAAAATAAACACATTAAAGTCAAATAGTTAATAAATCGCGTTAATGCGGTGAGCTTCCGGTCACGTGGCCGCGGTGCTGATGTAAACACAGCGCTGTCTTCGTCAGTTCCACACACACGACCATCACCGCTCTCCTCCCGCGTCCTCTCCCGACCACCACGGAGGATCCATCCGCACAAAGCCCATCCGTGAGCGGGGTGTGCGCGCCCTGAGCCCGCCCTGAGCCCGCCCAGGCCGCCGCCATGGAGCTCTACATCAGCCTCAAGGTCAATTTCCGAGGCAACTCCAAGAGCTTCCTGCTGTCGGGCTCCGAGACCAAGAGCTGGGAGTCGCTGGAGGCCATGGTACGGGCTAGCTTAGCACAGCAGCAGTGGTAGCATCAGCATCAGCATCAGCATCAGCATCACCCGAGCGAGCGGCGGGGTCTGGGGCTGATGGAGGACCGCACTGGGCGAGCCTTCTGACCCCAATTCACGGCTAACCACACGGGACTCGCCTCGCTCTCGCTCCGCACCGCCACTGGCTCCTCGGGGGGATTAGGACAATGTGCTGTCGTCATGGAAACAAAACCCGTGTATTATTTTGATCAGAAGATGGCTCCTTTGCATGTTAAAGCTGAGGGTTGCGTTTTAGGGTGCAGGAATCTCTTGTTTTGGTGAAGTAGATGATTGAGTCAGTGGCTGTGTTTAAACTGATCAGCATCATCTGCTACTCGGTGTCTGACATCGTGACAATGGCTCAGAAGGTAGAGCGGGTTGTCCTTTACCGGAGAGGTTTGCACTTCTGATCCCGGCTCCTACAGGGACAGACTGTCGTTGTGTCTGTGGGCAAGACACTTCACCCTGAACGCTGTGTGTGAGTGGTTTGTGGTGTCGTCTGCTCCAGGGCCAGACACAGTAGTGCAGCACTTGTGTGGCTGTGGAATGGAAGAGAAGCTTGATTGTAGCTGCAAATTGGGGCTAAGCCCAGGGGCCCAGCAGGTTGAAGGGCCCCTGGGCATAAGAAGAAAAGCAGAGAGGCTTAATCAGGTGACTTTGTACCTGAGACTAAACCAGGAATAAACCAGGACTAAACAAGGTCTGAGCCATTTTCATTGAGTTGACACTGGGAAAAACATATGTACCTATTGGTCTCTGTGGGAGGAGACCCCTCTTTTAAATATGTCCCCCCACCAGTCTGGCAGTAGCAACAGTTCTTCCGCCAGGGCCACGGAACATCAATTTGGGGTCATTATGTTTAACTGTTTTTTTTTTTCTTTTCACAAATTTGTCACTTTTCTCACATTTCTTTCTTACTTCTGCATGTTAATTTTTTCCCCCAATCATTCAATTATCTTTTCATTGTAGAGAGAGAGACAGAGAGAAATCCGACAGACAGACATACAGGATATGGGGGGCCCTGAAAGAACTTTAGCCCCGGGGCCCAGTTGAATCCGACCCTGCCTGTGCATAGCATGGGTTTGTGGGAGATTTTGTGTCATAGCAAAGTGAAACATTTAAAATACTTAAAATACTCTATAAACAAATACACTCCCGTGAGAAAGTTTTCTACAAACCTCTGAACTACTAAACAAACAAGACGATTAGCGTGGAAAAGTAACCAATATTAAATTTGAGTTGGTAAATAGTGTCTGCTTCATAACAATCACCTCAAAGTCAGAAAAGCATAATATTGGCTGCTCGTTGATGAGTTGAAAGGTCAAAGGTGATCTCATCTCGGAAAATCGGGCATCGAAATGGTTTCCCAGTGGAAAACACGACATGAGGTGGCGTTCATGTTCTCCTCTGCAACTAAGTGGCATTTACCATAATTATGAGAGCACATGAAGGCAGCATGAATACAGCCCATAGTCCCTACACGCTTGTTTAGTGGTGATGTCACAGCTCGACTGCTCGGTTTGCGGATGTGCGAGAAACTACAAATACCACAATCAATATTTGTGAAACTCAACTGAGAGTTTCTGAACATACTTATTTATCAGGCCCATTAGCCAAACATTCCATACCTACTGCTATTAAAGTAATATTTACCAAAATCGGAACTTCCGGGTTAGCGGAGAAAAATGCTAACGGCCCAGCAGCTACGCTAACCCGGAAGTAGTGACTTTAGTAAATATTACTTTTTTTAGCCGTAGGTGCGGCATTTATGGCTAATGAGTCTGAAAAATAAGTAGGTTCAGTAACTCTCTGTTGAGTTTCAGAAATATTGATGGTTGTTTTTAAGAGTTTTTTATGTTTTTTCTCGCATATTAGCCGGTATGCTAGGACCCGGAAGCAGAAGTCAGGACGTCACACTTAAAAAAACATATAGGGACATTTGTCCTTTGCATTTGACCCATTCTTCCATATCGCTGGGGCAACCTGTAGGAGCAGTGGGCAGCCGCAGTACAATCAATCAATCAAACTTTATTTATAAAGCGCTTTTCATACCGAAAAGTATCACAAAGTGCTTTACAGATTACAACATTTAAAACAATACGCCTGGCACAACCTCCCATATATGTAATCAGTTACACCTGGCTCGAGAAATGACCTATTGTAAATGTTTTTAGTGGTATGGGAACGTGCAAACTCCACAGAAAGGCCCGGATGGCGTCGGACAGGGACCCCCCCCCCACACACTGTGTAAAGCACTTTGGGCGGCTTGTGTCATGTGAAAGTGAGCCCCACTGAGGAGCATGTCCTCTGTCTCAGTTTATGTCTGCGTGGCTTGATCTGCTTTAATGTTGTTTCAGATGAAGCGCTCCTTCGGCCTGTGCAGTCTGCAGCTGACCTACTACGACGAGGAGAACGAGGAGGTCAGAGACGGTTTTCTGTTTCAACGCATTTGAATTGAAAACAACCTTTGAATGGTTGCAATAATAAAACTTTGTGATCAACTGTGTGTCATCTGAAACCTGCTAACCCTGTAGTTTAGAACTCTACAAGCATGTTCTGAAACGTCTTGTATTAAGCCTGGGACACACGATTTTAAAACGTGATACAAAGTGCACAGACAAAAGGTCGTTTTTCCACAATTAAGAATCTGTCACTCGTGTGAAGCCACAGGCTAAACCTCAAAACGAGTCATGTGATCAAACGTGAGGCCATGTCCTGGATCCAAATCAACATCCCAGGTTCCGGGCAGCATCAGGAGTCATCACTGCAGCCAGAGGGACATGGACAAACACGGGGGGTCAAAGGGTCTGTTTAGCAGCAACATGTGGGCTGGTGTCCTCTCATTATCACCGCCTTGTTGACTCTGTGACCGCCTTGTTGACCCAGTGACCAGAGCCGGGGCTGGGACCTACAGGCCAGCGGTGCCCAACCTTTTGGTCTCGCGTACCCCTTGAGTCATTCATGTATACTCCAAGTACCCGTATCTCGAAAATCCTGCCAATATTCTTACAAAGTGTCCAACTAAACTAAGATCATTATTAATAATAATGACGCTAATAATGATGCGCTAGTTTTATATAGCGCTTTTCTGGACACTCACAGACGCTTTACATGAGGTGGAGGTGCACTGAGGTGGATGTGAGCGGTCAGTCTCCTGATTGACCGCTGCCCAGATCCTCTGTGTCCCAGCTTTCGTTTAGCAGAAACATATTTCAGTCTTCCCTCAAATGTTAGATGCTCTGGGACATGTTGAAGATGTGCATAGCAAAAGTGAGAAAACATGAGCCCATTGGTGTTTGTTGAAATGATCTGTCGTGGGAGTATTACTGATGTTGCTGTAACTTCTCTTTCTCAGGAGATGATCAACAATCAAGGTATGTGCCTGACCAAGTCCCCACCACATGGGAGTGGGAAGTGCCACATTATTGTCTATAGGGGGCACTATTACCATGTGGAATGTGGTGAGTGTTTTAAAATACTTTTGTCTGTGTTTTGTCCTAGTGGATTATGAAGAGGCGCTGAAGGTAAGCTTGTTTAAATGTTAAAGCTCAAACTTTTTCACAAGAATATTCACCTTTAGTGTAATAGATTTTATTTCTCTGTAATTACATGGGCCCACATGAAACATAAATCTGTCTTGTCCTGCAGCTAAACCAGCCAAACTGATGTATCTCTTTATTACATGTGCAAGGCCTGTGAGCGGTGTGCTTCTCAGTCAAACACGTTTTTGTTTGAGGCTAGACTAGGGCTGGGCAACATTGGAAATAATGAATACCTCAGTACTGTGGGACTTTCTATAACAGTGCTGATGCCTTTTTTTTTTTTTTTTTACACATTTTTCCTCAATATGTCCCCCCACATTTCCCACCTTATTTTTCCACAACTTTTTTCAAACTTTTTCTTAATTTTTCCCAGATTTCCCACTTTTTTGACATTGGAGATAAACCCTATATATTTAAATATCTTAAATATCAATCAGCGATTTCTATATGATCTTGTATACAACACTGCCCACTAATACAGAGACATGTCGAGTTCCACACCAAAGCAAAAGATGTGTTGATTGAAAGTGTCCGTAAAGTCAGACAGGAAAACCAACCACCGGCTCAAAATCACAAGACTCCAAACACCAAGGGCTTTTTATTTTGTTACATTATTCATGTTCACAGATTAGATCCAAGTTTGTAGCACCATATTTGGCACTATAGCCAATCATATTTAGTCACTGATTCGTTTCCTTGTTTATAACGCGCTGCCTCGTGTTTCTCTATAATAAATGGGTTATAAATCTATTGTAAATGGACTCACAGTTGTACTATTTCACTGGGCTGCAGCAGGAGCATGGGGCTGCTTTTAGACTTAAATAATACACTTTTTGTTTCATGTATATCGATCAAATGGGCCTAATGACTGAGGTGTTGAACTTTGGCATGGCGCTTTGCAAGTGCTGTAGCTGGAGATGCAAATGGACGCTGAGCTGACTCAGAGTGTTAAGGTGAACGCCCCTGTGAGTTAGTTGTGTAAGTTGGTGCAGTTCAGCGGAGATAACACAGAATCAATCAGTGGACAGAGAAAAAGTAGACGAGGCCCCAAAAGAAAGACTGAAAGGCAGTGACCCATGTAAAATGCGTAACTCAAAGCTGACTGTGGAGACGTGTCAGGCCCAGACTATGTAGCGGCCGATGTGAAAAGAGGTAGACTCGATCCAACATGCTACTGTGCTTTAAGCGGGCGCTCTACGAGGTGCGCTACAAATCTGTAGAGGCTTAGACCAGTTTAAGTGATAAAACTCGAAATGAAGAAATTATGTCCCAGCACCTGTCCCTGACCACGGGAGTCTGTCCTGCCCACTTACAGCCCACTTAAACCTCCAAGTCCGGCTCTGCAAGATCCCACAGTGCGCTCCTACTACAGTGCAAAAAGTTACGCCATAGTCTGCGCTTAGAAACACAAGAGCGGGCCCACAGTCTTCCTCCACAGTCTTCCTCCACAGTCTTCCTCCACAGTCTTCCTCCACAGTCTTCCACCACAGTCTTCCTCCACAGTCTTCCTCCACAGTCTTCCTCCACAGTCCAATTTCATACACACAGCTGCACTGAATCATTCCTGCTCATCTTAGCTTTGGCCAGTTAAAAAAACCTTTCAAACTGTTAATCTTCTCTAAATATTGATAGACGAATGCACTGCTTCATATGACTTCTTAAATAGATTGGTATTAGGAATGTATAATGTTCATGTGTTGTTTCCCCAGAGCGCGGCGAAGCAGGGGAACCGCCTCACAGTGAACGTGTACGAGGTGCGAGGGCAGACGACCCGAGTCAACACCACTAAGGCCAGCAGCACCGAGCCCAAGAGAGGCTTCAGACCCCCGCAGCCCTGCCCACAGCCCTGCCCACAGCCCTGCCCACAGCCCTGCCCCGCGCTGGCTCAGGTGGTCAGCCGAAAGGTGCAAGCGGCCGTGCCAGACCAGGGCATGGTGAGCTCTGGAAAACACACACACATCGTCCCACTGCGGCCGCCATTCGGGCCTCAGTTTGAACAGCAGGTTACAGCAGGTGGTGCATCTGCGGGACCAGGGGACACTAAGCGCTGGGTTTCTTAAGATTAGATTCATGAAACGAAATAACCAATTCAGTCGCTCCTACAGACTCCAAACTTTACAGCTTTGGACTGAATAACAATAGTTTTTTTCCAGAGGGGGTTTTTAATCTAATTCCCAACCTGATTTATTGAGCTCTGAATCCAAAAAAAACACGGCAAAATTTGAGTTTTTACACATTTAAAAATAAACCTTGTCTACAAAATAAAACCATAAATTTAAACCTCAGTTAGATTTCATCACTGAAAATATACACATATATATATAAAACATTTTTATGAACAACATTGCTCATTTTTATGGGTCATTCACTGGCTTTTCAGCCCAAAAAAGTTGTTTTAAAAATGATTTTTCTTGATATTTTTTAAAATTGGGATATGTTTGGGTGTACAAACATGTATGGGGGCCATCTCAGTCTCTCTTTTTAATTTTCAGAATGGATTTTTCCTATCTCTCTTCCTCAGAAAAGTTTTTTTTTTGTTAATCTTTATTTGAATTGGGACAGTGCACATTAATCAACATGTGTTTCTTCAACATGTGAATGTGCCGGAGTTAGCCATATAGGCTAATTTTCATCCGTAGTCCCATGGCAGGTTGATGTCATGACAGGACAAACAGGCACAAACATACAGTAACAGGAATGACAAAATTTGACCAATTTGCCAATTGTAGACTAATGCTAATGCTAACTAGCGCAGAAGCACAGGCTGTACCCACTGAAACTACATTTCTTGTAGATATTGATTTAATAAGTTAGAACAGAAACATACTTGGATTTACTCATTACAAACTGGTAGCAGGAATGACTGACATATTACTCCAAACGTCCACAAACAGTTGACAGTAAAATATCAGAGACAGAGTCACTGGTTTAGATCGTGGGAAAGTCTCTTCTGAATGTAACAACTTGTTGATTGTGACGTCATTGGACTGAACCATGTGGAGAGTTTTTATAGTTCAGTAACAGAAATGACAAAAAAATCATAAAACTGCAAATATTTCATAGAAATAAGATTGTTTTAATACTTAAAAACAGTCAAATCGGTCACTAAGTCTCTTGGTGGACAATGTAATTAAGTGATTCTTTTGTTGTTTTAGCTACACTTTATACATTTCATTCCTTATTAATTATTATTAATACTGCAAACTCCTTTTTTCCCTCATTGGGCCGCCCATGTTCTGTGTTTCCTGCAGTTTGTTGCATTAGATAAAACACATACGTGACCATTTTCAAAGCCTTTAATCCATGCCTGGACCTGTAGTTTTGCATTCAAACTGTTCTTAAGTTATGTGTTCTTCTGTTGGGCAGATGATCCTGAAGGAGATGAAGGGCACCAAGGAAGAAGACAAGACTCCTCCCGCCTGGTTCACCTCGTACATGGAGAAGGTCAGGTCTCGTTCATATCTGTGTGGTTTTGAGGAGGGATAGATGAGAGACAAATGTGGACTTCATTCTGAGACTGGGCTATGACTGCGGTCGGTCATATGACCCAATGACAGCCACAATGATTTATATAAATGCTCAAACTCAAGAATCAGTACAGCAGCAGTGCACGAGAAATGATTTGTCAGACAGTTGTGGGCTCTTATCATTAACTGTGCCACAAGATTTTACTCACACATGTTTTTCAATGAGTTAAATTCATACCAGTGTAATTTTCTGGATGATTTAGGTCAAAAGGTGTGCTTGTTAGGAATCACATAAGTTCAGCTCATCATTAAAAAAGAACATATTTTAAAACAAGCCTGTCATTGAACATGCAAAAAGTTATTCAGTTTAAGGACCATGTCCATGGGCCCAATCTTGTGTTTCTGAGCACAGACTATAGAGTAGCCTTCTCCGCTTAGTAGGAGCTGTGAGGTCTTCCAGCTCCAGACCTGGCGCATTAGGTGGGCCAGACAAACACCCATGGCCAATGGCGATGTTATGTGGCAAGGGCGAGGGTTGGTGGAGGAATGGAGGTGAACGTGCTTTTCTTTGGATTGCGTTTCGGCCGAGGGCAGACCGGCTGTACATCTCTGTCTCTCGGGACACCGGACATGGACAGTGTTTACTCATGGTGGGATAAATAAGGTTTTTAGTTTGACCTGATATAGCTGATAAAAGAAAGAACACAATGCAGTGCGATATAAACAAGGAAAAGAATGTGAGTCTGCTATAGGAGATCAGCACTCAGTGCTGAAACCACATCTCAGTCGACCTCTTCTTTTTATAAGGTGCGCCAGTCTCATAGGGTTACAGCTGTGCACAGGCAAGAAGACCATCACGTTTGGATCAACGCTGTCCTTGCACCAAGCAGAAGAGCTGGCCCTATGTGTCTGTGTGTAGTTTAAAGACCAGGTGTCTGTGTGTAGTTTAAGGACCAGGTGTCTGTGTGTAGTTTAAAGACCAGGTGTCTGTGTGTAGTTTAAAGACCAGGTGTCTGTGTGTAGTTTAAGGACCAGGTGTCTGTGTGTAGTTTAAAGACCAGGTGTCTGTGTGTAGTTTAAAGGACGGGTGTCTGTGTGTAGTTTAAGGACCAGGTGTCTGTGTGTAGTTTAAGGACCAGGTGTCTGTGTGTAGTTTAAAGACCAGGTGTCTGTGTGTAGTTTAAAGACCAGGTGTCTGTGTGTAGTTTAAGGACCAGGTGTCTGTGTGTAGTTTAAAGACCAGGTGTCTGTGTGTAGTTTAAAGACCAGGTGTCTGTGTGTAGTTAAAGACCAGGTGTCTGTGTGTAGTTTAAGGACCAGGTGTCTGTGTGTAGTTTAAAGACCAGGTGTCTGTGTGTAGTTTAAAGACCAGGTGTCTGTGTGTAGTTTAAAGACCAGGTGTCTGTGTGTAGTTTAAAGACCAGGTGTCTGTGTGTAGTTTAAGTACCAGGTGTCTGTGTGTAGTTTAAAGACCAGGTGTCTGTGTGTAGTTTAAAGACCAGGTGTCTGTGTGTAGTTTAAAGACCAGGTGTCTGTGTGTAGTTTAAAGACCAGGTGTCTGTGTGTAGTTTAAGGACCAGGTGTCTGTGTGTAGTTTAAGTACCAGGTGTCTGTGTGTAGTTTAAAGACCAGGTGTCTGTGTGTAGTTTAAAGACCAGGTGTCTGTGTGTAGTTTAAGGACCAGGTGTCTGTGTGTAGTTTAAAGACCAGGTGTCTGTGTGTAGTTTAAAGACCAGGTGTCTGTGTGTAGTTTAAAGACCAGGTGTCTGTGTGTAGTTAAAGACCAGGTGTCTGTGTGTAGTTTAAAGACCAGGTGTCTGTGTGTAGTTTATAGACCAGGTGGCTGTGTGTAGTTTAAAGACCAGGTGTCTGTGTGTAGTTTAAAGACCAGGTGTCTGTGTGTAGTTTAAGGACCAGGTGTCTGTGTGTAGTTTAAAGACCAGGTGTCTGTGTGTAGTTTAAAGACCAGGTGTCTGTGTGTAGTTTAAAGACCAGGTGTCTGTGTGTAGTTTAAAGACCAGGTGTCTGTGTGTAGTTTAAGGACCAGGTGTCTGTGTGTAGTTTAAAGACCAGGTGTCTGTGTGTAGTTTAAAGACCAGGTGTCTGTGTGTAGTTTAAGGACCAGGTGGTGCGGGAAGCCGTGGAGAAGATCTGCAGAGAGTTCTCGGGACAGTGCTGTATCCACAAACCAGTGGGCGGAGCTTCAGCGGGGGTGACGAGCTCAGGGGCGGGTCGAGGTGAGGCTGTGGGAGCGGCTGAGGCTTCAATGGTCCCTGAGGTGTCCTCCTCTGCTCTCCCTGGGGCCCCGTCCTCCTCTACACCTGCCTGCTCAGCCTGCAGGGGCCAGACGACCGGGGGAGGCTACCAGTGCAGGTAAGAGCCACGTCCTGTGGAAGACTGCTGTCCGTATGTCCTGCTGTTTCCTCATGCAGTGTCGCTCTGGTGATGTGTGCCCAGTGTGTGCACGGCCTGCACTCTGTGTGAGCCGTGCAGTTTCGCCCATGATCCCAGTCATAACCTGGTGAGAGCACGGACTCCTCTGTCCATTCCAGAGCACGGATCCCCAGCTCCAGACCACAGCAGGTAGGGCCAGTGAGACTCATACTTGTGGTCAGCACAGAAACCTGTACCTGACTGAGCCTCTGTTCCAGGTTCTACCGCCGCGGTGATCGCAGCTTCCGGAAAGCAGAGAAGCAGCGCCTTAAAGCAGAGAAACGCCTGCTCAAAGCCGAGGTCAAAGAGATCCGTAAACAGCTGAGGATGGAGAGGCGGGGCATACAGTGGAGCTCCACCCACCGGGAAGGATGCTCCTCCCCTGTCCTGCTGCAGCCACGCGCCACGCAACACAACAGCCCTGAGTGAGTAACAATCTATAGACCTGAGTACAATACAATAGTCCTGAGGGAGTACCACTCTATAGACCTGAGTACAATACAATAGTCCTGAGTGAGTACCACTCTATAGACCTGAGTACAATACAATAGTCCTGAGGGAGTACCACTCTATAGACCTGAGTACAATACAATAGTCCTGAGGAAGTACCACTCCACTCTATAGACCTGAGTACAATACAATAGTCCTGAGGGAGTACCACTCTATAGACCTGAGTACAATACAATAGTCCTGAGGGAGTACCACTCTATAGTCCTGAGTACAATACAATAGTCCTGAGTGAGTACCACTCTATAGACCTGAGTACAATACAATAGTCCTGAGTACAATACAATAGTCCTGAGGGAGTACCACTCTATAGACCTGAGTACAATACAATAGTCCTGAGGGAGTACCACTCCACTCTATAGACCTGAGTACAATACAATAGTCCTGAGTACAATACAATAGTCCTGAGTACAATGCAATAGTCCTGAGTACAATGCAATAGTCCTGAGTACAATGCAATAGTCCTGAGTACAATGCAATAGTCCTGAGTACAATACAATAGTCCTGAGTACAATGCAATAGTCCTGAGTACAATACAATAGTCCTGAGTGAGTACTACACAATAGACATGAGTACAATACAATAGTCCTGAGTACAACACAACAGCCCTGAGTACAACACAACAGCCCTGGGTACAACACAACAGCCCTGAGTACAACACAACAGCCCTGAGTACAACACAACAGCCCTGAGTACAACACAACAGCCCTGGGTACAACACAACAGTCAGCTGTGCGGCTGGAGTGCACTGAGCTGCCCCAGTGAGCAGCAGCTGAAAACTTAATAATGTGGAAAGCCCTTTTTCAGTTGTTTTTCCCTTATCTGGGCATAATCTGAAAACATCACAGGCGTCTGAGATTCATGTCAGTGATTCAAACAGCCTGAGACACAAGACCATCCATGAGTTTCATTGAAAAACGTTTTTTTTTTTTTACCTTTTTGACACTGAAATACGATTTGCATAATAATTTGGAACGCGGTGTAATCCTATTCTTTGGTATTTTACTTCCTCCTTACTGAGGCATAACATTTTGTAAGTTCATTCATAGTTTAGATGAAGCTGTGCTTGTTAGTGAGTGTACTGGTCTTGCAGACGCCCAAAGCGGCCCTGTCCCCTGGCTGTTCCTGCCATGACAGCCACCTTCCTGGATGAGAACCTGCCCGACGGGACCCGGCTCCGGCCAGGGACCAAGTTCATCAAGTACTGGAAGATGCGGAACACCGGGGGTGTGGGCTGGACCCAGGATACCAAGGTACGGCCTGAGCTCTGCATGCTAGCCTTGCGGAAGGAGGTTGCCATTCATACTGTACATTTAGTTTATTGGTAAAAAATATTCCCAAAACAGAGATGTCACCACTTTGCTGTGAGCAGGACATGGCCAGCTTGTCTCCATGGAGATGATGCACTCATCACATGCTTACATTGATCGTTTTGTGACAAATGTGTTTCTTTTTTGACGCTACAACCCTGGAATGTTCTGCAGTTGACTTTAATTTAATTTGAACAACACACCATACTGACTAATACACTGGGTATATAGTGTACCCAGGAGTCCTGCGGGACATGCTGATGCTCTGGGATGTGTGTGTTACAGCTGAAGTTCATGTGGGGGAATCTGGCTGTGGGCTCAGGGGAGAGATGGAGAGAGGTGTCAGTGCCCTTCCTTCAGCCTGGACAGGTATGGAGCAGATCAAATATCCTTCACCATTGCACTAAGGTAGAGTGTGTAAGTTGTAAAATGTAGTCAGCCAAGACACAACTCTTTTCTTTAATAGTTCTATATCAGGATGCACATTTTCTCATTGTGATATGTTAATGCCACAAACGCACAAAAAGAATTTACTTTCTCAAGATTTCTCATTAAGTCAAACATGGAAATTTTCAATATTAAAATTCAAATTGGATACAACGGGCAACTTTTGAGTAAAAAGCTATACAACTTAGGCCAAAACTGCAGCTTAATGTGTTTTGGATCATATTTGGACAGTATGTTTCACAAACTTCTGCAGTCACTTATTACTTTAAATGACATTTAACCATGGCACTTTTTATGCTGTTTTATACCTAGCAGCAACCCTGTATTGTGGTAATCTTCCCGTGAGTTTTTTCGTCGTATTGGTCTGCTCCTGAGTGAGTACAGAAGCTTTTTCTGTGTGTGGGTGCAGGTGGGTATCGTGAGTGTGGCTCTGTGTGCGCCCCCGGTAGAGGGTTCCTACACATCTCACTGGCGCTTGGCCCACGCAGGAGAACAGTTCGGGCCCCGGGTGTGGTGCAGCATCGTGGTGGACCCCCTGGCCCCCGCCCCAGTGATGGCAGATGGGATCCTGGTGTCTCCGTGTGTCACCCCACAGGTACTTTCATGTGGGCTCAGTGCATGCTCTACTGTTGACAAGAGGGATTTTAGCTCGATTTTGAGCTTATTTTACCTCTCCAAGTTCAGGGAGATGTTGACCAATGAGGTGTGCTGTGAATCCCATTGTGTTTGGACCATTTGTTGGTTTGCAGCTTCCAAGTACTTAAATTTTTAATTTCCAAAATACGTGTGTTTGCGCATGCACAGCCAGCCTCTGACAAATCAAAACAGCCGCAGGTTGGGGCAAACCTCAGTCAAACATCAGTGTAAATGAGCCAGAACTGTACACATATTTGCTTTAGGGGTCACAGTCTAAAAGCATCTTATTTTATCATATTGGGTCATGCTGTACGGCCATGCTATGTCTGTTATACAGTCATAACCTTGAGTTCATAAAAATAAATAGGCTCATCGCAGCGTTTTAACTGTTCCGATAGTCGTGTCTCCTCCTAATAGTCGTGCCTCCTTCTGATGGTTGTGTCTCCTCTTAATAGTCTTGTCTCCTTCTGATAGTCGTGTCTCCTTCTGATGGTTGTGTCTCCTTCTGATAGTCGTGTCTCCTTCTGATAGTCGTGTCTCCTCCTAATAGTCGTGCCTCCTTCTGATAGTCGTGTCTCCTTCTGATAGTCGTGTCTCCTTCTGATAGTCGTGTCTCCTTCTGATAGTCATGTCTCCTTCTGATAGTCATGTCTCCTGCTGATAGTCGTGTCTCCTTCTGATAGTCATGTCTCCTTCTGATAGTCATGTCTCCTTCTGATAGTCGTGTCTCCTTCTGATAGTCGTGTCTCCTTCTGATAGTCATGTCTCCTTCTGATAGTCATGTCTCCTTCTGATAGTCATGTCTCCTTCTGATAGTCGTGTCTCCTTCTGATAGTCATGTCTCCTTCTGATAGTCGTGTCTCCTTCTGATAGTCGTGTCTCCTCCTGATAGTCGTGTCTCCTTCTGATAGTCGTGTCTCCTTCTGATAGTCATGTCTCCTTCTGATAGTCATGTCTCCTTCTGATAGTCGTGTCTCCTTCTGATAGTCGTGTCTCCTTCTGATAGTCATGTCTCCTTCTGATAGTCATGTCTCCTTCTGATAGTCGTGTCTCCTTCCGATAGTCATGTCTCCTTCTGATAGTCGTGTCTCCTTCTGATAGTCATGTCTCCTTCTGATAGTCGTGTCTCCTTCTGATAGTCATGTCTCCTTCTGATAGTCGTGTCTCCTTCTGATAGTCATGTCTCCTTCTGATAGTCGTGTCTCCTTCCGATAGTCGTGTCTCCTGCTGATTGTGGTGTCTCCTCCTGATAGTCATGTCTCCTTCTGATAGTCGTGTCTCCTTCCGATAGTCGTGTCTCCTGCTGATAGTCGGGTCTCCTTCTGATAGTCGTGTCTCCTTCTGATAGTCATGTCTCCTTCTGATAGTCGTGTCTCCTTCCGATAGTCGTGTCTCCTGCTGATAGTCATGTCTCCTTCTGATAGTCGTGTCTCCTCCTGATAGTCGTGTCTCCTTCTGATAGTCGTGTCTCCTTCTGATAGTCATGTCTCCTTCTGATAGTCGTGTCTCCTTCTGATAGTCATGTCTCCTTCTGATAGTCGTGTCTCCTTCTGATAGTCATGTCTCCTTCTGATAGTCGTGCCTCCTTCTGATAGTCGTGTCTCCTTCTGATAGTCGTGTCTCCTTCTGATAGTCGTGTCTCCTCCTGATAGTCGTGTCTCCTGCTCATTGGAGTGTCCCCTTTACCGTCTCCGTGTTCCCCATAGCAGTGTGTGTAACAAGTAAAAGAAGCGTCTCTGCACTTTTCTTTTTCAGATTATTTAGTGCTTTGCTCTTATGGACTTGTGAAAGTTAAATATGTGAGAGTACTATCAGCAGCACACCTACAATCTTTCATAGATTCATATAAACATGTGGATTCAATTAAAAAGTTGTATCGAATTATGGAATATTGACAATCTTCGTTTGTTTAATCATCTCTTTGTCTTGGTTCATGGCCTAATTAGTGTTTTACGTTAAGGTGCAATGATTTTTTTTAAATATGAACCTCACCTGTGTGCAGGGGAGGCACCCAGTGAACAAGGAGAAGCTATGTGCCTCAGTGGCGCCCCCTCTGCTGTCGGTGGATCAGGAGGAGTACTGCATCCCCTCTGTGGACCTGCTCACTGCACAGGTACAGCACTTTGCCGTCTTATGTATCCATTCAGAAAACTGTCATGTTCTGTTCCCGCGTGGATATACACAGGGCACTTGTGTAGATACTAGAATGCCACTTTTCTACAAATGAGGTTTTCATTCCACTCTTGCAACAACATCTCAGCTTTAGTAGCTCCTACAGACTCCACACTTTACAGGCTCTGACTCAATAACATTATTAATGTGTCTTTAGAGGGATTATTCAGTCTATTTCCTGCCTGATACTTTCAGTTTTGAACCTCAAAAAAAACAAAGTGAGATTTGAACAAATCAATACTGGCCTACCCCTTTAAGAGACTAATCCTCCTCTGCCCTCAGGATCTGCTGTCCTTCGAGCTGCTGGACATCAACATCGTACAGGAGCTGGAGAGTGTCCCCAACAACACCCCAGCAGGTAAGGGGCCAACAGGGGGAGTCCAGGGAGACAAGGGCCGTCTGAGGGGCCACCAGATGGAGTTCAGGGATATGAGGACCGTCTGATGGGCCAACAGGGGTATCCAAGCAGGAAAAGGCCAGATGAGGGTTTTCTGAGCTAGCTCCAGATTAGTTTGTGACGCTCAGAGTGTTGTGATTATTTGTCCATGTCATTTTTGTCGATTGCCTAATTAGTTCTTTTCCCCTCTGCCTCAAGACTGCCACCTTCAGGACAAAGGCAGCCCCTCTCTAGGCCTGATCCAAGAGGAGGCCGAGGTCATTAACAGCATCATGGGTAATCACACTCACACAGCACAGCATCATGGGTAATCACGCTCACACAGCACAGCATCATGGGAAATCACGCTCACACAGCACAACAGTACAGAGGATTCACACCAAGCCCAAATATTTGGCCGTCCTTTACTCAGCTTGCTCTCCTTCCTTGGTGAGCTTTAAATGAACCTTACCTTTATTGTGCATCATGGAGAGAAGACCAAGAATAAAGGGGATTTAAAATTTCATTTAGAGTTTATTGTCTTCAATGTGAATCACACGATGGAAATAGTGTGGGCACTATCAAAGCACAGTTATTGTTATTAGAGTGCCAGTTCCCAAACCTAAAAAAGTAACTGGTTTCTGGAGTTATAACAGACTTGGTTAAGGCAAGTCTGTTGTTTAATAAAGGGCTTTTATCTGCATCAGAGTGCCTCGGATTCCTTTTGCCACACTCACCTACAACCCAAGGCAAGTCTGTTATAACTCCATGTTCTCCTTGTTCTACTCCACCTGATTTTTAAACATTTTGAGACATTTGCTAAGACTGTTTCTTGGCCCAGCACTCCCGGCCCACCTTCCTTTTACAAGGGTAACAAGCTTCTGTTGGTTCTTGTTTATAGTCATTCCTAAATTTCCCGGCACATTCTTAATATGTCAATTCTTCACGGGAAAGAGTTCCACATTCAGGAGGGAAAACAATCACTATGACTGCATCTTCTTCTGGGTTTACCGCTGTCTCTTTCTGCAAATGCAATCCACTGTGAGGGGCAAGAAATGAGTCCACTTATACTGCGGTCCTTAGACATGGCCCACGGAGCAGCTCCAGGGGCCGCGGCTCCAGGGGCCTCAGGGGTCCCGGCGCAGGAGGAGGGCCAGGAGGACCTCAGCAGCTCCCAGTTCGTCTGTGAGACCGTCATCCGATCCATGACGCTGGAGGACAGCCCCGAGCACACGCCTGTGCGAGAGCCCCGCCCAGGAGCCACAGGGGCCCCAGGAGCCACAGGGAAAGAGGCCGGTGAGTCTGCCCAAAACACAAATCTAAACATGGCACAAAACACACTTTGTTTTTTCTACCTTAAACCATTGTTCATATCATCGTGAAGCGCTGCAGGATTCGGTGTGTCTGAATAAAGTCTCTTTTTTTCTCAGTTTTACTTGACACTCTACACAAACTAATGCATTTACCTTCCAAACTGTTGTGGTTTGGAGACTTAGCCCATGTTGTTTTGAGAATTTAAGAACCAAACCAACTCAGAGAAACTTTAAATATTGATGTAAAATTGACTATATAAATCGACAAAATGGAAATCACATTTTTGTTGACTTAGCCCACATGAAATGTCTTGTGTTGCTGACGGTCGGTCTCGTGTGGCTGATGGTCAGTCTCGTGTGGCTGACGGTCGGTCTCGTGTGGCTGATGGTCGGTCTCGTGTGGCTGACGGTCGGTCTCTGATGGTCGGTCTCGTGTGGCTAATAGTCGGTCTCGTGTGGCTGACGGTCAGTCACATGTGGCTGACGGTCGGTCTCGTGTGACTGACGGTCGGTCTCGTGTGGCTGACGGTCGGTCTCGTGTGGCTAATAGTCGGTCTCGTGTGGCTGATGGTCGGTCTCGTGTGGCTGACGGTCAGTCTCGTGTGGCTGACTGTCAGTCTCGTGTGGCTGACGGTCAGTCTCATGTGGCTGATGGTCGGTCTCGTGTGGCTGATGGTCAGTCTCGTGTGGCTGACTGTCGGTCTCGTGTGGCTGATGGTCGGTCTCGTGTGGCTGACGGTCGGTCTCGCGTGGCTGACGGTCGGTCTCTGATGGTCGGTCTCGTGTGGCTAATAGTCGGTCTCGTGTGGCTGACGGTCAGTCACATGTGGCTGACGGTCGGTCTCGTGTGACTGACGGTCGGTCTCGTGTGGCTGACGGTCGGTCTCGTGTGGCTAATAGTCGGTCTCGTGTGGCTGATGGTCGGTCTCGTGTGGCTGACGGTCAGTCTCGTGTGGCTGACTGTCGGTCTCGTGTGGCTGACGGTCAGTCTCATGTGGCTGATGGTCGGTCTCGTGTGGCTGATGGTCAGTCTCGTGTGGCTGATGGTCAGTCTCGTGTGGCTGATGGTCAGTCTCGTGTGGCTGATGGTCAGTCTCGTGTGACTGACGGTCGGTCTCTTGTGGCTGACGGTCGGTCTCTGATGGTCAGTCTCGTGTGGCTGATGGTCAGTCTCGTGTGGCTGATGGTCGGTCTCGTGTGGCTGATGGTCGGTCTCTGATGGTCGGTCTCGTGTGGCTAACGGTCAGTCTCGTGTGGCTGATGGTCGGTCTCTGATGGTCGGTCTCGTGTGGCTAACGGTCAGTCTCGTGTGGCTGATGGTCAGTCTCGTGTGGCTGATGGTCGGTCTCGTGTGGCTGATGGTCGGTCTCGTGTGGCTGATGGTCGGTCTCTGATGGTCGGTCTCGTGTGGCTGATGGTCAGTCTCGTGTGGCTGATGGTCGGTCTCTGATGGTCGGTCTCGTGTGGCTGATGGTCAGTCTCGTGTGGCTGATGGTCGGTCTCTGATGGTCGGTCTCGTGTGGCTGACGGTCGGTCTCGTGTGGCTGATGGTCGGTCTCTGATGGTCGGTCTCTGATGGTCAGTCTCGTGTGGCTGATGGTCAGTCTCGTGTGGCTGATGGTCGGTCTCGTGTGGCTGATGGTCGGTCTCTGATGGTCGGTCTCGTGTGGCTGACGGTCGGTCTCGTGTGGCTGATGGTCGGTCTCTGATGGTCGGTCTCTGATGGTCAGTCTCGTGTGGCTGATGGTCAGTCTCGTGTGGCTGATGGTCGGTCTCGTGTGGCTGATGGTCGGTCTCTGATGGTCGGTCTCGTGTGGCTAACGGTCAGTCTCGTGTGGCTGATGGTCGGTCTCTGATGGTCGGTCTCGTGTGGCTAACGGTCAGTCTCGTGTGGCTGATGGTCGGTCTCTGATGGTCGGTCTCGTGTGGCTGATGGTCGGTCTCGTGTGGCTGATGGTCAGTCTCGTGTGGCTGATGGTCGGTCTCGTGTGGCTGATGGTCGGTCTCGTGTGGCTCACGGTCGGTCTCTGATGGTCGGTCTCGTGTGGCTGACGATCAGTCTTGTGTTCTTTGCAGCTCAGGCAGGACTGTCCTCTCCAGCTGCAAAGAGTCTGAAGAGCCCTGGGACCAGCCCGTCCAAACCCCCGGGGCCTCTGCAGGCTCTCTCTGTGGCCCCCGGCCCAGCAGCGGGCCCCAGCTCTGCACAGGGCCCCCGCTCTGTTCCCGCCCATTTCCAGGCCTCGCCCTCAGGTATGTCAAAGGAACTGACCACTTTACTTGAGGAACTTGTGCAATACAAGTGTAAGCTGTTGTTATTAATGAAGCTACAGTCATGTTGGGGCTTTGACCAAATCACAGCTTATTATTATTCATTTTTGGAAAAAGATTCTCTATTATATGCGGCCTGCGACCCACCGTGGGAGCTGAATTTCGGCCCACGGCCCAAAATGAGTATGACACCCGTGGTCTAAACCTTATTTATGAGGTTTTAAACTAAAGTGAAGAAGGAAGTCATGGAGCTTCTGCTTTAGACAGAACTTCAGACTTCTGCTGCATGTAGTGGTCATATTATTATATCAAATGTTGTAATCTGTAAAGCACTTTGTGATACCTTTAGGTATGAAAAGCGCTTTATAAATAAGGTTTGACTGATTGATCATATTCTGAAACTCAAATCTGTAGTAAAAACATAATATATGGAAAATAATTACAATTACAAAAATGCTGTATCTAATATAAAACTTTTTTTTTTTTTTTACTTTACTCTCATTCTAAAAAAGAAAACCCAAACAGACCCAGGTCATTTGTATCTGCTGTAGAGTCATGTTTGTCCCAGTTCCTCTGAGTCGTGGTGCAGCAGGACTGATGTGGACAGATGTTACAGATGAAGCTCATGAGGTTAATTTCTTCACCAGTTACTATAGTAACTATTTTCTCCAAAGTAAACGTAGATCTACCACAGTCCTGTCCACATCTGTCATGGTCCACCATGACCCACCATGACTCAGAGGAACTGGGACAAACATGACTTTAGAGCAGATACAAATGGTTAGGGTTTGATTGTTTTTTTTTTATTTATTTTTTTTTTGTTTTTTTTTTAGAATGAGAGTAAATAAAACTATTTTTTGATTAGATACATGATTTTCAAATATTTTTATTTTTGTAATTGTAATAATTATTTCCATATATTATGTTTTGACTACAGATTTGAGTTTCGGAATATGATCAATCAATCTTTATTGATAAAGCACTTTGCATACCGAAAGGTATTACAAAGTGCTTTACAGATTACATTTGATATGATATAATATGACCACTACATGCAGCAGAAGTCTGAAGTTCTGTCTAATGCAGAAGCACCATGACTTCCTTCTTCACTTCTCAGTCTGTGACTGAAGCCTTTTTTACTGGAAACAAAGAGCTCACTGTATTTAGCGTCATGTTACTGTCACTCATGGTGTCTGACCGAAAGTCTAACTCTGAAGAAAGTCAACTCACGTTTACACTGAGAAGGTTGGAAGGGCGCCCCCTTGTGTCACCTTGCATCCAAATGCCCGGAACATGACAGCGGGTCAAAAAGACCCGCGAAGGCAACACGAGGGCTAACATCCTATAAATACCTTGGCACTCACTTTAGGGGACACATTGGTAGCCTGCTGAAGAAACTTGACGCTCAATCTGGTTTTCTTTTATCGAAATAAGACATGCTTCTCTTTTCAATCCAGAGAACAATTGCTGTCTGCCACGTTTATGAGTGTCTTAGATTATGGATATATTGTTTACATGAATGCCTCTGTCAGCTCTCTGCGCTCGCTGGACGCAGTGTATCATGGAGTGCTAAGGTATATCACAGACACTGAATACTCAACTCACCACTGCACCCTGTACTCGCTGGTGAAATGGCCCTCATTATATATGTGCAGACTCTTGCACTGGTATCTGTTTATTTACAAATCTATTCTCCACCTAGTGCCGTCGTACTTGTCATGTTACTTGACATGCAGAGTTAACCATCGCAGCCTCGGCTCCCAGGACTCTGTGTCCTTCAGTGTCCCAGCAGTGCACACAGAGCTGGGGGAAAAGGCTTTCTCCTTCTCAGGTTCCTCCAGCTGGAACACACTTCGGTAGGATCTGAAGCTGTCCAGCCTGGTCACATTAGGAGAATTTAGAGTTTTATTAAAAAGTCATGTGTCGGAAATTGATGTTGTTTTAACTAGAATCTTTTAGCCATGTTACGTATTTGTAAAATTTTTACTTTCTGAGCTGTTTATAATTGATATGTTTGAAACAGGTCTCTCTTGTAAATGAGATATTGAGTCTCAAGGGACTAGTCTGAATAAATAAAGGATAATTAAAAAACACTCTCCTCTCTGCTGTTGGAGTTTCTGACTCCTCTGTAAAAGCGAGATGACAAAGCAAAGGAAACAAGGATCTTCTCTCTGCTGTTACTATATTTCTCTCTGCTGCTGATCGTTCTCAGTGAGGGTTCAAGCTGTGGCTGTTAGCAATAGTAGCTTAGCGATAGCATTAGCAGTGCTGCAGTAAACCTGAAGGTTAGAGCCGCTACAGATTCATGGCCGTCTCCTGGGGGATCAGATCCGATCCAGTCTTTAAATCTGATCTGATGTGATATAATACTCTCAAACTATGGGGACAGTAATGTCAGCCATTTACATCTCCAGATATAAATGGCTGACATTGCTGCATCCATTTGAATCTCTCGTTGGGTAAATGTCAGTTTACCCAACGTTGTTCTTCTCTTACTCTAATAAATGAAGAGTTTGACCGTGTCCCCTTTTGCCCTCAGGGGTCACTGGCACACGGGAGCAGTGTGGGATGAAGAGCCTGTGTGTGGAGCCAGTGCAGGGGCCCCAGCACAGAGAGAGGCCCCGGAGCCGCTCCTCCTCCACCTCCTCAGAGGATTACATCATCATCCTGCCTGACTGCTTCGACACCAGCCGGCCCCTGGGGGACTCCATGTACAGGTGAGGAGCAGCATGTGCGTACGTTTGTGTGAGGGCTGAAACAAACTAGCTCAAACTAGCATGTCTCGCAACAGGCCGTGGTGGAGGAGTACTTCCTCCACCCCCTTGTATTCTGAAGAGCCTAAAAGGGGGCGTGGCCTCGTCTAGGGGGGAGGAAGTATGTTTTGTGGATCACAATTTTGAAGGTTTTCATACCTAGTCCAAGGCATTCAGCCATTTCACGCTTTTCTTCAGCAGAGAGATCCTTTTTCTTTCCCATATTGCTTGAAAATGATGATCTGCATGATGATTCTGGCTGGTTTGAGCGCCAAGTCTGTGGACCGTATTCCGTGGCGCCCGGGTGTCAAATAAATCCTTCGACAGCACCACAGCTTTCTTCGGTCCGGACGGTTCGTAAGGTCCGGGCGCGCGCAGGGTCTGCTGACCGCGCGCTCTCCTCTCCTCAGGGGGAGGATCGAAGCTCGTCCCGTCGTCGGGCTGTCTTCGGTCCGGACGGGTTCGTTAGGTTCCGGTTGGCTGTGAGCTCTCCGCGCACCTGTTCCCTCCCGGAGGAAAGCTCTGCTCAGGCCAAAAGACGTGCAGTTCTGCCCCCGGCTCCAGCGCTGAGTCCGCGGAGCTGACCGCTGCTTTTCACTGATTCAGTTCATGGTCCAGAGTCTGCTGGGACTGCAGCGTTACATCCACGCTTTCTTCTTTTTACTACACATTATTTTTTTATTTTTTTTATTTTATACCCTTTTTATATAGGCTATTTAGGCCTACAGCGTATTTAATAAACTTTTTTTTTTATTATTGACCTATTTCTTTTTAGTGAATGTGATCTTGGATTGGCTATAAGGTTATTGTGGGTTTCTAATAGATTCTTTAATTTTTCTCATGCGCAAAAATATCATATTTGTTGTGTTAATAACAACTCTTTATCATTTCCTGGTTGGAGAAATGTTCCTTTTTTGCCGTGTTTCGTATGTGCGTGCATTAAAACCCGTGGGTGAGGCCTCCTGATTATGAATATTTTTGGGCATTTCATTCAAATGACGCTGGGATTTCTCCGTGACATTTACCATCAGATGCTTTTGCGTACGGAGAGATCTGAGCGTAAAGCACGGGTTCATAAATGCCACGCGCACTCTGGCGTATATCACAAATACACCTACACGTACACCGTTTTTGTACGCAATGTTGATAAATGAGGGCCAGTGTATACACTTTTCTCACAGGTTCACACAGGTTCTCCCCTATGCCTGGCGATTACAGACTTGGGGGTGGAAACATCGTGAGCTGCTCTCGTCTCCACTGTGCGGTTGTTCAAACTAAGAGACAATCGTAGCTACGACCAAAGTTTTATCGTAGCAGTTTTATGCGCCAGAAGACAAGTGTTTAGCTAAGGCATGCGCACATGCTAGTGTTGTTTATTTATGGAAAAGTGCAGAGAAAGTCGACGCGGAGTCGCTCATGCCCAGGCTGTTCCACTACTGCTGGCTCCTCCCGTTCGTCCATGCTCCCAGACTGATGTGTTTGTCTCCTGCAGCTCCGCTCTGTCCCAGCCTGGGGACGGTCCTGCAGGGACCCCCTCTGACACGCTCCTCTCCCCTGACCCCGCTCCCCTATCATCAGCCCACACCCCCTCCTCTGACCCAGGCGCAGAGGGGTCTGAGGGCCCTCTGACCAGCAGCGCCAACGACATGCTGTGCACCTCCCAAACCCTGGACCAGGAGCCGCTCACGCCCGAGGTGGTGGCGCCCCCTGGTGCTCACAGGTCAGGATGTCTTACTGCGTCTTTTGATGGAAAGGATATTGGACAGAATAGCTGTCCACAAAATCTAGATAATGGGCAGAGCCAAGTTTTAGATGTGTTTTTATATTGTGACCTGCAGAATCAGACAGGAGAACCCTGTGTGTTATGTGTCATGTCGTAACAGTGGTCATTGTGTTGTCCAGGCCGGGCAGCCCTGGTCAGAGTGAGCCGCAGAGCGCTGCCGAGGAGAGGACTGTGGAGGGCGCTGAAGAACCTCCCCGGGCCCCAGACTGTGGCTCCGAACAAACCCAGGCCAAAGCAGGAGAGCCATCTGCGGAGCCAGAGCCACAGGAGCCAGAGCCACAGGAGCCGCAGGAGGAGCCACTGGGGGAGCCGTCAGAGGACCCAAAGTACTACTAACCTTCACCAGATCAGATTCACCTTTTAAATGTTTCTGCTTGAAGCACATTGCCCTGGTGACTGTGAGATTCCTGTGCTCTGTGCTCATACAGGGAGGCGGGGCTGACCAGTGGGTTGGTCAAAGGAGCGCTGTCCGTGGCTGCGTCCGCATATAAGGCTCTGTTCACCGGACAGGGCCCCCCACAGGTCAGTCTGCTACACTGCAGCTTTACAAACACTGTAACACTGGCGTTATACCAGTGGTTCCCTGAAGGCCCTGGACAAACTGGAATCAGGCCAAACCCACAGTCCAAAACTGCAGCCCCCACAATTGTATCAAAATAAGCATTGATTTCAAACAAATAAACGGAAGTGTACTCCTTTCTCCTTTTTCAAACACTAACACTTATGGTCAGACTAAGCGCTGGCCCCTGGAGAAGCCCGCCCCCCAGGTTGGGAACCACTGGTTTAGACTCTACACTGCGTTCCAAATTATGATGCAAATGACATTTTTCTCTGATTTTCTAAATTGTCAACTCAAATGAGAGTCAGCATAATTTTCAAGTCTTTGACTGGTAGAGGATCATTTAAATGTGGTTGAAAAAATCTCCCAGTGAAAACAGTATTTTGTACTAATGTAATGTAATGTAGTAAAAACGTCAAAATCCACTGTTCCACATTATTATGCAACTCATCGTTTCAATACATTTTAAAGCTTGTAATTAACTGAAAATGGTCATTTGCTGAATTTGTAGCATTAGGAGGTCATATTTACTGAAATCAAAAGCTATTTCAATCAAAAAAATCTTAACAGGTCAAGTTATATTTACCATAGGAGTTTCTTTGAGCAGCTTCGAAACTCTTAAAGGATCTGTATCATGCTATTTTAGCCATTCCAAAGTTAAGTATAGGCATTTATATGAATGCTTGTACCTGCTTGGTATTTTTCAAACCCGGAAGACACAACTCTTCGATTCAGTTAACTCCGCCCCCTCTCTCCGCACATACTTTACCGTAATATAAATAAACAGCAATAAGTGAAGATACTTCACAATGCAGTTATAAGGAGTTGACATCTGCAACACAGCTTCATAAATGGCTAACACACAAGCTAATATGCTAACACACAAGCTAACACACATGCTAATACACGTTTGGACTGACTCACCCTCTGCTCGATCGCTGTTTACATTGTGGGACTCGCGTTGGTTATAAAAGTTAATCCACTTTGATTCTGGCAAAGCTTCACCAAACATCCATCAGAGACAGTCACAGAAAAACAATATTTTGGTGATAGTCGCTGAATCCCGGAGAAAAAAACAACTTCTGACGGGAGTGGCCTGTTCTTTAGGAAGGTTGAATCATAGACTGTATATATAGTCCTGTCCTCGTAGCCAAACGCGCTTCTTTTTCTCCATGACATTATCGTTAGGTAGGATGAAGAACAGGTGTGTCCAGAATAGGTTATAACGAGCTCCATCTTCAGCTGCAGCGCAAACATGACGTCTGTTCAGACGCTCAGGGGATGTGTTTGTTTTGGCCACAGCTGACCTGGAAGCACCTCGGGCACATCCTTTCTTTTTTTTTTTCCTTTTCCTTTATTTATTTATTTCTTACAACAGAAATAATGAAAAGGGTGGTTTACAAATTAAAATCAGGCCATAAGCATAGAATTAAGACATTACATTACAGACGTCGAGCACTTCCGTTCCGCTGTGACGACACAACTGAACACTCAGTCGTTCACCAGGAGAGGGCGGCACAGCTGCTCAGAGAGCAGGATTCAGGACGATTACTGAGAGCGGCGTGAATGAAGCCACAAACCATTCAGGGTTTTTTTTTTTATAAGGAAATAGCATAACAACATGGCTAAAAGCTCCAAAAAGTCGATTTTGCATGATATAGGACCTTTAAATCCATTAAACTTGTGAGTTTTTGGACAGTTTCTGCTTGGATTTCTTTGCAGGATGTTAGAATAACCTCCCAGAGCTGCTGTTTGGATGAAACTGCCTCCCACCCTCATAGAACTTTTTTTTTGTTGAGGCTCCAAAGGTTCTCAATAGGGCTGAGGTCAGGGGAGGAGGGGGTCCACATCATGAGTTTCTCTCCTTTTATGCCCATAGCAGCCAGTGATGCAGAGGTATTCTTTGCAGTATGACATGGTGCGTTGTCATGCATGAAGAGGATCTTGTTCGGGAAAACACGGCTCTTCTTTTTGTACCCTAGAAGAAAGTGGTCAGTCAGAAACTCCACATATTTTTCAGAAGTCATTTTCACACCTTTAGGGATCCTAAAGGGGCCGACCAGCTCTCTCCTCATGATTCTGGCACAAAACATGACTCCGCCCCCTCGTTACTGACGTCACAGCCTGTTTGAAAATGAGTCCTCTTGTATTTCTGAGCCACTGGAGCCGTTTCTGCTCATCAGCTTCAATGAACAGTTTAGGGGAGGCCGGATAGAAGGTTTATGCACAACTGCAGCCTCTGGAGGGTCCGACACCTTGATGTTCGGGAGACTCCAGAGGCACCAGCAACCTGTCTGCTGTTTTGTAGCAGCTGTTCTATTAATCTGATGTATTTGTTGGTAGAAACCGTCCATATTGTGCCTTTATCTGCACAAACCCGTGTGTGCTCTGAATCATCCACAAATCTCTTATAGGTTCGATGATTACGCTTCATCTTTCATGAAATATCGAAGGTTTTCATACCTAGACCAAGGCATTCAACCATTTCATGCTTTTCATCAGCAGAGAGATCCTTTTTCTTTCCCATATTGCTTGAAAATGATGATCTGCATAATAAAGTGGAACACCCTTTTTCAGTAGTTTTTCCCTTAACTGGGCTTAACCTGAAAACTAATCATCCCAGGCCTCTGAGATTAATGTCAGTGATTCATAGAGCCCGAGACACGACACCATCCATGAGTTTCTTTATTATTGTTTTTTTTTTTTTACCTTTTTGACACAAAAATACAATTTGCATAATAATATGGAACGCAGTGTAGATATCAACCACCGCTCTTGTAACTAGTTAATGTTGAACGAGATTAAAGCTGAGCACACATGACACGATTTTTTCGCCCGATGTTGCGATAGTTCCCAGTCGCGGGGAGTCGTGACAATATTTACCGATACCAAGAGTTTTTCTTTCTCTGAGTGAAAAAGTGAAGGTTCCTCTATTCTCCAGTGTGAGAACAATAAAGTCTAATCTTTTCTTGCAAATGAGATGTTATCAATTATTGGCTATTTATTAATAAACTGTCATGGAAAAATATTAAACAAGAATTAATTTCTACACTAAATATCCTCAGGTATATGACACACCATTTAGATTACATTGATAGAAATAATTCACATAAAATTGATCTGATCATCACAACATGTACAGTGGGGCAAAAAAGTATTTAGTCAGCCACCAATTGTGCAAGTTCTCCCACTTAAAATAATGACAGAGGTCTGTAATTTTCATCATAGGTGCACTTCAACTGTGAGAGACAGAATGTGAAAAAAAAAATCCAGGAATTCACATTGTAGGATTTTTCAAGAATTTATTTGTAAAAACAAGGAAGATCTCTGGCTCTCACAGACCTGTAACTTCTTCTTTAAGAAGCTCTTCTGTCCTCCATTCGTTACCTGTATTAATGGCACCTGTTTGAACTGGTTATCTGTATAAAAGACACCTGTCCACAGCCTCAAACAGTCAGACTCCAAACTCCACTATGGCCAAGACCAAAGAGCTGTGGAAGGACACCAGGAAAAGAATTGTAGACCTGCACCAGACTGGGAAGAGTGAATCTACAATAGGCAAGCAGCTTGGTGTGAAAAAATCAACTGTGGGAAGAAAATCAGAAAATGGAACATACCAGACCACTGATAATCTCCCTGGATCTGGGGCTCCACGCAAGATCTCATCCCGTGGGGTCACAATGATCATGAGAACGGTGAGCAACAATCCCAGAACCACACGGGGGGACCTGTTGAATGACCTGGTGAATGACCTGCAGAGAGCTGGGACCAAAGTAACAAAGGTTACCATCAGTAACACACTACAACGACAGGGAATCCCAGACGTGTCCCCCTGCTTAAGCCAGTGCATGTCCAGGCCCGTCTGAAGTTTGCCAGAGAGCACATGGATGATACAGCAGAGGATTGGGAGAATGTCATGTGGTCAGATGAAACCAAAGTACAACTTTTTGGTATAAACTCAACTCGTCGTGTTTGGAGGAAGAAGAATACTGAGTTGCATCCCATGAACACCATACCTACTGTGAAGCATGGGGGTGGAAACATCATGCTTTGGGGCTGTTTTTCTGCTAAGGGGACAGGACGACTGATCCGTGTTAAGGAAAGAATGAATGGGGCCATGTATCGTGAGATTTTGAGCCAAAACCTCCTTCCATCAGTGAGAGCTTTGAAGATGAAACGTGGCTGGGTCTTCCAGCATGACAATGATCCCAAACACACCACCCGGGCAACGAAGGACTGGCTCCGTAAGAAGCATTTGAAAGTCCTGGAGTGGCCTAGCCAGTCTCCAGACCTCAACCCTATAGAAAATCTGTGGAGGGAGTTGAAAGTCCGTATTGCTCGGCGACAGCCCCAAAACATCACTGCTCTGGAGAAGATCTGCATGGAGGAATGGGCCAAAATACCAGCTACTGTGTGTGCAAACCTGGTACAGACCTATAGTAATCGTTTGACCTCTGTTATTGCCAACAAAGGTTATATTACAAAGTATTGAGTTTAATTTGTGTTATTGACCAAATACTTATTTTCCACCATAATTTACATATCAATTCTTTAAAAATCCTACAATGTGAATTCCTGGAAAAAAAAATTCTCATTCTGTCTCTCACAGTTGAAGTGCACCTATGATGAAAATTACAGACCTCTGTCTTTATTTTAAGTGGGAGAACTTGCACAATTGGTGGCTGACTAAATACTTGTTTGCCCCACTGTACTGAAGAAATGTGTGAGATCAGTTAAAATACAAACACTTGGCCGCTCTAGCAGTGGCTTTTATTAGGTGATCCAGTTATAGTTTCTGTCCCAGCTTTGATTGGCTGAAGTTAGCATTAGCATGCTGCTGCTAGCTTTAGCATGCTGTTGCTAGTGGCATTTTGCGCAGCGATCAGAAATACAGGTTCAGAGCTACAAAATGAGATGCAGCATTTCCAAAGTTGTATTTTAAAGCAATGAGAGAAAACAGGTATTGGTTCAGTATCAGATATTTGTTAACCGATACCCGATATTGTATTTTTTCCAGTATCGGCTCAGGTATCCGATACCAGTATTGGCTCGGTGCATCCCTAGTAAACATGTGATAACAACACTAAAATCCATTGAACATAGTTTGGGCCATTGAACCAACATTAATTTGGTGTTGAAGTGTTTGAGGCAAAGGTGAAAGAGCAGCTCTTCCCCTGGTCTGTTCCCAAAGATGTTGTCTACGTCTGTGCTGTTGTCATCTGATCAGATCAGTGTACATCTGTGACTGATATACAGAGCCTCTCGTGAGTGTTCATACACCTTGAACTTTTGCACATTTTGTCATGTTTACATCCCTAAACATAAAGATTTTATTTTGATTTTTTTACTGAACGTTCACACACAAGTAACAGACAACTGTGAAGTGAAAGCGAAATGATACATGATTCTGTTTTTTTTCCAAGAAATAGAAAAGTGAAAAGTGGGGCGTGCATAAGTATTCATACAGCATGAATGAATACTTTGTGGAACCCCCTTTTACTATAATAACAGCACAAAGTCTTTTGGGGTCTGACTCTAAAAGATTTGCACATGTAGAGACTGACATTTTACCCCATTCATCTTTAAAAAACAACTCCAGCTCTGTCACATTAGAAGGAGAGCGTTTGTGAACAGCAGTTTTCACATTATTCCACAGATTTTCAATAGGATTTAGGTCAGGACTTTGACTGGGCCATTCTAACACATTAATATTTTTTTATTGAACCATTCCATTGAAGATTTAGCTTTGTGCTCCGGGTCATTGTCCTGCTGGAAGGTGAATCTCCGCCCCAGCCTCAGTTCTCTTGTGACTCCAGCAGGTTTTCCTCCAAAATGTCTCTATATTTGGCTCCATCCATCTTCCCAACTATTCTTACAATCTCCCCAGTCCCCGCTGAGGAAAAGCAGCCCCACATCATGATGCTCCCCCCCGTATATTTGACACTGGGGATGGTGCACTTAGGACCATGAGCAGTGTTAGGTTTGCTCCATACAAGTTCAATTTTTGTCTCATCTGACCAAAGCTCCTTCTTCCACATGGAGCTGTGTCCTCCATATGACTTCTACAAACTTCAAACAGGATTTCTTATGGCCTCCTTTCAATAATGGCTTTCTTCTTCCACTCGTCCATGAAGGCCAGATTTGTGTAGATACGACTTATAGTTGTCCCATGTACAGTTTCCCCCAGCTCAGCGGCAGGACTTCACAGCTCCTCCAGAGTTATCTTGGGGCACTTGGTTGCCTTTCTGACCAGTGCTCTCCTTGTTCGCTCTGATATTTTAGGTGGAGGACCACGCCTTGGTAAGTTGGCAGTGGTGCTTTACTCTTCCCATTTCCGAACAATGGATTGAACAGTTGCTCCGGGAGATGTTCAAATCTTGGGAAATCTTTGTATAACTTAAGGCTGCTTTAAACTTCTCCACAGCTTTATCCCTGACCTCTCTGGTGCTCCTTGACCGTCATTATGCTGTTCAGTGACCAATACACTCCGACCACAGCTCTGAGGGCCTAAAAGAACAGCTGAAATTATTCTGAGAGTAGATTACACACAGGTGCCTCTATTTAACCACTAGGCCAAGGTGTGAACATTCTGGAGTCATTAGAAATGTTTTAAAGGCAATTTAATGCACTCAGAAAATGCTGTATGAATACTTATGCACGCCCCACTTTTCACTTTTCTATTTTTTGAAAATTAACAGAATCATGTATCATTTTGCTTTCACTTCACAGTCGTCGGTTACTTGTGTGTGAACGTTCAGTAAAAAAATCAAAATAAAATCTTCATGTTTAGGGTTGTAAACATGACAAAATGTGCAAAAGTTCAAGGTGTATGAATACTCACGAGAGGCACTGTACACTGATCTGTGACTGATATACACTGATCTGTGACTGATATACACTGATCTGTGACTGATATACACTGATCTGTGACTGATATACACTGACCTGTGACTGATATACACTGACCTGTGACTGATATGCACTGATCTGTGACTGATATACACTGACCTGTGACTGATATACACTGACCTGTGACTGATGTACACTGATCTGTGACTGATATACACTGATCTGTGACTGATATACACTGATCTGTGACTGATATACACTGACCTGTGACTGATATACACTGACCTGTGACTGATGTACACTGATCTGTGACTGATGTACACTGACCTGTGACTGATATACACTGACCTGTGACTGATATACACTGATCTGTGACTGATGTACACTGATCTGTGACTGATGTACACTGACCTGTGACTGATATACACTGACCTGTGACTGATATACACTGATCTGTGACTGATATACACTGATCTGTGACTGATATACACTGACCTGTGACTGATATGCACTGACCTGTGACTGATATGCACTGATCTGTGACTGATATACACTGACCTGTGACTGATATACACTGACCTGTGACTGATGTACACTGATCTGTGACTGATATACACTGATCTGTGACTGATATACACTGATCTGTGACTGATATACACTGACCTGTGACTGATATACACTGACCTGTGACTGATATACACTGATCTGTGACTGATGTACACTGATCTGTGACTGATATACACTGACCTGTGACTGATATACACTGATCTGTGACTGATGTACACTGATCTGTGACTGATGTACACTGATCTGTGACTGATATAAGACTGATATACACTGATCTGTGACTGATATACACTGATCTGTGACTGATATACACTGATCTGTGACTGATATACACTGATCTGTGACTGATATACACTGATCTGTGACTGATATACACTGATCTGTGACTGATATACACTGATCTGTGACTGATGTACACTGATCTGTGACTGATATAAGACTGATATACACTGATCTGTGACTGATATACACTGATCTGTGACTGATATACACTGATCTGTGACTGATATACACTGATCTGTGACTGATATACACTGACCTGTGACTGATATACACTGACCTGTGACTGATATACACTGATCTGTGACTGATATACACTGACCTGTGACTGACTGAATGAGTGCGTGTGTTTCAGGCCCCAGTGGACGCCTCGTCCCAGGACACCATGATGGCCGTGCTGCAGGAGATGGGCTTCAGAGACCGCGCTCTGAACCAGCGGCTCCTCCTCAAACACAACTACAACCTGCTGGACGTGGTCAACGAGCTGGTACACGTCACCGATAACGACTGCTACTCCACGCAGTACTGAGGACTCCGAGGCCCGCCCACATGGACTCCACCAATTGACTTTGGGAGGCTTGTCGATTGTAAACATTTCCAGCTGGTAAGATCGTGTAGATCTTACCAGCTGTAGATCTGATTTATGAACCTTTGAATCTTCCCAGGTGACTGTTAGTCCTGTTTACCCCGCTTAGGGACAGAGCGCTTGTTGAACAGCTAAGGGAGAATTTGAAGAAGCCGTTTTAGATCAATATCGCATTTTCTAACAAAACAAGAGTAAGATATTGATCAAGAAATGTTTGAAATGACCAAACTAATGCCCACTTTTTAGAAATGTTGATGATTGACATGTTCCTTCTCCAATAGTTCGCCCTAAGCTGAGCACACACTACGTTTTCTTTGCCCGATTTCGCTCTTATTTTCAATGACGGTGAGTTTTTTCCCGAGTCGTGGTGAGTTGAAGGCAGTCGCAGAGTATCGTGTCTCGTAGTGTGTTTGAATTTTAAGCCTGATTTAGGACGTACAGGAAAAGCGTGGATGATTTCACACACCCAGAAGGGGACACAGGCAAAGCAGCGACCAACAACAGAGTGGAATACTCACATTAAACACTGTAGCGTCCTCCCTTTTTATTCAGTATCATAACAACTACATCATGTAAGAGATTTTGTCAAACAATTCTCTAAAATTGCATATAAATTGAGTCAACTAAATTTAAGACCAATTTAGTCAACTTTGCATTAAGAAGTTTTTAGTTTTAATCAATATCACAGATTTTTATTCTACATGCAGAGATAACGGGGGTTTTATTCTGATGAACTCCTCTCTCCTCTCTGGACGGACAGTAACGTTATGGGAAGAGGCAAATGCCTAAATATCTCTGTTTCAAGTCCATTTTCAACAACATTGTTGATAGGGCAGAAATATATATCGTTATCGTATCGATATCCAGATGTGAACATTCAAAACATTCAAATCGAAAAAAGCAAGATATAAACAATATAGATTTTCATCAATAAAACTGCACTCTTTATTATTATGTTTTTGTTTTTCTGAAAAATGCTTGGTTTTCACTTAACCCATAGTTATAATAGTTATATCGTATCGTCCTTTTCAAGTCAATTTTCAACAACATTGTTGATAGGGCTGAAAGATATATCGTATCGTATCGAAATCCAGATATCCGGCATGAATATCAAGATATGACATTTTGTCCATATCGTTCAGCCCTTATTGTTGACACGTTTTGTTATCGATCGCTTTTTACCGCGTGTGCATTTAAACAGCCTGGTTCTGGATTGACGACTTTATCAGGATGTTTCTCAGCCGTCCTTGGACCGAATGTTAAAATCTCAACTGTTTCGATCTGTCCATGTGAAGCTGCTCTGCTTTGTTAAACGTGCTCCAGAGAGCGAGAGGTTTACAGCTGTTCGCTACACAACGCCACGCCCCCTCAGACTAACACCACGCCCCCTCAGACTAACACCACGCCCCCTCAGACTAACACCACGCCCCCTCAGAGTAACACCACGCCCCCTAAGAGTAACACCACGCCCCCTCAGACTAACACCACGCCCCCTCAGACTAACACCACGCCCCCTCAGACTAACACCACGCCCACTCAGACAAACACCACGCCCACTCAGACTAACACCACACCCACTCAGACTAACACCACGCCCCCTCAGAGTAACACCATGCCCCCTCAGAGTAACACCACGCCCCCTCAGACTAACACCACGCCCCCTCAGACTAACACCACGCCCCCTCAGAGTAACACCACGCCCCCTCAGACTAACACCACGCCCCCTCAGACTAACACCACGCCCCCTCAGACTAACACCACGCACCGTCAGACTAACACCACACCCCCTCAGACTAACACCACGCCCCCTCAGAGTAACACCACGCCCCCTAAGAGTAACACCACGCCCACTCAGACAAACGCCACGCCCCCTCAGACTAACACCACGCCCCCTCAGACTAACACCACGCCCCCTCAGACTAACACCACGCCCCCTCAGACTAACACCACGCCCACTCAGACAAACACCACGCCCCCTCAGACTAACACCACGCCCACTCAGACAAACACCACACCCACTCAGACAAACACCACGCCCCCTCAGACTAACACCACGCCCACTCAGACTAACACCACGCCCACTCAGACTAACACCACGCCCACTCAGACAAACACCACGCCCACTCAGACAAACACCACGCCCCCTCAGACTAACACCACGCCCACTCAGACAAACACCACGCCCCCTCAGACTAACACCACGCCCCCTCAGAGTAACACCACGCCCCCTAAGAGTAACACCACGCCCACTCAGACTAACACCACGCCCCCTCAGACTAACACCACGCCCACTCAGACAAACACCACACCCACTCAGACAAACACCACGCCCCCTCAGACTAACTCCACGCCCCCTCAGACTAACACCACGCCCACTCAGACAAACACCACACCCACTCAGACAAACACCACGCCCCCTCAGACTAACACCACGCCCACTCAGACTAACACCACGCCCCCTCAGACTAACACCACGCCCCCTCAGAGTAACACCACGCCCACTCAGACTAACACCACACCCCCTCAGACTGACACCACGCCCACTCAGACAAACACCACGCCCCCTCAGACTAACACCACGCCCCCTCAGACTAACACCACACCCCCTCAGACTAACACCACGCCCCCTCAGACTAACACCACGCCCCCTCAGAGTAACACCACGCCCACTCAGACTAACACCACGCCCACTCAGACTAACACCACATCCACTCAGACTAACTCCACGCCCCCTCAGACTAACACCACGCCCCCTCAGACTAACACCACGCCCCCTCAGACTAACACCACGCCCACTCAGACTAACACCACGCCCCCTCAGACTAACACCACGCTCACTCAGACTAACACCACGCCCACTCAGAGTAACACCACGCCCCCTCAGACTAACACCACGCCCCCTCAGACTAACACCACGCCCACTCAGACTAACACCACGCCCCCTCAGACTAACACCACGCTCACTCAGACTAACACCACGCCCACTCAGAGTAACACCACGCCCCCTCAGACTAACACCACGCCCCCTCAGACTAACGCCACGCCCCCTCAGACTAACGCCACGCCCCCTCAGACCAACACCACGCCCCCTCAGACTAACGCCACGCCGCCTCAGACTAACACCACGCCCCCTCAGAGTAACACCACGCCCCCTCAGAGTAACACCACGCCCCCTCAGACTAACACCACGCCCCCTCAGAGTAACACCACGCCCCCTCAGAGTAACACCACGCCCCCTCAGACTAACACCACGCCGCCTCAGACTAACACCACGCCCCCTCAGACTAACACCACGCCCCCTCAGACTAACACCACGCCCCCTCAGACTAACACCACGCCGCCTCAGACTAACACCACGCCCCCTCAGACTAGCACCACGCCCCCTCAGACTAACACCACGCCCCCTCAGACTAACACCACACCCACTCAGACTAACACCACGCCCCCTCAGACTAACACCACGCCCCCTCAGACTAACACCACGCCGCCTCAGACTAACACCACGCCCCCTCAGACTAACACCACGCCCCCTCAGACTAACACCACACCCACTCAGACTAACACCACGCCCCCTCAGACTAACACCACGCCCACTCAGACAAACACCACGCCCCCTCAGACTAACACCACGCCCCCTCAGACTAACTCCACGCCCACTCAGACTAACACCACGCCCCCTCAGACTAACACCACGCCCCCTCAGACTAACACCACGAAATGTGCAGATCGTGACTTTACACAAGGTTTTGATCGTCATTTATTTCACTTCTGATCATCACAGAGCTACCAAAATCACACATAATGTGTATTAAAGTGTAGTTTTGTAAATGGCACTCAATGTGTTAAGCCCATCCGTTTGAAAGAATCCCGAACGTGAACAAAACCTGTCTGGAAATTTCCCTTGTGTGCGACCAACCAATCAAGAGGCTCCGCTGTGTCTGTCCGACCAATCAGGAGCCGCTCTAGCCCAGCTCTGGATGCTGGTGTAAAAAGTGTAAAAGTATTGATGAGCTTATTGTGAAGGAGGAGTGCTCGTGTATCGGGCGGTCAGCGGTGACCCGTCACATAGAGACCTTAACTATTCAAGTGTTGTTCAGTTTCTCTTCTTCTTTTGTATGTACAGTATTTGGCAGTTTTAGTACGATGCAATTATGTTGAAATCATGTGTAAATTGTTTTGTAAGTTATTATTTGTAACTTGTTCTACATGTTATTCACCTTAAAGAACACAGAGTAATATATTAGACCTGAGATGGCAGATCAGAGAGAGGGTTTTGACTTGAGCACATGTGAAGATGACTTTGATTTCCCTTTAAATAGCGGTGAAGAGTCATCCCTGTCGTCCCAGTCAGACTGTGAATAAAGTTGTCATCTGGACCTGTGGACTCGTTTTGTTTTTCATCTACGAGTTAGTCTGTACAGTGTGGTCATGTTTCCCATACCGGCAATCTAGAACGTTATCCTAATAACTAATGACTATATGTCGTCTACAAGATCACATCGAAATGACATCGCAGCGAGTTCATGCCTGTTCTCCACATGAACAAAGCTCAGAGCAGTGGATTTAAATGATCTGAGGCTCTTTCAAACTCTTATTGGAGGTTTGGATGATTTTAGTCACTTCATATTCATTTTTATTAAGTCATATTTTAGTCAAAAAACAAAACAAAAAACATCTTTTAATTGTTGTTCGGTGGCCCTCGGGTTTCTTAAAGAGCCACACATCGCCAGAGAAGGTCATTTTTTACTTCAAGTTTAATTTTTCAGTGCAATTAAAACCTCAAAAAACTTACATTGTATCATGAGGCAAATGGAGTTTGATATTTTCCTTTTTTTCCCCAACACTACAAGTCCCTGTTGCTAAAAGTGTAAGTACTGCAGTAGTATTCTGATGGAGAGGAGGAAAGGAAGAGGAAGAGGGGGTTAGGAAGAGAGGTAGAAGAAAGAGGGTGAGGGAGGGAGACAGAGAGAAGAGACGGGGTGAGGGAGAGAGATAGAAGAAAGAGGGGGAGGGAGGGAGAGAAGGAGGGGTGAGGAAGAAAGAGAGGAGGGATAGAGGAGAGCAGGGGTGAGGGGAGAGAGAGGAGAGACAGGTGTGAAGGAGGGAGAGCCAAGGGTGAGGGAGGGAGAGAGGCCTCTTCACTCCACACTTTCACAGACCTCTTCTGTGCTGGCTCCCTTCGCACCCTGGGTGTGTAATCCGGCCGCAGTAGGACGAGTGTGGTCTGAGCGTCCGAGCGGGGGGAGGGGGGCAGAGGTGTAAGCGCCCTTCACGTTAGCATACAGAAGGTCCAGGGTCTTATTGTTCCTTGTGTGGCACTAAACATACTGAGTGTGGGGATAGTGGCGGAAAGAGAGGCGTGATTAAAGTCACCGGTGATGAGCAGCAGGGCGCGGGGGTTACGCATCTGGGTCTGGGTCACGGTACTGTGGATGCGCTCACAGGCTGCGGGGGGGGGGGGGGGGGATATACAAGCACAACACCACCATGTGTGAAAACTCCCTCGGTAGATACCTAGGCCTCATCATCTCCAGGTCCCGGGTGCATATCTGTTCTTTCACGTGCACGTGTCCGGGGTGGCACCATCTCTCATTCACAAACACAGCTACTCCCCCGCCTTTCTTCTTTCCGCTCCCCTCCACACACCGGTCTGCGCGCCAGTTTAAATCCGTCCAGGGAAACCACAGAGTCCGGTATATTCCCGTTCAGCCACGTCTCCGTGAAGCACATCAGTCCGCACTCCCGATAAGCCCTCTGATGGCGGGTCAGTGCGGCCAGCTCCTCGGTCTTGTTCACGATGGAGCGTACATTACCCAGGATGACGGAGGGTAGCCATCTTCTCCTCCTGCGTCCACCTCTGCAGCCTCTGCGTTTCCTGCGTATCTCGGCGGGGATCACCGGCCTCTCCACACGCATGAAAGCTGAGTCCTTGAGTCCAAGAAGCTGCTCCAGTGAATAAACAAGAGGACCGCGTGTGTCACCGTGGCAACGAGAACAACAAGAAGGAGATGCGGATCCCAAAAGTGCCGAAGACATCGCAGATAAAAGGGAGAAGTGCAACAAAAGCAGCTTCCCATGTGCACAAATGCACAATGTCTAGTCTACTTGAAGAACATTTTTAAAAACACGTCTATAAATAAAGATAAAAGCAAAAAGTATAAAAGAGGTAACAGAGCCGACGTAACTAGCAGCCAGCAGGGGCCGGCGCCATAGCAACAACCTTGACTGCTTGTCAACAAAGCTATCAAGTGTTTAACAAAAAGCTTTTCGAGAATATTTTAAATCTGCGAGAGTATTGAGATTACTATGAAACAATTACAGACCAAACAGAAAAAGTAAAAAAAATATGTATAACCATGGCGGTTTTCATTTCACTTTGAGATACACTGGTTAGAAAAGACTGATGACAGGAGGAGTGACAATGTAATATATCTTTCACGAGGACCAGATCTATGTCAGATCCATCTGTTGATCTCTTAGCCTTACGTAAAGGAACACTTTGAATGAAAAGTGGATTTTCTTTAATTGCACAATGTCATTGGCTAACTTAGGCCCAACACTGACAGATGTTAGGTTTGGTATGTGAACCCCAAAGCAGACACAAAGGCAACTAAGTAGAACAAAAAATGTCTTTATTAAACAAGACGTCTCCGTGTAACAAAAAAACTAGACAGGCTTGGCTCTACAGGCAGGGTGTCTCTGAGGCAGGTCGAGGATCTGCACTGCAAAGGAAAAATATAAACTTTAGCCACAAAAACAGATGACAAAAAACGTGACTATAGGCTTGGGTACGAACCGTGAAGAAGACAGAACAATCTGGCAGTGAGTGCAGGGAAACCAGGAGTCTTTGTACAGAGCTCGACTGGAGATGGATGTCAGCTTGTTCTGCTCAGAGACACTCCCACCAGCCAAGAGCCAAGCCTGAAAAACAAAAACAAACACAAGAGGGAGACAAAGACACTAGTCTTTGCCTAGCACATAACAAAAGAAGCGATTAAATGTATTTACAATATCCCTTTTTCACTGATGATTGAATTATTCACTGTGAAGTAATCCTTCCATTCCTGATAAGGCCATTCAAGACCTTCCAGGTACCTTGGACATCACTCTTGTTCTGCTCCAGCAGATTGTGATGGTACACTGTTTTATTAAATCGCATTATTTGAGTTAACTTGTTTTTATTCGTTTTATACGGTCTTCAGTTTGTTTAGTCCTTTGCTTTAGGCCAGTGATACACTGCACGTGCCTGTCAGAGCGAGCGCCCTGAGCGGCCAAGCTCTCTCGCGCAGAGCGCGTACATGTAACTGCTGAGAAGCGCCACGCTGTTGACTCCACCCCTTTCTTTGTTGAACTGAACCATAGACTGTAAAAAAATGGACGTCTTCTGCTCACTCCTCCCGTTTACCAGAATGACCACGGCCGTGGGGGAATTGATGGAGGATTTACAGACTCCTCCTCCCCAGCTCTGATGAAGCATGTTCCTAAAAAGGACATAAGGGCGGGATCTTCACCGTAGACTCCGCCCTTGCGTGACGTGTAGCTCGCGCTGCTCCAATGCTAACAGTCCGACCCTCATTAAGTACCAGATTTCTAAAATTCTTCTTATGAAAACCAGCCTGGTTTCATAAATTGTGACTAACCCAGCGTTATCTCAGGAGGAAGATCAGCCTAGTCTAGTGTTGAAACAATTGAAACCAGGCTTTAAAGTAGTTTTTAACGTGTCTAAAGGCCCCCACGTTTGTGGTCAAAAAGCAGGGCAGCCAGTGGCCATTGAACTGAACGCATGTTTGGCCTCAATCAACTTGATGTCATCCACCTTCACTGCTGTCCTTTTGGGAAATGTGACGAGGCCACAACAAAGAGCAGCAGCGTGACCTGAGGGAAAGTGGTGGTGTAGCTATAGGTACTGCCATATGTTAGGCAATATTCCTCTCTCTTTATGAAATAAGCTCCCAATACTATTACTATAGTCGTAATAATAATAATTATCATAATAAAAATCATAATAATAATCTTAAACTTGTATACACTCATATAAATAATCATACAATGCAGCACAATCTGTTATTTATTTAGTAATAATGTGTGTGTTTTTTCGGACAGAAATCGGCTTCGCACCGTGAAGAGTACCTTAAATGTTCTTTTACAGGCCTTAGCTATGCCCTTGGTAAGCCATGGCTTATCCGGACTGTTTTTGTTTTTAACATAATATTTCTTACGTGGACAGGGCTGGTCATACAGTTGGATTATATATATATATATATATATATATATATATATATGTCCTGGGCCTTCCATGAGATCTTGTCCCACTAGGACATGCCTGGAACAACTCCCGCGGGAGGCGACCAGGAGGCATCCAGAACAGAATATAAATATCTTAGAATTTTAATTGATGATTGTTTATCTTTTAAGCCCCATATTAAAACACTGATACTGATGAAACTCGGGTTCTACTTTCATATTAAGTCTTGCTTATCATTTGAAGCCCGAAAGAAACTTATGATGCTACTTTTATGCCTGTTTTGGACTATTGTGATGTTATATTTATGAATGCCTCCACAGATTCTTTGCGTGCTTTGGACACAGTGTATCCTGGAGCTTTGCGCTTTATTACAAACATGAGGTCGTTGACTCATCACTGTGTCCTTTACGCCCGGGTGGGCTGGTCATCTTTGTCGTTTCGTAGATTGAAACATTGGTATCTTTTGATTTCTAAATGTATTGCTGGACTTGTCCCTCCGTATCTGCAGCAGCTCACTGAGCTGAGGAGCAACAGCAGCTCCAGCCTGTGCTCTCAGGACCTCCTCCTGCTCTCAGGACCTCCTCCTGCTCTCAGGACCTCCTCCTGCTCTCAGGACCTCCTCCTGCTCTCAGGACCTCCTCCTGCTCTCAGGACCTCCTCCTGCTCTCAGGACCTCCTCCTGCTCTCAGGACCTTCTCCTGCTCTCAGGACCTTCTCCTGCTCTCAGGACCTTCTCCTGCTCTCAGGACCTTCTCCTGCTCTCTGTGCCCAGGGTGCAAACAGAACTGGGTAAAAAGGCCTTTAGATTTGCTGCTCCACATTCTTGGAATGAGCTACAGAAGGAGTTTCAGTTAAAAGAACTTCATACAGTATCACTTCATACTTTTAAATCACTATTGAAAAATCTAGAAACAAAGTCTTTTACATAAAGCTGTTTTATCTGAGTGTATTATCTTGATTTAAAACTTTCAATTATGTAATGTTTTTTTGTAACTTGTATGTAAACCTGTTCCCCTGCATCTTGGCCAGGACACTCTTGAAAAAGAGATTTTTAATCTCAATGAGTTTTATCCTGGATAAATAAAGGACAAAAAAAAAAAAAAAATGCCCGAGCCACCTCAGCTGCTCCTTTCGACGTGAAGGAGCAGCGACTCTACTCCGAGCTCCTCCCGGGTAACTGAGCTCCTCACCCCCAGCCACCCTGCGAAGGAAACTCATTTCGGCCGCTTGTATTCGCGATCTTGTCCTTTCGGTCATTACCCAAATCTCATGACCATAGGTGAGGGCGGGAACGTAGATCGATCGGTAAATCGAGAGCTTTGCCCCGACTCAGCTCCCTCTTCACCACGACAGACCGATACAGCGACCGCATCACTGCTGACGCCGCACCGATCCGTCTGTCCATCTCACGCTCCATCCGTCCCTCACTCGTGAACAAGACCCCGAGATACTTGAACTCCTCCACTTGAGGTAAGGACTCCCCACCGACCTGTAGAGGGGAAGGAGAACCATGGCCTCAGATTTGGAGGTGCTGATCCTCATCCCGGCCGCTACACACTCGGCTGCTAACCGCCCCAGAGCAGCTGAAGGTCCTGGTTCGTTGACGCCAACAGAACAACATCATCTGCAAACCGGACACCAGGAAGAGCTGTTTCCCCAGAAGTGGCAGATGTCCTGACAGATAAAAACGATCAATAAACTGCTTCCCGATCGTCTGCTTGAGTGCCAGTAAACTGCTGTGTTTGTGAGTGTGACTGGGCGTTCTCTTGTGGTGAGAAGCCCTCTTTAGGAGGCAGGTCTACGGGAGCACAGAGTCCTCTGCACTCACACCGACATGGATGTGTTTTGGTGCACACTGCTTCTGCTGCTCCACTTCCACACGGCAGGTCAGTAACAAACTGAGTAAACAGTGCTCTTGTTAGTGTTTAGAACAGCCAACATGTGCTTAGAGCTGAGGGCCTGGGTCACTCAGCCTTTAGAACCGCTCATACTGATCCGTAAATGACTTTTAGCGTTTGAGACAAAAATCTCAACAGCACATGCTCTTTGCACCACCTTAACAATAAGGCAATGTCTATATTTCAAACATTGTAAAATCAGGCTCAGAGTTGGATGGGTCCATGAAGTCATCTGAGATCAGCGGTTCTCAGCTGAGACAACGAGAATATCATTTTTTAAAAGACATTTAAAATACTGTGCTCCACGGCCCACTTCTGGGTTCTGACTATTCCGATAACATCCAATTATAGCTCCTCCTCATAGCTCCTGTTTGTTTCCCTTTGATGGTTTTGGCTCAGGTGTGTGTGTGTGTGTGTGCGTGTGTGTGTGTGTGCATGCGTGTGTGTGTGCGTGTGTGTGTGTGTGTGTGTGTGTGTGTGTGTGTGTGTGTGTGCAGTTTTTTCGGAGAAGTGCTTGTGTTGAAACTGTGCCTGTTTCCCGTCAGTGTTTGCCGTGTAACACTGACCTCTGACCTCTGACCTCTGCTCCTGCATCACTGTTGACTATCATTGGGAAAGTGCAGGTTTCCAGAGTTTGATTTTGACAACAATCCCTCCCCCTTTTCTGTCTCATAGAGTGTTCTTGTCCTCATAAGCCAGTCATGCTTTTCTAACTTCGCGACTTGATTATTACAGATTTATTACAGATAATTCTGTGTACACTGGTCTCGGTCAGCGTTCAATCCGTCGCCTCCAGGGGGTGCAAAATGCAGCTGCCCGTCTCCTTACAGGGACCAGAAAGCGACAGCACATCCCCCTGTGTTAGCTGCTCTACACTGGCTCCCTGTGTGTTATAGGATAAGGTTGTGGTCTTTAAATGTCTCCATGGCGCTGCTCCTCTGTATGTCTGAGCTTCTGGTGCTCGGGCTCTGAGATCTGCTGATCAGCTGCTTTTAGAGGTTCCTCGCTCCTTGTATGTGACCAAAGGGGACAGGGCTTTCTCTGTTGCAGCGCCAAAACTGTGGAATGAACTGCCTCTCCACATCAGAGCTGCTCACACTGGACCAGTTTAAATCATTGCTAAAGATAAGATAAGATAAACCTTTATTGATCTCACAAAGGAGAAATTCACTTGTTCCAGTCGGCATTACTTCACAGTCTTATTGTACAGTCTGACAGCAGTGGGGATGAAGGCTTTGCGGTAGCGCTCTGTCCTGCACTGAGGGTGTCTCAGTCTGCCACTGATAGAGCTGCACAGCTCTTCTACAGTCCAGTGCAGTGGGTGGGACTGTATAAAAGACACACTTTTATGCAAAAGCTTTTATATATTTTATATATTTCTGCACTGTAGACCTTTTGTGAAGCACTTTGGTCAACAACAGTTGTTTTAAATGTGCTATATAAATACATTTGATTTGATTTGATTTGATAAGAACACTATAATCCTCATATAACACTCTATGAAATCACTTGGAAGAGGGAGAGAGAAAGTGTTTGCCCTACACAAGTTTTATATTTCATGTTGCACATGTGCACCAAAGAAAATTCCTTGTTTTTGAATAGAGCTGCAAAATTCTGGTCATTTCCCATGGGAACGCATGGGAATATACAGTATTGGAATGAACACAATTGAAGGTTGCCTCATTACAGACAGATATAAACTGAACCATAAACATTCTTCCTAAAGTCTAATAAATAGACTAAATAAATAGCTGCACACTTGAGATATTTTATTTCTGTGCAAATACACTTACCTTTTGTGTCCTTAGTGTAACTAAATAAACACATCTCTGTGAGTTCACAGGGTTAACTGTCCTCTTCAGTCTCAAACTCTCAGTACCACTCACCAACCCAGCCTGTAAACATCACTTTTCATGTTTTCCATGATACCTACTTTCATTAAGCATTTTACAGATGTACTTTCAGTTTTCTTCCCAATAAAGTAGATCGTTGTGTAATATGAAACTAAAAGTCAGACGCCACATAGATTTTTCAAACAAGCTATTTTAATTATATTCAAATAGTTTTTTAAATTATATTTATTAAATGTTTTAATTATTGTTATTTTTTTTATTTAATTATATTTAAATAGTTTGTTTAAAAGGATGATGGTGACTAATCACTGGTAACCCGTGGATTTTAAAGCTTTCTAAACATTAAAGTTATTAAATGAAATCCCTGTGTGGTTGCGTGTGATGAAAGGATGATTTAAAGGGATATTTCAGGATTTTTGACATAGGGCCTCATTTCCTCGTTATCCAGATTGTTGCTGATTTCTGGAGATATTTTTTTTTGTAATTCATGCAGTTCTTTTATTTGAAGAGTTTTGTGGCGCTAGGCTAGTGCATTTCTATGGTATCAGCTAGCCTGCATTAAAAACAGTGTGACCCGCTCCACAGAGCACCTGAGGCAAATCACTTATAACACCAGACTAACCATATAAATGTCTGTGTCCATAGAATCATTTTAACCATTTTGCATTTAAAAGACCTTATATTTGAGCAGCATCAGCTTTGTGGTTGTATAAGCTACGCAGCGGCGGAGTGATCTGCTAGAAAATAGTCCCTCAAAATGCAGTAATTCATGTGATGCAGGTCAGTTATATTCCAAACATGACTCTATGGACACAGACATTTATATGGTCAGTCTGGTGTTATAAGTGATTTGCCTCAGGTGCTCTGTGGAGCGGGTCACACTGTTTATAATGCAGGCTAGCTGATACCATAGAAATGCACTAGCCTTGCATTAGCCTAGCTAACTCTTTAAATATAAGAACTGCTTGAATTCCCCAAAAAATATCTCCAGAAATCAGCAACACTCTGGATAACTAGGAAATGAGGCCCTATGTCAGAAATCCTGAACTATCCCTTTAACGCCCTCTTGTGGCCTTAAGTGAACAAGGCGAGCACTAAAGGGGCCAAATGATGTCGTCAACATTAAAAGTTGGCTGTGTTTGCAGATGGCGTGCAGTGCTTCTCGCGCTTCGTCCCGTCCTCACTGACCTGTGAGGGGGTCATTGGAGAGGTGGACCGGGACACCTGCTGCCTCAACCCCAAGTACGGCTACCAGACTGAGGACGGGGGCTGCCAGTCCTGCGGGTCAGTCACTCGGGATGTATTTACTTTTTGGTAATCATAGGTTTAAAGACATTATTCTGACCGGCTGCAGGAATGACATCGCCAGTGTCGAGCTCAGCATTACGGTGCAGGCTCCTCAACAACACAGTGGCTGTTTCCCAAAGCCTGGTGCCTTGGTGTTGAAGGCAGTGCCTCCAAACTCACTTCCTTCCAGTCCAAGGCTTTGGTCCTGCCTTGGCCCAAAAAGAATGGAATGGCTAATGGAAGTCACTTCAGAGATAAAGGAAGTGTCTGAAGGGGGTCTGCTGAGGAGGGGGGGGGGGGGGGGGGGGTTCTGAAGCGCTGAAGGGTGAAAGTATAATTATATTTTTACAGACATAAATAAATAAATAACAAGCAGTCTGAGATGACAAAACCTATCTGAAAATACAACATGAAACTCAAAAGGGGGACTGAAAGAATGTAAAAGTGCCTCACGTCAATTAAATTCAAAGCCCATGAAACAAATCTGGTTCTTCTGTTGTTCCATACATATAAAATAAGCTGCCAAAGGACGAGATACAGACCACAGATGTTAAGACGCGAAAGCTCCTAACCATACACGGAGGGTTCCACCCCAAATCCAGCACTCTAAGGAAGGAGGCCGAGGACTAGTGAGTGTGAGAGCCACTATCCAGGATGAAACATCCAAGATCCATAAGAACATCAAGGACAAGGCTCCAACAGATGACGTGCTCAGTGAATGTCTCAGACAATGGGGAACAGAAGATGAGGTGCTGGAGGTCCCGTCATGGGAGGACAAGCCCCTACACGGCATGTACCACCGAAACATAACTGAAGTAGCGGATATACAGAAATCCTACCAATGGCTAGACAGAGCCGGACTAAAGGACAGCACAGAGGCACTCATCATGGCTGAACAGGAGCCTTGAGCACCAGAGCAATAGAGGCCCAGATCTACCAAACCAGACAAGACCCCAGGTGTAGACTGTGCAAGGAGGCCAATGAGACAATCCAGCACATAACTGCAGGGTGTAAGATGCTGCAGGGTGTAAGAACATAACTGCAGGGTGTAAGATGCTGCAGGGTGTAAGAACATAACTGCAGGGTGTAAGATGCTGCAGGGTGTAAGATGCTGCAGGGAAAGCTTACATGGAGCACCATAACCAAGTGGCTGGTATAGTGTACAGGAACATCTGTGCAGAGTATGGGCTGGAAACCCCAAGGTCAAAGTGGGAAACACCTCCAAAGGTGGTCGAGAATGACCGAGCCAAGATCCTGTGGGACTTCCAGATACAGACGGACAGAATGATGATGAACCAACCGGACATTGTGGTGGTGACAAAGAGCAGAGGAGCCGCTGTGGTCGACATAGCAATACCAAGACTTCAACATCAGGAAAAAGGAACAAGAGAAACTAGAGAAATACCAGGGGCTCAGAGAAGAGCTGGAGAAAACCTGGAGGGTGAAGGCATCAGTGGTGCCCGTGGTCGTTGGGGCACTCGGGGCAGTGACCCCCAAACTGGAGGAGTGGCTCCAGCAGATCCCAGGAAATACATCAGACATCTCGGTCCAGAAAGGTTTTTAAAAATGTATTTTATTTTTTTCTAGGGCCAGGACTTTTTTTTGATTAATTACGATTCATTAATGATATAAGGTTTAGTGCGATTAAACATATTAATTGAAATTAATTGCTCTTAACTTTCGACACCTGCAGACGTTGCTTAGGCACAAACAACACGTAAAGCCAAAAACAATTTGACTGTCAAACTTGTTTATTCGCACAGTTAAACGCTTAAAAAAGAGTTAAAAAAAAGATCATTCTCCAAAAAGTGTTATGTTCAAAATGCTGGAAAATACAAAGAAGCATCTAAAATATACCTCTAAAAATAAATACAAGCTCTAAATAAATGATGCTTAATTGCGATTAATTACTTCTGTCTCTTTCTCTGGGTCAGGCCTCCCATCTGGACCAGTTGGTCGGACTGGTCCCAGTGCACCACCCTGTGTGGGGAGGGGGTGAAGCTCAAGAGGCGGAGCTGCTACGGTTTAAGCCAGGCAGCCTGTGGGCCTGGAGACAAACTGCAGGCCGAGGCGTGTAACGGCACCTGCTGTGACGGTAACTACATGTCTGTGCACACGCACACACATGTGAGTGTGCTCACCTCTGATTGGACTGTGCTGCAGGGAATGGGTGGAGCCTGTGGTCTGATTGGTCACCATGTTCAGTCAGCTGTGGAGAGGGCGGAGTTGAACACAGGAATAGGAAGTGCAATGCACGGCCTGAGTGTGTGTTAGCCTGTCCCGGAGACGCAGAGGAGACACGGGCGTGTCCTGTCCTCACCTGTCCAGGTAAGAGTCCTCTGTCCTCACATGTCCATCCATCCTCAGGCTAGTCATGTGATTGTGTGGTCTAGTTCACGGAGGCTGGTCAGCGTGGTCTGATTGGACCGAGTGCTCAGGCACCTGCATCCATAACCACGGTAATGTCCCGACTCGAATGAGGACGCGCATCTGCTCCAGCCCCCCTCCCTCTCCCAGACCGCCCGGAGACGGCTGTCATGGAGACAGTGTCCACACACAGCAGTGCACTGAGCTGCCCAACTGTGCAGGTGACCAGTCAGGACACACACATCTGTCTTCATCTGTCACATGTAGGAACACTGAGATTATAACTGTGACCTGTGTGTGTGTGTGTGTGTGTGTGTGTGTGCGTGTGCGTGTGCGTGTGCGTGTGCGTGTGCGTGTGCGTGTGCGTGTGATGTGCTGTAGTGGACGGAGGCTGGGGCTCTTGGTCAGACCCCGGGCCTTGCTCCGTGTCGTGTGGAGAGGGCCTCCGGCTCAGCCACCGGTCATGTGACCAGCCCCCCACTCAGTACGGAGGACGCCACTGTGACGGCCCCAGCACCAGGACCATAGTCTGCAGGAGCCCCTGCCCAGGTCAGAACCAGGACCGAGCAGGCCTGACCTCTAAGTCAACTGCTCTTCCTCTACCATTGTTCTTACCATTATTATTTCTAACACATCCCACTGACTGTCCATCAGCATCTCTCTGTTCATCATGTTTTCATCATCTATTTATCGGTTTGTATTACCAATTGCAAACTTAGCCAATGTTTGCATACATTACAGGCCATTAGGCTACATCAATGTAAACAACTCACTGAAAGTGATCTGATCAGAACAAACATTAGTTTTGTCTCACTAAAATACAAACACTTGGCCACTTCAGCAGTGGCTGATTTTATTTTATTGCTTTAGTTGATCCAATCATAGTTTCTGTTTGAGCTTTAATTAGTTGCCTCGAGCATTAGCATGCTTAGCATTAGCATGCTGCCTCTAGCATTAGCATACTGTTGATAGCCGCAGCCTTTTGCAGCCATTAAATTCTCCAGTTTCTTCCCTTCAAAATGAGAAATATTCTCTGAGATTAAGTGGTGGAAAGTTGTGTTTTTAAAACAGGATGAGCCAAAACAGGTATTGGTCCATTATCAGATATTTGGTATCAATACCTGATATTGTATTTTTTCCAGCATCGGTTTCAGTATCCGATACCAGTATCGGATCAGTGCATCCCTTATCACTGGCGCCGCGGTTTGGATTAGCCATGCTCTGGCACCACTTAGTAAGTTCTCTTCTTATGTGAGTCCAGTTTTGATTCAAATACATATCCAGTCTGGGCCTCTGCTCCTGCGGAGGAGGAGAGAGAGGTTGCAGTGGCTTTGTCTCCCCCGTGGCTGTAGCTCAGTGAGGTGAAGTCATTATTCTCCTGCAAAGACATAATAGATTTAAGACGCGATGTTCCGTGTGTTATCAGTGCAGTGACAATAGCAAACCCACCCAGGGCTAGAAGGTCAAGGCTCTGCTCCGAGCAACAAAACCAAAGATATTGAAGATATTTTGAACAGAGCGGAGGGGCATCTGTCTTTCCTCCGGGTACTCCAGTTTCCCCTACCACTAAAAACATATGCAGACACACCTCCAGCCAGGTGTTTCTGACCATTAGCCTGGTTCCACATCTGGAGATGGGTCCCCGAGCACCGGCCCATTCTGCTCCTACAGGTTGCCCCAGCAGCTTTGAGGATGGGCAAAAATTGAGTAATTTCCCTACGGGGATTAATAAAGCATCACTTAACTTATCTTGGCTCAAGTTAGCAGGCGGTGTTTTTGACAATATGTTTATCTGCCTTAAATGGAAAGAAATGGGCCCCGCACCATTAGTTTCTATGGGGAGGAGATCCTGGAATGTCTGGGAACAACGGTTGCTATGAAGACATTTTGGGGCGGGGGTTTTGAGAAGGGGCAATTCCCTCTGAGGTCGCGTATTACTTACGCCCCTGGAGCCCACTAAACCCCTGTACCCTGTCAGTGCTGAGCTTCTGGACGGGCTGGTCGGAGTGGTCTGAATGCTCGGGGACATGTTTGCCTGATGGGGGGGAGCCTCCGCAAAGAACCAGGCATCGCTTCTGCATCACCCCTGGAGGAGGACATGGGACCTGTGAGGGCCCCACGCAGGACAGCGGCCCCTGCCCTGGCCTGGACTACTGCATGGGTGAGTCACCACAGCCCTACACCAGGTTTGACCAGGGTTATCGCACTGCCCACTGTCTTGTTCAATTATTAGAATCAGAATAGGTTTATTGCCATGGTTTGAGAACAGGTTCACAAACTAGGAATTCTCTCAGTACAATCGTGCAACATAAAACATACAACACAGAAAAAAAATAAAAATGATAAAGACAACAACAATTTGTCCTGCTGTAAAGAAAACCTCTGCATCACTGGCTGCTATGGGCATAAAAGGACAGAAACTCATGATGTGGACCCCCTCCTCCCCTGACCTCAGCCCTATTGAGAAACTTTGGAGCCTCAACAAGCAAAACATCTATGAGGGTGGGAGGCAGTTTTCATCCAAACAGCAGCTCTGGGAGGTTATTCTGACATCCTGCAAACAAATCCAAGCAGAAACTGTCCAAAAACTCACAAGTTTAATGGATTTAAGAATTTTGAAGCTGCTCAAAGAAGGTCCTATGGTAAAATATTACTTGACCTGTTAAGATGTTTTTGATTGAAATAGCTTTTGATTTCAGTAAATATAACCTCCTAATGCTACAAATTCAACAAATTACTAATAAACTAACTAAAATTACACTACTCCATCCATCTGACCGTTTCTGTTCATCAGCTTCAATGAACAGTTTAGGGGAGGCCGGATAGAAGGTTTATGCACAACTGCAGCCTCTGGAGGGTCCTACACCTTGATGTTCGGGAGACTCCAGAGGCACCAGCAGCTTCAAATACCTGTCTGCTGCTTTGTAGCAGCTGTTCTCTTAATCTGATGTCTTTGTCTGGCCGAAACCGTCCTCATTGTGCCTTTATCTGCACAAACCCGTGTGTGCTCTGAATCATCCACAAATCTCTTATCAGTTCGATGATTACACTTAATCTTTCATGAAATATCGAAGGTTTTCACACCTAGACCAAGGCATTCAACTATTTCACGCTTTTCATCAGCAGAGAGATCCTTTTTCTTTCCCATATTGCTTGAAAGTGATGGTCTGCTTAATAATAGTTTTTCACTGGATTTACTTGACAACTATTAATCCCAGGTGTCTGAGATTGATGTCCGTGATTCAAAGAGCCCTGAGACACAATACCATCCTTTTTTTCTTTACCTTTTTGACCCTGAAATACTGGAACGCTGGGTAAGTTGTGTTTCACTCACACTGACCGTACATATAGTTTGAAGAACCATGAAGTCTTGGCTTTCAAATGAGGCATCACACTGTCATATAGGCTCTGAACTCACCTGTCAAGTGGATGTGCATAATTGCTAATCCTATTATAATCTGAAACCTAACCCGAAACTGGCAGATAACAGGTCAACACCTAATATGAATTACCAAAAGCATCAACACTATAATTCATGTCCAACAACCTTCTGATATCTGGCAGATAAACAGTAAAGAATGAATAAATTGTATTAGTTAAGATGATTAAAGTGAGTGCCAAATGAGTTACCATAAAGGTTCATATTGCGATGCAGTACAGGAACTATTGGAACTAACTTAGAGACTGCAATCATTGACCCTGAGTCCAGTTTATAAAAGCTACAAACCAACTGTAGATCTCTTATGTAGACTCTTATGTTTATATATGTTTATTATGTGAAGGGTTCAGGCAGTCAGACTGTGTGTTGCGTTCCAGTGCACGGCTCCTGGGGGCCCTGGTCAGGCTTCTCGGCCTGCCCCGTCACCTGCGGGGTGGGCCTCCAGAGGTCCACCCGCTCCTGCGACAGCCCCGCCCCCAAACATGGTGGCCTGCGGTGCCCTGGAGACACCAGCAGGTTCCAGATGTGCAACACGCAGAAGCACTGTCCGGGTAAGAGCCGAGGGGAACTTGGTTTCCGCGGGGCAATAAAAAGCATTCAGTTGGAGTCAAACCGCCATTAAATCGAAATGTCTTCAAAAACATAACTTTTCCTTAGTGACTGAGCGTGCTCAAAGACATCAAGTATTTTAACTGCCTGCATTCGTCAAAAATACTAAAAGTTTGAGTTTTGTGATTCATAATCCTGTGTGAATATTAACACAAACCGCTAATAACACTGTATCGCCGGGACACGCCCGCCCTTCACTGATTGGTTTACTCCACTTCCTGTTTGCTTATGTATGTATGGCTGTGGATATAGAGTTGATGCTGCCTCACCAGACTCAAACGCTGGTACTGAACAGTGAGTCTGCTTTCCAGGCAAGTGTTTACATGCATGAGTCCCATGAATGTTCATCAGCATGCTCTGTCCCAACCAAATAAACCAAATAAATAAAAGTCACCGACAATGTGACAACAGCCAATAACGTAACAACGCTTTGCTGCCGACAATGTAGTGTAATCATTTTGATGTTGATTTGAAATGTGCGGCTGATGGGACAGTGTCACAGCCATGATCTTCTCAGGTTCGTCCATCGTTCACGGCTGCACTTGACCGTTTCCTAAAGCCTTTGTAAACCAGGCCCAGTCTCACTGTTCTTGTGTCCTGTGTTGTGCAGTGGACGGAGTGTGGACCGAGTGGACGGCCTGGGGCCCCTGTCAGAGTGTGTACGACATCACTGAGTCCATCAACTGTGACACCTTAGGAGGCAGCCAGTCACGCTATCGCTCCTGCCGCAACAGGGCACTGGGAGGCGCCGCCTGTCCGCTCGAGCCGCTGTCTGAGACCAGGGTGTGCTACGACGTCCAGGGATGCAAATGTCAGTGTTGGTTTGTACTCTCACATACACCGTTCCACTCGGTGCTGAGTCTGTTTCTATTTTGGCACCTTCTTCTCACGCGTGAATAAAGCTCAAATGAAGGCCGAAAATGTCAGAGAAATACTGGCATTCCTTGTAGTAACAATCATGTGACAGGGATGCCTTTGTGGAGCTGAATAAGTTTTTACCCCCAGTGTTGCTGAGTCTGCTCCAGTCTTTTTCTATTGATGGTGAAACTGCTGCTGTTCTGTCTGCAATGAACGGACTTTAAATGAACTTCATATGTATTATTTTTTGGGGGGGGACCAAGACACAAATTACACTTTGAGATTTGGATATAAATAATTACTAACCCTCACCCTAAGGCGGCAGGTAACAGGTTAAGCATCTGTAAGCCGTCTATAATGAGTATATTGGATGCAGCACAGGAAAAAAATAAAAAATCGACATCTTTACTTCTGTACTGGGATGTCCAGAACCATCTGATCGGAGGGCGGAGAGCTCTGCTGGGGCGATGTATCGTTCAAATCTCAGTTAACTATAATGGTGCGAGAACATGAAAGGGCTTTAAAACATCGTCTGATTATGGAGCGAGAGCCAGTGCAGGAGGAGAGGATGGGAGCGAGGTGTCTGGAGGAGGCGGTGAGGAGACGGGCCGCTGCTTCTGCACTGGCTCTTACTGATGGAGTGAAGACAGTAGGAGCCGGAGGCCAGAGTGTTGCAATAGTCCAACCGGGAACTGATTCATGGGCGTAATCTACAGGGGGGATAGGGGGATACACCCCCCCCCCCCCCCCAATATTCAGAACAGCTCAATTTAACCCCCCCAATATTGCCCCTAGTGAATGAACACAATCAGTAGGCTCTATAAAGGTACACATGCGTTGGCTTCTTGACATTGGTTCCATATTTTAAACTAATCTTTCAAATGAAAGTGTTTAGTGAGTCTTCAGAGCCGCTGCCCCACAGTGACGTCACAGTGACGTCACTGCAGCTCCAGCCCGCGCACCTCAGAGCAGAGGAGAGCCGCAGTAACTGAGGAAATAATGCACATGAACTGTCTGCATTTACATGTTCAGAGTGCTATGCTCACGGTGCTGTTATGCCCCTGCCCGCGTGCTTTAAAGGGGCTATATCATGCTATTTTAGCCATTCCAAAGTTAAGTATAGGCATGTATATGATATATTGTACCTCTACCATTATGGAGCACTCATTTTTGTGATAAATATAAGTGTTTTCTGGACGTATTTTTCAAACCCGGAAGACACAACGCTTCGATTCAGTTAACTCCGCCCCCTCTCTCCGCACATACTTTACCGTAATATAAATAAACAGCAATAAGTAAAGTCACTTCACGATGCAGTTATACGGAGTTGACATCTGCAACACAGCTTCATAAATGGCTAACACACATGCTAATATGCTAACCCGCGTTTGGACTGACTCACCCTCTGCTCCATCGCTGTTTACATTATGGGACTCGCGTTGGTTATAAAAGTTAATCCACTTTGATTCTGGCAAAGGTTCACCAAACATCCATCAGTTACAGTCACAGAAAAACAATATTTTGGTGATAGTCTCTGTATCCCGGAGAAAAAAAACAGCTGAGTGGCCTCTTCCTGAAAAGGGTTGAATATAAACTCCTCGTCCTCGTAGCCAAACGCGCTTCTTTTTCTCCGTCCGTGACATTATCGTTAGTTAAGAATAAAAAACAGGTGTCCAGAGTAGGTAACGAGCTCCATCTTCAGCTGCAGCGCAAACATGACTGATCTGTTCAGACGCGATGTGTTTGTTTTGGCCACAGCTGACCTGGAAGCACCTCGGGCACATCCTTTTTTTTTTTTTTTTTTTTTACATTTTTTACTCTTTGTTTCTCTCTTACGACAGAAATAATGAAAACGCTGTTTTACAAATTAAAATCAGGCCGTATGCATAGAATTAAAACATTACATTACAGACGTCGAGCACTTCCTTTCCGCTGTTACGACACAACTGAACACTCAGTCGTTCACCAGGAGAGGGAGGAGCAGCTGCTCAGAGAGCAGGATTCAGGAGGATTGTGGAGAGCTGCGTGAATGAAGCCACAAACCACTCTGGGGGTGTTTTTGATAAGGAAATAGCATAACAACATGGCTAAAAGCTCCAAAAAGTCAATTTTGCATGATATAGGACCTTTAAATCGGTGTTTATTTGGTGAATATCGGTCAAATTCTCGCGCAGTTATGGTCATTGTTATACAGAGATCAGGCAGGATCAATACGTGAGCGTCCAGCCCGTTCGTACTCGCTCTCCCGGACAGCGGAGACACAAACCCAAACTTTCACGGTAAACTGCTGCTGCTTAATGACAGGAGGCGTCGGGTGCGAGGAGCGAAACGCGCGCCCGGGCAGACGCGCAGCGAGCGCGGGCAGACCAGCCAATACACTCCTCAAGATAACGCGCGTTTCTAAGTTGAAACAGCGCTGCGAATGGTCTGCAGTCACACGCACTGTCACTGCTCTTAAAAACCCACAAAAGTCAGAGAAACATTGTTAGCAGAGGGTCCGTGAAGGGCACAGAGGGATGTGTGCACTAAAGAAAGGGGAGGGAGGGGCCAACAGGATTGATATGCACTGTGTACTATTGGCTTCACCTGTATATGAGCTCTATGAGTTTTCCTGGTTTCACTCAGTGGACTATACCCAGCCTTATACTTTGATGAATTAACGTTACTATAAAATTATGCCCAAAGCTATCAGTTATGATCTTTGTATGATATTAGTCTATAATCTTATTGAAACTGCTCTTTTCAGAGTTAAAGCTGTTTGGGACCAAAAGGGCTTGATTGCATGTTTTTGTGCATCATTCTCTTTAAAGGAATAGGCCACCGTTTTTACATACTGAGATATGTTCTTACCTAACCTTAGCCGAGTTAATATATCCCCGTCTGGTCTTTGTCCGTGCGCTCTGTCAGGCAAACGGAGCACATACGCAGCCTCTCCCACATGTCACATAGCTCCAAAAAAAGCTCACGATAGAAGCTACCAAGCTCTTCCACGTGTTCCCTATTTAAATAAAGTTACGTGAAGTGTTTTCATGCGAAGTATATTTACACAGAAATGTAGCATGTCGATTTTATAAGCAGATAAAAAGGGGGACTATATTGTGAGGCGTAATGATACGAGGAGCACAACGTCCACACAGTAACTCCTAAAGACTTCCCCCGCTCACTTCCGCCAATAACCTTTAGGAGCACGTGGGAGAGCTTGGTAGCTTCTACAAACTGCAGATGTTATGCAAGCAGCAGCTAAAGTTGTGCTAACAGCAGCTAAAGGCTATCATATTGCAATCATGCTTTCAGATCAGGGCATCCCTTTTTCATGAGGGGCTCCAGCCAATCAGAGGCCTCCAGTCTGTTCATTTCACGTCCATTGCTTTGGCCTGAGCCTCTTTTGTTTGGCCCCAGTTGTACCCAGTTGAAACGCAACTAAGCATGTTTTTTTTTTGCCAGTGGAAAAGGCCTGTCAGTGTCTGAGTCTGTCTCCCTTACAGTGGACAGCCAGTGGTCGGGGTGGGAGACCTGGAGCCAGTGCATACCCCCCTGTGGAGACCAATCCAAACGCTCCCGCAAGAGGATTTGCCAACCTGACTACAAGGAGTACAGGTGAGACCCAACCTGACCTGACCCGACCTGACACGCCCTCCATCCATCCTGCTTTACTTCTACCATTATCTTAGCTCAGTCCTGGTTTAATTCCGGTACTAGCCTTGTTTAGTCAGGCCTTATTTCTGCTATTAAGCCCCTTTCTAGAAACTGAAGGAGCGCCTTACATTGTTGGTGGAGGGCCAAAGAGGAGCAGTTCTATTGTATTGCTGTATAGTTTGAGTTTACTTCATGGAGGCTGTTATTCGGGAGTAGGGTGGGAGTGTAACGTTGGGTATGCTGGGTGTCACCTGTGGAGCTGTAGACGTGAATGTGCCGTTTGTCTACATATGTGACCAAGTGAGAGAAGGTAGAACAGTAGGGGGCCAAAGACAGTATCCTGAGGAACACCTGACGTGACGGTGGAAGGTGTGGATGAAAGACTTGGAGCTGGATAATCGCTATCTGAAAGTTAGAAGCAGAGCCAGGTGATGCCGACGTAGTAAATGAGAATTGGTTCTCAATTGACTTACCTGGTAAAATAAAGAAATAAAATAAAGAAAGTTGTCGGTGAAGGGTTAGTTAGATTGGAGTTTTGGTGGAAAAGCAGGTATGGAGCGGCTACAGGTTATTAAAGAAGTTGCAGACAAAGAGTGTGCTTCAGATGGGTCTTGAGTGTCGTCCAGCTTACTCCTGTCTGACCCTTGCAGTGCCACCATTGGCCCGAAGGATTTGAAGGCATCGTTCGTTGGGCAGCCGAAGGTCAACTGCGGACCTGGTGACGCAAGCGAGGAAGTGAACTGCGTCAACACCCCGCCCTGTTAACGACATCACCGCCAGACCCACATCACTGAAGCATTCTGGGAGCTGGAGTCCTCTCTGTGTCCTTCTGTATGTTAGTGTTGCTCACCATTAGGGCAACGGTAAAAATACCTGTCTGGAATTGAAAAAATTAAAGTAAGGAAAGTAAGAAAAAGAAATGACTTGGTTGTTTCAGCTCAAATGAATTATGTTTTTTCAATTTTTTTCCTATTTTAAAAAAAAGCCCAATGTCTGCCATTTTTTTTCTTATTTTTGCACTAATTTTTTCTCGTTTTCCCCAAATCTTCCCTCAGTTTTGATTACTTGATTACTATTACTGTTCTGCTCCTCTGCAGCAAATATTTTAGTATGGGTATCGAAAAAAGTATCATTCAGGTGTCGGTGTTGAAAGCCAAGTATTGTTAAAGGGGCTAGATGCAAGTTTGTCATTTTATACTCACTACTGCCACCTCAGGTCTTATGAGTAACTGCAGCTTCTATATTCAGCTCGTGCGTGACGGCACTTCGGACCCGAATTAACACCTTTCTGAGTGACAGTGCAGGATTCTAGAGGCAGTTGTGGTGAATAAGTCTGAGCTCATTCTTCACATTAGGACATGGCTGGAACATGTAGGGGGAGGAAAATACTTAATTTTAACATTTTTAAACTCCTTTTTAAGTCCTGGTGTCGAAAAAAAAAAAGTGCCCAGCCTTAAGCTTCCCAGTGTACACTTGAATCCATGTTCTGGATTTCCGGTTTCTAAAGCACATCAAAACAAGCATGCTCCACAGATGGCACATACAGGCTTGGACCTTGTAATAAACAGTGTGTTTTCAGTGTTTCTCTGAGTTGTGTCACTTGTTTTGTTTCATTAGCTTTATATTTGGTCATTTTGTTTCGTTTTCAACCGATTGCTGCTGATCTTTAAGGTATTATGCGCCGAGCGGGCTGTGCTGGATGTTCAGGAGAGTCAGGACAATTCCCAGCAATAGCCTGGACATTAGCAAGTTTTTTTTAAATGTAGATATACAAAATAACGACTCCGGTGTTGAATTGTTGTTTTCTTCGGCTTTTAATAAGATAAACTTTTTAACCGAGCGCATTCAGAGAGTTCTTGTGAGCGGTCACATGTCTAGCACTCTTGTTTGGAACACAGGGTCCCCTCAGGGCTGCGTACTATCGCCATTGCTCTATATCATGTGTACAGACAGCTGCAGGTCTGTCCATGAGAGCAGTTACATTGTTAAATTCTCCGATGATACGGCACTACTGACCCTTTTGCAGGAGCAGACTCTGATCATGGTCCGGCTCTGCCTGCCTTCATCCAGTGGTGCGATGACCACTTTCTGGACTTAAATGTGACAAAAACTAAAGAGCTTGTTGTTGACTTCAGGAGGAATCCAGAGAGCCCCAAACCGAGCTTTATCCACGGGGAGGAGGTGGAAAAGGTCGACTCTTTTAAGCACTTGGGGACTGTTTTTGATTCCTCTCCACGATTTGATAAAAACACAGAGGAAATTGTCAAACGTGGACATCAGCGAGTTCACCTGATGAGGAAACTGAACTCTTTTAATGTATCAGCAAATATTTTAAGTAACTTTTATCGTTCTTTTATTGAAAGTGTCTTAACCTTTTCCTTTATTTGCTGGTTTGATGGCTTGTCTGTGAAAAATCAGAACAGTCTGAACCACATTGTCAAAGTGTGTAGTCAGATTTCTGGTGTGTGTTTTGAAGACCTCGCCTCACTCTGTAAGAAAAGAGTCGTCCAAAAGACTCCATCGATTTTGGGTCGACAAAATCATGACTTGCGGTCGCACTTTACTCTGATGCCTCCGGGAGGCGATGTGTCGTCCCCCAGCAGAAAAGAAACCGCTGTTCAAAATCCTTCATTCCGACTGCTGTCAGAAACTTAAATGACAATAGCAGGAAGGCAGTGTTTATCTTGTTCTTTCCCCCCCCCCCTCATTTTTCCTGGTCCCCCTGTGTCCTGATGCTCTTACAGTTCATGACGTCTGTATGTGGTCGTATGTGTCTCCATTTACTGTTTTTTATGATCAGAGAGCAGTGAACAGAACTGCCCATTGGGATGAATAAAGTTGTTTTGATTTGATTTGATTTGTGAAAAGAAATGTGAAAAAATGTGATATGGAGAAATATTGGATAGAAAGAGGACACACACACACACACTAAACACAACACATATACACTGAACATATATTCATTCCCATGAATAACCATGGGATGCATACTGTAGGGCCCCCATGTGGATTTTTGCTTAGGGCCCCAGAAGGGCCAGCACCGGCTCTGGTGTCAAAAACTTGACAACAAAAACAAGGAAAGAGCTGAGGTCTGAGTGTTCAAATGTGGCAGGGATAGACACTGGCCTATAGGTTGTAAACTCTCAGGTCAACAAGCTTTTAGATTTGAGTAAAGCCGAACTGGAGAAAATGTGCTCGGTCACTTTGAAATTGGAGCCTACGTTTAATACAACATATCAGCACATCAACATTTTCAGCTAATACAAAGACAATGCCCCAATAAAACAAAGCACTGTATACATGCTGTACTCGTCAAACGTTTGGAAACACTTTTATGTTTCGGCTTTTCTTTATTTTCAACACTATTTCCATTGTGTGATTCTCACTGATGTTAAACTACGTAGAAATAACTCCAAATATATTTTACCTTTGAAATTCCCTTTATTCTGGCCATTTTCTCCGCGAGCTTCATAAGGTCCTTGTCCCTGAAATGGTTTAACGTCTGTGAAGTCCAAACCATTTCAGCTCCCTGAGGAAATGTGCTAAGTGCAAAGCCGTGATCAAAGCAAAAAAAAAAAGCGGAGATTTGGACATACAAAAGTGCTTCCAAACTTTTGATCAAAATGAAGGCATCGTAGTCGGAGAAAAAACAAAGTCAATTGAGGGCAGAGGTTTTGGTCCCATCAGTGGTCCGCTCACGGTCACGTCTGCCTCCCGCGACTGCAGTGACAAGAAGCCGTCAGCAGAGGGCAGCAGGGAATCAGCACGGCTCTCACCACTGCTGCTTATACTGCAGGGACTGTCAAATAAACACATAAATACATAAAGTGTTATCATGTTGTATCAGTCCTACAGATGTTACACAAGATAGATGATGATTATAGATACATATGTAAATGTTCTTAACCTGTTGGGACTTTGTCAAATTGAGCTAGTTAATGATAACAAAATTGCATTTCACAGAACCCTTATATTAGCGGAGAATAGATCGACTGAAGAAGATGATGATTACAGGAGTGAGGACAATTTAAAGTTTGACCATTTTCTCCCAAATAATGCTATTTTATGGTTTTCTGTTTCTGAAACTGCATCTGTGCTGTTGGAAAGAGTCAAACCTTAGCAGTTGAGTGTAATATGAGGCAGAGGGGAAACCAAAACGGGCCACGTGTTCACAATATTACAGTGTTTTTCCAACGGCGAATCATTGAAACTTGAATAAAATCGTTCAGGTTTTAATGTAGTATTTGTAAAAGTGAATGTTTATGGGCAATTTTCTATCGTTTCACAAGGATTTATTGAAAACAGTCAAACCATGGACACATTTCTTTTGCCTTGAAGACATGTAGTGTCCCTACTGCTCTGTTCATGTGCTTGAAAGGCTCTCATGAAATCTAGACTTCTGTAAACAACACATTCTAAACATGGCATGTGCACACTAGTAGTAATACAGTTCTTACAGAGTAGTAGTGCAGTAGTAGTGCAGTAGTAGTGCAGTATACTTACAGAGTACCTGTGGGAGACCTTGCCGGAGCTGCTCGGGGTCTGCCAGCTGCTCTTACAGTGAGGACACTGGTCCACGTCTGTAACACATTCATAAATACAGCTGTGGTCACATCTCAAAGTCTTTAGGGGCCTCTGTTCCCCTGCTCCACTCTGATACAGACCCCACAAAATAAGAGCATGATCCTGTACCAATGGAGTACTGCAGTCGTTTGTGGACATGGAAGACATGAAGTCATAACTCTATCATAACTCTATCATAACTCTCATGACTCTATCATAACTCTATCATAACTCTGTCATAACTCTATCATAACTATATCATAACTCTGTCATAACTCTGTCATAACTCTGTCATAACTCTATCATAACTCTATCATAACTCTGTCATAACTCTATCATAACTCTATCATAACTCTATCATAACTCTCATGACTCTATCATAACTCTATCATAACTCTGTCATAACTCTATCATAACTCTATCATAACTCTATCATAACTCTGTCATAACTCTGTCATAACTCTATCATAACTCTATCATAACTCTGTCATAACTCTATCATAACTCTATCATAACTCTATCATAACTCTATCATAACTCTGTCATAACTCTCATGACTCTATCATAACTCTATCATAACTCTGTCATAACTCTATCATAACTCTATCATAACTCTATCATAACTCTGTCATAACTCTGTCATAACTCTCATGACTCTATCATAACTCTATCATAACTCTGTCATAACTCTATCATAACTCTATCATAACTCTGTCATAACTCTGTCATAACTCTGTCATAACTCTATCATAACTCTGTCATAACTCTATCATAACTCTATCATAACTCTCATGACTCTATCATAACTCTATCATAACTCTGTCATAACTCTATCATAACTCTATCATAACTCTATCATAACTCTGTCATAACTCTGTCATAACTCTATCATAACTCTATCATAACTCTGTCATAACTCTATCATAACTCTATCATAACTCTATCATAACTCTATCATAACTCTGTCATAACTCTCATGACTCTATCATAACTCTATCATAACTCTGTCATAACTCTATCATAACTCTATCATAACTCTATCATAACTCTGTCATAACTCTGTCATAACTCTCATGACTCTATCATAACTCTATCATAACTCTGTCATAACTCTATCATAACTCTGTCATAACTCTATCATAACTCTATCATAACTCTGTCATAACTCTGTCATAACTCTATCATAACTCTGTCATAACTCTATCATAACTCTATCATAACTCTGTCATAACTCTGTCATAACTCTATCATAACTCTGTCATAACTCTGTCATAACTCTATCATAACTCTGTCATAACTCTATCATAACTCTATCATAACTCTGTCATAACTCTGTCATAACTCTGTCATAACTCTATCATAACTCTATCATAACTCTATCATAACTCTATCATAACTCTGTCATAACTCTATCATAACTCTATCATAACTCTATCAAAACTCTATCATAACTCTGTCATAACTCTGTCATAACTCTATCATAACTCTGTCATAACTCTATCATAACTCTATCATAACTCTATCATAACTCTGTCATAACTCTGTCATAACTCTATCATAACTCTGTCATAACTCTATCATAACTCTATCATAACTCTATCATAACTCTGTCATAACTCTGTCATAACTCTATCATAACTCTGTCATAACTCTATCATAACTCTATCATAACTCTATCATAACTCTGTCATAACTCTGTCATAACTCTATCATAACTCTGTCATAACTCTATCATAACTCTATCATAACTCTGTCATAACTCCATCATAACTCTATCATAACTCTATCATAACTCTGTCATAACTCTGTCATAACTCTCATAACTCTGTCATAACTCTCATGACTCTATCATAACTCTATCATAACTCTGTCATAACTCTATCATAACTCTATCATAACTCTGTCATAACTCTATCATAACTCTATCATAACTCTATCATAACTCTATCATAACTCTGTCATAACTCTCATGACTCTATCATAACTCTATCATAACTCTGTCATAACTCTATCATAACTCTATCATAACTCTGTCATAACTCTATCATAACTCTATCATAACTCTATCATAACTCTGTCATAACTCTATCATAACTCTATCATAACTCTGTCATAACTCTGTCATAACTCTATCATAACTCTGTCATAACTCTGTCATAACTCTATCATAACTCTATCATAACTCTATCATAACTCTATCATAACTCTATCATAACTCTGTCATAACTCTGTCATAACTCTATCATAACTCTATCATAACTCTATCATAACTCTATCATAGCTCTATCATAGCTCTATCATAACTCTATCATAACTCTATCATAACTCTATCATAACAATATCAGAACTCTCATAACTCTGTCATAACTCTATCATAACTCTGTCATAACTCTGTCATAACTCTATCATAACTCTATCATAACTCTATCATAACTCTGTCATAACTCTGTCATAACTCTATCATAACTCTATCATAACTCTATCATAACTCTATCATAACTCTATCATAACTCTATCATAGCTCTATCATAGCTCTATCATAACTCTATCATAACTCTATCATAACTCTATCATAACAATATCATAACTCTATCATAACTCTATCATAGCTCTATCATAGCTCTATCATAACTCTATCATAACTCTATCATAACTCTATCATAACACTATCATAACTCTATCATAACTCTATCATAACTCTATCATAGCTCTATCATAGCTCTATCATGACTCTATCATAACTCTATCATAGCTCTATCATAGCTCTATCATAACTCTATCATAACTCTATCATAACTCTATCATAACTCTATCATAACTCTATCATAGCTCTATCATAACTCTATCATAACTCTATCATAACTCTATCATAACTCTATCATAGCTCTATCATGACTCTATCATAACTCTATAATAACTCTATCATGACTCTATCATAACTCTATCATAACTATCATGACTCAATCATAACTCTATCATAACTCTATCACAACTCTATCATAACTATCATGACTCAATCATAACTCTAACATAACTCTATCATAACTCTATCATAACTCTATCATAACTATCATAACTCTATCACAACTCTATCATAACTATCATGACTCTATCATAACTCTATCATAACTATCATGACTCTATCATAACTCTATCATAACTCTATCATGACTCTATCATAACTCTATCATAACTATCATGACTCAATCATAACTCTATCATAACTCTATCATAACTCTATCATAACTATCATGACTCAATCATAACTCTAACATAACTCTATCATAACAATATCAGAACTCTCATAACTCTATCATAACTCTATCATAGCTCTATCATAGCTCTATCATAACTCTATCATAACTCTATCATAACTCTATCATAACAATATCAGAACTCTCATAACTCTATCATAACTCTATCATAGCTCTATCATAACTCTATCATAACTCTATCATAACTCTATCATAGCTCTATCATAGCTCTATCATGACTCTATCATAACAATCATGACTCAATCATAACTCTATCATAACTCTATCATAACTCTATCATAGCTCTATCATAACTCTATCATAACTCTATCATAACTGTATCACAACTCTATCACAACTCTATCATAACTCTATCATAACTCTATCATAACTGTATCACAACTCTATCATAACTCTATCATAACTGTATCACAACTCTATCACAACTCTATCATAACTCTATCATAACTCTATCATAACAATATCAGAACTCTCATAACTCTATCATAACTCTATCATAACAATATCAGAACTATCATGACTCAATCATAACTCTATCATAGCTTTATCATAACTCTATCATAACTCTATCATAACTCTATCATAACTCTGTCATAACTCTGTCATAACTCTGTCATAACTCTATCATAACTCTGTCATAACTCTATCATAACTCTATCATAACTCTATCATAACTCTATCATAACTCTATCATAACTCTGTCATAACTCTATCATAACTCTATCATAACTCTATCATAACTCTGTCATAACTCTATCATAACTCTATCATAACTCTCATGACTCTATCATAACTCTATCATAACTCTGTCATAACTCTATCATAACTATCATAACTCTATCATAACTCTGTCATAACTCTGTCATAACTCTATCATAACTCTATCATAACTCTGTCATAACTCTATCATAACTCTATCATAACTCTATCATAACTCTATCATAACTCTGGCATAACTCTCATGACTCTATCATAACTCTATCATAACTCTGTCATAACTCTATCATAACTCTATCATAACTCTATCATAACTCTGTCATAACTCTGTCATAACTCTCATGACTCTATCATAACTCTATCATAACTCTGTCATAACTCTATCATAACTCTATCATAACTCTGTCATAACTCTGTCATAACTCTGTCATAACTCTATCATAACTCTGTCATAACTCTGTCATAACTCTATCATAACTCTGTCATAACTCTGTCATAACTCTATCATAACTCTATCATAACTCTGTCATAACTCTGTCATAACTCCGTCATAACTCTATCATAACTCTATCATAACTCTATCATAACTCTATCATAACTCTATCATAACTCTGTCATAACTCTGTCATAACTCTATCATAACTCTGTCATAACTCTATCATAACTCTATCATAACTCTATCATAACTCTGTCATAACTCTGTCATAACTCTATCATAACTCTGTCATAACTCTATCATAACTCTGTCATAACTCTATCATAACTCTGTCATAACTCTATCATAACTCTATCATAACTCTATCATAACTCTGTCATAACTCTGTCATAACTCTATCATAACTCTGTCATAACTCTATCATAACTCTATCATAACTCTATCATAACTCTGTCATAACTCCATCATAACTCTATCATAACTCTATCATAACTCTGTCATAACTCTGTCATAACTCTCATAACTCTGTCATAACTCTCATGACTCTATCATAACTCTATCATAACTCTGTCATAACTCTATCATAACTCTATCATAACTCTGTCATAACTCTATCATAACTCTATCATAACTCTATCATAACTCTATCATAACTCTGTCATAACTCTCATGACTCTATCATAACTCTATCATAACTCTGTCATAACTCTATCATAACTCTATCATAACTCTGTCATAACTCTATCATAACTCTATCATAACTCTATCATAACTCTATCATAACTCTGTCATAACTCTATCATAACTCTATCATAACTCTGTCATAACTCTGTCATAACTCTATCATAACTCTATCATAACTCTGTCATAACTCTGTCATAACTCTATCATAACTCTATCATAACTCTGTCATAACTCTATCATAACTCTATCATAACTCTATCATAACTCTATCATAACTCTGTCATAACTCTCATGACTCTATCATAACTATCATAACTCTGTCATAACTCTATCATAACTCTATCATAACTCTGTCATAACTCTGTCATAACTCTCATGACTCTATCATAACTCTATCATAACTCTGTCATAACTCTATCATAACTCTATCATAACTCTGTCATAACTCTGTCATAACTCTGTCATAACTCTATCATAACTCTGTCATAACTCTATCATAACTCTGTCATAACTCTGTCATAACTCTATCATAACTCTGTCATAACTCTGTCATAACTCTGTCATAACTCTATCATAACTCTGTCATAACTCTATCATAACTCTATCATAACTCTATCATAACTCTATCATAACTCTATCATAACTCTATCATAACTCTGTCATAACTCTATCATAACTCTATCATAACTCTATCATAACTCTGTCATAACTCTATCATAACTCTATCATAACTCTCATGACTCTATCATAACTCTATCATAACTCTGTCATAACTCTATCATAACTCTATCATAACTCTATCATAACTCTGTCATAACTCTGTCATAACTCTATCATAACTCTATCATAACTCTGTCATAACTCTATCATAACTCTATCATAACTCTATCATAACTCTATCATAACTCTGTCATAACTCTCATGACTCTATCATAACTCTATCATAACTCTGTCATAACTCTATCATAACTCTATCATAACTCTGTCATAACTCTGTCATAACTCTCATGACTCTATCATAACTCTATCATAACTCTGTCATAACTCTATCATAACTCTATCATAACTCTGTCATAACTCTGTCATAACTCTGTCATAACTCTATCATAACTCTGTCATAACTCTGTCATAACTCTATCATAACTCTGTCATAACTCTATCATAACTCTATCATAACTCTGTCATAACTCTGTCATAACTCTGTCATAACTCTATCATAACTCTATCATAACTCTATCATAACTCTATCATAACTCTGTCATAACTCTGTCATAACTCTATCATAACTCTGTCATAACTCTATCATAACTCTATCATAACTCTATCATAACTCTGTCATAACTCTGTCATAACTCTATCATAACTCTGTCATAACTCTATCATAACTCTATCATAACTCTGTCATAACTCCATCATAACTCTATCATAACTCTATCATAACTCTGTCATAACTCTGTCATAACTCTCATAACTCTGTCATAACTCTCATGACTCTATCATAACTCTATCATAACTCTGTCATAACTCTATCATAACTCTATCATAACTCTGTCATAACTCTATCATAACTCTATCATAACTCTATCATAACTCTATCATAACTCTGTCATAACTCTCATGACTCTATCATAACTCTATCATAACTCTGTCATAACTCTATCATAACTCGATCATAACTCTGTCATAACTCTATCATAACTCTATCATAACTCTATCATAACTCTATCATAACTCTGTCATAACTCTATCATAACTCTATCATAACTCTGTCATAACTCTGTCATAACTCTATCATAACTCTGTCATAACTCTGTCATAACTCTATCATAACTCTATCATAACTCTATCATAACTCTATCATAACTCTGTCATAACTCTGTCATAACTCTATCATAACTCTATCATAACTCTATCATAACTCTATCAAAACTCTATCATAGCTCTATCATAGCTCTATCATAACTCTATCATAACTCTATCATAACTCTATCATAACAATATCAGAACTCTCATAACTCTGTCATAACTCTATCATAACTCTGTCATAACTCTGTCATAACTCTATCATAACTCTATCATGACTCTATCATAACTCTATCATAACTCTGTCATAACTCTGTCATAACTCTATCATAACTCTATCATAACTCTATCATAACTCTATCATAACTCTATCATAGCTCTATCATAGCTCTATCATAACTCTATCATAACTCTATCATAACTCTATCATAACAATATCATAACTCTATCATAACTCTATCATAGCTCTATCATAGCCCTATCATAACTCTATCATAACTCTATCATAACTCTATCATAACACTATCATAACTCTATCATAACTCTATCATAACTCTATCATAGCTCTATCATAGCTCTATCATGACTCTATCATAACTCTATCATAGCTCTATCATAGCTCTATCATAACTCTATCATAACTCTGTCATAACTCTGTCATAACTCCGTCATAACTCTATCATAACTCTATCATAACTCTATCATAACTCTATCATAACTCTATCATAACTCTGTCATAACTCTGTCATAACTCTATCATAACTCTGTCATAACTCTATCATAACTCTATCATAACTCTATCATAACTCTGTCATAACTCTGTCATAACTCTATCATAACTCTGTCATAACTCTATCATAACTCTATCATAACTCTGTCATAACTCTGTCATAACTCTATCATAACTCTGTCATAACTCTATCATAACTCTATCATAACTCTATCATAACTCTGTCATAACTCTGTCATAACTCTATCATAACTCTGTCATAACTCTATCATAACTCTATCATAACTCTATCATAACTCTGTCATAACTCCATCATAACTCTATCATAACTCTATCATAACTCTGTCATAACTCTGTCATAACTCTCATAACTCTGTCATAACTCTCATGACTCTATCATAACTCTATCATAACTCTGTCATAACTCTATCATAACTCTATCATAACTCTGTCATAACTCTATCATAACTCTATCATAACTCTATCATAACTCTATCATAACTCTGTCATAACTCTCATGACTCTATCATAACTCTATCATAACTCTGTCATAACTCTATCATAACTCTATCATAACTCTGTCATAACTCTATCATAACTCTATCATAACTCTATCATAACTCTATCATAACTCTGTCATAACTCTATCATAACTCTATCATAACTCTGTCATAACTCTGTCATAACTCTATCATAACTCTATCATAACTCTGTCATAACTCTGTCATAACTCTATCATAACTCTATCATAACTCTGTCATAACTCTATCATAACTCTATCATAACTCTATCATAACTCTATCATAACTCTGTCATAACTCTCATGACTCTATCATAACTCTATCATAACTCTGTCATAACTCTATCATAACTCTATCATAACTCTATCATAACTCTGTCATAACTCTGTCATAACTCTCATGACTCTATCATAACTCTATCATAACTCTGTCATAACTCTATCATAACTCTATCATAACTCTGTCATAACTCTGTCATAACTCTGTCATAACTCTATCATAACTCTGTCATAACTCTGTCATAACTCTATCATAACTCTGTCATAACTCTGTCATAACTCTATCATAACTCTGTCATAACTCTGTCATAACTCTGTCATAACTCTATCATAACTCTGTCATAACTCTATCATAACTCTATCATAACTCTATCATAACTCTATCATAACTCTATCATAACTCTATCATAACTCTGTCATAACTCTATCATAACTCTATCATAACTCTATCATAACTCTGTCATAACTCTATCATAACTCTATCATAACTCTCATGACTCTATCATAACTCTATCATAACTCTGTCATAACTCTATCATAACTCTATCATAACTCTATCATAACTCTGTCATAACTCTGTCATAACTCTATCATAACTCTATCATAACTCTGTCATAACTCTATCATAACTCTATCATAACTCTATCATAACTCTATCATAACTCTGTCATAACTCTCATGACTCTATCATAACTCTATCATAACTCTGTCATAACTCTATCAGAACTCTATCATAACTCTGTCATAACTCTGTCATAACTCTCATGACTCTATCATAACTCTATCATAACTCTGTCATAACTCTATCATAACTCTATCATAACTCTGTCATAACTCTGTCATAACTCTGTCATAACTCTATCATAACTCTGTCATAACTCTGTCATAACTCTATCATAACTCTGTCATAACTCTATCATAACTCTATCATAACTCTGTCATAACTCTGTCATAACTCTATCATAACTCTATCATAACTCTATCATAACTCTATCATAACTCTATCATAACTCTATCATAACTCTATCATAACTCTGTCATAACTCTATCATAACTCTGTCATAACTCTATCATAACTCTATCATAACTCTATCATAACTCTGTCATAACTCTGTCATAACTCTATCATAACTCTGTCATAACTCTATCATAACTCTATCATAACTCTGTCATAACTCCATCATAACTCTATCATAACTCTATCATAACTCTGTCATAACTCTGTCATAACTCTCATAACTCTGTCATAACTCTCATGACTCTATCATAACTCTATCATAACTCTGTCATAACTCTATCATAACTCTATCATAACTCTGTCATAACTCTATCATAACTCTATCATAACTCTATCATAACTCTATCATAACTCTGTCATAACTCTCATGACTCTATCATAACTCTATCATAACTCTGTCATAACTCTATCATAACTCTATCATAACTCTGTCATAACTCTATCATAACTCTATCATAACTCTATCATAACTCTATCATAACTCTGTCATAACTCTATCATAACTCTATCATAACTCTGTCATAACTCTGTCATAACTCTATCATAACTCTGTCATAACTCTGTCATAACTCTATCATAACTCTATCATAACTCTATCATAACTCTATCATAACTCTATCATAACTCTGTCATAACTCTGTCATAACTCTATCATAACTCTATCATAACTCTATCATAGCTCTATCATAACTCTATCATAACTCTATCATAACAATATCAGAACTCTCATAACTCTGTCATAACTCTATCATAACTCTGTCATAACTCTGTCATAACTCTATCATAACTCTATCATAACTCTATCATAACTCTATCATAACTCTGTCATAACTCTATCATAACTCTATCATAACTCTATCATAACTCTATCATAACTCTATCATAGCTCTATCATAGCTCTATCATAACTCTATCATAACTCTATCATAACTCTATCATAACAATATCATAACTCTATCATAACTCTATCATAGCTCTATCATAGCTCTATCATAACTCTATCATAACTCTATCATAACTCTATCATAACACTATCATAACTCTATCATAACTCTATCATAACTCTATCATAGCTCTATCATAGCTCTATCATGACTCTATCATAACTCTATCATAGCTCTATCATAGCTCTATCATAACTCTATCATAACTCTATCATAACTCTATCATAACTCTATCATAACTCTATCATAGCTCTATCATAACTCTATCATAACTCTATCATAACTCTATCATAACTCTATCATAACTCTATCATAGCTCTATCATGACTCTATCATAACTCTATAATAACTCTATCATGACTCTATCATAACTCTATCATAACTATCATGACTCAATCATAACTCTATCATAACTCTATCACAACTCTATCATAACTATCATGACTCAATCATAACTCTAACATAACTCTATCATAACTCTATCATAACTCTATCATAACTATCATAACTCTATCACAACTCTATCATAACTATCATGACTCTATCATAACTCTATCATAACTATCATGACTCTATCATAACTCTATCATAACTCTATCATGACTCTATCATAACTCTATCATAACTATCATGACTCAATCATAACTCTATCATAACTCTATCATAACTCTATCATAACTATCATGACTCAATCATAACTCTAACATAACTCTATCATAACAATATCAGAACTCTCATAACTCTATCATAACTCTATCATAGCTCTATCATAGCTCTATCATAACTCTATCATAACTCTATCATAACTCTATCATAACAATATCAGAACTCTCATAACTCTATCATAACTCTATCATAGCTCTATCATAACTCTATCATAACTCTATCATAACTCTATCATAGCTCTATCATAGCTCTATCATGACTCTATCATAACAATCATGACTCAATCATAACTCTATCATAACTCTATCATAACTCTATCATAGCTCTATCATAACTCTATCATAACTCTATCATAACTGTATCACAACTCTATCACAACTCTATCATAACTCTATCATAACTCTATCATAACTGTATCACAACTCTATCATAACTCTATCATAACTGTATCACAACTCTATCACAACTCTATCATAACTCTATCATAACTCTATCATAACAATATCATAACTCTCATAACTCTATCATAACTCTATCATAACAATATCAGAACTATCATGACTCAATCATAACTCTATCATAGCTTTATCATAACTCTATCATAACTCTATCATAACTCTATCATAACTCTGTCATAACTCTGTCATAACTCTGTCATAACTCTATCATAACTCTGTCATAACTCTATCATAACTCTATCATAACTCTATCATAACTCTATCATAACTCTATCATAACTCTATCATAACTCTGTCATAACTCTATCATAACTCTATCATAACTCTATCATAACTCTGTCATAACTCTATCATAACTCTATCATAACTCTCATGACTCTATCGTAACTCTATCATAACTCTGTCATAACTCTATCATAACTCTATCATAACTCTGTCATAACTCTGTCATAACTCTATCATAACTCTATCATAACTCTGTCATAACTCTATCATAACTCTATCATAACTCTATCATAACTCTATCATAACTCTGTCATAACTCTCATGACTCTATCATAACTCTATCATAACTCTGTCATAACTCTATCATAACTCTATCATAGCTCTATCATAACTCTGTCATAACTCTGTCATAACTCTCATGACTCTATCATAACTCTATCATAACTCTGTCATAACTCTATCATAACTCTATCATAACTCTGTCATAACTCTGTCATAACTCTGTCATAACTCTATCATAACTCTGTCATAACTCTGTCATAACTCTATCATAACTCTGTCATAACTCTGTCATAACTCTATCATAACTCTATCATAACTCTGTCATAACTCTGTCATAACTCCGTCATAACTCTATCATAACTCTATCATAACTCTATCATAACTCTGTCATAACTCTATCATAACTCTATCATAACTCTATCATAACTCTATCATAACTCTGTCATAACTCTGTCATAACTCTATCATAACTCTGTCATAACTCTATCATAACTCTATCATAACTCTATCATAACTCTGTCATAACTCTGTCATAACTCTATCATAACTCTGTCATAACTCTATCATAACTCTATCATAACTCTATCATAACTCTGTCATAACTCTGTCATAACTCTATCATAACTCTGTCATAACTCTATCATAACTCTATCATAACTCTATCATAACTCTGTCATAACTCTGTCATAACTATCATAACTCTGTCATAACTCTATCATAACTCTATCATAACTCTATCATAACTCTGTCATAACTCCATCATAACTCTATCATAACTCTATCATAACTCTGTCATAACTCTGTCATAACTCTCATAACTCTGTCATAACTCTCATGACTCTATCATAACTCTATCATAACTCTGTCATAACTCTATCATAACTCTATCATAACTCTGTCATAACTCTATCATAACTCTATCATAACTCTATCATAACTCTATCATAACTCTGTCATAACTCTCATGACTCTATCATAACTCTATCATAACTCTGTCATAACTCTATCATAACTCTATCATAACTCTGTCATAACTCTATCATAACTCTATCATAACTCTATCATAACTCTATCATAACTCTGTCATAACTCTATCATAACTCTATCATAACTCTGTCATAACTCTGTCATAACTCTATCATAACTCTGTCATAACTCTGTCATAACTCTATCATAACTCTATCATAACTCTATCATAACTCTATCATAACTCTGTCATAACTCTGTCATAACTCTATCATAACTCTATCATAACTCTATCATAACTCTATCATAACTCTATCATAGCTCTATCATAGCTCTATCATAACTCTATCATAACTCTATCATAACTCTATCATAACAATATCAGAACTCTCATAACTCTGTCATAACTCTATCATAACTCTGTCATAACTCTGTCATAACTCTATCATAACTCTATCATAACTCTATCATAACTCTATCATAACTCTGTCATAACTCTGTCATAACTCTATCATAACTCTATCATAACTCTATCATAACTCTATCATAACTCTATCATAGCTCTATCATAGCTCTATCATAACTCTATCATAACTCTATCATAACTCTATCATAACAATATCATAACTCTATCATAACTCTATCATAGCTCTATCATAGCTCTATCATAACTCTATCATAACTCTATCATAACTCTATCATAACACTATCATAACTCTATCATAACTCTATCATAACTCTATCATAGCTCTATCATAGCTCTATCATGACTCTATCATAACTCTATCATAGCTCTATCATAGCTCTATCATAACTCTATCATAACTCTATCATAACTCTATCATAACTCTATCATAACTCTATCATAGCTCTATCATAACTCTATCATAACTCTATCATAACTCTATCATAACTCTATCATAACTCTATCATAGCTCTATCATGACTCTATCATAACTCTATAATAACTCTATCATGACTCTATCATAACTCTATCATAACTATCATGACTCAATCATAACTCTATCATAACTCTATCACAACTCTATCATAACTATCATGACTCAATCATAACTCTAACATAACTCTATCATAACTCTATCATAACTCTATCATAACTATCATAACTCTATCACAACTCTATCATAACTATCATGACTCTATCATAACTCTATCATAACTATCATGACTCTATCATAACTCTATCATAACTCTATCATGACTCTATCATAACTCTATCATAACTATCATGACTCAATCATAACTCTATCATAACTCTATCATAACTCTATCATAACTATCATGACTCAATCATAACTCTAACATAACTCTATCATAACAATATCAGAACTCTCATAACTCTATCATAACTCTATCATAGCTCTATCATAACTCTATCATAACTCTATCATAACTCTATCATAGCTCTATCATAGCTCTATCATGACTCTATCATAACAATCATGACTCAATCATAACTCTATCATAACTCTATCATAACTCTATCATAGCTCTATCATAACTCTATCATAACTCTATCATAACTGTATCACAACTCTATCACAACTCTATCATAACTCTATCATAACTCTATCATAACTGTATCACAACTCTATCATAACTCTATCATAACTGTATCACAACTCTATCACAACTCTATCATAACTCTATCATAACTCTATCATAACAATATCAGAACTCTCATAACTCTATCATAACTCTATCATAACAATATCAGAACTATCATGACTCAATCATAACTCTATCATAGCTTTATCATAACTCTATCATAACTCTATCATAACTCTATCATAACAATCATGACTCAATCATAACTCTATCATAACTCTATCATAACTCTATCACAACTCTATCATAACTATCATAACTCTATCATAACAATATCAGAACTCTCATGACTCAATCATAACTCTATCATGACTTTAACATAGCTCTGTCATAACTATCACCCCCTATCTTGTTGAAAGTTGAAATAGAGTCAGTTGAACGATAAGTTGAAATTCAACCGATGTAACGCGGCCACTGAGATCAAGCCCAGACGTGCATGTAGGGAAATGATAATAGACCGGAGTTTACGGATGGCTAAGGCCAGGCTAGGTTATTTTGTTTTGACTCAAAGAGAGACGTGAAGATCAGAGCGAAACGTCTTTGACTCAACCAACCCAGTCCAGGCGACGGTGGAATCCGCCTGGACCACTGAGAGCCTGCTCCAATGTGTCGACACCGGTGAGTACATCTGTGTTTGAACGAGAGCGTGAATGGGTGTGTGGTTCCTGGATGTAAAGCGCGGTAAGAGTTGAGAACATTTACCGCTTAATACTAAAACATAAATCAGACTTTTGTACCAAATACATTTTCTCTTGTTGGAACTGGGCAATACCTCATCTACACGGTCATATTGAAGCTGCTGTTTAGAAGATATGAACATGTACAATATAGAGTTTTTCTCTAACTGGATTTTTAGTGGATTAAAAAAAAACAAAGTGGCAAATAATCGGGAAACAAATTGGGGAAGAACATTTTCAAAATTTGGGGGATATGAGGCATATGGGGAAAAGATGTGGGAAAGAAGTGTAAATTGGGGTAAAATATGTAAATTGTATGTAATGTAATGTTAAATTGTACAGGCAGCACAGTCCTGCATATTCTGATGGTTTGCAAAAATATTGCTTCATCACCGTTATACCGAGATAAATATTCAATTGTATCAACATCGCCCAGGTATTAACTCTTGTTCAGTTAATTACTGAGTCATTTTCAAGTATTGTTCTTATTTGACTTGATGATTTTGCCCTGAGAAGTTGCCCAGGCATATATTGATATACTGATGACACTCTCAAAAGTCCACATGTGCAGGGCCATTGTTATTCATGGAGCAGCAGGGGGCGCCGTGCTCAATGGGCTTATGTATAGACCCCCTCAGAGGTGTGGACCGTGTGCTCTGTCCTGACCAGCACTGACCTGTGTGCTCCGGGGAGGGGACAGGCTCAGACATGCCACTGCCGGGGGCATTCGGAGGGCTGGGGACGCTCAGAGGGCCGGGGGCGCTCAGTGGGCCGGGGGCGCTCAGTGGGCCGGGGGCGCTCAGAGGGCCGGGGGCGCTCAGTGGGCTGGGGGCGCTCAGAGGGCCGGGGGCGCTCAGAGGGCCGGGGGCGCTCAGTGGGCTGGGGGCGCTCAGAGGGCCGGGGGCGCTCAGAGGGCTGGGAGCCCCGTCCTCTCGCAGCAGCTGCACACACACAGGTATACCTTAAAGGTATGAAAGGTTTTGAAAACAAGGACTAAAAACACCAGAACTTCCCGAAACACACCCGAAACACAAAATGACCTGTATGTTGCATTGGTCCATTATTGTCTTTCCCACGTTGTAAGAATTACAGGATACAAAGACAAACATGGTCAGATTATCCTTAGCTTTGGTCTAAGTCTCTCTGAGTGGTGTTTAATGTAGAAATAACTTCCTCAACCTTCTTCCTTTACTATGTGGTCCAGTACGTCTTCCTTGTTTGATGCTAGGCAGAGCCACAGTGTTTGTCATGTGCTGGAAGTGCATGGAGCTTGTCTGTGCTCGTGTTTCTGTGGCGCTCTCGCCCCAATCTGTCACTCTGAGGAAGTGAGCCGACACTAAACACCAATCACACCTGCAGCTCAGGTGACACGCCCGGCAGCTCAAATCTCCTGTGCACGGGCTCAGAGAGAGTAACCACTGCTGAGAGAACACCCAGTACTGAGAGGGAGTAACCACTGCTCAGAGAGAGTAACCACTGCTGAGAGTACACCCAGTACTGAGAGGGAGTAACCTCTGCTCAGAGAGAGTAACCACTGCTGAGAGTACACCCAGTACTGAGAGGGAGTAACCTCTGCTCAGAGAGAGTAACCACTGCTGAGAGTACACCCAGTACTGAGAGGGAGTAACCTCTGCTCAGAGAGAGTAACCACTGCTGAGAGTACACCCAGTACTGAGAGGGAGTAACCACTGCTGAAAGTACACCCAGTACTGAGAGGGAGCAACCACTGCTGAGAGTACACCCAGTACTGTCAGGGAGTAACCACTGCTCAGAGTACACCCAGTACTGTGAGGGAGTAAACTCTGCTAAGAGAGAGTAACCACTGCTGAGAGTACACCCAGTACTGAGAGGGAGAAACCACTACTGAGAGTACACCCAGTACTGTCAGGGAGTAACCACTGCTGAGAGTACACCCAGTACTGAGAGGGAGTAACCACTGCTGAGAGTACACCCAGTACTGAGAGGGAGTAACCACTGCTGAGAGTACACCCAGTACTGAGAGGGAGTAACCACTGCTAAGGGAGTAACCGTTGCTGAGAAGGAGTAACTGCTGCTGGGACTGCACACAGTGCTCAGGGAGAGAGTACCTGATATGTGGGTGAGAGAGTACCTGATGTTATGTGAAAGAGTGCCTGATGATGGGTGAAAGAGTATATGAGTACCTGTTGCGGGGGAATACCTGCTGCCTGTGAGCTGCGCGCCGCTCCAGGGCACTCTGTCTCCGCCGGGCCTCCCAGTGCATGGCCGACATGTCTCTGGATCACCTCCCCGAGTCAGGTAACCACAGCAGCACAGAGCACCCCACAGAGAATGGTAAGGGTTTGATTATGTTTGAAAGGCAGAAACAGTCAAGTCATTTATCTTTGGTTATTTGGGCTCTCATGGAGTCCCATCTGCCGCCATCAAAATCAACCCTGGTGTCCCTCAAGTCTGTGTTCTGAACCCGCTCCTCTTCACTCGGCTCTGAGTTCTCATACAGGTGATGGAGTCAGCCATGGCTCAAATCAAAAGCTCCAGGCTTTAAAGAGGGGATTCTATGCTTTTTTCAGTCCCATAGCACCAGTCTATATCACACTACAATGATGACATCTCCTTCTGTTGGTCTGTAAATGCAGTAAATTAGAATAACTGCCTTGTATAAAATGTCTCTCTCAAAATGGCTGTAGTGAATGTCTTGAAATAGGCCTCTGTCTCTTTAAGAACCTCTGAGCCTTTAGACACGCCCCCTCCACACGCTGTCTGTGGCATCAGTGGGGAGGGGGTTCTGCTGAGGAGCAGTGGTTGGTTACTCGGCTGGTGATGAAAGCTCGGAGGCGTCTCCATGAGGTGCGGGCGTTCCTAGGAGGACTCAGGCAAACCTATCCCTAAAATGGCCGCCATCAGAGTTATTACAGATTACTCAAAAATACGTGAATGTGCCAAGGCAACACTTCAGCATGGCCGTATCTACCATTGAGGTCACCGAGGTCCGGACCTCGGTAAAATTTTAGCTTTCTTTTTTTTTTTTTTTTTTTTACACATTGAATCCTGCGCAGATGAATGTTGTAAACACGTGCTTCTACAGGCGGAAGAGCCTCTAGTTCAGACGTGGATGAGCTTGTTCTGAACCTAAACGTGTCCACTCTGAAACCGGACCTCGGTTTTACGCACTCGGGTCCAAAGCGGCTCACGCTTTGGACCCGAGTGCGTAAAACTCCGCGGAGGCGGGGGCGCGGCTGTGCGTCAGCCTCACTACAACAGCAGCGCATGAACCGCGCCAAAGTTTGATTGAGATGCAGTTTCTTTGCTCTCTGTCATAAAGAGAGAGGAGCCAGAGCGCGCGCCGTCACGGTGACCTCGATTTACAACAGGAGTTTTCCTCATTCTGATCTGAGGAGCGAGAGGAGAAGGAGAAGCGTCTGTGCCCCATCATTGCCTCCTCCTCTGCTGCTCACTTTGTTTCTGTCTCATGCAAAGAATGTCCTGCGTATAAATGATCTTCGCTTTAATGAGAGCTTAAACCAGCGCATTCACCTTTGTAGCTCCAGTGGTTTGACAGTGAGGGCGATGCAGAGGGGGCGGGGCCAGAGCGCAGAGTCCAAACCAGAGTCTGATGTTCAGAATGAGCCAAAGCAGAACCCTCAGCTTTACCCATTCACACCCACAGCCTCGTTTTCAAAACAATTTTAATTGAACATTTCAGTATTTATTTAGGACAAGACATTCTTATTGCCTCTCACTCAGGCGAGTAAAACTGTTTGGAAAACCTGCTTCACAGTAATAATGGATGAAATAGATATTAAATCGATATTTTGTTTTGTGATATTCATCATGTCAAAGTATGGGGTACGTGACTCGTCACCTAACACTTCAGGGGGTGCACGGCTGCACCCACTGCCCTTGGGCAGACTGATGGAAGTGAGGCTAGTCTGCACCATCTGCATGTCCGACCACCATCCACTCACTCACACATTCACTCAGGCTCCTGGTCCCAAACGGTGCAACAAAAAGCCATTTTTGAAAATGGCTCAAGGATGAGACAAAAGTGTTTTTGATCACTTAAAATACAGGAAATTATATCTGAATCTTTAAAAAATTCCTGGGGGAGGACCCCCAGACCCCCCGGTTTAAAGAATTATCCGGACCTCACTGTTTTTTAAATCCTGGCTACGGCCCTGCACTTCAGCCATGTTTTTAATGAGGGAATGACATAATAACATGATGTAAAGCTTGAAAAACTCGATTTTGCATAATACCCCCCTTTAAGCGTTCATTTGAGGCATTTACAATAAAGAGTACCTTAAAGAAAACCTTAACCTTGATCTTGCGCTCTCGGAAAATTCCGCACTGCTCTAAAGCAGCCAGAATACACTGCATTCCAAATTATTATGCAAATTGTAGTTCAGTGTCATAAAGAAAACAAAATTTAAAAAAAATGAAATGAAATGAAAAAATGAAACTCATAGATGATATTGTGTCTCGGGGCTCTATGAATCACTGACATTAACCTCAGAGACCTGGGATGTTTCGTTTTCAGGTTAAGCCCAGTTAAGGGAAAAACTACTGAAAAAGGATTTTATAATAATAATGCATCGGTTTTATATAGCGCTTTTCTGGACACTCAAAGACGCTTTACATTGCATTATTCATTCACTCCATACCCGGTGGTGGTAAGCTACAATTGTAGCCACAGCTGCCCTGGGGTAGACTGACAGAAGCGAGGCAACCAGTCTGCGCCATCGGCCCCTACGACCACCACCAACCACTCACTCACTCCATTCGCCAGGCTTCCTGGTGTTACTAAACGGTCTCCCATCCAAGTACCGACCAGGCCCTTCCCTGCTTAGCTTCCAAGGTCTGACGGGATTGGGCAGAGCAAAGGCGGTATTTTCCACATTAATAAGCAGAACATCATTTTCAAGCAATATGGGAAAGTGGAGATATGGGCATAAAAGGAGAGAAACTCATGATGTGGTCCCCCTCCTCCCCTGACCTCAACCCTATTGAGAACCTTTGGAGCCTCAAGCAACACTTCTATGAGGGTAGGAGGCAGTTTTCATCCAAACAGCAGCTCTGGGAGGCTATTCTAACATCCTGCAAAGAAATCCAAGCAGAAACTGTCCAAAAACTCACAAGTTTAATGGATTTAAGAATTTTGAAGCTGCTCAAAGAAGGGCTCCTATGGTAAAATATAACTCGGCCTGTTGCATAATCATTTGGAACAATAGATTTTCAGTTGTTTGCGATATTTATTTTTGAAAAAAATACTGTTATCACTGGGAGATTTTTTCAATTTGACCTAATGCCCTCCATAGGAACAACATTTTCCATTATGACAAACCTGTTTTGTGCATAAACTGCCAAAACAGATGGAAATGTTGAACAAAATGTAAGTCTCTAATATCTGTGTCAGTTCTCCCCAGGGCAGCTATGGCCTCAGACGTGGCTCATCTCAGCACACAGACTGACTGGGCTGCAGTGCAGACTGAGAGGTAGCTGAATAATGCAGAGTGTGTGGCATAGTCCGGAGAAGTAACCAGAGCGATGTGTTTTTGTTCTTAATGAAGATAAGCAGTATTTGATGTTTGTCCCTTTCTGTGTGGGTGAGTGACCTCTGGAGAAGGGCTGTGTGGGACTCACCTGTCTGCAGACTGACCGCTCTCCTGTCCCTCGCTTCTGCTCTGATCCGATCACTCTACCGCTCTCTTCTCCCTCTCTTCAACTCTAGCCATCCTTTGTAACCACGCCCCCTTCTTTACAGTCACTTCTTGCCCGCCCCTCCCTCTCTCCCTTCTCCTCTTCTCACCCTGCCCTCCTTCCCTCTCCCTTATCCTCGTCTCACCCCTGCTCTCCTCTCTCTCTCGCCCCTTCTCCTCGTCTCCCCCTGCTCTCTCTCCCCCTTCTTTTCTTCTCACCCCTGCCCTCCTCTCCGTCTCTCCCTTCTCCTCTTCTCACCCCTGCCCTCCTCTCCGTCTCTCCCTTCTCCTCTCCGTCTCTCCCTTCTCCTCGTCTCACTCCTGCCCTCCTCTCCGTCTCTCCCTTCTCCTCTTCTCACTCCTGCCCTCCTCTCGTCTCTCCCTTCTCCTCACCCCTGCCCTCCTCTCCCTCTCTCCCTTCTCACCCCTGCCCTCCTCTCCCTCTCTCCCTCTCTCCTCTTCTCACCCCTGCCCTCCTCTCTCTCTCCCTCTCTCCTCTTCTCACCCCTGCCCTCCTCTCCGTCTCTCCCTTCTCCTCTCCGTCTCTCCCTTCTCCTCTTCTCACCCCTGCCCTCCTCTCCCTCTCTCCCTTCTCCTCTTCTCACCCCTGCCCTCCTCTCCCTCTCTCCCTTCTCCTCGTCTCACTCCTGCCCTCCTCTCCGTCTCTCCCTTCTCCTCGTCTCACTCCTGCCCTCCTCTCCGTCTCTCCCTTCTCCTCTTCTCACTCCTGCCCTCCTCTCGTCTCTCCCTTCTCCTCACCCCTGCCCTCCTCTCCCTCTCTCCCTTCTCACCCCTGCCCTCCTCTCCCTCTCTCCCTTCTCACCCCTGCCCTCCTCTCCCTCTCTCCCTCTCTCCTCTTCTCACCCCTGCCCTCCTCTCCGTCTCTCCCTCTCTCCTCTTCTCACCCCTGCCCTCCTCTCGTCTCTCCCTTCTCCTCTTCTCACCCCTGCCCTCTCTCCCTCTCTCCTCTTCTCACTCCTGCCCTCCTCTCCCTCTCTCCTCTGCTCCTCTTCTCACCCCTGCCCTCCTCTCCCTCTCTCCTCTGCTCCTCTTCTAACCCCTGCCCTCCTCTCCCCTCTTCTCTTCTCCTCCCCTCTGCCCCTCCCTCTCCCTCCTCTCATTCGTGTGATCCCCATTGTGACCTACTTGTGTCGAGTTTCCAGGCAGCCCTGTGTTCGCCGGACAGACCTCCACAGCAGCAGCTCACGGTCAGACCTGTTCCTCCGGCTCTTTCCCCTCAAGTGCGCACATCCTCCAAAACCCCAACATGAACAGCCGATACATCAACACGTGCCAGTGTTTACTGTAATGAGTCTTAGTGGTAACTGATGCCTGTCTTTGAAGTTCTCCCAGCAGGTGGCACTATAGATCTGTGGATTTGGAGATTTTTTATTATTGTCCCACTGGGAAATATTCCCCAATTTACAAAAACATTTTTTTTAAATTGTGAAATAAAAGCATATTTATTACTAATGTTCAAACTATGAAACTATTATTTGTATCCGTGAATAAGACACTGAAAGTTGATCTGACCCTCTGCTTTTACTGGACATACACACTGTGAAGCACTTTGTGTATGAACTGTGCTCTGCCTTCACTTGGCTTCTCATTCATCCGCATTTTGAACCAGCATTTAGGGTTTGCAGATAATGTCACACTTACATTTTCACATTGATCCAGCTCGATGAATGATCCTGAACTTACTGATCAAAACTGGAAAAAATGACTTTTGTCTCTGGCATTTCACCAGACAAACTGGACAGACGGGTCTCAGCGGGGGATAAGTCACCTGACCCCCGTCTGCCTCCAACATGTCCCCCGCCAGAGTGGACATGCCCGGGGATCTCGCCGGACACCTGGACCCACGTGTCCTAAATAACTGGAGTTTTTACGGTTAGAAGCTCCAAAGGGCACCTGTACCTGACCGTATTCAACAGCAGGGGGCAGCAGTGAACCCTGCCTGGCGATATGAGGAAAAATCCATTTTGGAGTGCCGCGGGTCACGTGATCTCGGGGGAGGAGCATGTGTGTGCGTGTGTCCGCTCGCCCGTCTCTCCGTCTCCACTCCCCCCGCGCGCTCCTGCTGTGTCCTGACCGCGCACGGGAACAGCGCGCAGACGGACACCGGACTGACCCTTCCTGAGGAGTGATGCTGGAGCGAGCGAGCGCAGGTAATGACCCCCCCTCATGTACTCCTGCAGTGTCTGTGGACCCTCTGTCCAGTCAACGCTAACCTGGCTCTCCACATTTCTCACTTTGAGCTCCCTTGACAAAGTTTTTATTTCATTGTTTTTTATTTATGAACTAAAACTCTGGACATTGAATGGCCCGATATAACAATCAAATCAAAAGAGTTATTATGTTTTTGGGAGAATAGCAATAAATCTCTCTTCAGGTGAACGTGGCTCAAAGGGTTTCTAATGACGTCACAGTGGTTGGAGGATGGGACGGGGGGAAGGCAAGTTTGCTCGGTTTGTTGTCCCAGTAAAAAACATGGGTGGGTGATAGGGTTGCAAAATTTCGGGTGTTTTCAGTGTTGGAAGTTTTTCATGGGAGTTAACTGGAATTTATAGGAATTATCAGGTACAGCTGTGGGAATGAATGGGAATAATCTTGGAAATATCTCAACTGAAGGTTAATTCTTTACAGAATTACAAGATTTGATTTGATTGTTATACACTGAAAGATCGATCACAGAGCGATGGAACGTCTGAAAGGAATCGTGTTCGCGGTCTGAGCACCGGGGTTTGAGGAGTGTTTTAGGTCTGTCTGTATCCTTCTTTCATTTTTTCACCTAGTGTGTGCAGTGTTACAATATTATGCTTTAAGAGTCTTTCCCCTCTCTGTGTCCGACATCAACAAAACTGTGCTGTTTGTCCCACCTCTTATCAGGAAAACTGACTTTAGGTTTTGGAAAGTTCAGGATTAAGTTGGATTCTGACGGAGCCTCACACTTATGCTTTGGGGGTTCAGTGTTCAGAAAATCCACGTATGGGTAACCAACAATTTCCTGTTTATTCAACAAAGAAAAAAAGCTGAAATAAAATGTTTAAATAATTCCCATCATTTCCGCGCTGACATCATCCTCACTCGAAATGGAACCTGCATGGTCCAAACCAAACACAGTCAGAACTGAACAGTGACCAACACCGCTCAGTGACATTTCCAGTCTCATTCTGTCTGGGCCCGCAGGTCTCCTTTGAAGTGACCCCTCCCCGCTTCTCCATGGGGAACCAGTTGACCCCCGGGAGCCCCTTCATGCCCGGGCTCCAGTCCCTGCACTGCGTGGTCATCGGCCTGGACTCTGCCGGGAAAACGGCCCTGCTGTACCGCCTCCAACTGCACGAGTTTGTGGAAACCATCCCGACCAAGGGCTTCAACATGGAGCGGCTGAAGCTGAGCGGCTGCCCCTACCAGGTGAGCCGGCGCGGGACGTCCCAGACCCCGTCCCTCTGTTGACATGTTCAAGTTAATGGCATAGATAAAGGCCCAAACAATGGGCTATTTCCACGATGTCCCCACGGGATACAGGACAGGAGGGACAGCGCTGATGCCCAGGCGGAGCCACGTGGGGTCACTGTGCGGACAGCGACTCATATCTCAGTCGGATAACATGGTTGGCACAGCAACAGTTTAAAATTGTTCACCACTGTCGATGTCACTTCCTGTCCAATAGGTAGCGTTCACGGGACATCACAACATTCTAAAGCAGTGTTTTTCAACCACTGTGCCGTGAGATACTGTCTGGTGTGCCTTGGGAAATTATCCAATCTCACCTCGTTGTTTTTTTTTTTTTTTATAAACAAATGCATTATTATCCACAAATAATGTACCTTTTTCGAGTGTCTGTGCTGTCTAGTGATCGGCAGAGTAACCATATTATACTCTTCCATATCAGGTAGTTAATTTCTTTGAGACAAGAGAATTAGTGATGTATTGAGGCATTGTGGCTAGTGAAACTATACAGTGTTCCTAGTCAAGACACTTTGATGAGAACATTTTCTGCTGGTGGTGCCTCGTGATTATTTCAATGAAAAAAAAGTGCCTTGGCTCAACAAAGGTTGAAAAACACTGTTCTAAAGAGCCTATAGTTTGAAATTGAGGTGGAGGGCAACTGACGGTAACTATGGTAACTGTGGTAACTGACAAAATTCAGATTTTTATGTCTTTGTTTTTTGGCTCATATCTCAGTCATTACTGGAGGAATCCACATGAAACAAAAACAGTCACAAAGTTCATTATCTCCTCTGTCGGCACATATGAACTAATGTCCAATCATTTTCTTAGAAAAATGTCAAAAAGTGGTGACAATATGCAAAAACAAGAGAGTAATGTTGTCCAATAGAAAGGACTTTCAGACATAAAAATAATATCACATGAGGAAAAACATTTGTCAATCTTCGTATTGGAGATTTCTTCCAAAAACTGCATTTCTCCCATAGGGTTGTATTGGCCCCGCCCTCCATCTGACACTATGACATCATCACATTCTAAAGGTCAGCACACACTACACGACTTTTATGCCCGATTTCGCTCTAATTCTCAGTCGTGCCGAGTCTTCTCGAGTTGGGTCTAGTCGAAGGCAGAGTTGGGTCGTGTAGTGTGGGGGGGTCACGACTGGACTGACGTTCGAATCGTGTAGTGTGGGCGGTAGAAAGACGCGACTAGACTCTAGTCGTAGGAAATCCAACGTGCGTCCAAAATTGTGGAAACGTGGGTGATTTTACCGTCCCAAATGTGAATGACAGAGTGATATAAAGACAGAAAAACATCCCACGCTCACAAACACAGGCCTGTGTTCACACACACCTCCTCCAGCTGTTCTGGGGGGACCCCGAGGCGACACCAGGCCAGCTCGGAGACATAGTCCCACCACTGTGGACCCCCCATTCTATATAAAATCGTTTACAACTAGAAAAGTCGTGTATTGTGTGCTGACCTTAAATCGTGAACGCCGCCTATAAGGAAGTGAATCAATAAACATCACAAAAAATATCAGACTAAACTTAACTATGTTTCAGCAAAAACTGTGTCTTGTGTCATTTGCACTTGAGGGCTTTAAAAAGCGTTTATCTGAGGCTCTTGTAGACGGCTCACCTCCTGCTCATGTGGTACACACAGGATTACTTTGTGTATGAATAAACGAGTGCGAGCAGGGGGAGTGAGAGTCATATGAGATTTAAATAGGTTTGGTCTTTGATAACACTGCCTGTACACAGGAGAACCCATAATGTTCCGCAGTGTGGCTTTAAATGAAACTGAAAATGATTGATGAACTACTAAACCCTCACACGATTCATGTTGTTATGGGCATTTTCCTCACGGTCAACAGTAGAACATCACTGATCCGCTCTGACTTGTTTCCTCTCCTTCCTGTGCTCACCTCAGGTGTGGGACGTGGGCGGTCAGGAGAAGCTGCGCCCTCTGTGGAAGTCCTACACACGGAGGACGGACGGGCTGGTGTTTGTTGTGGACGCTGCAGACCCAGAGCGCATGGAGGAGGCCCGTGTGGAGCTGCACAAGGTGGCCCGCAGTCAGGAGAACCAGGGAGTACCCATCCTGGTACTGGCCAACAAGCAGGACCTGCCCGGGGCCATGGCAGCCATACAGGTGAGCTTAGATGGACCACAGTCACTTTCATTTCACATGGGATCAGCAATGTCAGAAATGAACCAGTGTTAATTTTGACAACATATTTTATTTTAGTTTTAGTCTTATTCTTTTGACTAAAATGTAGTTTAATTTTAGTCGAGTTTTAGTCTAAAATGATTTTTTCAATTTTAGTCTAGTTTTAGTCGACGAAATGCATGTCAATTTAGTCGACTAAATTTAAGACTAATTTAGTGACTTTCCAAACTCCAACATGTTGCTTCACACAGGCCTAAAATCACCTGGGGAGCTCGGAGTTTGTAGAATTACCCTTAAGGTAAAACATGGGGGTAATTTTTATCTTCCAAATTGCTGACATGGCAGATTCGTACGGACGTAGAAACTCAGATCACGTCAGAAATATTGACGAGGTCCTTAGGTTGTTCTAATCCCGTGCTAATAGGACTAATGTCCCGTAAAATGAGCCGTTTCCACAGTAACAATCCATTTACTGCGAAACGACTGCGACGCGACTGCGACGCGACTGCGACGCGACTGCGACGCGACTGACACACACGTGGCTTCAGCAGGACTTTTAACCATTCAAACCACACTGCAGTGCATTGCTTGGATTTTCAGACTTTCCTTTTGGTTTAGTCTAAAGTCAGAGATCGTTCGACTTGCAGCCCAGGACTGAAACCTGTTTTTAGACTTTGGTTTAAACATGACTGAACTTGGCCTCACAGAGGACGAACATGACTCAGTGAGATCCAGCTGAGGTCTCGTACCCTCAGACCTGTTGGTTTAGTCATATCTTTTATGAGTCTCTGCTTCATTTCCATTGCTGACTCTGACACTCTGACAAACACATGGAAAAGCCGGTGTGGACGTCAGAGGGCTGCAGTGGGCTGCTCGTGTGGGGCTTTCCAAACGTTGCCAAACTTTTGTCAGAGCGTCCACGTCGCGCTCTTGTCTCACAGATATCATTACGAGTATCAGGCGTCACCGTGGTGTCTGTGTAGTATTAATGACATGAGCAAGTGGGTCATGGCTCTCACACTGTGGGCGAGTTCTTAGCACTCAGCCATTGGGGAAAACATCCTTTAATGACAATCTTGTTGTAAAAGTTTGATTCAGTTCATGTTTTAAACACGTCCTGGAGCGATATATTGGGGAGAAGACTGAAATATAAACTTCTAAACTAATGTTCATGCTCCAGGCTCTGTTTAAATGCAACCTGGACCTTTATTTTCCAACGAAAATAGAACATTCTCATTGCACTGTTTTGTCAGAAAATCACAATTATAAGACCTTTTTTCCAAAATTGTGAAGCCTTCTTCTCAATACTATAAGAAAGTCAACTCTACTCTCGCCTCAAAAGCTTGTGGTATAACAAGTCAAAATAATAAAATACAAAGTTATTTTTTAATTGATCCACAAGGAATCAAGCTGCAGGAAAAGTCCTCATGTTGATATGAAAACACATTTACAAGTATAAGATATTAGATGTGGATGTAAATGTGAAACTGGCGAGCGCAGACAGATCTCCAGAGTCTGCTCATGCCCTTCTGGTACACGGTGTTCACATCAGAACTATCACAGCACCGAACATTAATAAAACAAATAACCAATGTAATGTCTAAATCAGCGTCAGCAGCACAAGGAAATGTGTCCCGTCCTCGGGACTGGACTCATGTAAGTTTCCGAGGGGCAGTGGCTGAACCGGAGGTTCAGGCCAGAAGACTCGGACTCGGATTTGGCTAATTTACATTGCTCTCAAGTCCCCTGAATATGCACTTCATAGACAGCATTTAATGATGGTTTTCACAGGACAGTGCTGGGAAAATTCTTCAATGGGCTTGTGGCTTGTTTTTTTAGGTGATAGCAACTAGACTTGAACTCGAACTCTAACACGAACAGACCATATTCTCCTTTTGGCTAAAGCAAAAGCTTTGTTGTTTTTAACCCCTTCTGTGGTCTTTTCTTTCTTTTTGACTGTTAACTTTTACCACATACTGCTCACAAGGAAGTGACCAAAGAAAAGCACTTAACCAGATGCCGCAGCTGATGGAAAGTACTTCTTGTTTCTGTTTACATACATATTCAGAAGTTGGGCTTGGACTTTCAAATTGAACACTTGGACTTGGACTCGACTCGCACATGCCCCTCCTGACTCAGACTTGGACTGGAAACTCCCTGACCCGACTACACCTCTCACTGACTCTACCATCACTACATTTTTTGTACGTTTGTGTGCCAACCCCCTGTCTCCCGTTTGTGTCCTCAGGTGGACAAGGCCCTGTCCCTACATGAGCTCAGCCCATCCACACTGCACCACACCCAGGGCTGCTCTGCTGTGGACGGAGGGGGTCTGCAGCTGGGGCTGGAGATCCTGCACCACATGATCCTGCGCAAGAAGAAGACACAGAACCAGAGCAGGAAGAGATGACACACAAAAGGACACCATGAGGACAAAAAACTCAGGGGATAGCACATGGCCTTACAGGACTCCGGTCATTTTTGTGTGGAACTAAGACTGAGAGCGCCCCCTTTCGGCTAACAAAAGGACAGCTCTGGAAAAGGATGAGGAGGACCCTGGGACAGAGTTGGAGGAGGAGATGAGACAAGCTCTGAGGACATAATTAGGCAAACACCTCAGAGGATAGTTCATGAGCCTACGGGACTCCAGTAATATTTGTATTGCGTGGAGACTTGGAGCATTCCTGCAGGCTGAGAATGCAGGGTTTTGGGACTGGCGCCCAGGGGACCTGCCTGGAGAAGAATTTGGGACTCTTGTGTTTTGTATGGAGCCTTAGAGCAGGAGACTGATGCTACGGAGTGCGGGCTAGCTTTCTGACGGACAGGACAACGAGACCTTTGACATGTTTGGACCCCTCTCAAGCTGAACAACGCAGCTCCTTATAGGCTCTGTGCATGAAGTGTTGCAGCGCTATGCTAGGTCTTGCTAACGTTTTGTGCTTGTAACTGTTTCCTGTTACACTGGTGTGTACGCAGTGTCTGCTGTATGAATGAGAGTGTGAATGGGTGTCTGGAAGCAAAGTCCTTTGAGTGTCTGAAGAAGGTAGAGAAATGTGTCCATTTATGTGACCATTTACACACAGTAAATGGTCATTCAGATGGGTCTAAGCTTAATGGAAATGAATACGGACAGGAAGGAATGGTGCTAGCAACTTCAGGTCAAGGAACTAGCATAGCCACATCACGCAACGAGCCAATTGGCTTGAGTTATTATTTTGTTTTTTGATTTTTTCATCCCTATTTATTCACTTTTGCCTCTTTTTGCCACGGATCGGCACTTCCATTGTATTGACGCTTCTGATAGAGCGAAGTCTGTTCAATAAGCGAAAAATGCTACATAACGGCTTTGCATTGTTGCAGTAGCTGATTTGATCTAGACTTGTAATATAATACGAGAGAAGGGACAGGCACAGTTCATGGCAGCGTCCACACCAGTGAATTGTTTCATTTACATGAAAGCGTGGAAGGAGCTCACAAGACTGAGAAGCAGCATGTCATGCAAAGAGCAGTATATGGACTGTAGTTACTCTCTCTGATGGGAGCACTGCCAGGTATGCGACAGGAGACACAGAAGGATGGGAGGACATCTGACACAGGGCAGTAGTTCACAACAGTTCCTGTGTATTGTATTGGACGGATGACTGAAGGACAGGTTAAGTGTTTTTTTGCCTCACGTTCCTGTTGTTTTGTAAAAATAAATGAGTGACACTTTGGCCCTGAAGCGTGTTGTTTTTGATGAGTGTGTGAAACGTGGGAGTGGTTCTGAACAGGCAGGACGAGCACGTTGGGGCAGGATGACACGGAGACAACCCCACAGGGCCCAGTGAGTCACGGGACACGGCTGTACCTGTCCCACAGCACAGATGGGACGAGGGGTAAACAACATGAAGCTTTTTATACCGGGAATATAGGACACGGGCTGCATGATTTTTCAAACATATTCATTTGTATTTTTTGGGGACAATCACTGCAACAAGCTCTGAGCACGCAATGTGGCATACGACATTATGCTAACTTTTAAGGAAAGCGACTGTTTCCTGTCCCTGTTTAATCCTATGGAGAGTTAACCGCGTCAACGTCAAGTAAATAAATATTAAACCGTATCTAGCAGAAAAATGTAGCTTAACATGTTTAAGGATCTGTGTTTATAAATGTAGGTGTTATTTAGTTTGTCAGACCTTTCATTTAAATCAAGGTTAAAAATATGGACTGGACGTAGGCAATACAACAGTTTGATCAGAGAGGCACCATTCATGGAGGGATGAGGTGCAAACCTGTCAGGTCATTCTCAGCCAACATCACTACATGTTTTGGAGTTATTTCCCCACTTTTCTCCCTTAGTTCATTTGTGCTGACAGGGACGACATTGAACCTTCATGTGGATAGGATGATGGTGATGACGGAGGTGTTAGCCATACACCAGGTTGAAACATCTGCATTTCACAGGTTCATATATTCAAAATAAGCCTTCACTGTGTATGAAAAATGCATTCTGTCAGACCTCGCCACATTCCAGACTGGCTTCTGTAGCTATGCTGATGCAGGATGGAATTTAATCTCTCGGAGCCCAGTCAGGTCTCCATGTTGCCCATTTAAAGGCCATACAGTGAAAGAGGAAGCCACTAAATTAAAAAGTTTGTTGTGGTCCAAACTCATTCCTAACTTTCCGAACATACAGCGGGATCCATATGTTAGCATACACTTCATAAACATAAACGTTTTCATTTTTTTCTCACTGTCAGACATGAAGCCATGTAACTTCTTTTTTTTTTTTGATCAATTAGAATTTTTTAAATTATTTCCATCCATCCATTTTCTTCCGCTTTATCCGGGGCCGGGTCGCGGGGGCAGCAGTCTCAGCAGAGATGCCCAAACTTCCCGATCCACACACACCTCCTCCAGCTGTTCTGGGGGGACCCCGAGGCGACACCAGGCCAGCTCGGAGACATAGTCCAGTGTGCCCTGGGCCTTCCACAAGGCCTTGTCCCACAAGGACATGCCTGGAACACCTCCCACGGGAGGCGACCAGGCAAAAAAAAAAAAAAAAAAATAAATATTATTTCTATTTGTCTGAAGAATGAGAGGTAGAATCTTACAGACATGCTTTTGTTACTTTTTACAAACTCAGAGGTTTACACACACTAAGATTACTATATCTTTAAACAATTGGGAAAGCCCAGATGACGATGTCATGATTCATCCTTGGTGTAATTTCAAGACACTTGAAGGTTCAGGTTCATTGGTTAAAACAATGATGTAAATGTCCAATCATCATACAGATCAGAATTGAAGGCGGGTTCTGTGTCCCAGAGATGAACGTACTGTGTCTGAAATGTGAAGATCAGCCCAAGAACAAAAGACCTGGTGAAGATGCTGAACCTGTAAGAGTTTGTCATTATCCAGAGTGAAACAAGTCCTGCACCGACATAAGCTGAGAGGGATCTCTACAGGAAGAAGCTCTGACTCCAAAAGAAACATGAAAAAGACAGTTTGAGTTTGCAAATAAAAAAAGGACACCATCCCAACTTTGAAATACAGGGGTGGCAGCATCATGCTGTGGGGTTGTTTTGCTGTGGAAGGGACTGGTGCACTTCACGAAATAGATAGATAGAGAAATAGAAGAAAGAACTCTATGTGGAAATATTGGAGCAACATCTCAAGACATCAGCAGGAAGTTAAAGCTTGGGGCAGACGGGTCTTCCAGATGGACAATGACCCAAAGACAAACTGGTCACAAAGTGGCTTAAGGAAAACAAAGTCAATGTTTTGAAGTGGTCGTCACAAAGTTCTGACCTCAATCCAGTAGAAAATGTTTGGGCAGATGTGAAAAGGCAGATGTTGTAGGCACAAGGCGGCTACAAATGTGTCTCAGTTACAGCAGTTATGTTTGGACGAATGGACCAAAACTCCTCCAACTATTGTGAGAAGCTTGTGGAAGGAAAAAATGTTTGACCCAAAATATACAGTTTAAAGGCAATTCTACCAAATATGAATGAAATGTATATAAACTTTTGATTTTGTAGAAAGTAATCTTTCATTCTTCTGGAATTTGACAAATAGAAATATTTTTTAAATTGTAATTGACCTAAAAAAAAAAAAGTAAAAGTGAAATCTGGTTTCATGTCATACAGTAAATATGCAAATGTGTCTCTTTATAAAGTGTATGTAAACATATGGTTCCCGCTGTATTTGTAGCATTCAAATTCTTTCACAGAAATGCTACAAAACTACCTTCAAGTTCATGAAATTGATACATCCTCTTTAAACCTAAATTTAAAGAGGTAAGATACCTCTTTAAACTTTTTAAACGTTAACATTTTCTTTCCTGTGGGTGATGCATCCCGGGGCCCTCTCTCCTGTGGGTGATTGATCCCGGGGCCCTCTCTCCTGTGGGTGATGTATCCCGGGGCCCTCTCCCCTGTGGGTGATTGATCCCGGGGCCCTCTCTCCTGTGGGTGATGTATCCCGGGGCCCCCTCTCCTGTGGGTAGTGTATCGCAGGGCCCTCTCTCCTGTGGGTGATGCATCCCAGGGGGACAGAGGGGGACTGGGTTACCATGGCGACGCACCAGGTGACAGGATCCTTCTGGGGGGCTGTTTGTGTCGTCCCACTGAGGATGTTTGTGCATGCGCAGATTTGGACACTTTGGTCCCCCTAGATTTACTTTAAAGTGGAGGAAATATGTCAGGACAGACTTGTAACAGACTAAAGATCTCCATCAAAAGTTTAAGACCAGGTGAAAATGGTCTTCCACTCAAGAAGACCATTTTTTGGGTCTTCCACTCAACTTTTTTGTTCCCTAGCCCTCAGGATCTTTACAGAAATGGTAAATGACTGTGTTCCTGTGATGGTGCACTCAGCAACCTGACCATTAGACTAAACCTTTGTCATCAGGACAAAGTCATGACAGAGAAAACCTGACAGAAAATGAATCCACATTTTAGCACAGATTTGGCCTTTTAAAGACATGTGGTCCTAAACATTTGACCACATTTTTGCCATTTTTTAAAAGCTTCTTTTAAAGGGAGTATACAGAGTTTAAAAATGTTAAATGATGTATTTTCCTCATGTCCTCAGGTGTAGAATGAGCTCAGACCTGTTCACCACAGGTCTCTAAAATCCTGCACTGTCACTGAAAAAGGTGTTAAAGGAACAGGCCACTGTTTTTACATACAGGAGTAGTTTGACATCCGCGCAGTAATATCTTCACTTTACTGCGTGGATGTCGAACTACTTTGGAGCTATAGAGGAGGAGAGGCTAAATGCTAACGCCGTCTGTGCTGTGTTTATGTGGCTGAGGGCACGTATGAAGACCAGACAGGTACAAATGAACTCGTCTAAGCTCTGGTAAGAACAAATCAGTATGAAAAAAATTTGACCCATCCTCAATGTCGCTGGGCGACCTGTTGGAGCAGTGAGCCCCAGCGTGGGCTGGCGCTCAGGGACCCATCTCCATGATGTGGAGCCAGGCTGCTGGTCAGAAACACCTGGCTGGAGGATTCACCTATTGCACATGTTTTTAGTACTAACCTATGACACGGAGAGAAACTGTAAACTCCACACGCCCGTCCAGGTGGGAATCGAAGCCGGGTCCTTTAGGCTGTGAGGCACGAGCGCTAACCGCTGCGCCACCGTGCTGGTGTTGTGTGTCTCAACACCAAACCAGGAAGTGAAAGGGCTAAATTAGCACAGTGTTAGCATTGGCGGTCTGCCTGGTTCATGTCTCAATTCTGTATTTATTCTTATTGTTTTAAATCAGTTTATTATTATTTTTGCTATCTAATGTTTTATACTGTATAGGGGTGGAGCTTAGTAGCTATATTGTTTTGCTATCATTGTATTTTACTGCACCTTGATACATTGTACCTAACTAAATTTAGTACAATGTAATGTGCTCTAACAATGTGTAATAACTTGTACCTGGGTTAGATACACAATGGAATAATGTGTGTTAGTACTTTGTAGGTACATAATGTAATAGTACACGAGACCCTTAGGGTTAAGGATATGTCTTATTACATTATGTACCTACAAACTACTAATACATATTATTCCATATTATTACAGGTGCAAGTTACTACAGATTGTTACAGAGCATTACATTACTACACTCAGTTGGGTACAATGTATCAAGGGTCAATAAAGTGATGCCCCAGGGTCACTTAAAATGTCATTATTTTTGGACCAAAAGCACTGAGGTTTTTAAAGACCATTGTTTTTACATACTGAGAGTCTTACCTGAGCTTAGACGAGTTCATTTGTACCTGTCTGGTCTTCACGCGTGTCCTCAGTCACGTAAACACAGCACAGACGGCGTTAGCTTTTAGCCTCTCCTCTGTGGATCCAAATGGAGGTGAAGTTAGATGCGACCAAGCTCTTCCACGTTTTCCCTATTTAAATATGGTTAATAATATACAGGTGCATGTGCCGACGTTGACAAAGACTGTGGGGCCGTCTTGTCTTACTTTGATATGAAAACATTGTTTAACAGACAACTTGTAATGTGTTTATTTCTTGCATAATCTTCAGCAGACATAATAGGCCTATCTCTAGCTTCACACTGTGAGCTATTGAGCCTGAGAGCCTCTCTCTGTCTCCTGTCGTCACAAGTATTTACTGTCAGGGCGTGGTGACCTTATCTCTCACCTGTGACACACCAGAGTAAACACATTAGTATCTTTCATTCATGTCATTACACTGTCACTGCCTCTAATATCACTGTCAAGTGTCAATTATGTGTCTTTGTTGTTCTTCATTTTTTTAAATACTCAAGACTAAATGTATCAGTTTTATAACTATTGAAAGGTGGAGGTGTCATTTTAGGCTCATTTGGGTTTTCTGCCTCTTCCTGCACTTTTATAATTATATCGTAATGTTATAATGAATTGTTTTATGTTATCTGCTAATGAATCAATGAATATGACCCACACTGCAGGTCCAGGGATAACATGTAGAGCTACTGTATATCTGCTGTAAATATGAAGAAAACGTATTACAACTCTTGTGTTGTTATCCCTTAACCACTTCACCCCCGCCTTGGCTTTACCCAAATCTAAAAGGCTCTCGACTGGAGCTTGCAGACAATAGCCCACTTTCAAACGTAATGCCTCATTTGAAAGCTAAGACCTGCAGAACCTTCATCTAAGCTTCTTCCTCGCTATGATTGTAATGTTGTTGTCCTTTTTGTTTTCATCTTGTTTTTGTTGCTTTTTTTACATGTCTTGGTCACGTTTTTGTGGCAGTTATAATGCACTAAAAGTTATGTCGAGTGAAGTCCATTGTGCTCCTTGTAAAGTGTTGTAAAGTGTTGACCAGCATCTGTGTGGGACAAAAGGATCCGTGCCATCAGCACTGAAACAGTCAGCCTGGTCAACACTCTCGTCTATGGAAGGTGTGAAACTCATGAAGTCATCGGCTCATCCCCGACAACAGAAAAGTGTCGGAAATTTGCATCATCATCAGTGTGGGTCTAAACAAAGATTTGAAGCTTTTATCTGAGTGAGTAAACGGTAATGATCAGGTTGGATCCGAGCTCTTTTTGACTCTGCAGGACATTGTTCTGACATTTCTAACTCATTTCTCTCTTCTCCGCACAGTGTCTTTGTCAGTTTTGTTCCCAGTGAGTGAACCCGCTGGTTGTTCCTGATTAAAGACAGTAAGTGACCACACCCGTCAGGGTTTGACGTCATGTGACCTGCTCCGACCAGATGTGCCAGTTGAGCTTTTACATGAGACCAGCCCAGTCACAGAATAAAGCATTCCACACATGCTCCTATAATGTTATCACAATGTTATCCAGCTACATCTCTGTCACATGACCTGACCATGTGACCATGTGACCATGTGACCATGACCTCTTGTGACTGTCCCAACATTACCTACACTTACATAAGGAAGACGCATGATGTGTTTTTTTTTACTTCAGTCAAAGTAATCAGGTCCAACAAATGAACTTCAAGCAAAGTGAGGAGAGAATGAGAGTGAAATTTGAAAGTGAACATGAAGTTCCTCCCCTCCTGATTGGGCCACAAAGCCACTCCCAGTTTGCAAACTCTGGAAAACTAGGAAATAAGATAAGATAAGATAAGATAATCCTTTATTGATCTCACAAAGGAGAAATTCACTTGTTACAGTCGGCGTTCAAGAAGATCACTCAGAGTTAATAAAGTGCAGCTGATACAGAGATGTTACATGTTACTTTACAAATTTAAATTATTTAAATGAGGCCCTATGTCAAAAATCCTGAAATATCCCTTTAACATAAACTGTTAAACTTGCCCCCTGCTTCTAAAGCTGTTATTAAAACGACACTAAAGTGAAATCTCATCACTAGTTTCAACAGTTCGCATGATTCAAAGCAAGTCTCCCATTCCCATCCCAAGAAAAGGGCTTTCAACTCAGGGGACAGAGAGGAGCAGAGGAGAGTCCAGCACGAACTCCAGTGGAGGATCAGGAAGGCCAAGAAGGACTATGGCGAGAAGCTGGAGCAGAAGCTGGCGCAGGGCAACGCACGGGACGTGTGGAGGGGACTGAAGAACATCTCCGGTTTTGGACAGAGTGCCAGAGGGACAGCTGATGGAGACCAGCGCGGGGCGGATGAATTCAACCAACATTTCAACCGGTTTAATTCTCCCCCCACTCCCTCCTCTTCACGCGTCTCCAGCACAGTGGACACTGCCCCCCTCCCCCGACCACCTTCACCTGCCTCCAGCCCCCCTGCACCCACGTCTCCAGCCCCCATCATACGGACTTCCTCTAGCACCTGCCCCACCCCCGGCAGTCCACCCCCACACCGGTCCCCCCCTCACTCCCCCCTCTCCATCACACCGGACCAGGTGAGGAGGGAGCTGAGGCGACTGAAGCGGGGGAAAGCTGCAGGACCAGATGGCATCAGTCCCAGGCTGCTGAGGACCTGCGCAGACCAGCTCTCCGAGGTCCTCTGCCACATCTACAACCTGAGCCTCAGCCTGGAGAAGGTCCCCGTCCTGTGGAAGACCTCCTGTCTGATTCCAGTTCCTAAAACAGCGCACGCCAGGGAACCGGCCCACTACAGACCAGTCGCCCTGACCTCCCACCTGATGAAGACGATGGAGTGGCTCATCCTCACCCACCTCCGCTCTATGGTAAGCCCCACCCTTGACCCGCTGCAGTTTGCTTACAGACCCAACATCGGAGTGGAGGATGCTGTCATCTACCTGTCGGAGCGGGCGCTCACGCACCTGGAGCACGCCGGGAACGCTGTGAGGGTCATGTTCTTTGACTTCTCCAGTGCCTTCAACACCATCAGGCCGGCGCTGCTGCGGGGGAAGCTGGAGGACGCGGGAGTGGATGAACATCTCACCGCATGGACCATCGACTACCTCACGGACCGACCACAGTATGTGCGGCTGCGCAGCTGTGAGTCTGAGGTGGTCGTCTGCAGCACCGGGGCCCCTCAGGGCACCGTCCTCTCACCGTTTCTCTTCACCATCTATACATCGGACTTCACATACAACACGGACAGCTGTCATCTCCAGAAGTTCTCCGACGACTCCGCCATCGTGGGCTGTGTGTCTAAGGGGAACGACCTGGAGTACCGGTCAGTCATCATAGACTTTGTGGACTGGTGTGAGCGCAACCACCTGTGCTTGAACATCAGTAAGACGAAGGAGATGGTGATCGACTTCACGAGGAAGCCACTGCCGTACACACCGCTGAACATCCAGGGGGAGGACATTGAGGAGGTGGACAGTTTCAAGTACCTGGGTGTTCACCTCAACAATAAACTGGACTGGTCCCACAACACCAACGCCCTGTACAAGAAGGGCCAAAGTCGCCTTCACCTTCTGAGGAGACTGAGGTCGTTCGGAGTGAGCAGGCCTCTGCTCAGGACTTTTTATGACTCTGTGGTGGCCTCTGCTCTCCACTACGCTGCAATGTGCTGGGCCCCGGGCAGCACAGAGCGGGACAAGAACAGACTGAACAAGCTGGTCAGGAGGGCCAGCTCCGTCCTGGGGCCCCCTGGACTCTGTGGAGGAGGTGAGGGACAGGAGGGTGTTAGCCAAGCTCACCTCCATCATGGACAACACCTCCCACCCACTGCACGGGACTGTAGAAGAGCTGAGCAGCTCTCTCAGTGGCAGACTGAGACACCCTCAGTGCAGGACGGAGCGCTACCACAAAGCCTTCATCCCCACTGCTGTCAGACTGTACAATAAGACTGTGAAGTAACGCCGACTGTAACAAGTGAATTTCTCCTTTGTGAGATGAATAAAGGTTTATCTTATCTCTCTTATCTTATCTTATTCCGTATGTTTCCCTTTTTGTAAGAGTGAGTCATGAAATGAAAAGCTTTATTCCCACATGAATTCAAATTGTGTTGTGTAGTTGTGAAGTGCTTACAATGAATACAGGTTGTACGTTACAGATAAACTAGCCTTGCCTATGTTTAATGTCAATCTATGATGTGCATGAGTATATACTGATATATTGTGTGATGTATATGTACAAAATAGTCATCATGAAAAAACCTGGTTGGATCTGGAGTGGGTCTTTCAGGTGAAAGTCTATCTGACTGTCACAGACCCGGCACGGGGCCGATGATCTCACGGTGCAGACAGTCTGTTCCTGCCCCACAGCTGGGAGGGATGACCTCACTGTTCCTCCTGACGCCATCTTCCCCAGACCCCAAAGGGGGCAGTAGATTGACCACAAGATCATAGCGTTTGGAAGAGATGCTAGAAAAAAAAAGTAAAACAACAAAATGGGGGAGATAATTAAAAAGGGAAAAACGTGGGAGAAAACATAAAATATGGAAATAATGGATGGAAATAAAAATGTGGAAAGTGGGTGGTTTTCTGGACTTTTGTCGTCTGTTCAGGACCATTATCTTTTAGAGATCTTTTTTTTTTTTCCCTCTCTGGGGCCCCTCACTCTGCTCTCTACAGCACAGTGTTGGTCCTCTCTCTGGGGCCCCTCACTCTCCTCTCTACAGCACAGTGTTGGTCCTCTCTCTGGGGCCCCTCACTCTCCTCTCTACAGCACAGTGTTGGGCCTCTCTCTGGGGCCCCTCACTCTCCTCTCTACAGCACAGTGTTGGTCCTCTCTCTGGGGCCCCTCACTCTCCTCTCTACAGCACAGTGTTGGTCCTCTCTCTGGGGCCCCTCACTCTGCTCTCTACAGCACAGTGTTGGTCCTCTCTCTGGGGCCCCTCCCTCTCGTGTCTCTTCCATGGGTGTCACAGTGGGGCAGGTGGGGGCGGGGCTTACAGACCTGCCGTGTGTCATCAGTGGAGAACAGCTGCTGCCTCATGTTTGTGGGTAAATAACAAGAACGTTCAGGTTTACAGCAGACACGTGAGTGAGAGAACAGTGAACAACACTGGAACAAGTCCAGCCGTTTCGAGCCAAGCAGAGCTGAGAGGAGGGAAAAAATAAACATATACAAATGAAACAGCTCCTAATGCCCCAAGTTATTGACCATCAAATTAACGTTAGCCTTTAGCGTCAGTGCTAAGACATGTTCTCTGCCACAACCAAGTTTGAAGGATCTGTATCTGCTATTGTAGCCACCCCAAAGTAAACTATAGGCATTTATATGATACATTGTACCTCTACCACTATGGAGTACTCATTTTTTGTGAGAAGAAGTATTTTCTGGGGGTATTTTGCAAACCCGGAAGACACAATGCTTCGATTAAGTTAACTCCGCCCCCTCTCTCCGAGCTAATCCGCCCATGCAACATTAGCAGTAAAATAAATCTAAATATCACAACAATAAGTGAAGTTACTTCACAATACAGATATAAGGACTGCAACACAGCTTCATAAATAGCTAACACACACGCTAACACACACGCTAACACACACGCTAACACACACGCTAACACACAAGCTAACACACACGCTAACACACAAGCTAACACACACGCTAACACACACGCTAACACACACGCTAACACACACACTAACACACAAGCTAACACACACGCTAACACACACGCTAACACACATGCTAACACACACGCTAACACACAAGCTAACACACACGCTAACACACCTAACACACACGCTAACACACACGCTAACACACACGCTAACACACAAGCTAACACACACGCTAACACACACGCTAACACACACGCTAACACACACGCTAACACACAAGCTAACACACACGCTAACACACACGCTAACACACACGCTAACACACATGCTAACACACACGCTAACACACACGCTAACACACACGCTAACACACACGCTAACACACACGCTAACACACAAGCTAACACACACGCTAACACACACGCTAACACACACGCTAACACACATGCTAACACACACGCTAACACACACGCTAACACACACGCTAACACACACGCTAACACACACGCTAACACACACGCTAACACACATGCTAACACACACGCTAACACACACGCTAACACACACGCTAACACACACGCTAACACACACGCTAACACACAAGCTAACACACAAGCTAACACACACGCTAACACACACGCTAACACACACGCTAACACACATGCTAACACACACGCTAACACACACGCTAACACACATGCTAACACACATGCTAACACATGTTTTGACTGTCTCACTGCTCTGGTCCATCGCTGTTTACATTATGGGACTCGCGTTGGTTATAAAAGTGAATCCACTTTGATTCTGGCGAAGGTTCACCAAACATCCATCAGAGACAGTCACAGAGAAACACTATTTTGCTGATAGTCGGTGAATCCCGGAGAGAAGGTTGAGTAAAGTCTGTCCTCTCGTAGCCAAACACACTTTTCTTCGTGACATTATTGTTTGAATGTTCTCCCCGTGTCTGCGTAGGTTTCCTCTGGGTACTCCGGTTTCCCCTACCACTAAAAACATGTACAATAGGTGAATCTTCCAGCCACAAACAAACAAACAAACAAACAACAGGCGTCCAGAGTAGGTTAGAAAGAGCTCCATCTTCACAACTTTCAGTGCAAACATGACATCTGTTCAGACGCTCAGGGGGTGCGTTTGTTTTGTCCGCAGGGGCAGCGCTGACCTGGAAGTGCCTCGGGCATTTCCTTTTTTTTTTAAGGTTTCCTTTATTTCATTCTTACAGCAGAAATAATGAAAAGGCTTTTTTATAAATTAAAATCAGGCCGTAAGGCATTACATTACAGACGCCGGGCTCTTCCTGTGAGTGTCACAAGTCACAAGATAGAGATCATTGAACGTAGTTTTGCGTAGAAGTTACTGCACATGAGTTACTTTACAGTAGAAGTACAGTCTGGCAGCAGAAGGACCTGAGGGTGTCTCAGTGTGCTCAGAAGAGGATCATATCCTCCCCAGGCTGCTGCTCTGCTGTGGGCGTGTGAACAGAGGCCTGCCGTCTGAGCCGGGGTAATGACAGCCTGCAGACTCCTGAGGAGACACTCCTGTAAACTCCACTGTTTACTGAGCGTGGTTATAAACATGTCCACCACAGAGCTCTGAATAGATCTGCTTTGGGCTGACTCACTCTGAACAGCCACGACTGCAGTCAGGACAAGCCCTAACAAAGGCACCAACTCCAGCCCCGTTACACTGGAGTCCCAGGTCAGGGCGGCCATCGGGATCCAGCCGCTCTGTGACGGTCCAGAGGAGATGGATCTTTTTCTGCCTGTGTACAGTGTTAAGCAAACAGACAAAACAACACACGAGCAGAAACCACAAGATTTCTGAATGAAACATGACTTGATAAAACTGTTGGAGCCTCTTTTCATTCATTCCGACACAAAGTTTTATTAATGGCATGAAGTTCAAAGGTTCAAAAGAATCCAGCTGAAAGCATTAGTCATTTTGATCAAAATCGGAGTTTTCTAGCTTACCAGGAACCCATATAAAAATGAGCCAGTCTTTTGATTCAGTGAACAGATCCCAAAGATAAACCCCATCTTTAGTAGAAAACTAGGGCCTGAAGGAATGAACATTCAGTATCGTGTTTTTCTTGGAATCACTCACTTTATCCACGCAGGTTTGAGTAATCTGGTGCTTGATTTTGCTTGTTTCTTCTGTGGAAGTGTTTTGATCGGTGTCATGGAACTGTCTTCCACATTTTTAAAGCCTATAATCCATCCCAAACACATTCCCAGCAGTTCCTACACTCAGGATGAGTCCGTCGCAGCGCAGCAGGTCTGCGGGCATGCCGTTAGCTAAAGGTGAAGGCTACTTCTCAATGCTTTTTAATGATGCCCACAGAAACCCATTTGTTCAAGCTACACCCAACTCACTTCTCCCTGGGACGCCTTCACACAGACTGTGTGCTGTCCCATTGCACTGGGCCCTAATGGAGGCTCATTTACAGTAAAGCCTGTGCTCCTCTGTGGTGAGGATCTGCCGAACCTCCGGTCTGTCTGGACACAGGGCCTCCATGTGGTCGTCAAGTCGTAAAGGTTTACACACACTCTCCCTGTCCTGTCGACCCTTCCTGTCTCCGTCTGCTCTGCCCTCTGTCACGTCCACAACACTTTACCTCCCCCTCCCTCCCTCCCTCCCTCCCTCACATCACTGTCCTGCCAGCTAATGTGTCCCCCCGTCCTCCACGGGACACATACAAAAACAATCCCTTTCAAGTCGAGACACAGCAGCTGAAAACACAGATATTTCATAGAATAGATTAGAATAGACAACACTGATCCAAACAGTTTTTCAATGGCTAATGGACTAACACCTGAACACAATCTGGTTGTATGCTTGTACCATGACTTACTTTCCTGATTTATTGAGCTTTGAAGCCAAAAAACAAGGCAAAATTTGTTTTTGATGCTACACTTTTTTTTTTCCATTCATAATTTGCCTATTCATCCCTTATGAGACAATCTTTGCTACAAATATGTCAACCAAACAGTACCATACATTCAAACCTGGCTCCGCCAAGAATTCATATTCAAAGTAATTTTACCTCCTCCATTCCCACCGGGACGGGGCCTTTCTGAGGAGTTTCCATGTTCTCCCTGTGTCTGCATAGGTTTCCTTCGGGTCCTCCAGTTTCCCCTACCATTAAAACATGTGCAATAGGTGCCGCCTCGGGGAATGAGATCCAGAATCTCAGTAAGACTGTCCTGGTTAAAGAAAATTAAAAAAGGAGTTAATTGAGAATGATTTGGTTGAAGATGAAACGTCCATTGATCAGACTCTGATGATCTGGATGTGAGAGATTTGTGGATGAATGTAAATGTACATGTTTGGGTGGTATTAGTTTATGCAGACAGTGTTTAGTCATTCCTGTGTTTTGATGAAGATCAGACCACGGTTAGTGACCGACTGAGGCAGAAATGTGAGAAATTCGTTGAACTCACTTTTTCTTGCCACTGTATATATTTTAGCTTCTTAAAATGTGTATTCCTTGTATTGTAGAAGATATTCTTCTTCCTGTGTATTTCAGAGCTGTTCTAACTAGTGCATTTCTCCATGAGATTAATGACGTCTTATGAAAACCAAACACTTGTTAAAAATACAAAGAAAGAAAAGGCCATTGAAACATAAGCTCACGCATACAGTAGGTATGACCCGGGTGTGGAGCTGCAGCGCCCCCTGGAGGTTGTGTCGGGCCATTGTTCACAGGTCAGCCCAGGTCAATCACCTATGGTCACATTTCTTACTTCAATAACAATGGAAGCAACACATTCACTTCAGTAAAAGTATCAGATTCAAGTTCTTCCGAAGTAAAATATCCACTTTTAAAAGTGTTGGTTAAATGTAGTCAATACTAGATATTCTTCATCGTCCAGGTGCTTCATTCAATCTTCTAACATTAGAACTAAACAACTGGACAGGCAGCCGAAACCAACGCTTCACTCTCATCTACAGAGCTTCCTCATGGACACTTTATCTGGAGTGTTGTGGGGACTGAAGCGTTGGTCACATGGTCTGCAGTATCCTTTAGCAGAGTAAGTGAAGTCATGTGCACTTGCAAGTAGTTTTCTCATACAGTACTTTTTACTTCTACTTGACTAATGTTAAAATATGTATAAAAAAAACTGTACTTTTACTCGAGTAAAAAAAAAAAGTAATCGTTCCACTGTGAGTCTGTCAGTGACAAATCTTCATTTTGAGGCATAAAATAGATGTTTTTGGTTTTGTTTAATTCATTCTTCATAATGATTTCTTTTGATATGTTTTTGTGGTATTTTTTCTTTGACAATATGACCATTTTCACATTATTTCATGTTTTGTACTTAGTACTTTTTTTTTTTTTTTTACTCTTGAGTAATTATTAGGGCCAATACTCTTTACTTGTACTCGATTAAAATAATTTTTAAAGTAACGTTGCTCTTACTTGAGTAAATATGTTGACCCCTCTGTTTTTTAGACACAGGTTTGGTTTGAGATGTTTGGACACGTGACTTGTTCATTTCTAGTCTGTGATATGTGATAATTATGACGTTTATTTGACGCTCCTCACGCTGTAAGTGTAAAAAACGACCCTCTCTGGAAACGCTTTGAACACATAGCCTGGTTATGACTTTATGGCAGCAGAGATGATTCACGGATAAAACATTTCCCTGATCATTTGACTGTCTACGCGTGACGTCAGCGCTGCCAGCGTGGAAAGGCACGTCGCTGTAACGAAACCCGGAAGTGCCTGATTCATCCGGCTCCGACACATCCACAACACATCCCGACATACACGACTGTCTACGGGAGACCGGGGACTGTCTACGGGAGACCGGGGACCACAGCCCGCGGACCGCGCCGGAGCCTGGAGGTGAGGTCCCCCGGGGCCAGCAGCCGGGGGCGGGCCGCAGGGCTCGCTCACACCGCGGACAGTGCAGGGGTTAGACGAGGTTAGGATCGGTGCCGCTGACAGGAGGCAATCTGAGGTCTGGGGGATATTTACCTGGCGATACTTACCACGTGACCCTCTGTGACAGGTCGGCTATGTGCCCGGGTCACTTTAGAAACACCCCCACACCTTTCTAAGATGGAGGGTTCAATGCCCACACTGAAATGACACATTCTCCTTTAAACTGTGAGCTCTTTAGATCCATCCTCTGGACCGTCCATTGAAACATGACAAGGAAGTGAAAGGGTCAAACAAGGACATAGGCCTACATTATTATAGGTGTTATTACTCTCCTAAAGAAATAACAAGTACAACACCTGAGCGTTACCATGGTAATGGTGCTTTTATTTCTACAGGATCAGTGCACAACAATGCATTGATCAATCACAGTTGGTTTTATTGCCATTGTCAGTGAACAGGTTCAACAATAGGAATTTTCTTCTGTGCGATTATAAAACATAGATCAAGAGGAAAGGTGCCTGGTTATATTACCAGTGCTAGTTTAGGTTGAGAAACAAAAGGCAATTTAGGTTTTAATAGGTATGTGCTCATGTTTTGAAACAGTGGCCACATTGTTGATTTTTTTATGTGGCAAGTTCATAAACCCAGACTAACAGCAGTTAAGCATTGCCTTTGTGCGGGTCAGTGAAAACATTCATGTTTGCCTTTTTAGCCAAGGCCTAAGTTTGGCCCCAAGCCCTGGTTTACCCACCTGTGATTTTAGGGAGAACATTGTCTCCGTTAGCTGACAGTGTGTCACATGCTTTCATGATTGGGTCACACTGTATCAGTGTTGTTGGCTGCCCTTTAAGTTTTAGTCACATTTTAGTCAGACGAAAGCTCAACACGTCTTGGTCAAGTTTTAGTCAGTTGCATTATAAAAGATGTTGCCGCATGTGAGTCCACGTGAGCTGAAGCTGTCGCTCTGTGTGACGTGTAGCGGTGTGTTCTCTCCGCTCCGTGTGTTTGCGAATGTCTGACTTACACTTTCTCCCATTTTCATCTTGTCTCATAAACGTAAACTCATAAACGGCTCATGTTTAAGTCACAAATCTTAAGCTCGTCATCGTTATGTTATTAACATTAAAAAAAGATGCAACAACGAAATGATATCGTTATAGTTTCCGTTGAACGAAAACAACACTGGCTGCTTTCGCCTCATTGTAGAGGCGAAATCTGATGGTTCTTGTTCAGAAAGACAAACTCCTGCTTGTTGTAGTACTAATGCACACTGCACACTTACCGGTATGGTTTCCCTGTAGGTGTCCAGTCAAAGAACTGGAACTCACAGCCTTCTGCTAAACATCAGGTGCTCTCCTTGTTGAGCTGGACAAGTGTTGTGATTGTGATAAATGATTATTATACATCTATAGTCTGCACCGACACCGTGCTTGTGTATATCCCAAGAGCCGTCTCTTTAGTTCTCAGTCTGTCCATTATGTTGATACATTTTCTGAATCATTTTATCATCAGGGCAGTTTCGCCCGGTCACCAAAGATTTGGGCGGGTGCTCGAGCCCGGCAGCCCCTCAGGATCGGTGCTTTGTGCTATGATCAATCCAAATCCAAAAGGGTCTGAGTCTACTGGCGCCCCCTGCTGCTTGCTGCATGTGACACTGCATGATCCAAAATGACCCAGTGAAAGTGTTGGTCCACACGTGTGATTGATGCATGTGTTGGTGCCATCACTATAACAGTCATGTCATGTTCTCCATGCGTGTGCTGACTGTGCTCTTACATTGGTCTCACTCTGGAGCGGTCAGATCTGGAAGAGGCCAGACAGGTGCATTGTGGGAAATATCGGCTGATGTATCCCAAAGTATTTCAAAAAGATGAAAAGTAGAATCTGGGTAAACAGATTAGCTGTAGCTGGTGTGTGTCTATAACCTATAACCAGTCTGTGATAATCCAGCTCAGTATTCCAGTCTGAAAAACCTGTTCTGTCTCTTTAACAGCGGCTCAAGTGCTATACAAGCCCATGTTGCCATATGTTCTCTGCTATTTGCTCAAGGCGCGGTCAACCATTGTGTGGACCTGAGGAGTCATAAACCTGGCTCCTGCGCTGAAACGGGATGAAGACCTGGGAGAGGGATTGGTGATGATCTTTACCAACTCTAAAGAGCTTGGAGTCCAGCACAAATCACTAGGGCTTTGTGCTACTGTATAAAGAAATGTGATATTCCACGTTCTGCAATCTGATGATGTCATCATTTCAGATAGAGGGCAGACACTTACATTTTTTTGAAGAAATCCTCAAAAAGGAAATTGATTGATGTTGACATTTATCATTATTGGTGAGATGTGAATGCTACAGGCTGTGGGCTAACGCTGACGTGGTTCTCATTGCAATACTCTGCCTCAGATAAGACTGCAGGTCCAGGTTTGCGTAATCCTGGACCACTGAGGCTCAAACTCAGATTCCCTCCAGGGCTGTCCGCTTATCCCACTACGCACTGATAACAAGTATATCTTTACAGGGCATTTTCTCTGTTTTAACCATGTTGTTGCGTATGAAAAACAGTTGGTTTCATTCACATGTTTGAGTGAACATTCAGTCGGTCTCCTTCTCACGAGATTAAAACACTTGTGTGAAAATAACGAGCAAAAGAAATATCTGGATTTGTAATACTGTATGTCTGTAATTTTTTACTTTGACTTAATTTCACCAATCTATGCAGTGCAGAATTATTGTTATTGTTCCTATTTGGAAGTAGTTGGATTCACAAACCTGCCACGTTCATCTTTGGCTGAAAGTCCTTTCAGCTGACCAACATCACACACTTTTGGACTCGTTTATGAGAAGATAACTGGACCTTAATTCATATGTGCTGAGAGAAAAGATGTTGAACACTGTAACCGTTTTTGTTTCAAAAGGTCCAGTAATGACAGAGATATTAGCCAAAAACCAAGACAAAATCGTCAGCATTTTCACGGTTACTTACCACACACCGCGTTCCAAATTATTATGCAAATGATATTTTTCTACGATTTTCTAAATGATCAACTCAAATGTCAGTCAGCATAATTTTCAAGTCTTTAACTGTAGAGGATAATTTGAATGTGATTGACAAAACCTCCCAGTGATAAGAGTATTTTTTCAAAAATAAATGTAGTAAAAAACTCAAAATCTACTGTTCCAAATGATTATGCAACTCATATTTCAATGCATTTTAAAGGTTGTAATGACCTGAAAATGGTCATTTGTTGAATTTGCAGCATTAGGAGGTCATATTTACTGAAATCAAAAGCTATTTCAATCAAAAGCAAATAAGCTGATCAGACAAACTTTAATCATGCAGACTCCTGCACCTGGTGCTGTTCCTGCCGTAGAACTGGCTGTAAACCTGAAGATTACAAAGTCCCATAGGGATTCATGAGAAACTTGGCCCGACTTCTTTATAATAATGTAACGCTAATGCTCTGGTGTGTTTCTCTTCTCCAGGGCCTCGCACCGACACACACTGAGGAGATGGAGGACCAGACGCTGGCTCAGGTGGGACACAACCTGAACGAGGCCATGAGGATCCTGGACTCCCCCAGCCCCACGTACAGGTACAGGGACACACGGGCCTCTGTTCAACCCTACACGGCTCAGGGCGCAGTATTTCACTCTACTGCTGTCAATGTTTCACTACAGTAGCACTCAGTAGATGATACAAGCACCACTGCGTTATCGGCATTAAAAAAGGTGCTTCAACGTAAGGATATCGCTGTCGTCCTCGATGACAAAAACAACACTGGTAAATCATTATGAAATAATAAATGGTGGTCTGTCCTCTTTCTCTCTGGTTAGCATGATTAAAATGGCTCACTTTGGTCCAAGAGACTGTTCTCACCAAAGACACTTGGCCCACCGTCCACAAACACGTGTGCTCCCACTGGAGACAGAAGGACATCGTTGGTGTGAAAGTAGTTTCTAAAACATGCGCAGTAGGCTAATCCTCCTGCTCGGTACTCGTGGCTCTGGAGAAATGGGAGTTTGACAGAAGTGTCAGTTGTTTACATGTGTGTGTGTGTTCTGGTGCAGGGAGGAAGAGGAGCCAGCCCCAGAGAGGAGGCGCAGTCGCAGCAGCATCCCAGGACCTCTGCAGGGAGAGTAAGACTCATGTCCACATTACTCTGTTTCTGAAAGGACTGTGGAGTTGTTTTTGTTGAGCAGTAAAGTACTGTAAGTGCATTACATCATCTCAGCTGTATGTGAAGATGTTCATCCAAGAAGCTTCTTCGGTTCTGATCATCCTCTGGTCTGGAAACTGGATTTATTTGCTCCTCCTGAGCAGAGTTCATGCAGTGCATGTGCTTAGTCATGGAAAACAACTGTTTATTGAAAATGATTACTGCCTTATATACAGTATTCCTATAAGCAGAGTATATTGAGTGGATGAAAATGCTTTGGCCTCTGGAGGTCCATCTTGGGGACCAGCACACTAGCATGACCATTGCCTGTCCAGCCATCCACTCACACAACGCTTTTTGTATCTGTTCAAAAGCAGGACTGTCTGGAACCGAATTAACCACAAGTAAAATATTTTCTTAAATGTACTTAACCAGAATGTACCCTGCTTTATCTTCTCTCGTTGCTGTTTGTGAACCTGTTCTCAAACAATAAAAACTATTCTGATTCTGATTCTTAGGAGCACTTCAGCATCCGCGCAGTATAGTGAAGATGTTACTGGGCGGACTGGGCTGTTCCTTTAAATGGTTGCTTTCAGTAGATGGTGGCTTAACTGACTATATTCGTGCATATTTCTCGTTTTCACATGCTCGATCGGAGCTTTAGCATTCAGCATTAGCTAGCTTTCTCTGGAGAGTATGCTAAGGGCATCATCAAGGCCCAAACACATTCCCAGTGCAGATCCAGCCACTGAAATACGTTTTTTTGTCACCGCTTTTAATCCTGGGTGTTTAGATAAAAGAAACACTGATGTGTGCTTTGTATATGTAGCCCAGGTTCACAACACGATAAAGCTAATCCTCCATGACTTGTTTTTCTTCTGCAGCATAGGATCTAGGCCGCTCCAACATCACTGTTGGGGAAAGCTCCTGATTGGCCTCCAAAAAGTTAAACAATCCCAACTCTAGCGTCGGCTGCATTTGAGGCGCTGGACGTGCAGCAATGGCTTCAAAACGCACTTCACAGGAGGCGTGGGACGCACTGCAGGAGCTCTCGACGCTCCTCGAGGCGTGTCACACATGTATTTTGAACGTAAACTTGACGCTTTTGCCGCTTTCGGTGCATTTGGTGTGAACCTGCCATTAGAGTTGAACTCTCCAACGTTTAAAATCTGAACAGTTTCTAATAACTCCTTGTAGTAGATCCTTCACGTTAGTCTCAGCTCTTCGGTTGATGCTTCGTAAAACGACTAACTTCCTTGTTTGCAAAATACGCCATGTGCTGTTTGCATCATATCCAGCTTTTCTTTGATCGGTTACTACACTTGCCATTCTCGCCCATCGGGAATTTGAAGAAATGATATGTGACCTCAGATACACGTCTTTGTAAAGAATAGGAAAAGCGCGTGTACTGGCTAGACTAACATGACCATGGCCTTGCTGGTGTAGATGGGAGATAGGTGTGAGTCTCCTTCCCCCTCATTCACACCCCTCTCTCCGGGGGGAGGTGTGGTGTGTGGTTGTAACAGGAGAGTAGCTCCTACTTTCCAGGACAGAACTGAAGAAGCTTTATAGTTGGTTTTCAACTCAAAACAGCCCAATCCAGATGACTGCTTTGTTTGTTTTGAGAACATGTGACCAGTGCTTGTGTGTGTCCGCAGTGGTCAGGACGTGTCCACCATCCTGCAGCTGGTCCACAGCCTCATCCACGAAGAGGAGGAGGACAGCACAGGCCCTCTGTGAGTCCAACAGTCTCCCCAGCACTGAACACACTGCTGAAAACACTTCATCTCAAAGACTGTAATCACAACTGCTCAAAAGTACATTGTGGATTTAGGACTGAACACATATGGAATTATGGTTTAAAATAAAAAAGTTGATGTAAATTCTTCTAAATAATTCCAAATGTTGCTTTGGTTACTGCTTTGCACCTTTGACATTTTCTTAAAGTGTCGTCATGATGTCGTCACCAGGAATGGTTTAGACTTCACAGGTAGACTTTATGAAACTCATTGAGAAAATGCAGGGAATTTAGTTTTTTCCAGAGGTGGGTATAGAGTAGCCAAAGTATTTACTCAAGCAATGTTACTCTGAAATAATTTTATGTGCAAGTAAAAAGTACTGACCCAAATAAGTACTCAAGTAAAAGTAAAAAAAAATGCTGTGTGAGTATTGTGAGTACTGAGTAACTGTACTGAACAAGTACTTGTAAATGTAACTGAGTACTTACTCAGGTTATTTCAGCCTTTTTTGTTTCCTATGGAATCCCGTTTGTTCATTTACAGTTTAATGCCTTCAATGAGAAGAAAAACTAAAACATAAAAGTGTTTCAAACTTTAGACTGGTACTGTAGGTTTGTCACTGAAAGGTTCTGAAATATCCTCACTGAGTCCTTGTTGTGCCTGTGTTTGTGACAGCGGGCAGCAGGTGGGCGAGCAGGGCCACATGGCTCTGCTGGGGCACAGTCTGGCGGCCTACATGTCCATCCTGCCCCGGGACAGGCTAAGGAGCATCACCACACGTGTCCTGTCTGACTGCACGCTCTGGCTCTGCCGGCTCTTCAGGTCAGCCCATGAAGTCTCATTAGCTGCTACCTTTCTAATGGAGCACCACAGACTGTAGTGAACATCTGCCCCGACATCCACAGACTGTAGTGAACATCCACAGACTGTAGTGAACATCTGCCCCGACTTCCACAGACTGTAGTGAACATCTGCCCCGACATCCACAGACTGTAGTGAACATCCACAGACTGTAGTGAACATCTTCTGCCCTGAAATCCACAGACTGTAGTGAACATCTGCCCCAACATCCAAAGACTGTAGTGAACATCCACAGACTGTAGTGAACATCTGCCCCGACATCCACAAACTGTAGTGAACATCTTCTGCCCTGACATCCACAAACTGTAGTGAACATCTGCCCCAACATCCAAAGACTGTAGTGAACATCCACAGACTGTAGTGAACATCTGCCCCGACATCCACAGACTGTTGTGAACATCTGCCCCGACATCCACAGACTGTAGTGAACATCTGCCCCGAAATCCACAAACTGTTGTGAACATCTGCCCCGACATCCACAGACTGTTGTGAACATCTGCCCCGACATCCACAGACTGTAGTGAACATCTGCCCCGACATCCACAGACTGTAGTGAACATCTGCCCCGACATCCACAGACTGTAGTGAACATCTGCCCTGACATCCACAAACTGTAGTGAACATCTGCCCCGACATCCACAAACTGTAGTGAACATCTGCCCTGACATCCACAGACCGTAGCGAAACTGTAGTGAACATCTGCAGACTGTAGTGAGATTGTAGTGAACATCTGCAGACTGTAGTGAACATCCACAGACTGTAGTTAGATTGTAGTGAGATTGTAGTGAACATCCACAGACTGTAGTTAGATTGTAGTGAGATTGTAGTGAACATCCACAGACTGTAGTTAGATTGTAGTGAGATTGTAGTGAACATCTGCAGACTGTAGTAAAAATCCACAGACTGTAGTGAACATCTGCAGACTGTAGTGAACATCCACAGACTGTAGTGAACATCTGCCCCGACATCCAGTCTGTAGTGAGACTGTAGTGAACATCTGCAGACTGTAGTTAGATTGTAGTGAACATCTGCAGACTGTAGTTAGATTGTAGTGAGACTGTAATGAACATCTGCAGACTGTAGTGAGACTGTAGTGAACATCTGCAGACTGTAGTGAACATCTGCCCCGACATCCAGTCTGTAGTGAGACTGTAGTGAACATCTGCAGTCTGTAGTGAGACTGTAGTGAACATCTGTAGACTGTAGTGAACATCTGTAGACTGTAGTGAACATCTGCCCCGACATCCAGTCTGTAGTGAGACTGTAGTGAACATCTGCAGACTGTAGTGAGGCTGTAGTGAACATCTGCAGACTGTAGTGAACATCTCCCCCAACATCCAGTCTGTAGTGAGACTGTAGTGAACATCTGCAGACTGTAGTGAGACTGTAGTGAACATCTGCAGACTGTAGTGAACATCTGCCCCGACATCCAGTCTGTAGTGAGACTGTAGTGAACATCTGCAGTCTGTAGTGAGACTGTAGTGAACATCTGTAGACTGTAGTGAACATCTGTAGACTGTAGTGAACATCTGCCCCGACATCCAGTCTGTAGTGAGACTGTAGTGAACATCTGCAGACTGTAGTGAGGCTGTAGTGAACATCTGCAGACTGTAGTGAACATCTCCCCCAACATCCAGTCTGTAGTGAGACTGTAGTGAACATCTACAGTCTGTAGTGAGACTGTAGTGAACATCTGCAGACTGTAGTGAACATCTGCCCCGACATCCAGTCTGTAGTGAGACTGTAGTGAACATCTGCAGACTGTAGTGAGGCTGTAGTGAACATCTGCAGACTGTTGTGAACATCTTCTGCCCTTCCCCGTGCCCCTCAGGTATGAGAATGCCAGCGCTTACTTCCACGAGGACGACAGGGACGGCCTGGTCAGAGTGTGCCGCCTGGTGCTCAACGCCCGTTACGAGGAATACCCCACTGAGGGCTACGGGGCGCTCTCCTCCAAACAGCCTGTCATCTACCTGAGCGCCGCCTGCAGGCCAGGGCTGGGACAGCACCTCTGCAGTCAGGTATAGCACACCCACCCTCAACTGAGACATGGATGACAACTCTCAAATTTGAGTCTAATGATCATCAGTTGGGAAAAACGATTTCAATTGTAATCATTACCCAGGGCAGGCACTTCCTATTAGACATGTCCAAAAAATGGATTCCTTGATGCTAAACCGATACTAAAAGTAGTGTCAAAGCTTGGCATTCATTCTAGGTATTTAGAGCAGTGTGTTAGCTGTGCACGGCCGCTGTCCTTTTATTCTTACTTCACCTGACGCTTTTTAACACTGATTTTGATATTATTACAAAGACAGTACTTGAACTAGCGACTTGTAGTTTGATGTTTGCTTTACAAGGCCATGCAGCTGTAAACTTTACCGGCACATGATCAGCTGAACAAACAAAGTTTCACTTACTAGCCTACTTACTACACTTTACCCGTGTTCAGTCTCTCCCTCCTGGAGTCTGACATGTATGCACTAAGGGACTGAACAAGTATTCGGTTTGTTGTACTTTTATTTGAGTATTTTACTTGATCCCTACTTTAAACATCCACTTGAAAAAACTAAGAAAAATAAAATAAAGATTACTGTGAGTCTGTGACTGTTGCTGAGTGCGATTGTCATTGTAATCTAATGTGTGTGTCCCGTTCTCAGCTGGGCCTCCCTCTGTCCAGCCTCTGCACTGTGCCCTGCAACACCATGTTCGGCTCCCAGCACCAGATGGTAGGTCCACACGCCCGGCTTCAGCTCCTTTTTTTTGTTTTTTTGTTATATTGATGTGGGTTTTTTTTTCAACATATAATTTTAGCCAATTATATCAATAAATCATCATGATCATGAATCATCTTCAACTGCTTTTTGTTTAGTTTGAGTCCTATTTTAGTCTGTAAAAAAAACACTTGGATGAAACATACATTCCTTATTATTTTGTGATGTAATTTCCATTCCCTCTGAAGTGTTTGCCAAACTACATGCTTTATCAAAGATATTTCAAAGACATCTAGTCTGGGAGCGAGCGTGATCTCGGCCATTTCCCGGGATCACAAGGACATTTTGTGAAGTCAACAATTGCAGCCTGTGATGTGCAGTGAAACGTCAGTGTATTTGTGGTAGGGCTGGGTACCGTTAAACCATACCAGTCTGGTATTGGACATTTTTTTAGGTACTACTGGTATTGAAAAAAATCAAAATATTGAAAGCAGGCACCGAAGAAAGTCTTCTATGTTAAGTTTCAGCTCATTAAAAAAAGGGGAAAAATTTGAGCTGAAACAACCAAGTCACTTCCTTAGTTGTTTCAGCTCAAATTTTTCCCCTTTTTTTATTTTAACCCAATACGCCTTCTACATTTTTTCCTTATTTTTGCCACAATTTCTCCCAAATTTCACCCAAATTATTTCCCCGTACATTTCTTGTACATTGTTTTCAGATTTGCAGATCTTTCACACATTATGGTTGTATTTTCTGGTTCTAGGCGACATATATTTCATTATAGGTATCAGAAAAAGTATTGTTCAGGTATCGTTCTCGAAAATCAAGCGTCATACTGTCCCAACTGTGTGTTCCAGGACGTGGCGCTGCTGGACAAACTGGTGAGAGAGGATGCAGAGCTGGGGAAGCTTCCTCTGCTGCTCATCGCTAATGCAGGTACACAGCAGTAAGATCTCTGTCAACCCCACAGCTCAAACGCAAAGGTCTGCTCTAGTCAATGTGTCAAACTCTGGGGCATATCAGCACAAACCAAGAACCAACGCTAGATAAGAATCGAAGAATCAAAGGCATAAAGCTTCAAGTGAATGACGTGCAGATAATCCAATTAGGTTCAGCAGCCGACACTGTCAAGGTATGAAATAAACAAACAGGTCTGGCTGCAAGAACATTATTATCAATATGTCTAGTGGGGCCTAGACGTATTACTGACATCCCATGAGTTTAAACGTCACCAACACAAGACAGATAAGAGATAACTCTCCGGAGAGTGTTGCCTGTCACTAAAGCAACATGTTACTGCGCCCTGTCAGTGTCCACAGAGAGGCTGCTCCCTCGCCCGCCTTTTTGCTGATAAAAATGTAGCTAAAAGTAGATAGAATAATATCAGAACAACAGTACTCACTCCTTTTCAAATATGTAATAGTAGAAAACATGTTAAAATATGTAAAAAAAAAAAGATTTTTTTATTTGAAAAGTAGACTTGGTCGTCGACAGAAAGCTTGCTATACACTTTTTTCTATGTCTGTAACTGTCTGTAAGTTTTCCGTTTTCACCTGCAGCGTCTCGCCTTTAAAGGCCAGTTCTACCATAGTGTTTTCTGCGATTGTGAGAGCAGCCTATGTATGGGTGACTGTGTAATGTACGTGTGTTGCTCATAGGCACTCCGGCGGCGGGGCACACAGACAAACTGAGCCGACTGAGGGCGCTGTGTGAACAGTATGACATGTGGCTGCACGTGGAGGGGTGAGAGCACCTTCACACTCACACTGCCCAGGAACCAAACCTTCACCCTTCACTAGGAATGACTACAAATGTAGTTCAGTACATTTCATCTAATTCTATTGTACATAGCCCTAAGGTGCAGAGGTCATCAATCATGTTGATCTGCACCCCTCCTTTAAGTGACTGAATGCTTTAAAGTGGAGTTGGGAGGACGTCCCACTGGACACCATAGAACTATAAAGGAGAAGTGGTGTTCGATTCAAACGTATGCGGACAGTTAGCAAGGTGCCTAGTCCGGGATGCTCCGCGTCTGTTAGCATTAGCCTGCTCAGTGTATTTTTCATATACCCGTTAACATTAGCCTGCTCAGTGTATTTTTCATATACCCGTTAACATTAGCCTGCTCAGTGTATTTTTCATGTACCCGTAAGCATTAGCCTCCTCAGTGTATTTTTCATATACCCGTTAGCATTAGCCTACTCAGTGTATTTTTCATGTACCCGCTAGCATTAGCCTGCTCAGTGTATTTTTCATATACCCGTTAGCATTAGCCTGCTCAGTGTATTTTTCATGTACCCGTAAGCATTAGCCTGCTCAGTGTATTTTTCATATACCCGTTAGCATTAGCCTACTCAGTGTATTTTTCATGTACCCGCTAGCATTAGCCTGCTCAGTGTATTTTTCATGTACCCGTTAGCATTAGCCTGCTCAGTATATCTTTCATATAGCCGTTAGCATTAGCCTGCTCAGTATATCTTTCATATAGCCGTTGGCATTAGCCTGCTCAGTGTATTTTTCATGTACCCGTTAGCATTAGCCTGCTCAGTGTATTTTTCAAATACCCCGTTAGCATTAGCCTGCTCAGTGTATTTTTTATGTACCCGTTAGCATTAGCCTGCTCAGTGTATTTTTCATGTACCCGTTAGCATTAGCCTGCTCAGTATATATTTCATGTAGCCGTTAGCATTAGCCTGCTCAGTGTATTTTTCATTTACCCGTAAGCATTAGCCTGCTCAGTGTATTTTTCATGTACCCGCTAGCATTAACCTGCTCAGTGTATTTTTCATGTACCCGTTAGCATTAGCCTGCTCAGTATATTTTTCATATACCCGTTTGCATTAGCCTGCTCAGTGTATCTTTCATATACCCGGTAGCATTAGCCTGCTCAGTGTATCTTTCATATAGCCGTTAGCACTAGCCTGCTCAGTGTATTTTTCATATACCCGTTAGCATTAGCCTGCTCAGTATATCTTTCATATAGCCGTTAGCATTAGCCTGCTCAGTATATCTTTCATATAGCCGTTGGCATTAGCCTGCTCAGTGTATTTTTCATGTACCCGTTAGCATTAGCCTGCTCAGTGTATTTTTCATATAGCCGTTAGCATTAGCCTGCTCAGTGTATTTTTCATATACCCGTTAGCTTTAGCCTGCTCAGTATATCTTTCATATAGCCGTTAGCATTAGCCTGCTCAGTATATCTTTCATATAGTCATTAGCATTAGCCTGCTCAGTGTATTTTTCATATACCCGCTAGCATTAGCCTGCTCAGTATATCTTTCATATAGCCATTAGCATTAGCCTGCTCAGTGTATTTTTCATATACCCGTTAGCATTAGCCTGCTCAGTATATCTTTCATATAGCCGTTAGCATTAGCCTGCTCAGTATGTCTTTCATATAGCCGCTAGCATTAGCCTGCTCAGTGTATTTTTCATATACCCGTTAGCTTTAGCCTGCTCAGTATATCTTTCATATAGCCGTTAGCATTAGCCTGCTCAGTATATCTTTCATATAGTCATTAGCATTAGCCTGCTCAGTGTATTTTTCATATACCCGCTAGCATTAGCCTGCTCAGTATATCTTTCATATAGCCGTTAGCATTAGCCTGCTCAGTGTATTTTTCATATACCCGTTAGCATTAGCCTGCTCAGTATATCTTTCATATAGCCGTTAGCATTAGCCTGCTCAGTATGTCTTTCATATAGCCGCTAGCATTAGCCTGCTCAGTGTATTTTTCATATACCCGGTAGCATTAGCCTGCTCAGTATATCTTTCATATAGCCGTTAGCATTAGCCTGCTCAGTGTATTTTTCATATACCCGGTAGCATTAGCCTGCTCAGTATATCTTTCATATAGCCGCTAGCATTAGCCTGCTCAGTGTATTTTTCATATACCCGGTAGCATTAGCCTGCTCAGTATATCTTTCATATAGCCGTTAGCATTAGCCTGCTCAGTGTATTTTTCATATACCCGTTAGCATTAGCCTGCTCAGTGTATTTTTCCATAAAGCCGTTAGCATTAGCCTGCGATCCAGATGTTGTCAGCTGTTATCAACCCACCGACAACATTTAGGAGGGTACAGAGATTTTACTTTAGATACAAATTGGCGTATAAAAGTGTCCTCTGAGCTAAATGTTAAATCAAATTCAGTTAAAGGTGCATTATGCAACTTTTTATGCGGAAAGAAAAGTTGATGTTAGTGCATATTTAACTGGAGCGTTGTAGAGACCACTGTGATCGACAGTAAAGGAGACATGCTGACCACTCATACACCTACTCAGTCACTGCAAGGTCAAATACGCACACATGGAATGGAATGGACAAACACACCTTGCCATAGTTTTGCAGAGCGCCTGGCTTTCCCATTCATTTGTATGCAGATTGAACGTTCAATTTGAATGGGTCCGGTGTTTGACAGCATTTTATCAGTGATTCCTGTGCTGTGGTCCTCACTGTGCTGTGGTCCTCAGAGTGAACCTGGCGACCCTGGCCCTGGGCAGCAGCAGCAGCAGCAGCAGCTCTGCACTCATGGTACGCCTGCTCCATGTGTCTGGGCTTTCTGGGCTGGTGCTTTTCATCATCTTGATCTTCTCCTTTGCTGCTCTAGGCAGCGACTCGCAGTGACAGTGTGACTCTGACTCCCGGGCGGTGGCTGGGGCTGCCCGCTGTGTGTGCGGTCACTCTGTACCGTCACGAGGACCCCGCACTGGTACGACTCTCTGGACTCTCAGGTGTTAGCCAACAGTGGACATGTCCATAAGCCACTATTTATTCACCCTGTCAACAATTCAGACACCATGTTCCAGTCTTGGACTTAATGAGCCTGAATATCTTATATAAACAAGCTCTGTGCACAGAATGTTTTTGGCTAACTTCCTGTTGGCGAATGTGGGGTAGCAATTTAAAATAAAATAAACATGTACATTTATAAACACATAAGTCTTAGATGAAACATTTACATCTGTGTAAAATAGTGACACAATCTGAGCTTGTTTGTGTTTCTTTTGTTTGTCTAAATTTATTTTTGAATTACATAGATAAAGTAAAGCAGAATATTTTTAGTGTATTGAGCTTGGAACTAACTTGAAAATTGCATGGACAAATGTATTTTTTGTCCAGTTGAAGACGCTGTTGTTGTGTTTCCAGTCCCTGTCCGCGGGCCTCATGTCCAGCGGGCCCCTGGAGAAGCTGAGGGCCCTCCCTCTATGGCTGTCCCTGCAGTACCTGGGACACAGTGGCATCGTGCAGCGGATCCAACAGGCCGTCGCCCTGGTAACGACCTCTGGGCTGCGTCTCATTCAGCGTTTAGTCCACCTGTAGGTTGAACTGTGTCCTCTGTCCTCAGAGTCAGCAGCTCCTTCAGGACCTAAAGCCGCTCTCGTGCATCCGAACTTCAGTGAGTCTCTCATGTTTCTACTACTTTACAAACCCAGACACAACGTTTCGGGTCACCAACTTTGGTTAATCATGAAACATCGGCTAATTTGTCTGAAGAAATGTCCTGCTTGTTTCACATTCCTGAATGGGACTTGTTTGTAGTGGGGGACGGTGAACTTTACAGATAGAATGTAGCTGCCTGCGCTCGAGGGTTTTGTTTTAACATACCGGTTTACAAGGGAAGACCCGGCAGGTGAAAACGACGATTTTTCACGCAGTGGTCTTTTTTACTAATACAGGATAAAACTCATTGAGATTACACATGTCTTTTACAAAAGTGTCCTGACAAAGATACAACATCACACACAAGTTCCATTTGTACGAAGATAATCAAAACGGCTACATGTGAAAGACTGTGTTTCAAGACTTGTCAGAAGTGATCTGAAAGTACGAAGTGACACAAGTTCTTTTATCTGGAACTCCTTCTGTAGTTCAGAGTGCGGTGCAGATAAGGCACAAGTCCAGCATTACATTTAGAAATCAAAAGATACCAATGTTTCAATCTACGAAACGACAAAGAAGAGGAGCGTGAGGAGCGTGCAAGACGCAGTGATGTTTGTAATAAAGTGTAATGTTCCAGGATACACAGTGTCAAAGCACACAGTCTGTGGAGGCATTCATATAACATGACAAAAGTCCTAAACAGGCATTGAAGTAGCAGTCACAAGTTTCTTTCGGGCTTCAAATGATAAGCACGACTACACTTACGACTAACACTGCATTTATCTGTCGCATTAGGCTGTCTATTGTACATGTCATTAGTACATGACATATCTGCTAAACAATTTACCTTTAAATGTCTGTCTCTTTAAAAACTAAAAAAGCGTTTTGAGCATTTAATCAGTGTTGCTGATGAAAGATTGTTCTGCTCCTTAGTTACGTAATATTATGCTTAGTTTAAACAGCTGTTAATAGGTTGTTTTTTTATAAAGAAACAAAGACGTGTGCACACTGATACTGTCAGTGCAGCCTGACAAAGCAGTGCAGCTCAACGTTACACCGTCAACAGTTAAAGCACGTTCTGTATTACTCCGCTGCATCTGTTTCCATAGTAACGACAAACAATTTGGACGTTCTGCTCTCCCAAAATTGGCTTGTTGCACGGTATGGCTATGCTAGTTCCTCTGACCTGAAGTTGTGAGCGCCAGTACTTCCTGTCCGTATTCCTTTCCTGGAATAATAATCATATTTTCTAAAGATCACGTGGTGGGCAGTGAGTTCCCGGTACATGATCATTTACTGTTCAGATCGGAGACACCTGTGATCATAAAGGATTGATGGTTTGTCTTGAAGCTAAAAGCTAATATGCTATAAAAGGCATTATTTCAAATTGTATAATGCATGAAATATGAGCTTTTTGCTTCAAGACAAACTCACTGATCCTTATAAACATAGATGTGTCCTCCATTGAAATATTTACACTGTACAGCAGCTCGTTAACCTGCAGGAAGTGATCATCTACCAGGAACTCACTGTCCACCACAGAATCTCTAGGAAATACGATGATTCGAACGGGTCTAAGCTCATGGAAATTAATATGAACAGGAAGTACTAGCCCCCACAACTTCAGCTCAGAGGAACTAGCATAGCCACATTATGCAACAAGCCAATTGCATCCGATGGGCGGGAGAGCGACTGAATTTTGCGTTGCATTATGGGTAACACTTATCTTCGCAACGTCCGGTCCTGTCTGCGGGAGCGTTTTCGTTCGTTCTCCTTGCTTCATCTTCTTTTAAAAAAGGAATATAATTCTGTAGCTGATATTTTATGATGCAGACTTTGACTGTCCTGACTCCCTACATTTGGGGCTCGTACCTCCCGCCTCCCTTCACACTGCCCCGCTGTAAGGTCTCCGGCCCAGCTCGGAGCCTCGAAGGCCGGGCAGGATAGCTAACCGTTGCCCCAGGGGTCTGTGAGCTGTCCCTGGGAGACTATAGTAAAAAGCACTGACATCTCTGATTATCTCTCTGCCCAATACAACTTTATCGAGTCTGTGTTTTCAACGTTAGAACATCAGCCATGTCAAAAAATAAGTTCGTAGCCGAGCTGCTAACCGCTCGCCCGGAGCTAACTAGCTCCTTAGCAACTAACTCGCATAGATCCGGTGAAAACCAGTATTATGCAATAATAAGGTAAATAAAGCTGTAACTATATAAAGCAGCCTTTGAGATGATCACACACTGAGCCGGGCTTGATGCATTTGTGGTTTGTTGCGGACTTTTCATCAACAATGAGCTGTAGGCGATTGTAACAAGCTAACGGGGCTAACCTGGAATTACCATTGTCCTCTGGCGCAAATAATAGTCCTTTATTGGGACGTATGGGCTGGATATGAGCTTAAATACTAGAGAGATCCTCCCGTAGATCGTGTGTATATCTATAGTTGAAGATCCAGAGGACATGACAGTAACAAAGAGGGACTAGTTAAAACCAAAACAGCAGTTCTTTTTCAGTCAAGAGCTCCTTCCTACTCTTCAGACCACATTCAAAATCACTCGCCCTTGATGTCTCAATCATTGGTCATCATCATGGTTTTGTAAAGCCCAATATCACAACAGGAGTCGCCTCCCAGGGCTGCACAAACCATTAAGGCAATAAAACAGAACAGAAAAGTCTCCATCGCCTTCAGTCGGAATGCAGTATAACAGCAACAGGAAGTGCGTTAGGACACGAACGATCACAGTGCCGCTCAGTGGATGATATTTTGGGAGAGCAGAACACCCGAATTGAGTTTCAGGTAAAACAGCGTTTCAGTTTGTGGCACTGAGATATAAGTGGATCATTAGCCGTGCATTAAACAGTTTTAATAATGTTCTTGAGTCCACATCGTGCATTAAAACTGTATAATGAACTCCGTGGGCCTGTACCGTATGAGAGGTGCAGTTACTGTGTCCTGAGGGGAACTGACCTATGGTTTTATCACTGCCCTCAGCTGTTTGTGTGCTTCTCTGTGCGTCCCTCAGGTGGAGGACGAGCTCTCTTCTCCGGTGGTGCTCTTCAGGTTCAGCCCGGACTACAGCTCTGGTAAGTCCAAGGTCAGCTGTAATGCTAACTACATCCTCCCAGGTCTGATTTATATCTCCCATCTGTCCAAAGCCTCATCATGAGCACTTCTTTTGTAACTGGATCTTCATTTTTAAAGCTGCGAATGGCTTCAGAACCAGAGTAGTTCCTTTATCAGAAGACTTCATCATGATAATGTTTAAAATCTTTGTCGTCCAAAAAAAAAAAGACTAGTTTGGGCTAGAACTCCTTCAGCAGAGGCACTTCATCACACTGCAGGAAACATCTTATTCACCTTTAGATTGAGTAATGACTTTGTTCTGGCTGGCAGCTATTAATGGATCTTTAGTGAATCTTTATCCCACATTAGTACATGTGATACTCAGGCCTCCCGCAGTGACGAAGCTACAAACCTGGATCCATTCACAAAATACTGACGTGTTTGGTGTCCACGTGAGCACAGAATCCCCCGACAACTCTCTCGACATTTGTGCAAGATGCCAAAAGCGAACATCTGTGGGGACCTTTAGTTTTCTCCAAATTAGCGTTTCATTCCACTTTAGCAGCTCCTACAGACTCCACACTCTCCAGTCTGGAACTTAACAAGATTTAGAATGTTTTATCTGAGAGAATCTATAATATTGAGCTGTGAAACCCCAAAAACAAAGCAACAGATTTATTCATAAACTAAATAAATCTAAAATCCTTCTGAGCAAATCTTTGTAACTGATACATCATGAAATAAAACCATACATTTGATATTGAAAATATAGGTAAATTTGGCAATTTTTACACATAAAATGCCTTTTTTCTTTCTCTGTAATCTACAAGCAGTATTTTTTTTGTATGTAGCTTTATCTAAAATGTTGCTACACCTTTTGACTGTGCTAGAATCCATGCAGTATGTGACTGTCCTCTGTGACCCCCCAGAGTCCAGCTCCTGTCCTGCGGAGAGGGAGGTGCTGGATACCTTCAACAGATGGGTGAGCTCCCGTGGCCTGCGTGTCCGTGGCAGAGGGTTCAGTCTGACTGTGTGTGCTTGTCTGTAGCTGGGGCAGGAGCTGTCCCGCCTGGCGCCCTCCTGTGGCCTGGACCTGGTGGAGCTGGAGGATGAGGGGGTGTGCGTGCGCTTCAGCCCCCTCCTCACAGCCGCAGGTAGGACCCGTCACACCGCACGGCTGTCAACACATCACCTTCAGGACTCATCGTTTCTCTGAAATTCTTTCATTGATTTACATGTATATCTCCAGTTCGGCTTTACTCAAATCTAAAAGCTTCTTGACTGGAGCTTACAGCCCATAGACCAGTGTAGCGCCTCATTTCAAAGACCTGCTAAACAGTTTTTGTGTTTTTTTTCATGACTTTTTTAGCTGCGTTCTCGTCAGATATTTATTACATTTTGTGTCACATTTTATTGTTGCTATTTTGACGCTTTTTTCAAGAAGCTTTTAGATTTGGGTGATGCCAAGCTAGAGAAAAGATGCTTGGTTCAGGTGGGGGTTAAGAGATTAAAATGTTTTAAGTACTACACACAAAATAAGTGTTGAAAGCAGGAACCGAAAAAAATCTTCTTTAGTTAAATCCAAGTTTCAGCTCAAATAAACTATTTTCCCCCATTTTTTTTAATTTTTTTTTCCAATGCCCAATTTTCCCCATTTTTGTTAACTCCCTTTTGTTTTCCACATTTCCTCTTTCCCCCCATTTCTCCCTATTTTTTATCCCATTTTTTGCTCCTATAATTTTGGAGATGACACTGGAAACGAATCCAATATTGTAAATTTGCAGATGTTCCGCTCATTACTGTTCTGTTTTCTGATTCTAAACGACAAATATTTTAGTATCGGTATCGGTATCGAAAACCAAGTGTCGTTAAAACCCTTGTGGATCGTTAAGATCATGTTTGACCGCATGAACTATGGTTATTTCAATCGAGAATAGCATCGGAAAGCACATTCTGCACAGAACCCTCAGGCTCCCAGGCCGACAGTGGACTCGAGCTTGGAGGAAAAGAGAAAGAGAGAGAGTACATTTCTGTTTTTGTCAGAAATAGTCTCTTCTATCCCCCGGCAGTGTCTGGCCTGAATAAAGCCTTGTTTGGGACTCCTACTGTAGCTGTATAACTGTATCCTCCTCCTCCAGTGCTGGGGACGCAGCCGGAGGACGTGCAGCTGATGGTGGACAAGCTGACGGAGCTGCTGCCTCTGCTCAGCTCCACCATGGCCCTCAGGGAGGACTTCAGAGAGCAGGCCCAGAGACACAGCCCCACGCTCCGCTACCTGGAGGAGAGGGGCTGGGCCGGGCTGGGCGCCGTCAGGCAAGTTTTGAGGACAGGCGGCCCACACACATGTCTCTTCTGGCATTAGCTGGTCTTCATGATGACGGGTCTGTGTTCAGGTATGAGCCACAGACCGAGGGGCTGGACAAGGAGCGCAGGAGCCAGCAGGAGGCGCACATCAACTGTGAGCTGCTGCAGAGACTCCAGGAGCTAGACCCAGACATCAGCTTCTGCTCTGGTTAGTGCCTACCCGGAGTTTAGGTTTGTTAAGAACCCCATTAGCGTCAGTGGCTTGTTGCTGCCGCTCCTCCCAAATATAACTGGTCCATAGTTGAGTCCCGAGTCTCTGTGGTCCTCTGGTCCCGTCCTCACGTTGTCCCCTGTCTGGTGTGCAGGTCCAGAGGGGGAGGAGACACAGGCGGCCTGCGTCTTTGTGGGCCTTGTGTCCGATGACGTGGACGTGGCGCAGCTGCTGGACACCGTGGCGGCCCTGGGGAGGGACATCGACAACAGCGGGCGGGTAAGCCACTGCGCCTCCTCCTTCCTGTGTCTCCTGATTGTCCTGCTGACCCTGTGCCCCCCCTGTGCTCAGCTGCTGGAGAACATGAGCGAGGTGGTGAGGAAGGGCATCCAGGAGGCAGAGCTCCAGCTGCAGAAGGCCAGTGAGGACAAGCTTCTGGAGGAGGTGAGAGACGTCCAGCCCCATGCGCTTTATACTTTAAACCTACACACTGTATTACACTTCATGGGTCACGGGCCACAGCCTGCAGGTCAAAGTCAGCCCTTCAGGTTTAGAGTTTTCCTGCCATTGGGAGCTTATTCTGCTTGGTCTAATTTCAAGGTGGTAAATAGAGAATTTCACAGGATTGAATTTCACCATTGATCCTGTGATTGGGACGGGACTAGGATTGATTCATAATAATAATACATTTTATTTATAATGCACTTTACATTTGACACCAAATCTCAAAGTGCTACAGTGGACAGCATAGTTAAAAACAAAACATTATAAAACACAACACAACATGTATTAAAAGACAGGACTAAAAAAACAAAGCATTAGCTGTTAAAACAAGCTTTTGTAAAACGGTGGGTTTTAAGTCCTTTTTTAAATGCGTCCACCGTCTGTGGGGCCCTGAGGTGGTCTGGGAGGGCGGTCCACAGGCAGGGAGCAGCGGCTTCAAAGGCCCTGTCGCCCATAGTTTTGAGCCGTGTCCTGGGATGACCAGACGGTGCTGTTGGCCTGACTGGGTCCTGGTTGAGGTGTGTGGTGTGAGCAGTCGGTGAGGTAAGTGGGGGCCACACCGTGCAGACAGTGATGGGTGTGCAAGAGGACCATGTATTGTATGCGGGACTGAATGGGGAGCCAGTGCAGTGTACGGAGGATGGGGGTGATGTGCTTGTGTTTTCGCCCCCTCATCAGGATCCTGGCAGCGCTGTTCTGAACATACTGGAGCTTTTGGAGGCTCCTGCCAGGGATCCCGATGAGGAGTGCATTAGTAGTCCAGCCTGGAGGAGACAAAAGCATGAATGAGCTTCTCATGAAAGAAGGCAGTTTTGCAGATGGAGGTGACATGATTGTCAAAGGAAAGGTGGGGGTCAAATTGAACCCCTAGGTTAGTGACAGAGGGAGAGAGGGGAATGGTGTGTCCAAAGAATGAAACAGTGGTAATTGGAGAGGAGCAGAGTTGATGAGAGGTCCCAGTTTGAATGGCTTCTGTTTTAGAGCTGTTGAGCTGCAGGAAGTTTTGACTCATCCACGCCTCTATCTCCTCCAGGCAGGGCAGCCGTGGCAGAGGGGGAGCTAGAGGGAGTGACTCGGAGTTAGAGTTGTGGGTCGTCAGCATAGCAGTGGAAATTAATTCCATGCTTGCTGACGACACGACCCAGGGGAAGCGTGTAAATGGTGAAGAGGGTTGGACCGAGTACGAACTCCTGGGGGACCCCACAGGTGACAGTGTGGGGTCTGGATTTTGCATCCCCCAGAGCTACATACTCGGTTCTGTCAGTGAGGTAGGAGTGAAACCATTGAAGGGCGGTACCAGAAAGACCTGTGTAGTGTTGGAGCCGGTGCAGGAGGATGTGGTGGTCTACAGTGTCAAACGCAGCAAAGAGGTCGAGAAGAATGAGGAGGGATGTGGAACCGGAGTCAGAAGCCATCAGCAGGTCGCTGGTGACTCTGATGAGAGCTGTTTCTGTGGGAGGGACGGAAACCAGATTGAAATTTCTCATATAGACTGTTAGTTTGGAGATGATTATGGAGCTGGGTGGAAACGACTTTTTCGAGGAGTTTGGAAATGAATGGGAGATTTGAAATTGGTCTGTAATTTGACAGGGGTATAGGGTCCAAGGTGGGTTTTTTGAGGAGGGGTTTGATGAGAGCAGTTTTGAGGGAGGTGGGAACATGGCCTGTTTCTACGGACAGGTGTATTATTTTGGTTATGAGGGAACTGATGGATTTGTTGTGAGTTTTAAGCAGAGGAGATGGGAGGGGGTCAAGGCGGCAAGTGGATGGTTTGGAGTTACGGATGATGTTCTCGACCTCCTGCTGCGTTGTGAGGTAGAATTGTGATAGAGTTTGTGCGATGGGTGTTTCGGGCAGGTCTAGTGAGGTGCTATTAAGAAGTGGGAATGAGGAACGGATATTCTGAATGAATGCCCTTTTATCTCATCATTTCTTCTGGAGTGCTTGGAGATCATTTTAATAAATAACCCTTTAACCTTTTAACATGGCAGAAAGCAACCAAAGACTTCATATGCAAGACTATAGAACTGACAGAAAAATATATCAATAGATCAATATACACTGCGTTCCAAATTATTATGCAAATTATATTTTTGTGTCAAAAAGGTAAAAAAAAAAAAAAAAAAAAATGAAACTCATGGATGGTATTGTGTCTCGGCCTCCCCTAAACTGTTAATTTAATGCTGATGAACAGAAACGGCTGCATGTTTTGGGCCAGAATCATGGGGAGAGAGCTGGTCGGCCCCTTTAGGCCCTTTTAGGATCCCTGAAGGTGTGAAAATGACCTCTGAAAAATATGTGGAGTTTCTGACTGACCACTGTCTTCTGTGCTACAAAAAGAAGAGCCGTGCTTTCTCTAACAAAATCATCTTCATTATGACAACGCACCATGTCCTGCTGTAAAGAAAACCTCTGCATCACTGGCTCATAAAAGGAGAGAAACTCATGATGTGAGCTTTCGTCACCAGCCGAGTAACCAACCACTGAACCTCAGCAGAACCCCCTCCCCACTGATGCCACAGACAGCGTGTGGAGGGGGCGTGTCGGAAAGGCTCAGAGGTTCTTAAAGAGACAGAGGCCTATTTCAAGACATTCACTACAGCCATTTTGAGAGAGACATTTTATACAAGGCAGTTATTCTAATTTACTGCATTTACAGACCAACAGAAGGTTTGTCATCATTGTAGTGAGATATAGACTGGTGCTGTGTGACTAAAAAAGCATAATACCCCCTCTTTAAGTATCTGTACTTTTACTAGTAAAAATAATAGTTCCACAGTGAGTAAATCTTTAAGTGGCAAAAGTTTCATGTGACACAGAAAACAGATGCAGTTTGTGGTTCATGGAATTTATTCTTCAGGAGAATTCTTGTTGTTCCCCTGGTACTCTTTTACTAGTAATTACTATTACTGTTTTTTACTTTGTGAGTTTTAGAAGAGAAACTTTGCGCATCAATTACTTGAGGCAGGTGCATAGGAGATGAGGGAAAATCCCAGCGTACATGAATTAAAAATAATACTTCCTGCACAATGTTGTAGCTTGCTGATGCAATTTGCCTAATGAAGGTCTCAGAACTGAAACATTGACCATATCCAAATAAACTTTTTTTGCAAGGTTGGCAGTGTGCTGGAAGTATTATTTTTATTCATGTACTTCTTCTTGAGAATAGTACTTCTCACAATTTACCTAATCCTATTTACTGTGGAAGTTCCTTTTGTGAGCTTGATGTGCACTTTTTATTATAAATTATAAATATTATTTCATTTGCATTTGATTTCAAAGGAGACAGAACCTGCAGCTCTGCACTCAGTGTGTTCATTATGCCACCATTGATTTGTTAGCGCGCTGTTAGTAAAAAATGCAAGGTTGTATTTTCTGTTTTTCCATTGCTTCCCATGATGGTAATTGTTGCTGGTGTCTGCCTGCAGGGGGCGCTGCGGCAGCTCCCCATCGTGGGCTCTGTGCTGAACTGGTTCTCTCCGGTGCAGAGCTCTGTAAAGGGCCGGAGCTTCAGCCTGGCTGCAGGTGTGTTTTCCAGCAGAGGGACGGGTGAGGGACACCGTGAGACATGTCCCTAACAATGTGTGTGTCCCTCAGGCTCGCTGGACTCCACCGAGACCACCTACTCCACCCACGCACAGAGCGAGACCACCTCCGCACAGGACGCGCCTACATCCGCCGCCAAGAGACTGCCCGGTACGTACCAGAGCCTCCAACCTTCCAGCGCATATCAACGGGATACACGAGGACAGGAGAACGAGAGGAGAAGGTGGAGGAGACGCTCAAATATGTTCATCTGAAAGTTCACCGACAGACCAGGGGATAAAGTGAAGATGAACTTCACATGGACGGTGTACTGGAGCAATAATAAGCACACGAAGCTCAGCTCTTATCGTCCCAGCGCTCTTCGTATCCTCACAGAGCTCTTCGTATCTTCACAGAGCTCTTCGTATCTTCACAGAGCTCTTCGTATCTTCACAGTTTTCTTCGTATCTTCACAGTGCTCTTCGTATCTTCACAGAGCTCTTCGTATCTTCACAGTTTTCTTCGTATCCTCACAGAGCACTTCGTATCTTCACAGAGCTCTTCGTATCTTCACAGCTCTTCATATCTTCACAGAGCTCTTCGTATCTTCACAGAGCTCTTCGTATCCTCACAGAGCTCTTCGTATCTTCAGAGCTCTTCGTATCTTCACAGAGCTCTTCGTATCTTCACAGAGCTCTTCGTATCCTCACAGAGCTCTTCGTATCTTCACAGAGCTCTTCGTATCTTCACAGAGCTCTTCGTATCCTCACAGAGCTCTTCGTATCCTCACAGAGCTCTTCGTATCCTCACAGAGCTCTTCGTATCTTCACAGAGCTCTTCGTATCTTCACAGAGCTCTTCGTATCTTCACAGAGCTCTTCGTATCTTCACAGAGCTCTTCGTATCCTCACAGAGCTCTTCGTATCTTCAGAGCTCTTCGTATCTTCACAGAGCTCTTCGTATCCTCACAGAGCTCTTCGTATCCTCACAGAGCTCTTCGTATCCTCACAGAGCTCTTCGTATCCTCACAGAGCTCTTCGTATCCTCACAGAGCTCTTCGTATCTTCAGAGCTCTTCGTATCTTCAGAGCTCTTCGTATCCTCACAGAGCTCTTCGTATCCTCACAGAGCTCTTCGTATCTTCAGAGCTCTTCGTATCTTCACAGAGCTCTTCGTATCCTCACAGAGCTCTTCGTATCCTCACAGAGCTCTTCGTATCTTCACAGAGCTCTTCGTATCTTCACAGAGCTCTTCGTATCCTCACAGAGCTCTTCGTATCTTCAGAGCTCTTCGTATCTTCACAGAGCTCTTCGTATCCTCACAGAGCTCTTCGTATCCTCACAGAGCTCTTCGTATCCTCACAGAGCTCTTCGTATCCTCACAGAGCTCTTCGTATCCTCACAGAGCTCTTCGTATCCTCACAGAGCTCTTCGTATCTTCAGAGCTCTTCGTATCTTCAGAGCTCTTCGTATCTTCACAGAGCTCTTCATATCCTCACAGAGCTCTTCGTATCTTCACAGAGCTCTTCATATCCTCACAGAGCTCTTCATGTCCTCACAGAGCTCTTCGTATCCTCACAGAGCTCTTCGTATCTTCACAGAGCTCTTCATATCCTCACAGAGCTCTTCATGTCCTCACAGAGCTCTTCGTATCCTCACAGAGCTCTTCGTATCTTCACAGTGCTCTTCGTATCCTCACAGAGCTCTTCGTATCTTCACAGAGCTCTTCATATCCTCACAGAGCTCTTCGTATCTTCAGAGCTCTTCGTATCTTCAGAGCTCCTCGTATCCTCACAGAGCTCTTCGTATCTTCACAGAGCTCTTCGTATCTTCACAGAGCTCTTCGTATCTTCACAGAGCTCTTCGTATCTTCACAGAGCTCTTCGTATCTTCAGAGCTCTTCGTATCCTCACAGAGCTCTTCGTATCTTCAGAGCTCTTCGTATCCTCACAGAGCTCTTCGTATCTTCAGAGCTCTTCGTATCTTCACAGAGCTCTTCGTATCTTCACAGAGCTCTTCGTATCTTCACAGTGCTCTTCGTATCTTCAGAGCTCTTCGTATCTTCAGAGCTCCTCGTATCCTCACAGAGCTCTTCGTATCATCACAGAGCTCTTCGTATCTTCACAGTGCTCTTCGTATCTTCAGAGCTCTTCGTATCTTCAGAGCTCCTCGTATCCTCACAGAGCTCTTCGTATCATCACAGAGCTCTTCGTATCCTCACAGAGCTCTTCGTATCCTCACAGAGCTCTTCGTATCTTCACAGAGCTCTTCGTATCCTCACAGAGCTCTTCGTATCTTCAGAGCTCTTCGTATCCTCACAGAGCTCTTTGTATCTTCAGAGCTCTTCGTATCTTCAGAGCTCTTCGTATCCTCACAGAGCTCTTCGTATCTTCACAGAGCTCTTCGTATCCTCACAGAGCTCTTCGTATCTTCACAGTGCTCTTCGTATCTTCAGAGCTCCTCGTATCCTCACAGAGCTCTTCGTATCTTCACAGTGCTCTTCGTATCTTCAGAGCTCTTTGTATCTTCAGAGCTCTTCGTATCTTCACAGTGCTCTTCGTATCCTCACAGAGCTCTTCGTATCTTCACAGTGCTCTTCGTATCCTCACAGAGCTCTTCGTATCTTCACAGTGCTCTTCGTATCTTCAGAGCTCCTCGTATCCTCACAGAGCTCTTCGTATCTTCACAGAGCTCTTTGTATCTTCACAGAGCTCTTCGTATCTTCACAGTGCTCTTCGTATCTTCAGAGCTCTTCGTATCTTCAGAGCTCCTCGTATCCTCACAGAGCTCTTCGTATCTTCACAGAGCTCTTTGTATCCTCACAGAGCTCTTCGTATCCTCACAGAGCTCTTCGTATCCTCACAGAGCTCTTTGTATCCTCACAGAGCTCTTCGTATCCTCACAGAGCTCTTCGTATCCTCACAGAGCTCTTTGTATCTTCAGAGCTCCTCGTATCCTCACAGAGCTCTTCGTATCCTCACAGAGCTCTTCGTATCCTCACAGAGCTCTTCGTATCCTCACAGAGCTCTTTGTATCTTCAGAGCTCTTCGTATCTTCAGAGCTCTTCGTATCCTCACAGAGCTCTTTGTATCTTCAGAGCTCTTCGTATCTTCAGAGCTCTTCATATCTTCACAGAGCTCTTCGTATCCTCACAGAGCTCTTCGTATCTTCACAGTGCTCTTCGTATCTTCACAGAGCTCTTCGTATCTTCACAGAGCTCTTCGTATCCTCACAGAGCTCTTCGTATCTTCAGAGCTCTTCGTATCCTCACAGAGCTCTTCGTATCTTCACAGAGCTCTTCGTATCTTCAGAGCTCTTCGTATCCTCACAGAGCTCTTCGTATCTTCAGAGCTCTTCGTATCCTCACAGAGCTCTTCATATCTTCAGAGCTCCTCGTATCCTCACAGAGCTCTTCGTATCCTCACAGAGCTCTTCGTATCCTCACAGTTTTCTTCGTATCCTCACAGAGCTCTTCGTATCCTCACAGAGCTCTTCGTATCTTCACAGAGCTCTTCGTATCTTCAGAGCTCTTCGTATCTTCAGAGCTCTTTGTATCTTCACAGAGCACTTCGTATCCTCACAGAGCTCTTCGTATCTTCACAGAGCTCTTCGTATCCTCACAGTTTTCTTCATATCCTCACAGAGCTCTTCGTATCCTCACAGAGCTCTTCGTATCTTCAGAGCTCTTCGTATCTTCAGAGCTCTTCGTATCTTCAGAGCTCTTTGTATCTTCACAGAGCTCTTCGTATCCTCACAGAGCTCTTCGTATCCTCACAGAGCTCTTCATATCCTCACAGAGCTCTTCGTATCTTCAGAGCTCTTCGTATCTTCAGAGCTCTTCATATCTTCAGAGCTCTTCGTATCTTCACAGAGCTCTTCATATCTTCACAGAGCTCTTCGTATCTTCAGAGCTCTTCGTATCTTCAGAGCTCTTCGTATCTTCAGAGCTCTTTGTATCTTCAGAGCTCTTTGTATCTTCAGAGCTCTTCGTATCTTCAGAGCTCTTCGTATCTTCAGAGCTCTTCGTATCTTCAGAGCTCTTCATATCTTCAGAGCTCTTCGTATCTTCAGAGCTCTTCGTATCCTCACAGTGCTTTTCGTATCTTGCAGGTCAGAAGATGTTCCGCCGTTCCGGTCAAGGCTCCGACTCCGTCAGTGAGACCAGCTCCATGGGACAAGCGGAGGAGCTGACCCCACCTGACCCCTCGCAGACCCAAGGGGAGGCTACGCTGACCTCCGCAGACCAGCAGGGGGAGCAAGGAGACAGATAGGAGCGGAGCAGGTTTATCATAGCCTAACCAGCACCACCAAAGGGACTGCTCCCTGTCCAGGTGGTCCAGGTGGTCCACATGGTCCACATGGTCCACATGGTCCACATGGTCCACATGGTCCACATGGTCCACATGGTCAGGAGAGTGTGGCGGGTGAGAACAGGGAGCTCAAGCATCCAGACTTACCTCCACATTCAGCCAGTTTGTCACTTCTGAAGTAGAATCTCAAAACAGGGTTAAGCTGATGATTCAAAGGTTTGCACTATTTTCTTTTCCAAACTCTCACTGCTCGTAGGATGAACAAACTGAGCTGATTTCTTGGTGTATGTGTGGACTGACAACTCTGGCAAAGCCCTTTTTCTTTCTGCTGAGACTATGGAGCTCCAAAGTGCCTGTCCATCTCTGGTTCCAAAAATTAATTTTCATGTTTTCCATCGAATTTTTGCAAAAATCTTTTACACTTAGTGAAATGTAGCTTCTACGGGAAAAAGAAAACGTACGAATCACCTTATCATAAATAATTTCAACAGGCATATTAATTAATTTGACTTCGAATTCGAGTCCTGGCCTCAGAGGGGACCGTATAGGCTCTGTGCACGGAATGTTGGAAAGCAAAGATATCTAATACAACTCTAGCTCGGACATGGTGCTCGTTGACGTGGCGGCCATCTTGTGACTGGCCGGCGAGGCTAAGCCCTGTAGCAACCGATGCAAAACAGGAGCAACATTTTCATTGAATCAATGGCAGAATGTGAGATTGGTTGTAGAACTTGTAAGTCGAGGCATCAGTCAGGATCAGGTCATTTCTTTGAAATGTGTTGTGTGCTGTTAAAAAGTACAGAAATACTGTATTAAAGTACCAAACAAATGTTATATTTGAATTAAATAAAACTACTGACAAGAGTTTTTTGACAGAGGAAAATCCATGAACAAATGGAGCGAGAGTCTATGCCTCCTATAAAACTGGAATAACATTTGAAACGGCAAAAACACAAGCCACATAAGCTCAGTCACGATTATCAAGTCATGAAATAACTAAAAAACAGAATCAAAGAACTGTCAGAACTGTCATTCGTTACTTTGGCCATGTCCAATCTACAGTTTCATTAAAGATCTTTATTGCACCCATTGGACAGTTACATACAACATATTCAAAACTTTACACAGGACATAAATACTTCTGTGTTTATATGCAAGTGTTTTAGCCTTGAAGCTAAAGGCTAATGTTAATTTGATGCTAACAAATGCTAATATAGCGCCACCATCTGAATCTTGTTTATTTTATGAAACCCACTTGGCTTGAAGTTTATTTATCTGTTTTTTAAATCTTTACTTTTTGTTCATGTTAAAATGTAGACAGGAACTAGATGTTACTCCACACTGTCCAACAGGAAGTCAGCTAAAAACATATCCCTGCACAGAGGCTATTGCCCATGTTTTTTTAATGGTAGAGGAACTTGAGGAAACCGAGGCAGACACAAGGAGAACTTGCAAACTCCATGCAGAAAGGACACACCTGGCCCAGTATCAAAGCTCCTCGCTGCCAGAGCACTAACCGCTGTGCCACAATGCCTCTGTTTAGCTTCTGTTTAGCTTCTGTATCCATCGGCTGAAGCGGCCCAATATAAATGGCTTTGTGGTGGCCTCTCGCAGCTAAATTATTGTCATTTTTGATTGAAGCATAAAGCATACATTACACTCCTGTGAGCAGGACCGAGGGCCGCTCCAAATGCTCCATGTCCGTCAAAGAATGGACCTAACACTATCTACTCATTCTTCATCATTCTTCAATAATGTGTAGAGAGAGTACAATATTACTCGCCACTGTTAACATGTTTTTAAATCCAAAATCCTTCTGTCCAGAAGTCTGTTTTTGTTGGTTTGTCTGATAGAATGGTTTACTTTACAGCACAGTAATAGGGTGGTAATAGGATACAGGGGCGTACCAAGACATTTTTACACTGGGATGACTCGGGGCACTGAGGACATTTGTGAAAGAACGGCTGATTTTAACTAATCATTTTTTTTGGCATGGCGATATTGACAGTATATATAAGATATATTAGGTTTTTTTCACTATCATGAGAGCCTATTAGATGCTCAAATGGTCTCCCACGCCATTAAAAATAGTGATTTTAGTTTATTCTCCCCCATGGGTTGTTCTGGATTTGCTGAGGCGCACCAGTGTGTTAGTTATTGAATGTTTACGTGGACCCGTGTGGCATTTGCTCTAGTTCAAACTCTTTATGCCCTTAATCTGGTGATAATGGCTCTCAGCCCCACTGACTGTGCTTCATTTGGCCACCCCCAAGCACACCCCTGATAACGATGGAGCCACAGTTCCTAAAAGTGTAATGCTGTGGTCATTTTCTTCATTAGCCATGTAAACAAGACACACTCCTGCCGCTCTACTTTATTCCATGTCTACATCATAATCCTTAGGCACCACATTTCCAACCTATGACCATGTTATTACCATGTTATTACTGTTTTTTAAAGTCGTCTTGATATAGCTTATACGAACATACTGTATGCTGCAGGAGAGCACTTCAACTTCAGTGTCAAGCTCAAGCTGACAAGAACTTTAAAGATGTTTTCCTGAATTCTGGAGCATGGGCTGTTGCCAACACATAGTGACCCAGTGGTTAAAGAAGGCGTTTCACTACTACTTTTTTTTAAACCTTTATTTTATACTCCCCTTGATATATTGTACCAAATTTAGCACAATGTAATGTGCTTTGTAATAATGTGTAATAACTTATACCTATGGATTACATACATCATACATCATAAAGTATTAGTACTTTGGAGGTACATAATGTAAGACACAAGACCCCACTCTAGCCCTAACTTTAAGGGTCTTGTGTTTTATGACATTAAAGGTATCGCTTTATTTTACAGTACCTTGATACATTGTACCTAACTAAATGAAGTACAATGTCATGTGCTCTGTAACAATCTGTAATAACTTTGGAATGGAATAACTTGTATTATTACTTTGTAGGTACATAATGTAATAGGACACAAAACCCTTAAGGTTAGAGTTATGTCTTATTACATTATGTACCTACAAACTACAAATACATACTATTCCATATTATTAAGTTATTACACATTGTTCCAGAGCATTACATTGTACTAAATGTAGTTAGGTATGAAGGGTACTGTGAAATCAAGTGTTACCACATTAAACTACGAATACACATTATTCCATTGTGTATGTTCTGCACAGAGGTGTCAGTTACAGATTGTTACTCAGCAGACTTACTTTGTACCAGACTTAGTAGGGTGTCAAGGTAGTGTAAAATAAAGCGTAACCCGTTGCTGCATAAATTATTTTTCACATCTGATCTCCTCCATTTAAGGACTAAATACTAATGAAACAGCTCAGTAACACAACGTTCAAATGCATTACTGTCAAGAATTTTGATTTTATGTTTACACATTTATTTTGTCACTTTATCTTTATTAATATGTAACAACATGGTGTAAATGAAATCTTTAATATGATTATAATAAGCCAAATAATTATTTTGACTATTTGGGGTTTTGAAAATGTTATTTAACAATCTTCTGCCTTTATAAATTAAAAATGTAGATTGTATTTAAATGATTTGTTTTGTTTTACAATACAAGAAGACACATAACTAAACCTTTGTGTTTGGTCACTCATTTCTTAATTGGTCCTATTGTTACAAATATACATAATAAACCCCACCCCAAAACGGTCAGTGTCCACATTCCCCGGGTAAGTACATCTGTACATCTCATGTTAAAGACTTATGTCCACCCCAGACTGGCAGTAAAAGTTCCACTTGGCTGTCAGGCACGGGGTGCACCCCCATGTGCTCGACCGCAGGTCAAGGATAGCATCTTGTGACATCAACAGGTGGATTGGACGGTTTTGTGTTCTGGAGATGGGATAGGAGTTAAAGGTGCACTAAGCAGCTTTTTATGTAAAAAAGACAAAAAGAATTAACTTGAGTGCGTATTTGACCTTTCAGTGACCCAGCTGATAACTGGGTGGTTTAGCTTAGGGCCTTTACTTTCCACCCCAGTGACTCCTATGCTGCTTCAGGATTTTTAGGCTATCAGGTAGGTTTGTGGAATTTGATGCACACAGTATGTAACCATGGATAGGTCAATACAACTGTATTGGTGCCTTGTAATCAGACACTCGTATGTGTTCCCCTCAGGCGGAGCCACGGCTGCAAGATTCTGTAGAAAAACAATTGCGCAGTTGCTGCTAAGCACTAAAGATATGAATGAAAACGGTTTCCTGATTCTTTATTTGTGCTTTAGTGACAGTGGAATAGTTGAACCAGCCTACATTTCTCTGACACTTGAGGCAAATCTGGCCTCTCTCCTCTCTCCCTCTCAGATATTATTTCCATACGTGTGGGTTTGAGTGTGTAGTACCTGTCCAGCGATCAGGTCACAATAAACTGCTGCTGATCGTCATGAATAGGCCTACTTCCTCTTTTCAGACGGAGACGAGTAAGCGTCTGAAAAGAGTAAGCGGTAGTTATGTTGATCCAAATTCAGATAATCAATAAATGATTCCTGAATGTGTGTTTTTACTCGTGCCTCCTCCCGTGCGTTCATGCCGCTCTGAACAGCTCAACACTGCTCCAGCACACCTGCCGCCACACACACATGTGCGCGCACTTACATTGACAATACACAGGAATCAACTGCCCCTGCCGTGTGAACACACACCTTATGGGAGAGAAACAGATTTTGTTTGAAATTTCCAAAAAGAAAATGTCCAAATGTTTCCCCCGATCATTATTTGACAGTGATTGCATTCACAAACCTGCCACATTATTCTTCTACTGACCACATGTTTTTGAATATAGTCACCACTTGTGGACACCTTGATGAGGAAATAATTAGACCACAGTTTACATGAGGAGAAAGAGATGACTTGTGAACTTTGTGACAGTTTTAGCCCAAGAATTACAGAAAGAGAGAGAGAGAAATTAGCAACAAACTTAGGCTAGAAATCTACATTTTGATGGTTACCGCCACGGAATGTTTAGCTGCTCCACCTCAATGATAAACTATAGCCTCTTTACAATGTTGTGGTGTCCTGTGAACGCAACCTATTGATCCTGGAGGGTCCTACAGGCCATTGGGATGGTAAGCAAAGGCACTTTACTGCTTACCACCCAAGCTGCCGATGTTCGTTTGCCTGGATCATTCACTTCCCTGAACTTGTTTATTGTTTTGTTTCATTGCTTTAATGTTTGTGCATTGTACTTTGAATGTGTGTCCTTGATGTAAGGCGCCCTTGAGTGCTTAAAAAGGTGCCAAACAAAAAACATGTATCATTATTATTATTATATGATATATTACATGACACTGGGTCACTGAAATGTCAAATACGTACTAATATAAACTTTTTTTTTTTACATAAAAAGTTGTATAGTGCACCTTTAAAATACAACTTCCTAAAAAAGTAAGAGCCAATCCTAAAATGCAGCAATGAATCGGCTATCGTAAGTCTTTTACTACCAGAATTTGAATGATTGAATGAAAAATGTCAAATATACCCCAAAAAAGAACAGATGACTCCTCAGGGGAAAAAAACGTGAATGGAAATGTGCGGTTCCGGAAAAGGTCAGGATGTGTTGACATAAAGCGGCGCCCGTGTCCGCCTCTGGGGCTTGTAGTTTTCCTTCTGGTCTGTCGCAGCGTTCCACTGTCACTCCCGTCTGTGCGGAAGACTCCACTTCCCAGCAGCCCCCGCGAGACGCTCGCCTAGCTGCTTTAGCTCACGCGGACTGCCTCGGTCTCTGAGTGCTGAGTCGTGGATCTTTGAGAGCGTGTGGATCTTTTGGTCTCAAACACGGACCCACCGGTGCTTCATCCAAAGCGAGACGCCGGGAGCCCCACACCCCTCAGCCGGGCCTTCGGGTGGACCCTTCCGCGGGACAGGGGGAGTGTTCGTAGTGCTTTATCGGACTGTTGTTTAAAAAGAAGTCCACGGACGCCACGATGGACCCCAGAGACACTGCCCCTGACTCCTGGGAGCAAGAGGACGATGTGGACGGACAGCTGGCACAGTCCTTAACCGCTCTGAACGTCAACGCCAAGCCCTTCGTGCCCAACGTGAACGCAGCGGAGTTCGTCCCCACGTCCCCCGCCAGCGCGCCCTCGGAAAGCCCAGCCGCGGCGGGTGAGTTCCCTCCGTTCCCTCAGTCACGTTGGGGGCTAGCATTAGCACAGCCGCGTTGCTAACACGGTTCAGGCAGGGCTGGGTGGTGCTAGCTTTAGCCGCCGCTCAGACCCACGTTTTAGCCTCCCCGGTCCCCGCGCCTTAAAGTTGGCCTTTGACGCGGTAGTTTGGTGAATGATTCAGGGTAATGTCAGTGGATTTGACAGGGTGTAACGTTCGTGGTGAGGAGGGACGGTGTTTGGTAGACTGTCAGCGGTGATAAAGTTGGGATTCGCCGGTGTTAGCCCGGTGGTTCAGGGGCTGTTAGTGGTTGGCTCGGCCGCTCTCATTGGCCGCTCTAAAGTGCTGACGCTGTACCGGCTTCTGCCCTATGATTCTGCCAGCACAGGGCTGTGGGAGTGTGGGCTAACGACACCCAACCACGGCCACAAAGAAACTTCTCTTTACATGGACTAAACACAGCTCAGTGCGAATGTGAGCATGCCGTGACACAGAGGAACTAACCCGCACACTGCGGAGGAAATAACAGCGTATGTCAGGGTTTGCGCGGGGCATTAAGAATCATACACATTTAAAGTTATTAAGTTATTTGTTTCAAAAGGCCATGGATGCCATTAAAAAAAAACATTAGGTTGAATTCCAACCAGCATTGCATCAAATTATGATCATGTACACGTATCATAAAATTCATCAAAAGTTATTTTGATTGTTTTGTTTGCAGTTGAAACTGTCAGGTATCACAGTGGTCTGATTTAAAAGATAATGTTTAGAAACGTGAAACTGTGGTTACTGCTGAAATTGTACGCTAGTTTTTTCCACAAAAGTAGCGCTAGATAAATGATAACAGCATGGTACTTAAACTTAAGTAACATGTCAAATACCAGCACTGAAATACTATTTGATGCCTGAATTGTTGATGTCTGGTGGGTCCTGCGACCACACTGAAGAAAGTCACTTTTGACTAGTTTCCCCAGCTCAAATAATAATAAATAGCACAGGCAAAAATGATTGTTCTCATGTCAGTATCGTAAACAAAGTACCGTTAACCCTGCTCAAAAGTTGCTGGTTGTATCCAATATAAATGATAGACACTGTTTAATGGATTGTTTTATTTTTTTTCCAAAGCAAAAGGGCATTTGGGCGCATGTTGCTACCATAGCTGCTACTGAAAAATAGTTCAGGTGGTACAGTTTGGTACAGATTTTCTCTAGCATCACTTGAATTTCATAGAGGCTCCATTTTCCAAATGAATCCTGAAGTTGGAGGAGGATTGTTATAAATGTAGTGTTGTATTCATACAAGCCAAGGTGGGCACAAGGGCACAACAACAGCAGGAATCAGTCGGAGCCAGGATTTGAATCACTGAGGGCTGTACTACGAAGCCAGTTGAACATGTCCTGGATTGGATCCTCTAACCCGGGTTGACAAACACAGACATGGAGCTTCTGGATCAGTGCTGCAACAAATCGTGTTTTCAGTCGGTTTAGTTAACCCTGGGTTTCTCTCAGAGTCTGCGCCAAGCGGCCAATCACAGCAGAGACACGGAGACAGGTCATCTGAATATCAAAATCTATCACTGAATATATTATACAGCACATAAGGAGAATGTTCACATTTGATAACAATCTTCACAACTGAAATGTAACACTCTAGTACTATGTGGATGAGAAATAAGCCTTTCCATGTCGTCATCAACAATCTGCGGCGACTGAGCCGCTGTCACATGTTTGTTTACACAGTGACCCGTGTAACCCGTCTGTTTGTGTTTGCAGAGCTGGGAGAAGCCATCAACATCATGGACGTGTCAGAGAGTGCTGGTATGTAAATGTATGAGGTCACATGTGTTACTGCACCAGTAGAACACGTCTGACGCACATCCAAAATGTATCCTATGTACAGTGTTCGGGAGAATACATTGTAATTGTATTTAGTTACTGAATACTGATAACCGTATTTTCCGAGCTCTATAAGTCGCACTTTTTTTCATAGTTTGGCAGTCTTATACTCCGGAGCGACTAATATGTGGATTTTTTTTTTTTTGGATTCAATTATATAATTTTACCACTAGAGGGCACTGGAGGCTAATCGAGCAGCAGAAAGAAAGTTAGGAGTGAGGAGAAGTGGAGGTTACTTTTAGAAGAAAACAAAACAAAGCTAATCACGGGCTAAAAGCTAGCTGGCCACATTTAGAGGAACGACTTTGCAAATGAGAGCTTGAAAAACATGTTGGGAGAGGTTTGTCAATGGTCCAGTGGTATGTTCCTTATGCTTTAGTATCTGAACTGTTTATGGGACATTGACATATCACCTATTTAGTTCGTTGTGTAATGTGTCACGTTATCAAACCGTACGCCCATTCCTGTACGCCTGTTGCTTTTATCCCATTACGCATTTTATGGCTAGTGCGTCTTATACTCCGGAGCGACTTATCTATGTTTTTTTCTTCATTACGCATATTTCGGCTGGTGCGTCTTATACTCCAGAGTGAGAATATATTGATTGTCATTATATTTATGTATAAATATGGTGTATAATTACAAAAACACCTTTTAGGAAGTCACTTACCATTAAGGATGAACTGGTCAACTCTCTTGGCAAATGGAGCTGCAGATACAGCATCATGTGACGCATGTGAAGTGTTTGTATGAACTGTGGCATAAGGCGTTTTAAATATTTATTTTATTTTCGGAGGACAAACAGGTCAACCTTTATACATTGAGTGCCAAAAATGAAAAAATGTTTTTCGCTCCCATGCGTTAAACGTGAAAACTAGTTTTTGCATTTTTTAATTATGAAACTAGACATTCTAATACACCTTACACCGTTTTATGAAACGCTCTCCTTTCTGATATCTGTTTCTAGTAATAAAATATCTCGGTTTCTAGGGGAAAAAAACTGTGATTTTGATCAAAACTAGCCTCTGTTTTGCTTAGTTTTTCTCGGGAATGGAGGCACATCGAATAAAACAGTTTCACCTACGGAGAGCTTCGAGCCTCCCCTTTCAAACGAGCCACAGCCTGTGTCCATAGCTATAACAGAATACGCTGTGGTGCTACAAACAGCTACATCCCCAAAACAGCACGGCCTCAATGTGTTAAAAGTTCTTGATAATGTTGTGCAAGATGGAGCTAAAAATTTAAGGATTGAAATTGGAATCTGTTTCCTTGATATTTGGAAAGTAACTGTATTCTAAATACTCTCAAATGAAAGTGTAACTTTACCAGAATACTGTTACTCAAAATGAGTATTCTAAATACATGTATTCTATCATTTAAAGGAATAGGCCACCGTTTTTACATACTGAGATATGTTCTTACCTTAGCTTTACGAGTTCTTTAGGACCTGTCTGATCTTCAGTCACGTAAACACAACGCAGACGGCGTTAGCATTTAGCCTCTCCCTCTCTCCACTATAGCTCCAAAACGGGTCAAGATAGAAGCTACCAAGCTCTTCCACGTTTTCCCGATTTAAATATGGTTACGTGAAGTGTTCCACTACAAAGTATAATTACACAAATTTAAACAATGTGGATTTTCTAAGCGGATAAAAGGGGGGACTATATTGTAAGGCGTAATAATACCAGGAGTAGTTCGAAATCTAAGTAAGAAAGTAATCTTCACTTTACTGTGCGGATGCCAAATTACTCCTGGTATTATTACGCCTTACAATATAGTCCCCCCTTTTGTGTAATTATACTTTGAGTGGAACACTTCACGTAACCATATTTAAATAGGGAAAACGTGGAACGCCGTCTGCGCTGTGTTTACGTGACTGAAGACACGGGGGAAGGTAAGAACATATCTCAGTATGTAAAAACGGTGGCCTGTTCCTTTAAAGTATTTAAAGACCTGCTCTAAAGTGAATCTAAATACATGTATTTAGTTACTTCCCAAAACTGTGTGTATGGTAATGTATCGTATACTTTACATACAAGGAGACGCGTCATTCGATCCTTACGCATGCGGACAGTTAGCAAAGAAGCTATACCGGTATACTTTTCAGATTCCATTAGCCGGCTCAATGTGCTTTCCCTATAGCCGTTAGCATTAGCCACCAAACATCTCCAATTATGAAAGATTCAGATGTTTTCAGCTGTTGTCAACCCAACAACCACGTTTCTGGGAGGCCAAGGCCGAGTAAGAAATCATTAATAAATGTACAGACCTTTGGATCATTTACTTACAGTACAAATTAGCATCTAAGTGTCCAAGCTAAATAATTACTAAATCACCTTCAAGTTTCTGCTTTTCATGGGTCGGATTCACAAATACACATTAAACATCATTTTATGATAAGTACATGATAAAGAAACCACAGATAAATATTGAAATACCGTTAATCATGTCATGCTTGGCCATACTGTAGCTCACTTTTCATATGAAGTTAGCAGTCGTTAGCGTTACTATGGGCCCGAAGCAAGAGTCTTATGGCTTTGGGACAGTCACTACGAGACGCAGGGAATTACCTTTCACAGGTATGAACTATGATTTACAGTTTATTTTGTTATTTTTTGGTAATTTGTCACAATCAGATTTGGTTAACTTTCGTTTGATCAAACTTTAACGGCCGTTTGTGTCACTGGTATGTTTACTGATACTGATTAGCCCATTAGGAAATAGGAATCACATTGGTTCACTTAAAATATAACATGATCCATTGAACTAAACAAGGCAGGTCATGTTGATGTGAAGGCTGCCATCTACTGTTTGTATCGGTCAATTACAGGTCAATTACAGCCTGTTTCCATGAAAACTTCACAAAATGTATATATTTTTTTAAATGTGGCAACAATATTGCAAAAATATCAAACTGTGATTAGAAGCAATCCTTAAGATCAGACTTGCATTTGTTTTGATGGGTTTTATAAGAAAATGCCAACAGTCATTATGCCAGTTCCATTACATTACAGTGACTGCATAATAACATGCCAGACCAAGATGACATGACGGCGAGCCGTCCATATTGCGACAATGGAACGAAACCACTACGGTCATTTCTCATTTTTATTTCTATGCATATAGCCACGTGGTAAATGGTCAGTCTGCCACAGGGCGGCTGTGGCTACAATAGTACCACATAGATAATGACCACAATGTAGCACTTTGGAAAACCACAGACTGGTAAAGCGCAACTCCAGTGTAAGCTGTCCTGTCGGCCTTTTCCTTTAAAAGCTCATTATTGTTTATTGAAGAATGTTTTCTCAATAGTATTTCCCTGTTTACGTTATATGTGGCCCGTGACCCGCTGTGGGAGATACTTTTCGGCCCACGACCCAAAATGAGTAGGACAGTCCTGCAGTAGAAGATGTTTGTGTGTGAGACAGTCTTGCACTGTATAGTCTTCATGTTGTTGAATCAGAGTATAACCGATCTAATGGGAAATGAAGTTGAATCAATGAGACAGTCTAAAGGTAGGCTGCTGTGTGTTGTAGCGCCGCTGGAGAACGGCGATGCAGACTTGAACACAGACGAGCACTGGGACCAGAAGGACTCGGAGCCCAGCGAGGAGGAGCCAGGGGGAGGCTCCTGCGGGGACCAGGGCCCGGACGAGGGGATCTCAGAAGGTTTGGAGGAGGAGGAGGACCTGTCCTCTCCCAAAGTCCCGCCCCCACAGCCCGACGCACCCAAGAAGGAGCACATCAACGTGGTGTTCATCGGACACGTAGGTCAGTGTCAGCACAAACTGTTAGCATTTAGGGGGGGTGAAGTTAGAAGCAACCAAGCTCTTCCATGTTTCCCTATTTCTAGATTTAAATACATGAGTAGTTACACAAACTGAAACATGTTTTTCTAAAGGGGTACTATATTGTAAGGCGTAATAACCATTATTTTGTATTCGATTAATCCATCAATTATTTTTACAATTAATCGATTAATAGCTTGGCTTTGAATGGTGTAGGAAATATTTTTTTATCACATAAAGCTAAAGTGCCGCTGCTTGAGGACGTGTTGATGGAGTAAACTTAAAGTGAATGTTTGTTGAACGCTCTTGGCACTAATTCTGCTTCTGATTGGATGAGACAGACGGATATTCATGAAATTTACAATGTACAAAACACAACATACACGAACTATAAAAAACAAAGTAGGTTTTCATCAAAAAATACTACATTTCATATCATTTTTGTTCCATTTGAGTCTGTGTGAACCAGAAAACAATTAATCCGTTACTAAAATAGTTGTCGACTATTTTATTAACGGATGAGTTGTCGATTAATCGATGAGTTGTTTTAGCCCTAGTAAAAACACCTCAGTAATAATGCCTCTGTAATAACACCTTAGAAATAACACCATGGGTGTGAAAATATTTTTGCCCACAATGCACCTTGCTTTTTTTTACATAATTTGCAATAATAAATAATATTTTGCTATTAAGTTTCCTTTGTATGGAGCCATTGTATTGTATTTTTTTTATTCTCCTTTCTCTCACGGTCGTAAGCGCATCTCACAGACCTCACATAAACCACCTGAACTTCACCTTCACTGACTTTCAGATACAATTTTAGAACATTTTATCTGATTATTCATTCCGTAAGCCTTCTAGGTTATCCTGTTTGCGCCTAAGTATTTAATGCCATCTGTTAATTGATTTTGATCATTAAACCTCCATAAACCACAGTTTGCTTTAGTAATGTCTGTGTTTATTATTTCAGACTAAGGGTCCCGGTCCAAGAACTTATTTCCTTCAGATAAATCTGTAGTTTAGCCTCCTATTCTTGCTTTTATTTTGTTCGCTTTTTCGAACTGTTGCCCCGTTCAATTTTTAAAGCTAATCTACAACCTATTAATTAATTAATAAGCAAATGAATTGATTAATAAATCCTCATACCCTACAATACAACATAAAGGGCAACATGACAATTTACAGTGTACAGTCCAGCTGGTTTTACATGTGTACAGACACACAGCTGATGTTCAGGGCAGATAGGAAATATTTCACTCATTCTATTCTTCCTCTTGACAGACGCTGGCAAGTCCACTATCGGTGGGCAGATCATGTGAGTACTCTGCTGTCTTTGTTTTAAACATGGATGTGTGGTAACGACCTGGAGACAAGGCACTGCCCTCTGACCTGGCTAAAGGGTTCTCTATGAAACCTTATAGGAAGGAGTTCATGTGGCTTATCTGACAGGGACCTTTCACCAACGTCCTGTTTGTGTCAAATATGATCATTGTTCTGACAATAAAGTGCAGTCAGTTAGCACTGCACATGGTGTTGAGTATGTCTTGGGTGATGACAGACCTCGGTCCCGCACGCCAACCCGTCCGGACCTGAACCTTGGATCTGAACTTTGAACCCGACTACAAACTACAGAAAGAGCTGCCCTTCAGCTCCTCAACACTTTTTATTTTTCCAAAAGCAGCAGAGGAATGACTGAAATCCGGCTCACTAAAGAAGACCCGAGCCATTTCATGAAATATCAGGGTTTCCACGGGGCATTGAAAAGCAATGCCAGCAGTGCCGAAGTCAAGGCCTTCAATGGCATTAAAAAGCATTCAATTGGATCAAACTGGCATGAAATGTAAATTTATTGAAACCAGTTCATTGAAAATACCAACATGGCTGAAATTGACCATATTTTTTGCCTGTTTTGTCCAATTCTCTTTCCACTGTTTGATGAAATGTTGCCAATCCTAAGAAAGCAAATATGCATCCTTTTTTCCTGCATTTGTGGCATTCAAATCTACTATTTGGGCATCAAAAGCATTAAATTGGACTTGCTTCTGCCTGTATAAACCCTGAATATGGACGGATGAGTGGCTGGGAAGCTGCAAATGAATTTCCCCTTGGGGATAAATAAAGTTTTCTGAATCTGACTCTGCGCACACGATCGTTCAATGCAAATGTGCTGTTTTCCCAACAGTGAGCAGGTCTGAACCTGGACTTAGCAACAGCCTGAATAAAATAAAGGCATACGAGTTAAAAAATAACAGGATTTAGTTAATTGCATTCTTTTTAACGTACAGTCATTATGACTTGTATGTAATAAAGGCTAGAAGATAAAAGTACTGTCCTCATACAGCTGTAATTTGAGCCTGTAAGTTCAGACCTGTGCTTCACCTTTTTAGTTTCAAATTGGACGTCTGAGTTTGAATGGATGACCACAGTAATATAGCCATAATGTAAACCTGGTGACCCCCCCATGGCCCCGGCCCCTGCTCACTGCCTCCCGCTCCCCTCAGGTACCTGACCGGCATGGTGGACAAGAGGACACTGGAGAAGTACGAGAGAGAGGCCAAGGAGAAGAACAGAGAGACCTGGTCAGTCTGGAGCACCTTCCTCTCCACCCGCCAGAGGAACAGCAGTTTGAGTGACGTGTTGTGTGTCCCTCACAGGTACCTGTCCTGGGCGCTGGACACTAACCAAGAGGAGAGAGACAAGGGGAAGACTGTGGAGGTGGGGAGGGCCTACTTCGAGACGGAGAAAAAGCACTTTACCATCCTGGACGCCCCAGGACACAAAAGCTTTGTGCCCAACATGATCGGAGGAGCGTCGCAGGCCGACCTGGCTGTTCTGGTGAGAGAAGCTTCTTTAGTTATCGGGATCCCCACATCATATCAGATCAACGTAAACTCATTTGTACTAGTTTGATTAGAACATGCTGATCTGGGGACTCAGAGAAATCATGTTAATGAAATATGACAAAAAACCTCCTTCAAACACTACCTTACAAGCAACATAGGTTGAGTTGTGATTGTAATAGTTTCATACCAGCACATACTGTATCCTTCATTATTGTCATCAAATGATTGAATATTCAACAATCTGCGAACATTTTGGTCGGTTTCGTCAAGAATTAAGAGGAAACTTTTCATTTTTCCTTCCTTGTGATGGTTCCTGCGGGGTCTTAAAGACAATTGTCTTAGATGGCTAATTTAAGAAAGTATGCAAACTGTGCAGGAACCCTGCTCGTGACTGATCTTTGCTCCTCATTGTTTAGACTGTACTCCACCTCAGTCCTATTCACCTTATTGGAGAAGTTACCGTGGGAACCGCCATGTACCATCAAAAAGCTGTTTTCAGGCCGCTCACAGAAACCAGTGCAGTGTCGACTTGTTGATGGAAATGAACATCAGACATCAATCTACTCAGATTTTTAATTCTTTTACCCTGTGCTGTCCTGTTGAATAAAACCCATGGAGCAAAAAATCCTTTAAAGGATCTGTATCCTGCTAATTCCAAAGTTATAAGTATAGGCATTTATATGATATATTGTACCTCTACCACTATGGAGCACTCATTTTAGTGATAAATATAGTGTTTTCTGGAGGTATTTTTCAAACCCGGAAGACACAACGCTTCGATTCAGTTAACTCCGCCCCCTCTCTCCACTCATACAACTTTACCGTAATCTAAATACACAGCAATAAGTGAAGTTACTTCACGTTGCAGTTATAAGGAGTTGACATCTGCAACACAGCTTCATAAATGGCTAACACACGCGCTAACACACGCGCTAGCACAGACGCTAACACACGCGCTAACCGCTCTGGTCCATCGCTGTTTACGTGATGGGACTCGCGTTGGTTATAAAAGTTAATCCACTTTGGTTCTGGTGAAGGTTCACCAAACATCCATCAGTGACAGTCACAGAAAAACAATATTTTGGTGATAGTCGCAAAATCCCGGAGAGAAAAAACAACTTCTGGCGAGTGGCCTCTTCTTAGGAAGGTTGAACAAAGTCCTCGTAGCCAAACGCGCTTCTTTTTCTCCGTGACATTGTCGTTGGGTAAGAATAAAGAACAGGTGTGTCCAGAGTAAGTTACAATGAACGAGCACAAACATGACGTCTGTTCAGTTTTGGCCCTAGCTGACCTGGAAGCACCTCGACATATCCTTTTTTTTTCTTTTTTTCTTTTTCTCTCTCTTTGTTTCTCTCTTACGACAGAAATAATGAAAAAGCTGTTTTTACAAATTAAAATCAGGCGTAGGCACAGAATTAAGCCATTACATTACAGACGCCGAGCACTTCCATTCCGCTGTGACGACACAACTGAGCAGGTCAGTGGTTCACCAGGAGAGGGCGGAGCAGCTGTTCAGAGAGCAGGATTCAGGAAGATTACTGAGAATTCACTGCGTGAATGAAGCCCAAAAACATTCTGGGGTGTTTTTGATAAGGAAATGGCATAACAACATGGTTAAAAGATCTAAAAAGTCGATTTAGCATGATATAGGACCTTTAAAAAACAAAACACTAATGAAAATGAATGACAAAGGCACTATACTTAATTTTGACCTATTTCAGTTTTGACTAAGAGGAGGGTCGGAATGTATCATCGCCGAGAAAGGTTTCCCCGTTTTTGTCGCATATTGAGTCGGGATGTTGAAAAATATCGATCTGCCGATATATCGCGATATTACGTTGTGTGATTCTTGTTATGATCCAAAAAGCGACATTTAAACATCTATTTTTGGGGGAATATTCATTGCAGCGTCTCGCTTTGGTCCTGCACTTTTACTCCCGCCCACTAGATGACAGCGCACTGTGTGTACCACTTGAGTAACACTATCTACTGAGAGTTTGAGAAACTAGGGAAGAGTTCTACCATGGAAAAGAAAGAGCTCTGAGACGCTCCGGGCTCTTTTAAAACTTTGCTATAATGGCCAAATGTAAAGACGGAGACCTGGATTATTACGAGAGCCTCCAGTTTTGTGCAGATGCTGCGGAGTTTGTCACGGCTGCATTTGGAGAGGATTTAGCTTCGAAGCATTTTATTACGGAATTAAACAAAGCCATTGTTAATCACCATAAAACACCACAGTAACAAGCACATACTGTAGGTGAAAAGCAGATATAGATGATATAGATTGCTCAATTTAAAATGCTACAGACTACTTGTATATTTAAAGTACTGTATGTCCAGTCTGTGAAGGGGCGTCTTATGCGTGTGTGTGTCCAGGTGATCTCGGCTCGGAAAGGCGAGTTCGAGACAGGCTTTGAGAAGGGAGGCCAGACGCGGGAGCACGCCATGTTGGCCAAAACAGCGGGGGTCAAACATCTCATCGTCCTGGTCAACAAGATGGACGATCCCACGGTCAACTGGAGCACGGAGAGGTCAGTCTGAGTCCAGACGGTGGCGCTGTAAACCTAAAGCAAAACCAACCAACAACCTGTGAATAACATGAAACAAACTTGTAAAACGTCATCCTTTATTTAGGTTCAAACAGGCCATTCATTAAACTCCAGTGCATTCTCAAAGATAGATTTAGCTTTAAAGTACCGTTAAAGTACTGGGTTGATATGGAGTATTTAGAGAAGTAGTATTAGATCCCCAACAATAAAATACTCTTCCTGAATAGGTTCATCCAGCCTTGTAGTATAGCCCGCTGCTTGATTCTTCCACTCTAAAAACGAAGTAAAAGCATCAAAGAGGACATGGCTCGAAATTGCAACTAATTTGGTTGCATGTACTTGGCTCACTAAAGCATGATTTGGTTTTCATAGGGCGTTTTAATAGTTTCGCGGTTATTCTTTGTTTTGTTTTTGTCACGTTGCTCTATTTTTCTGTGCTCCTACTGAGCGGCACCAAGAAATAAGTACATTTGGAGCTCTATAAAGAGGAAGCTCAAATACTTAAGTGATTATTAGTTTTTTTCCCCGCGGTATCTGGATCGAAACAACCTAGCGTCTGACTGCTTTCCTTGATCATTTCAACATGCTTTAGTTCAACTCTGGCGAGTAAAGAAAGTGCTTTAATCCAGTTCCCCTGTGTCCCGACCCGCAGGTACGAGGAGTGCAAGGAGAAACTAGTGCCATTCCTAAAGAAGGTGGGCTTCAATCCAAAGAAAGACATCCACTTCATGCCCTGCTCTGGGCTGACGGGGGCCAACCTGAAGGAGCCCACTGACATGTGCCCCTGGTACACGTAAGTCTCGAGGTTTGAGTGTCTGTTCCATCTGCTACAAGCATGATTCTGTAAATCGGTTAGATCGACCTGAAGAAGTGAATACAGCCCCAAACAAAGGACTGAGTCACTGGACAAATGATTACACATCACCTATTAGCCATTGTACCTGAATTGCAGTTTATTTACTGCAGATATGACTGTTCATATTCGAGTCTTCTTTCACATGTGTTCCTGAAGAGCTCAGCTAATACGAGCCGTTTCAGATTTTTGTAAGATACAAAGTTTACATAACGCCACATACAGTGAAATCATTGCCTTTGGCCCAGGGCGGCTGAGTTGCGCCTACATTAAGGTCCATGACCCGCCATCTGCAACATTGCAGACTTTCAGATATAACTTTGGAACAGAAGCTGATAGACTTGTCTTTTTATATTGGAAACTATCTATTATAGAAAACGCTATCTCAATGGCCGCCGCCTGGGCGCCGCCATCTTTATTTCCCATACCGACTTTGAAGCTAAGCAGGGACGGGCCTGGTTAGGACTGGGATGGGAGACCGTTTGGGTACACCAGGAAGCCGCGGTGCTGCGGTGCTGCTGTCCGAGGACAACCCACCATCACAAAAACGCGAGTGCACGAGATCTGACTGCCGTGCGTGTGCGCCCATTCAACCAGGGCGATGTGTGTGTGCGCGCGCGTTTGTGTGTGTGCGCGTGTGAGCGTCCGTGCGTGTATGTGTGCGCGCGTGCATCCAAACAGGGCTGTGTGCGCGTGCGTGCGTGCGTGCGTGCGCAGGCGTGTATGTGTGTGTGTGCGCGCGCATCCAAACAGGGCGCTGTGTGCCATCGTCACTCACCCTAAACTGCAGCTGTAGACGCTCCGCACAGGTACAGGTACATCCTCCAAAACACATCTGCGTGTCTTTGTTTAAGTCTCTCCTGCCCAAAACCTGCTCCAACACGAGCCTCTAATCAAACGCGCTGCTCCGACTGATTTATCCTCCGTGTGAGTGAAAGCGAAAATGAAACTACAACTTAACAAGCGCATGGCCTGCACTGCGTAGTTTTTTTCTTTTTTTTTACGTTGCTGCTGTACCATTTGTTTTCTATTTTGCTTTCACGTATTGTGAGCCCAGAGGTACATTTTACTCTAAAGCAGCTTTGAACGCATTGCCAATTTTATTGTAAAGTTATAAATACTGTCTAACAACGATCATTAGGCTATTTCAGTTAAAAACCTACTTATTGTTTTTTTGATTGCACACTACCATGATGCACCAAACCACAGGTCCTGCACTGTGAACCGAACCGCTAGAGCGGAACCCCTAATATTTCTCCATAATCATCACACTGTCTCTTGACTTCTATTCCCCGAGTTTAGCGAACATATTGTTGTTGTAGTTTATAAGAAAGGAGTGCGGGTGCATCAAACACTCAAATTGCAGTTTGTTTGAAATTATTTTTACCATTCATTATTTTAAACATTTGTAGTGGCCATAGTTTTTGGAATGGGTTGGGAACCACTGGTCTACAGCTGAACTGTGTGACCGGTTGGACATTTCTTTGTAATCACTCACAATCTCAGAATATCAAATGTGGAGACTAGCGAGGCCCGGCCGAAGGCCGGGTCTCAGCTAGTAGATCTACAGATGAGAATATTGTTTAAAAAGTGCATTCATCTGTTATTCAGCTTTAACTGTGAAAATAATATATGACAGACTCATTACATGCAAAGTGAGGTATGTAGACTTTTGTCTTGTAACAACCCCCAAATAAAAAAAATAAAAACATTTTAAAATGGACTACAAGCCAAAATCATCCAAATGATGACAAATACAGGTTTGGCATATGTCACTTTGCATGTCATGAGTCTATATCATATATGAGTTTCACATTTTAAGTTCAGTTTCACCTGTGTAGAGCTCTCCCTGCTCGTCCTACGCCTCTGGGCGCTGCGGAACATCACAGAAACAGTTATCTATAGAGTCTCTATGAAACCAAAAAACAGGTTTAGAATTCTAGAAGTAATCATGGACTCAGATCTTGTCTTTGACATCATATCAATAACACCATGACTAAGATCAAAGACGTGCTGTTCAGACCACACAACTACTGCTGCTCCTCCTACAGGACACTCTGAGCACTTGTGATTTCCTCTGGTAAAGCAGGCTGACGTGAGAGATAAAGTGTGGCTTTTCGATCAGGGTTGGGAGTAACGTTTGCGTCCTGATCTCTAACTGTCTGGTCCTGTCGTTGCAGAGGGTTACCGTTCATTCCACACTTGGACAGTTTGCCACACTTACACAGATCCAGTGACGGGCCGGTCAGATTGCCCATAGTGGATAAGTATAAGGTATGAGAGGTCTTCACGGGACGGGACGGGCGCGGATGGATGTGCTCTAACGGTGCTGCTCTCTGTGACAGGACATGGGCACTGTGGTGCTGGGCAAACTGGAGTCAGGCTCCATCAGTAAAGCTCAGCAGCTGATCATGATGCCCAACCGGGTGAGCCCTCCACACACACACCTGATCACATACAAAACATCAGCACATATAGGATTTTTCTCTGAATTATTTGCTGTGTCGTGATGTCGAATACATGCAGCAGTGCAGACGGGCGGCTCCTGCTCTGGCTGGGGCAACAGTTTATTCAAATGTGCTGAAATAAGCCGTGGCTCCTGAAAACTAAAGAAACTCCAGCATAGATTCACAAGAAAAAATCTCCAAAAGAAAGTAGATTTTTGGACTAAACTGGACCAAAACTGGACTAAACTGGACTAAACTGGACCAAAACTGGACCAAAATTGGACCAAAACTGGACCAAAACTGGACTAAACTGGACTAAACTGGACCAAAACTGGACTAAACTACCTCCAGAGACATTATTTTGAGTCCGGATTAACGGGAATCTTTTTCTGATGGGTTGTCGCTGAGTGGTGAGTGTTGCAAAAGTTTCTCTGCCCTGACGCCAGATTTATATCTTTCAATTTGTTAGCGATAGCTTCTAACAGGCTAAAGGCTACAACACATAAACATTGTCTTTGTAGTTGGACCTACATGACGACAGTGATGATGATGGCTGTGCGAACGAGCCGGTGCAGCTTGGAAATCTGTTTGCCTTTAACCTGCTCTGCTGTTAAAGAGGCATGAACATGTAACTTAAACAACATAGAAAAATACATTCAAAATACTAGGAATAGTGGCATGTTCTGAGTGTCACTGTTTCCCATTAAAAGAGGAAACTCTGGAGCCCCTCCCTCTAAAACAGGCTGAACACTAAACTACTGTGACAATATCATTTTTGCTTCATTACTTCATTACAGTACAATAATAAGAATAAGGTTTAAATGGTGTCAATATTTAATCTTTCTAAAAAAGGATTGTTTTATCATAGTCTCATAAATGTATTTTTATTGTTTATTTTCCAATAATGGAACGTTAATTTGGAAGCTTAATATTTGAGTGAGCCTTTCCATTGATTTTAAACGTCGTATATCGGCCACAGCAGCAGGGCATATACCGGATATCGATATCGGCAGGTAATGTTCATGTCAGACCATCCCTGGCCAGTATAGAATGTATGTGCTGCCCGGTAATGGCGCCGTTTCCCCCCAGCACACGGTGGAGGTGCTGAGCCTGCTGTCGGACGACGTGGAGACGGAGGACGCCGATCCCGGGGAGAACCTTAAGCTCCGTCTCAAAGGTATCGAGGAGGAGGAGATCTTACCAGGCTTCATCCTGTGCAGCCCGGACAACCTGTGCCACTCAGGCCGCACCTTCGACGCTCAGGTAACCCCCACCTTAACCCAGCTTTACAGCTTTACCCAAATCTGAAAGCTTCTCGACCGGGGCGTGCAGGCTATTGGCCAGAGAAACGCTTCATTTCAAAGTTAAGACCTACAAAACTAATCTAAGACTCTGCGTTGTTGCCACTTTTTTGTCCCGTGCTTTGTCAAGTTTTTGTCTGTTTTTTTATTGTGACCGTCTTGTTCCTTTTCCATCAGTTTTGAGTAGCCTCATTCTCGTTTTTTTACGCCTTGTTTTTGTCAGTATTTTGACATCTTGACAAGCTTTTAGATTTGGGTTAAGTCGAACTGAAGAAAATGTGGTTCAGACAGGTGTTAAGAGGTTTGGCAAATCCAAAAGAAAATGTGGTTTTCACAACTTGTTGACTAGGGATGAGTATCGTTAAGGATTTATTGATACTACTTATCAATCCTCCTCACACCCGTGGCCCCGGGGCCGTTATACCGGGGTGCGATACATCCCTGTTGTTGACGCGTGGCTCTGCTCGGACACACTCCTCGCTCCTGCCATGCGTGTGTTTTGCTGTAATACTGCACGAACATGAAGGATCATGGTAGTGACTCCTCTGTGCTGCCTGGCTGTATCTCCTGCACTGTTAACCTGACCCGGCCTGTCTCTGTTTCAGATCGTCATCATCGAGCACAAGTCCATCATCTGTGCGGGCTACAACGCTGTGCTCCACATCCACACGTGCATCGAGGAGGTGCAGATCAAGGTACGGCTCAACACTTACATGGAGTGTTTCAAGCTGAGCTCAAAGCAGAGCTCCCCCTGTTCACCCTTAGCTCCTCCTCTTTACCCTTAGCTCCTCCTCTTTACCCTTAGCTCCTCCTGTTTACCCTTAGCTCCTCCTCTTTACCTTTAGCTCCTCCTCTTTACCCTTTGCTCCTCCTCTTTACCCTTTGCTCCTCCTCTTTACCCTTTGCTCCTCCTCTTTACCCTTGGCTCCTCCTGTTTACCCCGATCCTTCCTGGATGGAATCTTATAAGATTGGATTTCCAGCTGCAGCACATGTTTCCAAGTGAATGCTAACAAAGCAGAGCGGTCAGATGAATATAAACCTGAAGTTTGAGACTGAGACAGACTTCTGATCTGTCTCCAGCTGTTTTCCCGTTGAAAGACACTGGCTCACACGTTCTCCTTCTCTCTGCAGACTCTGATCTGTCTCACATGTTCTCCTTCTCTCTGCAGACTCTGATCTGGCTCACACGTTCTCCTTCTCTCTGCAGACTCTGATCTGGCTCACATGTTCTCCTTCTCTCTGCAGACTCTGATCTGGCTCACACGTTCTCCTTCTCTCTGCAGACTCTGATCTGGCTCACATGTTCTCCTTCTCTCTGCAGACTCTGATCTGGCTCACACGTTCTCCTTCTCTCTGCAGACTCTGATCTGGCTCACATGTTCTCCTTCTCTCTGCAGACTCTGATCTGTCTCACATGTTCTCCTTCTCTCTGCAGACTCTGCTCTGGCTCACATGTTCTCCTTCTCTTTGCAGACTCTGATCTGTCTCACACGTTCTCCTTCTCTCTGCAGACTCTGCTCTGGCTCACATGTTCTTCTCTCTGCAGACTCTGATCTGCCTCACACGTTCTCCTTCTCTCTGCAGACTCTGATCTGCCTCACATGTTCTCCTTCTCTCTGCAGACTCTGATCTGGCTCACATGTTCTCCTTCTCTCTGCAGACTCTGCTCTGTCTCACATGTTCTCCTTCTCTCTGCAGACTCTGATCTGTCTCACACGTTCTCCTTCTCTCTGCAGACTCTGATCTGTCTCACATGTTCTCCTTCTCTCTGCAGACTCTGATCTGTCTCACATGTTCTTCTCTCTGCAGACTCTGATCTGCCTCACACGTTCTCCTTCTCTTTGCAGACTCTGATCTGTCTCACATGTTCTCCTTCTCTTTGCAGACTCTGATCTGCCTCACATGTTCTCCTTCTCTCTGCAGACTCTGCTCTGGCTCACATGTTCTCCTTCTCTCTGCAGACTCTGATCTGGCTCACATGTTCTCCTTCTCTCTGCAGACTCTGATCTGTCTCACATGTTCTCCTTCTCTCTGCAGACTCTGATCTGGCTCACACGTTCTCCTTCTCTCTGCAGACTCTGATCTGGCTCACATGTTCTCCTTCTCTCTGCAGACTCTGATCTGTCTCACATGTTCTCCTTCTCTCTGCAGACTCTGCTCTGGCTCACACGTTCTCCTTCTCTCTGCAGACTCTGATCTGTCTCACACGTTCTCCTTCTCTGCAGACTCTGATCTGTCTCACACGTTCTCCTTCTCTCTGCAGACTCTGATCTGTCTCACATGTTCTCCTCTCTGCAGACTCTGATCTGTCTCACACGTTCTCCTTCTCTCTGCAGACTCTGATCTGCCTCACACGTTCTCCTTCTCTCTGCAGACTCTGATCTGCCTCACATGTTCTCCTTCTCTCTGCAGACTCTGATCTGGCTCACATGTTCTCCTTCTCTCTGCAGACTCTGCTCTGTCTCACATGTTCTCCTTCTCTCTGCAGACTCTGATCTGTCTCACACGTTCTCCTTCTCTCTGCAGACTCTGATCTGTCTCACATGTTCTCCTTCTCTCTGCAGACTCTGATCTGTCTCACATGTTCTTCTCTCTGCAGACTCTGATCTGCCTCACACGTTCTCCTTCTCTCTGCAGACTCTGATCTGTCTCACATGTTCTCCTTCTCTTTGCAGACTCTGATCTGTCTCACATGTTCTCCTTCTCTTTGCAGACTCTGATCTGTCTCACATGTTCTCCTTCTCTCTGCAGACTCTGATCTGTCTCACACGTTCTCCTTCTCTTTGCAGACTCTGATCTGCCTCACATGTTCTCCTTCTCTCTGCAGACTCTGATCTGTCTCACATGTTCTCCTTCTCTCTGCAGACTCTGATCTGTCTCACACGTTCTCCTTCTCTCTGCAGACTCTGATCTGTCTCACATGTTCTCCTTCTCTCTGCAGACTCTGATCTGTCTCACATGTTCTCCTTCTCTCTGCAGACTCTGATCTGGCTCACATGTTCTCCTTCTCTCTGCAGACTCTGATCTGGCTCACATGTTCTCCTTCTCTCTGCAGACTCTGATCTGTCTCACATGTTCTCCTTCTCTCTGCAGACTCTGATCTGTCTCACATGTTCTCCTTCTCTCTGCAGACTCTGATCTGTCTGATCGATAAGAAGACGGGGGAGAAAAGTCCAAACCGGCCGCGCTTCGTCAAACAGGACCAGGTGTGCATCGCCCGCCTGCGCACCGCCGGGACCATCTGCCTGGAGACCTTCAAGGAGTTCCCTCAGATGGGCCGATTCACGCTGCGGGACGAAGGTGACCGACCGAGGGCACTGGCTTTATACGGGTTTACTCACTGTGGTTACCATGACGACTAAAAGGTCTCACAAGAAAGCAAACACACACACGTGTGAATACCACAAACTGACCAGAGTCTGTGATGCTTCAGAGGGACTTCAACTCTGAGCCTGTTTCCACAAATGTGCATCTGTTTACCATCCAATCCCACACCTGTTTTAAATTTCACTTTCTAATCCCCTACAAATGAACAGGGAAGCCCAGTGCCCATACTAACGTACGGTATGTTTTGTCTTTTTCATGACAATTATGTAATTAACATCAACAGCCACTGGATGTGTGGTCCACAAACATCAGAAACTTAATTTGAGTTGGCATTTAGCTTAGAGACTCATTTAACTCATTTGTATCTAAAGTCAAATCTCCAAGATGTGATGGAAAGTAAAGGTCACTGAAATGTCACATATGCACTAATGTCCACTTTTGTCACATAGAAAGTTGATGCACCTTTTGACATTTCGACCACAAGAGCGAGAAGTTTGTCCCGTTGACCACATTTGAGAATCTCTACTATAAAGTCTTTTTTTCAGCGCTGTGTCCGGTCTGCCATTACAAAGTCACTAAATCCATGGCTTTAAAGGAACAGGCCACCGTTTTTACATACTGAGATATGTTCTTACCTAACCTTAGCCGATTTAATATATCCCCGTCTGGTCTTTGTCCGTGCGCTCTGTCACACAAACGGAGCACATACGCAGCCTCTCCCACATGTCACATAGCTCCGAAAAAGCTCACGATAGAAGCTACCAATCTCTTCCACGTGTTCCCTATTTAAATAAAGTTACGTGAAGTTACTGCGCGGACGTTTTGCTCCTCGTATCATTACGCCTCACAATATAGTCCCCCTTTTTATCTGCTTATAAAATTGACATGTTACATTTCTGTGTAAACATACTTCGCATGAAAACACTTCACGTAACTTTATTTAAATAGGGAACACGTGGAAGAGATTGGTAGCTTCTATCGTGAGCTTTTTCGGAGCTATGTGACATGTGGGAGAGGCTGCGTATGTGCTCCGTTTGCCTGACAGAGCGCACGGACAAAGACCAGACGGGGATATATTAAATCGGCTAAGGTTAGGTAAGAACATATCTCAGTATGTAAAAACGATGGCCTATTCCTTTAAGTGTGATTACAAAGAATGTTTGCTTTCAGTAGGAATTACATCTGAATTTCTTGGACTTTGTGTTACTTCATCTTTGTTAAAATGTTCTATTAATTTGTGTCAGTTTTTCACAAGCTCAAAAGTTTCCAATTGACTCTGGTAATAACTGGAACGTTGGGCATGAGAATGTCCTCACAAAGCCATGAGTTTGATTTTGTCCTGGACAGTGGGTCCAGTCAGGTCTTTAAAGCATCCCCTCTCCTCCTCAGGAAAGACCATAGCCATCGGGAAGGTCCTGAAGCTGGTGACGGAGCGGGACTGAGCGTCTGCTGAGGTTCTGCCCGGACCGCAGGGACCACAGGGGCCACAGGAGACCACAGGGGCCATAGGAGACCACAGGGGCCGGTCTCCTCACAAACTCACGGACTACCCAAGCCTTTTTACTGACCAAGTCCACACGAGTCGGCTTTCTCATATTGAGAGCTCAGCTATGCCATTCAGACACATTTCCATTTTTCTTCCAGCGATCATATGACATTGACCTCTGACCTACGGTAGGAGCGGTTTCCAAGCAGATGTGGACCAGAGTGTTGTGTGGAACATGATTTTTTGAGACTAAAGATTTGAATGGTGGTGAGACCAAACTACTGCTTTGGTTTGTGTGGCGCTCAGCCGTGTGCAGAGCGGCTTCAAATGTTATTAAAGCAACAACTATGACAATAAACCGACTGTGTTGACTGTGTTCAAACAGCAGGGGGCGCAGCAGAGTCAAGGCCATTTTGTATTGTGTTACTTAGTTAACTATAAAGAGCCTCGGTTTGTCCCAGCATTCACAAACAATTCAAACCAAAACATTGGTAAGACGTGATCCAAATGTCTTTATAGAGCTGGAATAAGACAAACCCTTTTGGAAACATGGCTTCCATTCTGAAGTTTTGGGCGTGTTAACCTGCTCCACACGTCCAAGAGACGAGAAGAACATGTGCCTGAAAGAACAGTCGTTACAATGTAGTCTACAGGTGGGTATAGTCAGCCCCTGAGCCCCCCCTCTCTCTATAACTGACATCATTTTATCCACACAGACTTGCGTCGCTGTGTATCAGAGGCAGCACGACGACAAATGGCTCTATATTTTTATTTTGATTTATTTCATCCACAAGTGAGATGAAATAACAAAACGGCTAAGGCAATGCAGTTTGAATGATTACAGTCATCACTCTGTGAAAATTAATCAAATACAATTACCATAAAGTGAGTTCCAGATATCATTTTGTGCGTCTTGCAATGGGAGAACGTTTAAGTTATTGTTGGTCCGGCCCCCCAACTGGATTTCAGGTTCCCCACTTAAAGAATGAATTGTCCGCGGCAGTGACCTCACATTGAACATGAAGAGGGCGTGTGTCTTTTTTGCCGATAAAAAATCGGCCCCAAATGAACAGCTTGACACAGATGACGTTATTTTTTGCAGCGGGTAATCGATAAGTAAGAGTGGGTTTGGATGAGGACCTAACCTCGTCCACATCTCCATGGAGACGAGCGCCAGTAAAGTTAGCCCGGGCTGAGGAACCGAGTCACTCAGGTTTGTTTATCATTGAAAAGTCCCTAAAACTGCCCAAACAAACCTAAGACAGTAAACTGTTATGTAGTGTGGCTTTAAATGTGAGTAACTGTATGAAGAATGAGCTGTGGATGATTTCAAACTTTAATATTGTGATGTCTGAGATCGGTGTCTTGCGATAACGATATTGTGATATTTTGCACCTTGGGACCGAAACAAGACTAAAATTTAACTTTAGTTCAACTTTAGTGTCAGTGTTTTAGTGAAATATTTTCTAATTTATTAGTAAATGTTTAACTATGTTGTATTGTTTGGCTGATATATTATGGCCTCTTGGGATAAGGATGTTTATCACCTAATATCGCAATATATGAGTTCAGTTTTGTCCACAAACACACAAAAGGGGGAGGCCAGATGACACTATTGTTTAGGACATTTGAATTTCCAGATCACTTTTCTGACTAAGACCTTGTCCTGGTTAAGCTGGAGAAAATGTTCTGCCTCCAGGATTAGAAATGTAAAACACAGTTGAGTGTTTCCTTTGGCCTGGTGTCATCAGGAGACCTGGAGATGCACAACTGTATCTGTGAGCAGTTTGGTTCACTTGAGACCAGTTTATTTTGGGGGGCAGGCCCACAAGTTTTGTGTTCCAAGTGTTTAGTTTCAATTAAAACCCATTTATAGAATTAAAGAAGTGCCTAAATGGTTCTGGTCACTTCCTGTATAAACCCCAGTTGTTTGTTCCCCAAGTGTCGCTCCCTGTGGCTCTGTTCTTCCATCCACGTCCAGCAGAGGGAGCCCCCATTTGTGCCTGGATGAGCTGTACTGGTCCCACGTGTCTCTACAGTCCCGCTCAGCTCTTCCCAGAAGATGGTGAAAGACTTGTGGAGCGGAGGGAGCTGCGCAGGAGGAAGAGGAAGGAGCTGACCAGTGCAGGACACCACGCTCTGAAACGGGAACAAACCCAGGAGGCGGTGCACCGTTTCAGAGGAGACTGAAGGCAGACGGCCAGGGTGCTAAAAAAACGTTGGTAGGTATGTTCTGCCAATCATTTCTTCATACATTTCTCAGCCAATCAGAAAGCTGTACAGTGATGTATTCATTCGCTTTAGTTTCCATTTTTTTACCCATTGTATCCCCATGTATTTAAAAAAAAAATTTTTTATCTATATATATATATCTTTTTTAAAAGCTATTATTTAGTATGTTGTATGAATATTATGACTTGTCTTTCCTCTCTTGAAAGAAGTGCATTGTTTTTGAATAAAGATGTGAAACTGTTTCCATGGCGTCAGCTTCACTGTTATTTTGAGATGGTCCCAAATCATTTGTGGGCTAATGCGAGACTGAACAGTGAAATGTGACTTCATCAAATGTATCCGATATCACAGTGTCTGAGAGAGAAAACACACACGGACTCTGATTCTTGCTGACACGCTCAGATAAGTTATGTGGGGCTTCTTCATGGGTGGGAGTAAGTCCAGACTTCAGGTCAACTGTTGCTTTTCTTCTGGTCTCCATGCTCCACCACCAAGCTGCCAGATGCCGGACACCTCCATGTTAAAGCTGTGTCTGCTGATGCTGCACAGCAGAAGCCTCAGATGTGTCCATAAGAAAGAAACATTTCAATAACTCGGTCACAGAGCACTCGTGCGTTGAGTTGATCCAAAACAAACTTCCTGAAAGCTGATCAGTCTAGATGAGAAGGGGAAACTGCAGACCCGGAGCCGAGACAGAAATACCGTGAAGAGCGAATCCACCGTGATAGTGCGCCCTCTGCTGGTAAAGACGGATATACGACAGTATTAGGTCTTGGGAAGATTGATTGTGATCAGCTCAACAAACGTGAGTAGACTTAACCGAGTTATTTCATTTTTTAATTTCTTATGACCCAAATCGTACATGCGTAGTTGTAAATGAGTAAAAACAAATAATCCCAAATACATGCTACCCAAAAAATGCAATTGCTGTAAAGTAAATATATAATTTATTCATAATGATATACACTGCTCACAGAAACTTAGGGCACACTCAAAAAACACAATGTAACTCCAAGTCAGTCAAATTTCTGGGATATCAGACTGTCCAGTTAGGAAGCCACGCTTATTGTGAATCAATCTCACTTGGTGTTGTGGAAATGAAACAGACACAGGTGGAAATGAGAGGCAATTAGCAAGATCTCTCCTAAAGAGGAATGGTTTTGCAGGTGGTGACCACAGACCATTTCCCTGTCTTCATCCTTTGTACCGTATTTTTGGAACACTTTTGCATTTGTCCAGTGTTCTCACCACTAGAGGTATCATGAGGAGCATCTACAACCCACAGAAGCTGCTCAGGGAGTGATGCTCATCCAAAATGGCACGTCCATTCGTGCTGTGGCAAGAAGGTTTGCTGTGTCTCCCAGCACAGTGTCCAGAGCATGGAGGAGATACCAGGAGACAGGCCAGTCGACCAGGAGACCTGGGGGGGGCGACCGAGGTCAACAACCCAGCAGCAGGACCGCTATCTGCTCATTTGTGCACGGAGAAACAGGAGAAGCACTGCCCGAGCCCCACAAAATGAGCTCCAGAGGGCCACAAATGTGCATGTTGGTCCTCAAACGGTCAGAAACCGACTCCATGAGGGGGGTATGAGGGGGGTATGAGGGGGGTGTGAGGGGGGTATGAGGGGGGGTATGAGGGGGGTATGAGGGGGGGTATGAGGGGGGTATGAGGGGTGTATGAGGGGTGTATGAGGGTGGTATGAGGGGGGTATGAGGGGGGTATGAGGGGGGTATGAGGGGGGTGTGAGGGGGGTGTGAGGGGGGTGTGAGGGGGGTGTGAGGGTGGTATGAAGGGGGTATGAGGGGGGTATGAGGGCGGATGAGGGGGGTATGAGGGGGGTATGAGGGTGGTATGAAGGGGGGTATGAGGGGGGGTATGAGGGGGGTATGAGGGGGGTATGAGGGTGGTATGAGGGCGTTGGGCCGGTGCTTACTGCCCAACACCGTTCAGCCCGATTGGCATTTGCCCGAGAACACAGCGATTGGCAGATTGGCCAATGGTGCCCTGTGCTCTTCACGGATGAGAGCAGGTTCACCCTGAGCACATGTGACAGACGTGACAGAGTCTGGAGACGCCCTGGAGAACGTTCTGCTGCTGCAACATCATCCAGCATGACCGGTTTGGTGGTGGGTCAGTGATGGTCTGGGGAGGCATTTCATTGGAGGCCGCACAGCCCTCCATGTGCGAGCCAGAGGTTCCCTGACTGGCATTGGGGACCGGGATGAGATCCTCAGACCTATTGTAAGACCATATGCTGGTGCTGTGGGCCCTGGGTTCCTTCTGATGCCTGATAATGCCAGGCCACATGTGGCAAGAGTGTGTCAGCAGGTCCTGCATGATGAAGGTATTGATGTTCTGGACTGGCCTGCCCGTTCCCCAGACTTAAATCCAATAGAGCACATCTGGGACATCATGTCTCGGTCCATCCATCAACGCCACGTCGCACCACAGACTGTCCAGGAGCTGACTGATGCTCTAATCCAGGTCTGGAGGAGATCCCTCAGGAGGACATCCGTGGTCTCATCAGGAGCTGCCCAGGCGTTGTAGGGAGTGCATTCAGGCACGTGGAGGCCACACACACCACTGAGGATGATACAGACTCGTTTGGAGGAATTTCTACAGAATTTGGATCAACCAGTGACCTGATTTGTCACTTTGATTTTGACTATAATTTTGGATCCAGACCTCCAGGGGCTGAGAATTTGATTTCCATGTATCATTCTTATGTTATTTTGTTCTCAACACATTGCCCTACACTATGAATAAAGATTTTCATCCGAAAAATCGAATTGATTGACATCTAGGATGTGTTTTTTGAGTGTGCCCTAAGTTTTTGTGAGCAGTGATTAACTTGACCTATTGAGATGTTTTTGATTGAAATAGGATTTGATTTCAGTAAGTATGACCTCCAAATGCTGCAAATTCAACAAATGACCATCTTCAGTTAATTACAAGCTTTAAATTGTATTGAAACGATGAGTTGCATAATAATTTGTAACAGTAGATTTTGAGTTTTTTACTATTTATTTTTGAAAAAAATACTAATCACTGGGAGATTTTTTCAACCACATTTAAATGATCCTCGACCAGTTAAAGACATGAAAATGATGCTGACTCTCTGTAGTGGCCAGAATGCCTGCCTGGCCTCTAGGTGTCGCTGTGGCTGATTCCTCCTCATGCTTCTTGTCCTGGCCCTATTTAAGCCTGGTAATTAGTGGTGCCAGGTGTTGCAAAGTGAGGAGGAACAGTCTTTTGACCGTGATGTTAAGCTGTTGAAATACGGAAATAAAAAAGGATTCTTCACTTAACACAGGAGTATTGGGCTCTTTCACGCGTGCAAAACACCTTTTTACTTTGCCAGCCTAGCAGACAGTGGTACAGGGCCGCTGGCCGCTACATTTAAGTTGACAATATAGGAAATCAGAGAAAAATGTCATTTGCATAATAATTTGGAACACGGTGTTCACATTTTTCTCTGTATAATGAATAAATTAAGAGCAGAGTTCTCAGCATTGTCAAAAAACTTTTTTTTTCTGACAAAAACTTTGTCAGATACCGAGAGGGCACATTAGCACATTCCAAAAGTCCTGAAACTAAGACCCTCGGGAAAAAACTTAAAAACAAACATAAAGGCAGTAGCAATATCGTAAATTTAGATTGAGGGAGACAAAAGGGGCAGGGCGGTCGGCGAGGGCCGATAATCGCCGCTTGCGGCTATATTTTACTTTGTTTTTATCATTATTAACCCAATGATTTCTCTCTTTTTCTTTACTGATTACAGCAATATAAATGTTATTTTGTTCCAAAATATTGTCTCTGTCCCTTATTGAACAAATGAAGGCTCTGTCCTACAAAATACAATGAAATATTGAAGAAAAACATAGTTTTGATTTAATCAAATAATAGTACATATAAACTAAGTTACATGTCAACACTAAATTACACAAAACAATCCTAACAGTACAACTGTAAAACATGAGCTAAATACCGTCGTGTATCCGTCTTTACCAGCAGAGGGCGCACCATCACGGTGGATTCGCTTCACGGTATTTCTGTCTCGGCTCCGGCTCTGCAGCTTTCCCCTTCTCATCCAGCAGAGGGCGCACTTCGAGTCTGCAGCTTTCCCCCACTGCGGCCAGCAGATGTCCCTCTAGAGGCAGCATGGTTTTGAGTTGTCGATCACGTGACCAGAAATGCGCTCTTATTGTTTGTTTTATCGTGTATCTCCGCCGCACTATGCGCCACTGCGGGTGCTTTAAAGTCTATCAAGTTTATACAGTTTATAAAGTTTATAAAGGCAACATGAGCGGGACATCCAACGCTGTGGTCCCTTTGGAAAGGGTTGTTATGATTGGCTGATAGAAGGTCACGTGATGGTCTTTGCTTAACAATCATACAGGGAAAAAGGCAATCTACAAACTAGTTACGCATTGTTCCGACCTGGCACGGCCGTGTGTGCGTGTATAGTGCATGTGCGTGTGTGAACGCGTCAGCAGGACCACGCAGACCGTCTGACCGGACGAGACTGCGGTCCTTACGGCCGTGTGAACCGTGACTGTGGCCGGCAGCGCGGGGAGAGGCTTCCTCCACTCTGCCTCACTCCGGTATCGCTTCTCGGCCTTTTGGCTAAGATCAAGTGTAGTATCTGTTCTTATCAGTTTAATATCTGATACGTCCCCTACCCGGGGACCATATATTAAATTGATTTTTGGAACAGGGAGATGGAATAGGGGCTTGCTCCGTCCACTCCACGCATCGACCTGGTATTGCAGTACCTCCAGGAACGGTGCACCCCCCGAACTGTCCAAGAGAATGACCAGAGCCTTAAACTGACCACATGAGGCTGGACACCCGGACACCTGTCATGTGCTCTATATATGAGTGACATCACCAAGTGCATTTTCTCTCCGATCTTCCAACCAGCTTTACCCAAATCTAAAAGGTTCCTGCCTACAGGTCAGAGTCACACCTCATTTGAAAGCTAAGCCCTACAAAACTAATCTAAACAGATCTTCCTCAGTCTTTAGTTGTGTTTTCATCACATCTTTGCCCAATTTTTTATCATTTTTTGTTGCATTTTCTTCACATCCTGGTCACTTTTTCTGTTGCTTTTTTGTGTCACATTTTCACCAACCAGAGAGCGACAAAAATGAGACGTAAACGAGGATTTGTTTTTGTCTCATTTTGGTCACTATTGTTGATGTTTTGTTCAAGAGCCCAACTCAGACACACAACATACTGTCTTATATCTGTTTTTATTATTATTCATTATTAACTGTGGACACGTTGGAGGTTTTAGTAGTTTGAGACACCAATTTGAATTATGTCTTAAAGGGACTATACGGAGTTAAACAATGTCAAAAGGATGTATTTTCCTCCCTCTACATGTTCCTCCATGTCCTGATGTGTAGAACGAGCTCAGACCTGTTCACCACAACTGCCTCTAAAATCCTGCACTGTCACTCAGAAACTTGTGCATGACGGCACTTTGGACCCGAAGTAACAAGTTTAATATAGAAGGTGCAGTTACACGTATGACCTGAGGTGGCAGTAGTGAGTAGAAAATGGCGAACTTGCATCTAGTCCCTTTAAATGAATCTTTAAGTCTTTTGTTAGTAAATATGACATACAATCATTTCTAAACTATTTCCTTTGCGAAGAAATGAAAATAGGAAAAAGGAATAGTCTGGACTGAGGAAGCAGGTGATGGACTTGTGTCTCAGGGGACCCGCCCCGCTGACACACTTATTGGGGGACCTGTCTTAACCCCCACCTGAACTGAGCACATTTTCTAATCTAAAAACTTCTCGGCGGGAGCTTGCAGCGTATAGGCCTGTGTAACGCCTTATTTGAAAGCCAAGACCTTCAAAACTGAAAGATTATCACTCACATTGTCGTCAATTTTGCATCATATTTTTGGTGTTTTTGTTGTTTTTTCTCGCTGCACTTTTATCCTAATTTTTTTTGCTTTTTTGTAACAATATTGTTTTTTCATCACTTTTTTATTTATACTTTCGTCACTTTCTTTGTTGTGTTTTTGTTGCTTTTTTTGGCTGCATTTTCATCCCAACTCTGTCGCTTTTTTGTAACCGTTTTGTCGATCTGTCACATAAAGTATATCGCCAAATAAAGCTCCAGGAGCAGAGAAATCAAACTGGACAGGATCACACAGCGGGGCGAGGGAGAGGAGGAGGAGCAGAAGTGAAGATCCTCAGTTTTGAAGTCTGAACCGCAGCCTGCAGGTGTCGTACATGTTGTGTTTTTTACTCACTTGTCCGTGAGAGTAAATACTACGCTGACAGAAAGGACAAAGGGACAGAGGGATATTCAACATCTTTTTTTCACTCAAACTTGGCTGTAAATACTGTTTAAGTGGCGCTAGCCCACAGTTAGCTTTGCCCATTAGCCTGTTAGTTTCTTCTTCGTGATTCTATTAGTGTGTTTTGCGCCTCCGACCCGGTGGCGGCAAAGTTGCAAGGATGGTTCTCTGGACAGAGACACCAGAGGGAGATGACAGACCCCCAAACATCACACTAACTGCGTTTCCATCACTGGACTAAAATGCGCATTTCGAAGTTGCGCATAATTTTCGAGTGATGGAAACACCAAATTTCGCATTTAAACTCTTAATTCGCATAAAAAGTTTATCCGCTCGCTTGAGGTGTTTTTTGATTTGTGCGCATAACTGTTGATGCGTATTTTGCGAGATGGAAACGCAGTTTGTCGAATAAATGTCATGTAGCGATTAAACAGACGCTGGTGTTAGCGTCGTTTCCACGGTAACATGGCAGAAGGACAGGTTTGTGTGGACAGAGGATGAGATTGTGGCCCGGTCTCCATCTTTGGCTCTGGTTTGCGATAGTTACAACAGTGCCGTTATTCGCTAGAACAGCTTGATGGAAACAGTAAAATTTGCATCTGTTATACGCTTTGCTTTAGCGCATTTTGAAAAGATTCGCATTTATTGACAAAATGAAAAGTATTTATTAAGGTAAACAAGTTGCTTGGCTCTTCTTTAAACCCGTGGATGCGCTGAAAACTTCCTACAAGCAAATGAAGAAAGCAAAGTGAAATGGATTTAACTGATCAGAAACTCACTTCAGTTGCACATAAATTGCTGAGTTAAGGAAGAGTTGCGAAGTCGATCCCGCACTGATTTGACGGAGTTTGCTTGATTTTGTGTTAGAAGCAATCGCAACGTCGTGAAATTCTGGATGGACTGATTAGGCATTAAGCATTACAGCCAGACTAACACAAATATATATATATATATTGGAACATTTAGACATTTCTTATTACATTAATGAATACAAAATAAATTAATAAATAGTACTTTAAAAAAATCCAAACTTTATTTCATTTCTAACGTCATCATGAAGCTTTTGTGGCATTACAGCAAACAGACTGATCCAAACGTATTCCTAGAATGAGGCTCTTGTTAAAGTAAAGCTGTTGTTATTTCCAGTTGATGTACAGTTATTTGCAGTGGATTGTGAAAGCTCAAATGCATCTCTTTCTGGTCTCTGTGGTAGATTGTGGGACAGGGACTGGCCTCCCAGATCCCTCTGGTGCTTTGTTTCCAGATGTCACAAGGAGAAAGAGGACTACAGTATAAGAGCTAAACCAGGCCTCAATAAAGCATCCTGTCTCAATCCTAACAGCTTCTCCTGCATTTCTATACCATTTTTTTCACAACTTAATATTTGTTATGAAAGTTCTGTCGCTCTTTTATGCGTTCATGTCATAATTCAAAATATGCTGCATATTATTAATTGTTTTTAAGTTATTGCCATGGTGCAGATGGGTCTCTAGATGTTCATCTGTGAAGGAAATTTGAATACCTGCAAACTTGCTGACAACGTTCACTGTCTTCCTGTTCAATAAAAAGTAAATAAATCCAAAAAGGCAAGAATGAAAATTAAAAAACAACAACATATCATTACAAGAATCTTACTAATAATTCTTCTGTTCCCCCTTCTCCACCACCTGTTCTGGGGTCTCATTTATAAAGCTCACGTGGGGACAAACAAGGCCAAAATCTTCCGAATGCGCCAAAGGTGGCATTTATTTATTTCTTTATTTTCCTCAGAAATGATTAATGGCAAATAAAATGTAATCTATCTTTAACTTCTATACTTTGACAAATATATTGTCATCTGTGACGCTCATGTATGTTCATGCACGGACAGTGGAGCGCACTGCCGCCGGCTCCAAGCGAGAAGCAAAGGCTCTGAACCGCTCTGTGATTTTAAGTCTGACCAACTCCTGCAGAGAGGGAGGGGCTGGTCCAAGGCACAAATCAATCCACTCTGCAGCTCCATCACCTCCCTCTCTCTCACCACCCAAAGCAAAGCATTGCCTCTTCCTAAAGCCCCCACTGCAAATACAGCAATATCTGAGCCCTGTGAACAGCACTGGCACATAGAATGGAATCAGTGAAGGGCAGATTAAGTGGAGCTGTGCGTACGGAGGGTTTTATTTTCTCCGTACGTGAAGTTTGGGTTTTGCTCGTAGGTTCTCTTATAGGCAGGTCCGGGCTGTAGCTCCTATAACCTTCGTGTGAGAGTCGTCTGGTCTGGTTCCTTGAGAGCCAGGTCTATGACGGGTCTGAGCTGCGTCTCCAGCTCTGCAGCGTCTCCTTCGTTAGAGATGATCCAGTCCCAGTCCAGGACCGAGTCCAGACCGCACTCGGACTCTGCATCGTCCACCCCTTCAAAATAAGACACAATCAGCCCTTCAGAACAAGACACAACACATTCAGCCCTTCAGAAAAAAACACAGTCAGCTCTTCAGAAAAAGACACAGTCAGCCCTTCAAAATAAAACACAGTCAGCCCTTCAAAAATAAAACACAGTCAGCCCTTCAAAATAAAACACAGTCAGCCCTTCAAAAATAAAACACAGTCAGCCCTTCAGAATAAAACACAGTCAGCTCTTCAGAATAAAACACAGTCAGCTCTTCAGAATAAGACACAGTCAGCTCTTCAGAATAAAACACAGTCAGTCCTTCAAAAATAAAACACAGTCAGCCCTTCAAAATATAACACAGTCAGCCCTTCAAAATAAAACACAGTCAGCCCTTCAGAATAAAACACAGTCAGCTCTTCAGAATAAGACCCAGTCAGCCCTTCAGAATAAAACACAGTCAGTCCTCAGAATAAAACAGCCCATCAAGTTAAGATGTACCGGCGATGTAGCTCCACCCCCTGCTGCGCCGTGTCTCGTCGGAGGCGGAGACTCTGATGGTCCGGGTCTGAGTCGGGAACTGGGTCTTGAACCAGGTAATGTCCGTGCTCCGCCGTGCGTCGCTCACCAACTGGAAACACAGATCAGATCCAAATCAGACATAAAGTCGACAAGATCAGATCAGACATGGACGGTTTCTGTCAGACAAACACATCAGATTAAGAGAACAGATGCTACAAAGCAGCAGACAGGTATTTGAAGCTGCTGGTGCCTCTGGAGTCTCCCAAACATGAAGGTGTAGGACCCTCCAGAAGCTGCAGTTGTGCATAAACCTTCTATCCGGGCCTCCCCTAAACTGTTCATTGAAGCTGATGAACAGAAACGGCTGCAGTGGCTCAGAAATACATGAAGACTCATTTTCAAACAGGAGGCAGTTTTCATCCAAACGGCAGCTCTGGGAGGCTATTCTAACATCCTGCAAAGAAATCCAAGCAGAAACTGTCCAAAAACTCACAAGTTTAATGGATTTAAGAATTTTGAAGCTGCTCAAAGAAGGTCCTATGGTAAAATATAACTTGACCTGTTATTTTTTGATTGAAATAGCTTTTGATTTCAGTAAATATGACCTCCTAATGCTGCAACTTCAACAAATGACCATTTTCAGTTAATTACAAGCTTTAAAATGTATTGAAACGATGAGTTGCATAATAATGTGGAACAGTAGATTTTGAGTTTTTTACTATATTTATTTTTGAAAAAAAATACTGTTATCACTGAGAGATTTTTTCAACCACATTTAAATGATCCTCTACCAGTTAAAGACATGAAAATTATGCTGACTCTCATTTGAGTTGACAATTTAGAAAATCTTACAAAAATGTCCGTTCCAAATTATTATGCAAATCAGTGTAGGTGTTGTTTCTGTCCTTTTGTCATCGGTTCAGGACAATAATATATTCCTGAGCAACAAAGCATACATAAATGTGTGACTTGAGTGAAATTATAATTAAGAATCTGTTTCTTATTCAGTCAAAAATAAAGTAACTGAGAAAATCTAAAAGACAAATCTTAATTTTGACAAAATTCTTTAGAATAATACAGAGATATGCATTGCTTAAGCCTATTCCTTTTTGGTTGTATATTTTTGTTTTTGTTACTGTTTGGAAATTGTATTGATTTAACCTCCTAACCCCCACCTATGCCGATCACATTTTCTCCAGTTTGGCTTTACCCAAAATTAAAAAAATAAAAGCGTCTAAATAGGAATATAAACGAGAATGAAGAAAAAATAAAAATAAAAAATAAGTTAAAAAAAATACAAATGAATAACAAAAGGAAAAAGATTAATTTAGAAAATCAGTTTTGTAGGCCTTAGCTTTGAGGCGTTACTCTGGCCTATAGTCTGTAAGCTCCAGTGCAGAAGCTTTTAGATTTGGGTAAAGCCGAACTAGAGATAATGTTCTCGGTTAGGGCGGGGGTTAACCAAAATAAACCATTCATAATCTCTTTTTTTGTTGTTGTATGGGATTCTCTGATTCTCTGACTTGAGTAAATATGTTTCAAAAGAAATCCAGTGTATTCGACTCAAAATTATTCTGTGAAAAGTTTTAGTGATGTTCGTCTTTGTACTAAACAAGTGCTTTAACCTTGAAGAATAAGAGGAACAATGAACGTCTTGGTGAAAGTGTGACTGAAAGTCTTGGAGTATGTGGTGGAGGTCGTGGTGAAATATCAGTGAAGTGTCAGTGACGTGTGTGAAAGTCTCGGTGTATGCGGTGGAAGTCATGGTGAAAGTCTCGGTGTATGCGGTGGAAGTCGTTGTGAAAGTCTCGGTGTATGCGGTGGAAGTCGTTGTGAAAGTCTCGGTGTATGCGGTGGAAGTCGTTGTGAAAGTCTCGGTGTATGCGGTGGAAGTCGTGGTGAAAGTCTCGGTGTTTGTGGTGGAAGTCGTGGTGAAAGTCTCGGTGTATGCGGTGGAAGTCATGGTGAAAGTCTCGGTGTATGCGGTGGAAGTCGTGGTGAAAGTCTCTGTATATGCGGTGGAAGTCGTGGTGAAAGTCTTGGTGTATGTGGTGGAAGTCGTGGTGAAAGTATCGGTGTTTGCGGTGGAAGCCGTGGTGAAAGTCTCTGTATATGCGGTGGAAGTCGTGGTGAAAGTCTCGGTGTATGCGGTGGAAGTCGTGGTGAAAGTCTCTGTATATGCGGTGGAAGTCGTGGTGAAAGTCTCGGTGTTTGCAGTGGAAGTCGTGGTGAAAGTCTCTGTGTTTGCGGTGGAAGTCGTTGTGAAAGTCTTGGTGTTTGCGGTGGAAGTCGTTGTGAAAGTCTCTGTATATGCGGTGGAAGTCGTGGTGAAAGTCTTGGTGTATGCGGTGGAAGCCGTGGTGAAAGTCTCTGTATATGCGGTGGAAGTCGTGGTGAAAGTCTCGGTGTATGCAGTGGAAGTCGTGGTGAAAGTCTCGGTGTATGCGGTGGAAGTCGTGGTGAAAGTCTCTGTGTATGCGGTGGAAGTCGTGGTGAAAGTCTCTGTATATGCGGTGGAAGTCGTGGTGAAAGTCTCGGTGTATGCGGTGGAAGTCGTGGTGAAAGTCTCTGTATATGCGGTGGAAGTCGTGGTGAAAGTCTCGGTGTTTGCAGTGGAAGTCGTGGTGAAAGTCTCTGTGTTTGCGGTGGAAGTCGTTGTGAAAGTCTTGGTGTTTGCGGTGGAAGTCGTTGTGAAAGTCTCTGTATATGCGGTGGAAGTCGTGGTGAAAGTCTTGGTGTATGCGGTGGAAGCCGTGGTGAAAGTCTCTGTATATGCGGTGGAAGTCGTGGTGAAAGTCTCGGTGTATGCAGTGGAAGTCGTGGTGAAAGTCTTGGTGTATGCGGTGGAAGTCGTGGTGAAAGTCTCTGTATATGCGGTGGAAGTCGTGGTGAAAGTCTCGGTGTTTGCAGTGGAAGTCGTGGTGAAAGTCTCTGTATATGCGGTGGAAGTCGTTGTGAAAGTCTTGGTGTTTGCGGTGGAAGTCTTTGTGAAAGTCTCTGTATATGCGGTGGAAGTCGTTGTGAAAGTCTCGGTGTATGCGGTGGAAGTCGTGGTGAAAGTCTCGGTGTTTGCAGTGGAAGTCGTGGTGAAAGTCTCTGTGTTTGCGGTGGAAGTCGTTGTGAAAGTCTTGGTGTTTGCGGTGGAAGTCGTTGTGAAAGTCTCTGTATATGCGGTGGAAGTCGTTGTGAAAGTCTTGGTGTATGCGGTGGAAGTCGTGGTGAAAGTCTTGGTGTATGCGGTGGAAGTCGTGGTGAAAGTCTCTGTATATGCGGTGGAAGTCGTGGTGAAAGTCTCTGTATATGCGGTGGAAGTCGTGGTGAAAGTCTTGGTGTATGCGGTGGAAGTCGTGGTGAAAGTCTCTGTGTATGCGGTGGAAGTCGTGGTGAAAGTCTCTGTATATGCGGTGGAAGTCGTGGTGAAAGTCTCGGTGTTTGCAGTGGAAGTCGTGGTGAAAGTCTCTGTATATGCGGTGGAAGTCGTGGTGAAAGTCTCGGTGTATGTGGTGGAAGTCGTGGTGAAAGTCTCGGTGTATGCAGTGGAAGTCGTGGTGAAAGTCTCGGTGTTTGCGGTGGAAGTCGTGGTGAAAGTCTCGGTGTTTGCAGTGGAAGTCGTGGTGAAAGTCTCTGTATATGCGGTGGAAGTCGTTGTGAAAGTCTTGGTGTTTGCGGTGGAAGTCGTTGTGAAAGTCTCTGTATATGCGGTGGAAGTCGTTGTGAAAGTCTCGGTGTATGCGGTGGAAGTCGTGGTGAAAGTCTCTGTGTTTGCAGTGGAAGTCGTGGTGAAAGTCTCTGTGTTTGCGGTGGAAGTCGTTGTGAAAGTCTTGGTGTTTGCGGTGGAAGTCGTTGTGAAAGTCTCTGTATATGCGGTGGAAGTCGTTGTGAAAGTCTCGGTGTATGCGGTGGAAGTCGTGGTGAAAGTCTCGGTGTTTGCAGTGGAAGTCGTGGTGAAAGTCTCTGTGTTTGCGGTGGAAGTCGTTGTGAAAGTCTCTGTATATGCGGTGGAAGTCGTGGTGAAAGTCTCGGTGTTTGCGGTGGAAGTCGTTGTGAAAGTCTCTGTATATGCAGTGGAAGTCGTGGTGAAAGTCTTGGTGTATGCGGTGGAAGTCGTGGTGAAAGTCTTGGTGTATGCGGTGGAAGTCGTGGTGAAAGTCTCGGTGTATGCAGTGGAAGTCGTGGTGAAAGTCTCGGTGTATGCGGTGGAAGTCGTGGTGAAAGTCTCGGTGTTTGCAGTGGAAGTCGTGGTGAAAGTCTCTGTGTTTGCGGTGGAAGTCGTTGTGAAAGTCTCTGTATATGCGGTGGAAGTCGTTGTGAAAGTCTCGGTGTATGCGGTGGAAGTCGTTGTGAAAGTCTCTGTATATGCAGTGGAAGTCGTGGTGAAAGTCTTGGTGTATGCGGTGGAAGCCGTGGTGAAAGTCTCGGTGTTTGCGGTGGAAGTCGTGGTGAAAGTCTCGGTGTATGCAGTGGAAGTCGTGGTGAAAGTCTCTGTGTTTGCGGTGGAAGTCGTTGTGAAAGTCTCTGTATATGCGGTGGAAGTCGTTGTGAAAGTCTCGGTGTTTGCGGTGGAAGTCGTGGTGAAAGTCGTGGTGCTAGTCTCGGTGTTTGCGGTGGAAGTCGTGGTGAAAGTCTCGGTGTATGCAGTGGAAGTCGTGGTGCTAGTCTCGGTGTATGTGGTGGAAGTCGTGGTGAAAGTATCGGTGTTTGCGGTGGAAGTCGTGGTGAAAGTCTCTGTATATGCGGTGGAAGTCGTGGTGAAAGTCTTGGTGTATGCAGTGGAAGTCGTGGTGAAAGTCTCTGTATATGCAGTGGAAGTCGTTGTGAAAGTCTCTGTATATGCGGTGGAAGTCGTGGTGAAAGTCTCGGTGTATGCGGTGGAAGTCGTGGTGAAAGTCTCTGTATATGCGGTGGAAGTCGTGGTGAAAGTCTCGGTGTATGCAGTGGAAGTCGTTGTGAAAGTCTCTGTATATGCGGTGGAAGTCGTGGTGAAAGTCTTGGTGTATGCAGTGGAAGTCGTGGTGAAAGTCTCGGTGTATGCAGTGGAAGTCGTGGTGAAAGTCTTGGTGTATGCAGTGGAAGTTGTGGTGAAAGTCTCGGTGTATGCGGTGGAAGTCGTGGTGAAAGTCGTGGTGCTAGTCTCGGTGTTTGCAGTGGAAGTTGTGGTGAAAGTCTCGGTGTATGCAGTGGAAGTTGTGGTGAAAGTCTCGGTGTATGCAGTGGAAGTCGTGGTGAAAGTCTCGGTGTTTGCAGTGGAAGTCGTGGTGAAAGTCTCGGTGTATGCAGTGGAAGTCGTGGTGAAAGTCTCGGTGTTTGCAGTGGAAGTCGTGGTGAAAGTCTCGGTGTTTGCAGTGGAAGTCGTGGTGAAAGTCTCGGTGTATGCAGTGGAAGTTGTGGTGAAAGTCTCGGTGTATGCAGTGGAAGTCGTGGTGAAAGTCTCGGTGTATGCGGTGGAAGTCATGGTGCTAGTCTCGGTGTATGTGGTGGAAGTCGTGGTGAAAGTATCGGTGTTTGCGGTGGAAGTCGTGGTGAAAGTCTCTGTATATGCGGTGGAAGTCGTGGTGAAAGTCTCGGTGTATGCGGTGGAAGTCGTGGTGAAAGTCTTGGTGTATGCGGTGGAAGTCGTGGTGAAAGTCTCTGTATATGCGGTGGAAGTCGTGGTGAAAGTCTCTGTATATGCGGTGGAAGTCGTGGTGAAAGTCTTGGTGTATGCGGTGGAAGTCGTGGTGCTAGTCTCGGTGTATGCGGTGGAAGTCGTGGTGCTAGTCTCGGTGTTTGCGGTGGAAGTCGTGGTGAAAGTCTTGGTGTATGCGGTGGAAGTCGTGGTGAAAGTCTCGGTGTTTGCAGTGGAAGTCGTGGTGAAAGTCTCGGTGTATGCGCTGGAAGTCGTGGTGAAAGTCTCGGTGTATGTGGTGGAAGTCGTGGTGAAAGTCTCGGTGTATGCGCTGGAAGTCGTGGTGAAAGTCTCGGTGTATGCAGTGGAAGTCGTGGTGAAAGTCTCGGTGTTTGCGGTGGAAGTCGTTGTGAAAGTCTCTGTATATGCAGTGGAAGTCGTGGTGAAAGTCTCGGTGTTTGCGGTGGAAGTCGTTGTGAAAGTCTCAGTATATGCAGTGGAAGTCGTGGTGAAAGTCTCGGTGTATGCGGTGGAAGTCGTGGTGAAAGTCTCTGTATATGCGGTGGAAGTCGTGGTGAAAGTCTCGGTGTTTGCGGTGGAAGTCGTTGTGAAAGTCTTGGTGTATGCAGTGGAAGTCGTGGTGAAAGTCTCGGTGTTTGCGGTGGAAGTCGTGGTGAAAGTCTCGGTGTATGCGGTGGAAGTCGTGGTGAAAGTCTTGGTGTATGCAGTGGAAGTCGTGGTGAAAGTCTCGGTGTATGCGGTGGAAGTCGTGGTGAAAGTCTCGGTGTATGTGGTGGAAGTCGTGGTGAAAGTCTCGGTGTATGCGGTGGAAGTCGTGGTGAAAGTCTCGGTGTATGCGGTGGAAGTCGTGGTGAAAGTCTCGGTGTTTGCAGTGGAAGTCGTGGTGAAAGTCTCGGTGTATGCGGTGGAAGTCGTGGTGAAAGTCTCGGTGTATGCGGTGGAAGTCGTGGTGAAAGTCTCGGTGTATGCAGTGGAAGTCGTGGTGAAAGTCTCGGTGTTTGCAGTGGAAGTCGTGGTGAAAGTCTCGGTGTATGCGGTGGAAGTCGTGGTGAAAGTCTCGGTGTTTGCAGTGGAAGTCGTGGTGAAAGTCTCGGTGTATGCAGTGGAAGTCGTGGTGAAAGTCTCGGTGTATGCAGTGGAAGTCGTTGTGAAAGTCTCGGTGTATGCAGTGGAAGTCGTGGTGAAAGTCTCGGTGTTTGCAGTGGAAGTCGTGGTGAAAGTCTCGGTGTATGCAGTGGAAGTCGTGGTGAAAGTCTCGGTGTATGCAGTGGAAGTCGTTGTGAAAGTCTCGGTGTATGCAGTGGAAGTCGTGGTGAAAGTCTCGGTGTATGCAGTGGAAGTCGTGGTGAAAGTCTCGGTGTTTGCAGTGGAAGTCGTGGTGAAAGTCTTGGTGTTTGCGGTGGAAGTCGTGGTGAAAGTTTCGGTGTATGCAGTGGAAGTCGTGGTGAAAGTCTCGGTGTATGTGGTGGAAGTCGTGGTGAAAGTCTCGGTGTATGTGGTGGAGGTCGTGAAGGTTGTACCCAGACGGGCTGCGTGGCGCCGTTGGTTGCTAGGCGACAGAAGAATCCCGGGTCGCGGCGCCTCTGCTCCTCTCCCCAGAGAATCATCTCAGAGCGATACTGCTCCTTGTACGGGCCGGCGCCAAGGAGGAGGCTCAGGTCCAGGCCATGGTCCTGAGGAGGAGCTTAAGTTTTTACATCATTCTGTTTCAGCTTTTACTCAATACTGTGAGTGTGATTTATGAACTAATGTTTACTGACGAATGTAAAATGGACAGAAAAACTGACCTGAGCAAACTGCTGCTTCAGAGGAGCAGAGAGACGCACGATACACGAGACGCCGGGCCCAAGACTGAAGAGGAGAGAGGGCAGAGTGGGGAGAGGGAGGGGGAGTGACAGGTGAGTGAAGAGAGTAGAGTGAGGAGAGAGAAAGGAGAGTGAGGAGAAAGAGAGGAGAGAGAGAGGGATTTTTCATATAAAGTACACAGTTGTACCGCTCCTGCAGCAGCTCCGTGATGTGATCCTTCCCAGACTTTCTCTTCCCGCTGAAAACCAGCACCAGCCGCGGCTCCGGCACCTCCTCCTGCACCTCCTCCTCCATCCTCCGCTCACAGACGCCCGTCCCCTGTGGACAGAGGAGATGCAAGTCAGAATATATTAGTATTTTACCACTTTTTACATCAGTTTGAGTTTTATCAATTGAAGTGAAACGCTGCAGGTGAATATGGAAAAAAAAAACATGTACGTAGAGATATCAATTTGAAATGTCTGCTGTAAATTACTGGCACAAAAATGAGGAAAAAATAATTAATCATTTAATGTTTTCATATATAAGGCGTTTTATGCCTGAAAATGCCCAAAATGTTCCATCTTTTCGGTGAAGAAATCGGAATAACAGAAATGTGACATTATTTTGTGACATATCATTAGTTACAAACTTTTTGTTTAATTTTAAAATAGGATGGGGTTTTTTTGTGTGTGGAAAAACCTGTAAAAAAAAAGTCACCTTGTTTTTTGACACAAACTTTTTGCCCATAGTGTCTCCCCTTTATAAATCTTACCATCTGTTTGTGTTTCTCTCTCTGATTCAAACATGTGCTAATCACAGCAAAGAGCGCCCCCTGTAGATCAACCTTATACTCACTGTCAAATCAGTATTTTAACATTTAACCGAGTGCATTCTCTCAAGTTCAGCGTTACTCAAATCCAAAGCCAGTGTAATAATTAAATAATTTCAAAACTAGGGTCTACAAAACTGATCTAAGATGTTTTTTTGTCGTATTTCGTTGCATTTTAGTTGTTGCTTGTTTTTTTGTCGCTCCTTTGTATTTGTGCTTCTCTTTGCTGCGTCTTCATCCACATTTACATCTCGTATTTGTCACTATTTTGACGCTTTTTTAGATTTGGTTAAAGTCGAACTGGAGAAAATGCACACTCTGTTAAACAAACTAAGTATGACAACACACGCACGAGCCCCGAGTTGCTTTAAAACTTACTTTGCTCTGAAGGCTCTGACTGAAACTGGACCAAACCGGGACTAAACCAGGACAGACCCGGGTAAATGCAGAGGCTAAAACAGTGTAAACTTGGAGGAAAAGGAGTTGGAACGCGCCGCAGAGGGAGATGAACCCAGATACACGGGTGTAAACAGACCACTGTGGCTCCACTCTGCGCCGGGGCCGTAACTGTGGCCAACAACGCGCACTTCCTTTCACAAACTCACCTTTTTCTACCGTAAACCTCCCGCTCTGAAGATCAACAGACATTTAAATATAAACTCGAGGAAGTGTTTCTGAAATAAGAAGCATATTTGTGTCTAGACCAGGCTGTAATCTGCGGAAATAACTCATTTCCCGCCCGACGCAACTGTCGTTACGGTAACACGTGATATGTCGCGAGAGCCTGGACTGAACCACGCACGGTGGTGAAGCTCCGCCTTCGAATAGCTCTATTTTGGACTAAAATAAACATTTCATTAAAAAAACACCACAGAACAAGTTTATATACAAGTTAAATCCGTTTATTTTGAACTTAAATCATAAATATTTAAAACGTCACAGAACATAAAGGTTAAGGCGATACAAGTGACCGCTTATCCCCCTGATGAAAGTCTTTGGGCTTCATCCGAAATCCTCAAATCCATAGCTTTTATGTCCAGATCCTAGGTCCTTATCCTAGCTCCTGACCCTTAACCTTTTATGGGGTCAACTGTTAGATCTCTATGCAGTAGCATTTGCCCAATTCGACTGTCCTTTAAAAAAAAAAAAAAAAAAAATCATTGAAATGTTACACATACATTTCATAATAAACATGAGTGGTACCTCTCCTGGAACCGCCACCTTAATGTGATGGAGGGGTTTGAGCACCCGAATGATCCTGGAGCTCTGTTGTCGGGGGCTTCGTGTCCCTGGTAGGGTCTCCCACGTCAAACAGGTCCGAGTTGACGGGTCGACAGAGAGCGGTTCAGAATCCCCTTTATGAGAGACCAACAGGCCCGGTTTGAATCGTGAGGCCGTCCTCCTGTGGACCCACCACCTGCAGGAGGAGCCATAGGGGCTCCAACAGCTTCCCCAATGGCCCGGACACAGACAACAGAAGATGGATGAAATATATAAATAATCTTAAGGCGCACAAACTTAATCCATTTTACACCTCGACAGTAAGCAGATGACGACAATAGCTGCACCCAGTGGAGACCTAAACCTCTGTATGTTCTGAATTACATCTGGTAAAGAGACAGTCTCTTAGTCTCTTAGCATGTTAGCATTTTATCATCCAACAGTCAGATCTCATCATTTTCCAGTGGCCTTGAACGCAGTATAACAAAAAGTTAACACCACATTTTTGTAAGACATTTATTTTCACATTGGAAGGGTCTTGTTCCATTCATCACTTTTAACTAGAAGGTTCTTTTGCTTTTCAATAAAATATATAACATTTCACAATGACCCAGCCTTCCAAAAGCATTCATATCATTACATAAAGACATCATTCAAACGGAGTAAAAAAAAGTGCACAAGCATTTCTTTTACTATCATTCTATCACACTATCACTATCTGTCATTTCCCATCCCAAAATAACAAGTGTCATAATTTATAAAGTACAAATGCACTGTCATTAGTAGGAGCTGAACTCTCCCCCTTCCCTGCTTTGCTGTTCATACTGTTCGTTGGCATTTTCACCCACATCTATATATTGAACCGCATTAACAAAACTGCAGATTAACATTTGACCTGCCCCCAACTCAGTTCAAAAGTACACGGGCCACGAAGAATGGGAGGGCATCTGACTCAGAGTTCATAGAAATCTGCCCCCTTATGCATTAGCCCAGTGATTCTCAACTGGTGGGTTGGGACCCAAAAGTGGATTGCGGTGCTATGACAAAATACATGTTGATAATCGTTTTGATAAGATCCTGAATAAACAGGCCTTTGTAAAGACATGCTGTATTTTGACGTACTAAAGCAGTGGGTCCCAAAGTGGGTTCAGGGGCCCCTCGGGGAACCTCAAAGGCACTGTAAAGGGGTTGCCAAAGTTTGCCTACACAATGAAAAACTGACTCTGACAGGAAATATATATGAAATTATTAAAACTTACTATTTTAAATGAGTATTTAAACAACTAAACTGGAGTGATTGATATTTATTGGGGACCCTGGGGGGCCGCAACAAGCCAGACTTTGAGCAGAGTGTCGTGGGTCACTTAAAGAAAGTTCAATTTGGTGGCGTCTCCTCTTGCTCTCCGTGTTACTGTTTTTATAATAATCCGGTCCAGACCACTCTTGGATTGACCTATGGGAGGCGCTGTGGGGCTACGTTCAAGCTGATGGGGAAACAACTTCCAGTTTATCACAAACTTTTTATATTAAAGTCGCCCTTCGGCCCAAGGGTGAATTTACATTACATTTTACGGGTGTTGGATGTTTCTAAATGCTAACCAAACAAGTAATGCATCGATGCTATTCTCAGTGACCAATCAGAAACAAGCTAGCTTTGTTTTGCTATACATTTAGCCCAACATTAGCTTGCGGTTCTAACAGAATACGATGCTGACGCCAGGTAAGCATGATCAAGTTCTATTTGTCTGTGGTCTTGACTCCACCGAGAATTCTTTCTCATTCAGTCAATGCTCCTCCCCCACCTCTTAAAAACAATCCCTCAATCAAACCATCCAACCCATGGAGGAAGTGGCCTGAGCTTGGAGCAGCGTTGGAACAGCACAGTTTATCTGTACATTTGACTCCTGTGGAAAGACGGCTACAGCGCACGGTGGAAGCTGATGGGGGGAGAGCCCACACTGCTGGGGCTGAAGGCTGCAGAGGATTCGTATGAACCAGGAGTCATTCCCACAATGCCCTCTGTCTTTGGAGTCTCTCCGCACAGGAAGTCGTCCTCGTCCTCCCTTGATGCCTGGAACAAACGAGAAAACACATTGTGTTTTACTTCCACTTGAGTCAAGTTATTTGAAATCAACGAAAGTCTGACTTGGTTGAATATTTAGCTAAATGTTACTGATAGATTCAAACAGGAGTCTCTCACTCCAGGGATAAGAACTAGAGTGACCTGCTGCGTGGGTTTGTGTGCGTGGAGCTCCGAGTCACCTGGTTCCTCCCAAACCTGGTACAGAGGCTGGATCAGCGGCCCCGACCTGCACACAAACACACATGGATCTGTTAAAACAGCAAGTTCAACCGGTGCGGCCAAAAACAGGCTTCACAAGCTCACACTTTTGGAACTGTCCTAACATTATCGTTTACTGGACTAACATTTTAAATTGAACTGATGTTTGTGGAACCCAGTTACACCCTGACCCTGCACTTGCACTTTTTGGAGAACCTCCAGTAACTGCTAATGTTATTAATAAGTTTGAATGGGAAAAAAAAATCGAATTTGAATTAAAATGGAAGGTAGATGATTTTCATTCTATATGGGATCCGTTTCTGGGGTATTTCTTCATTCAGTTGCTTGCTTGAAGTCATTGACAAATGGCCTGACATAGCATGTTTCCGCCGGACATATAAATGTGGCGCATGTAATGGCACCATAAACCGAAGCTCCGTTGCAACCCGAAAATATGAATATCTCCATGAATATTTGACAACCTGTAACAAAAAGTGTTGTGATGCTGATCGTCCTCTCCCCAAGCCTTAAGTGCTACATCTGAGTTAAGTCTTTGTGAAAGATCGCACAATGTGAAGATCTCCACATGAAGTTGGTGTGGACAACTTGGCCATCCTGAAATATTGGTGGGGACATGTCCCCATGGTCCCCACACAAACTTACACATGGGTTAAATCTAACTCAGTGATTGAATTCTCTTGAATACATGCATGTATTCACTGAGGTTTAGTTGGTTAGCTACAGGTTTGTTAAACACAAGTTTCACCAATTTTCATCACGATGTGTCAGCTCCCCTGACTATCGGCCCTCCCACAACTTCCTAGGCCTCAGGGGAGCGGAGAAACATCACAATGAAAATCACAATCACAAGTTTGTTCACCTATTTTATATATTTTATGTTGTAGATTAGGGCTGGGCAATTAATCAAATTTTTATCTAATTGTGAAATTGAAAAATTGAAAAAAAGGGCTATCACGATAATCGTGTGGTGCGTTTTAATTGAGGAGAATTGGCCAGTCCTGTCACATTCTGGAAAAAAATATGGTCAGCGCACTGCTGCAGCACCCGTCAGGTCAATCCCAGGGATCACTCGGCCCAAATAAACAGGAAGCACAGGGCACCTAGATGGGAGCAACATCCGGGAACTTCTACTTCCCCCTTTGGGGGAATCGAGAGTTAAAAATTGCATCAGTGTGTATGTAGAAAAAGGAATAATATACAGCGCCCCCTGCTGTCACAGTTCAACACGTTATATCGGCCAGGCCAACCACCTTCATATCGGTATCAGCCCCTGCAAACATAGCCACCGCAGCGTTAATTCCACTTCCCACAGCGGTGCATGAGCACACAGGAAGTGGAGAAAAATAATCAGTGAAGGGCGGGACTCTGCCGTTGATGCGGTGTTATTAGCGGTTTTGCGTGAATATTTGCGCAGAATTATGATGGAAACATGCTCTTTCTCTCTCTCTGAGCCGTTTGTGGATTGGTATTGAGGGACTTCCGCGTCCCATAAGTGACGCTGCTCATGAACAACATGTGACGCAAATAAACAAATCTGATTGCACGTGATCGTTTTGATTTTTCTAATGCCGCCAACGGAGCCGGGTGTTCCAGACTGATCCCCTCTGTATAAAACAAAATCTAAAGGGGAATGATTCTGGTCTCAAACAGGCTACTACAAATAAGCCCCAGCAGTACCTGAACAAATGAAAAAATGAATAGAGACAAACCTCTTGAGCAGGTAGGGGTCGAAGGGGAAGAAGCAGTCCAGGGGGTTGGTGTTGGTGCACACCCGGTCTCCTCCGGTGGAGCTGCGCACCACAGGGAGCATGTGCCGACTGTTCCTCTCGATCACACTGTAGCAGAACACCACCTGGTACCTCCTGGACAACAACAAAAGCATTTACAAACAAATCCAGCCTGCTGCGGAGAACCAGCACTCGTACCTCATGATGGCGGCGAACATGTGTGTGACCGTGGGCAGACACACTTTGAGAGGGTTCAGCTGGCACATCACCATTCGCTCCAGGTTCAGACTCTGCAGGTACTCCAATCCTTAGGCACAGATAAGAACACCATCAGACAAGTGGGCCTTTCCCCACCATTCGCACAGGAAGTCCATCCACCCAGGAGGGGGAGGCCTCATCTCGTACATGATAGATCATTATGTGTGACGTGTCATCTGCACGGTGTGGAGAGGAAAGTGATGAGGGCAGAGACGCTGTGGCTCATGCTGGGTTGTCACTTTGAACGCAGAAAAACAACAGACACTTTCTGTGGTACGATGTACTTGGCCATGTGTCGACCAACGGCTGAAAATAGCCTGAGCATCAAATAGCATTAGCATAGCACTATATAGAAAAAGCAGAGGGACCTGCAGGAGGAAGAGGAAGGAGGAGGTGGGGAAGCTGACCAGTGCAGGACACCACGCTCTGAAACCGGGACAAACCCAGGAGGTGCTGCACGGTTTCAGAGGATCAGAGGAGACGGAGGGCAGCCAGCCAAGTTTCTTCCGAGTGCTACAGTTTCCCTGACCTCCAAGGTCATGCGGGTCAGGTTGACACACAGTGGCAGAGTGTGAACAAAGTGTGAAGTGTGAATTACTATTTTTGCAAACCACTACAGCTGAACAAATATGTGCCTGGAATCAAGTGTTGATCCTGTGGATTTAGTTGTGGGGACGACTGTGCCAGGCTAGTAATCTCTACTTCACAATGTAATACAATTCAGTTATAGCAGCGTTTCCCTTGGTTAACTGGTTTGGCGGGGGGGGGGGGGGGGGGTATGGCCACACGTGCATGTGCGCGGTCAGTGCACACTGCTGGGTAAAATAAAGTGTTTCTGGAAATGATTTTATTTGCAACAATTTATTGCTTGAATTTCATGATACATATTTAATGTAGTTTAAAGAGTAACTAAACACCAAATCCACTTTTTTTTGCTGATAAACGGTCTAAATGGTTGTTGAATAGAGTTAGCTACATGTCCCAGTCAATATGTTGACATTTGGTGCAAACTTGTTCAAAATCTCACTTTTGTGTCTAAAACCGCATGGTTCGCGCCCCCTACTGGTTTCACGCAGCAACTACATTTGATATTTTGTGGTTGGAGGAGAGTGTGTCCACGGCGTCCACAAAACGTCATCAGTTCTGCCTCTGTGCCTCTGTGGCCCCGCCCACACACCCCTCCGCCTCCGTCACGCAGCAACCAGGACACGCGTCGCGCAGTCAAACCAGTAGATGGCGCCCCTGCGATGCTCACACTTCGGCTGAGGTGGTGCAGAGGAATAAATCCCTTAGAAAAGCTACTGTGCGATGCTCTCTCTCTGTTCGCAGTCACTGACAGCGAGCGAGTAGATCTTTTTTTTTTTCGTGGATAGTTGCTACTAGTGATGCGCGGGTTGCGGGTTCCACCGTCGTCTTTACAGCAGGATTTTGGTGTAAATATACGTCGGATTTTCATAAAACAAGCAGCGTTTTGCAGCTTGTGATCCAGAGAACGCTTTTGTGGCGCTCATGTCTCCTATTTTCCACCGTATGTGTTGTAATGCTATTTCCTAATCAAAAACACCCCCAGAGTGGTTTGTGGCTTCATTCACGCAGCTCTCCGCAATCCTCCTGAATCCTGCTCTCTGAGCAGCTGCTCCTCCCTCTCCTGGTGAACGACTGAGTGTTCAGTTGTGTCGTAACAGCGGAACGGAAGTGCTCGACGTCTGTAATGTAATGTCTTAATTCTGTGCTTACGGCCTGATTTTAATTTGTAAAACAGCGTTTTCATTATTTCTGTCGTAAGAGAGAAACAAAGAGTAAAAAAAAAAAAAAAAAAAAAGAAAAAAAAAAAGGATGTGCCCGAGGTGCTTCCAGGTCAGCTGAGGCCAAAACAAACACATCGCGTCTGAACAGATCAGTCATGTTTGCGCTGCAGCTGAAGATGGAGCTCGTTACCTACTCTGGACACACCTGTTCTTTATTCTTAACTAACGATCATGTCACGGAGAAAAAGAAGCGCGTTTGGCTACGAGGACGAGGAGTTTATTCAACCTTTTTCAAGAAGAGGCCACTCGTCTAGCTGTTTTTTTTCTCCGGGATTCAGCGACTATCACCAAAATATTGTTTCTCTGTGACTGTCACTAATGGATGTTTGGTGAACCTTCGCCAGAACCAAAGTGGATTAACTTTTATAACCAACGCGAGTCCCACAATGTAAACAGCGATGGACCAGAGCGGTGAGTCAGTCCAAACGCGGGTTAGCATGTGTGTTAGCCATTTATGAAGCTGTGTTGCAGATGTCAACTCCTTATAACTGCATCGTGAAGTGACTTCACTTATTGTTGTTTATTTATATTACGGTAAAGTTGTATGCGCGGAGAGAGGGGGCGGAGTTAACTGAATCGAAGCGTTGTGTCTTCCGGGTTCGAAAAATACCTCCAGAAAACACTTATATTTATCACAAAAATGAGTGCTCCATAATGGTAGAGGTACAATATATCATATAAATGCCTATACTTAACTTTGGAATGGCTAAAATAGCATGATATAGCTCCTTTAAGTAACTGTCTTTGTGTCTTTGAAATATCTATGAAAAAGCATGTAGTTTGGCAGGCCAGGCAAGCATGTCCAGGGAGTGTGACGTGTCCAGGTCATGTGAAGTGTCCAGGGAGTGTGACGTGTCCAGGTCATGTGAAGTGTCCAGGGAGTGTGACGTGTCCAGGTCATGTGAAGTGTCCAGGGAGTGTGACGTGTACAAGGAGTGTGACGTCTCCAGGGAGTGTGGCCACAGACCTTTCTTCATGTTGCCCTCCAGAATGGCCCGGTGTCTGAAGATGAGGGTGTAGAAGACGGCCTGGCAGGCGCTGTAGAAAGGCCCGTGAAGGGCCAGGTCACAGAACTGTTTGTCCACAGAGTCTTGAGAGTCCAGGTACGAGTGAACCCAAGAGACCAGCAGGTCCAGACACGCCCGCACCGTCCTGGGACAAAGCACATCACATTGCCTTTAGGCCTGCTGAACTAAAGATTGGAGGACTGTTTCAGCTGAACTTACACGATGGGGATGAACTTGGCACGGGCCAGGAAGCTGCCCATGTACCCGAGGGCGGTCTGTCGGAGCACTGCGGCCTGGGTGGGGTTCTGCACCAGCTTCCACAGGTGCTCCAGGAAGGCCTCGGACAGAGCCTGATACACACAACAGCAAGGGTGAAAAATGGCTACAAAAAAGCAAGAAGCTCAGGGCGGTTGTGGGAAGACCTGTCCACCTGCCTTCATGTGATGTTGATAGGTTGTGTGTACTGACCAGTCTGAAGCTGCAGAGGTAGAAGAGGGCATACTGGACATGGGAGCAGGCGTGTGTGGGCAGGATGACCTTATCGAATACAGACAGCAGGTCTCTGTACAGCTCCTTAGTCCTCTCCACCTGAAGCATTCCTACAAAACACCGGATAAAAGTCATTCACGTTCAGGATTAATAATAGTCATTATACTAATGATAATGATGATGTGCTTCAGTGGTCCGCGACCCAAATACGACTTGTAATTTAAAATATAATGTAACATATGGTCTTTTCCTCAAGCAGTGGTTCTAAACTTTTTTCTACACATAAATTGTAGGATCCATTATTGTTCATTCATTAGTGCTTGTTTACATCTGTTTACAGGAGACTTACATTTTATTCCACCACTGGGGGGTAGTGTGGGGCCAAGTCTATACGATCACGTGTGTATTAGGTGTTTGGATGACGGGAGGTTGTACGGTTTTAAACACTCGTCTTCAGGGCCTGATTCTCCCAATAATCAGTGCCATATACACATTTTACTTCCATAAATCGTTGTCATATCACTTCAGTACACTGCAGGTGCCTCCAAAATATCAAACTAAGTGTGTGATACCTGGATCCCCGCACGCAGTCGAGGGCTAAACAATCGCTACACAATTATTAAAATGGTCCCTGACTTACATTTGGGCCCCGCCCCACCAGTTGGGAACCAAAGCCGCATACTTAAATGTGTAATTGAGCGTTACTTAATATATCACAGGTATGACAGTGTGATGTTGCGTTCTCTAAACGGCTTACCGTTGTCATGGCAGACATCTTTGATATAGGCCAGGAGCACAGCCATGAGTGTGTCGAGGCGCTCTCCCACAGGGTGAGCCATGACTGAGGAGGAGGGCTGTGGGGACAAGTCCTCATCCTGCAATACAACACATTCAGCTACAACTGTGCACATGTTACAGGAACCCAGACATTTGACTCTCGGCTTGAATACAGCACAACATGAGATATTGAAGTCAGAAAAGTGGATTGTCCCAAGCATTCATTCACTGTGTGATGATTTTCCTGGCCTGCCAAACTTCATGCTTTTTCATAGACATTTTAAAGACATATAGTCTGGGAGCGAGCATGATCTCAACGATTTCCCGGTGGGCGTGATCAACAGATGGCAACAACTAATCAGAGCAACGCTAGATACGTCGCAGCAACAAGCGGCAGGAAGCCTTTCCAAAAACGTCCTTATTTACGAGAAACGCTTCCAACGCTGTTTCTTGCTCCGGTTTCAGGGATTACATTTTTTTCCAAATGATTTAAAACAGACGAAAGAGCAGAAGAAAATATCGTATCACTCGCTGTGCACGCCATCTCTAGTCTTGGTAGTGTGGTGACGGCTTCCGCCTCTTGGGGGAATGAAGTCCCGCCTCTCGGTGCGTGATTGGACCGACGTGAGTAAAATGGTGAAATGATCGGCTGCGAGGAGCTGTCCAGACGGTTCTTCTTTTGAACAGAAAGGAGGAGTGTCTGGCAGGCCAGGCAACGTGATGATGGAGAGAAGAGCCCACAGTGAACCAAATCACTTTGATCATGATAAACTGTGCTTGTGTCTCACATTGTCTGTAGCCAACTTGGTGCTAAAAACCACAGCTGCAAAAGGGAGAGAGTGTGGAACAGTGAGGCAGAATAAAACAGCGAGCGAGAGAAGGCCCATAGACGAAATGCCTTCTCAGATCAAACACGGCGCAACAAGTTTTCAGAGAAAGCAAGCAGGTAGAAAAGAAAAAAAACTGTCCTGCATACAGCCAAGGTCAAATATGAACATTTCTGTGGCTATAGTTGACATGGAACCTGTGAAACAGCATGATGTAGGCTCTTGAAAAGCAATTGTTGTTCAAAATTGATAAAGGGGAGTGAATCGCTCCATTGTGAGATCAATAAAGGCTTATCTTATGTAGTTTTACGTTACACATCTACTACAGTATCTCTGCTGTTTGTCTAGCTAAGATGGAACACATGAAAGACTGAGAGCTCACGCAGACGTTTGTACAGTCAGGCTTTACCATGTCAAAGAGCGCCTCCTCTGGCTGCCGGTGGACAGCGTTCTCCTCGGCCTCCTCGATGTCTGACCGTGACGCGCTCACCTGAGAGGACACAACACAACTCAGAGAACTTGTCCTTCAGCAGAACGACACGAGATCCTCCTCAGAGCAGGAGAGTCTGCACTCACATCCAGGTTGAGCATCTTGTCAATGACCACTTCCAGCACGTCTCTGCGGACAGACGGGATGTACACGGTGACTCGGAGCAGGTTGTGGACGTAGCACTCCTATTGGACACACACAGGACCAGGAGGAAATAGTCAGTGTGGGCCACCAAGCTTCTGAAGGCCAGACACATCTTTGCTTTAATTTATTTTATGACATTTTGTCAACGTGCCTCTTCCACACGACTGGCCTGGTACCATTGGTTTGGCAAGTTTGTGAAAGGTTCTAGTGAGAAGCTTTACCAAAGCTCCATGAACTACTGCTCTATGACTCAGAAACACTTTCACAATAAATCATTATCATCATTTGTCACAAAAGCTACAGGGATAATGTGGAAACATGGTCAAACATCATCATTAAACTTTATTGACAGGGTTGTTATTGTAGTACTTTTTTGTATTTTGCAAACAATAATTTATTGATTAAAGCCTCACCAAAGTTCTGGACGACTTCTGAATGAAGGGGAACTTCTCCTGGAGGATTGGAGTCAGGAAGCGACCCGTCCTGAACACACAGGCAGGTCACAGAGTGTACTTATATAAAGATGAACCAAGATGCCGATTACTTTAAACAGAAGGTAAGACAACTTACGAGGGCACGTATCTGGAGATGAGCTGCAGCGCCTGGTGACACTGCTCAAAGTTCCTGGGCAGGTCTACAGAAGAACCCAAACATGTTTACATTGATCTAACATTATTCTTTCCATACCTGGATATATTTACTGAGTGCTTTGCAGCAGAAATAGGAATAGGGTTCGATCCCGGGACATTCTTGCTCTGAGGTATGAGCACTAACCGCTGTGCCACCGTGTCATCCATATAATTATAATACTACACACTTTTATCTCTGCAAAATCAACTTTTTGAGCTTAACCATGGTAACCTGGAGTAGTATTTCACTTTGAATGCAGGTTTGGATCCTGTTTACTTTGGTTGTTTCTTTCTTCTTCTTTCTACTGATTCAATCTCTACTTCCTGTATTTTTTATCAGATAGGACGAACATGACATTGACTACAGTTACATGCCGTCAATATTCGGGTTAAGGTCAATGTTCTGTTAACCTGCGTGAGACAGTTACTCCTGTTACATAGTCTTTGTAATCATTTGGGATATACACTAGTCAAGTAAACAATAAAAGTGTGCTGCTGAGCTGTGTCTGGGTTTAGCTCTGCACATACAAGTACTACGTACTCAAAAGACCAAGATTCCTTTTGGATAGAACAGGGGTGTCAAACTCATTTTGGGTGGTGGGCCAAAATTCAGCTCCCACAGCGGGTCGTGGGCTGCATATAATGTAAACCAGAAAATACTATTGACAAAACATTAACAATAAATTTAAAATAATGAGCTGTGATCTTAAAACAAAAGCCCAACAGGACTGCAGCCTAAAAAATAAAAAATAACGGCTTACACTTGTATTGCACTTTACTAGCCTGTGACATAAGTTCCTGCTACATTGTAGTCATTATTCATTCACTCCACACTTGGTGGTGGTAAGCTTCTATTGTAGCCACAGCCACCCTGGGGCAGACTGACCATTTACCACTTGGATATAATGTGTTGTTTATCGCGCGGGCTGGATTGAATCATCTCGCGGGCCGCATCTGGCCCGCGGGCTTTGTGTTTGACACATGTGGGATAGAACATGCACAGAACACAAATGTTCCTTATGATGGGGATAAACCAATAAGCATATATATGACCAAATATTAAGGTTGGAAAAGGAGGAACCCAGGATTATATTTGTTTGTTTTTTAAAACACTAATATGCGCATATTTGGGTTTTTAACCGGGTTTTGACTGCCTGTAAACATAGTCAATGTCTTCACATGGGACTGCTCTATGAAAAATGTGTGTTGGGCCATGGATTTGCGAGCATGCATTATAGATCTGTTGTCTCACTTCTTACCATCTTTTCTTTACTGAGACATTATTTCAATTCATTAAATGAGAAACATCATTGCTGAAGTTCCCTAAAGAAGATTTTCATGCCTCAATTATGCATGACATTTCCATGTAAAGAACTTTGTTACCAATTCAAATAATAATTCAAATTGTATTCTGTCTAACTTATTGAAGTTTTAATATTCCAAGGACCCCTAATCGACTGCCACTAGGGGTCCCTGTTTTTACTGATGAAAAATTCTGCACTACAGCACTGACGATACACTCATGTCCCTCTAGCTTCTGCTAACTGGATATTATATTTTCAAAAATAAATGTTTAACACTGACACAGTCTTTTCATGTCCTTCATGTTTGAAAAACACTTTCAAAAGAGTCGCTTACTTTCATCTTCGTCGTCCGAGTCGGAGAAGTCCACTCCTCCTTCAGAGATGGTCACTCGCTCTGCGCAGAAACACACAGGGCAGGGTCAGACACTCGGAGAAAAGGGCCAGCGGTGAAGGACACCACATTATGTCATCTTCATCATTGGGGCGGACATATTTACGGAATTTGAATCTAACCATGAATCTGAGGTCAGTTTCAGTTATCGACACAGAGCTTCGTAATGGACAGCTCTAGCGCCTCCTGTGGCAGTAAGAGCTCATTGTTTGGAGCTAGAAGATAGTTTTCCTGTTTGCGGAGCGTGCAGGAAAAAGTGTCTCCAAATGCAGCAATACTTCGAACCCCTGACTCTCCTGCGTGACCGTCTCCCACAACTCTATAGCAAGTAAGTTAACGTTAGCGTTTTAGCTGAAATGCTGATGTGGGACTTTGGGTTGAAGGAGAATGTAACGAGTCGCCTCATAGTGCGGCTGCAGCGCCTCCGCCACCATAAGCCGTGTCGCGGATACCAATGGCACAATGCGTTACGGGGCTCCCGGTGGCAGATTGCAATAGATTCACTCTCGCCACAGTATTATGAATTTAATAATGATGGCATTTTCCCAAATCTGCAAAGCGAAAGCTCACTGGAAGGACAACAACAATTTTCCTGGTATAGACGGTTTATCTTCATTTCTGACGCTATAAATAGTACATGTAATACCCTCGAAACGATCAACAACACATCGTTATAGTTCCTTTACTTTGATTGAAAAGGCTTTGTCTGTATTTTTTTTTATGTAATAAGCACTGTTAAACTTTTTTGAAACTATTTCAGTTTGTGTCGGACTATCAATGCTTTCTGAACATATAAACACACATTTTTAAAAAAATACCGCGATAATACCGAAAACTGTGATAATTTTGGTCACAATAACCGTGAGGGAAAATTTTCATACCGTGACAGCCCTAGTTTGCTGTGGAGAAATCTGCCTACGACACGGCTAAAATGGCATCTAGATTTATTAAGAGACAATGATTATGTGGACTTCCTGTATCCTCTGTACACTTCCTGGACTTGTCTACTGCTGACGTACATTTAAAAATGAGGCCGTAGAACAAAATGAAAGTAGCGCCTTACTGGGAATGAAGTGTCCCACCACCATCCTGAGGCAGGAGCACAGGTACACCGTCTGAGCAGACACCAGGTTACTGAGGAAGGCCAGGTACTCCTCCACCACGGGCTGACTGCGGCCCACCCACGGGAGGCGCTACAGAGCAGAGGAAACAAACACCCAGTTAACCTCCAGGAATTGGAATGAAAATAAAAAGGTCACAGCACCACCTACAGCTCACTGTTAGAAGTCCGGACTTGGAGGATTGAAATGAAAATGATTTAGTGTTAAACACTGCAGTGGAGAAGCAGACATTTGCTGTTTAAAATAGTTGATTTTCAGTGGATCGCAAATCCGTGTCCAAAAAATGACAGCAGTTTAAGTAAATGGTCACATATATACAGCGCTTTTCTCCCTACTTTAGTGAGGGCGATCTGGTGAATTTAAGTGTAAAATCGGCTACAAACTTGTTCTAACTCTAATGGTCAAAACAGAAATACGCGAGGAGCTGTCAGAGGATCAGGACGAAAAGATTACCTACAAAGGAGAAAACTATCCATTGGATTTTGAGGCTGCCGTCAAAAGAAGAGTGGATTATCTGGACTTCTGATTCTTGTAAGTTTGAGCCGTCTTTCATTCTTATTTTCTTTATATATGTTAAGTTGTTAGTGCTAAACTCTGTGAAGTCTTGGCTTTGTGAGGCTCCGAACACAAACCACGTGCTTGCCGTCTGCTTCTGACATTCTTCAAACATGTTCACGTGGTGCAGGGGTAGAGGTGGGGATGTTGTGTTCTGTGAGGCAAGAGGTGTGGAGCTTGTCTTTGCTGCTGCCCGACAGAGTTGGCTGTAGTTTTCAGTCCGGCTGCAGTCTCTATTTACTTGCTAGTCCGGGAAACGCCACATTTAATCTGAGATTTATATTGAAACATTTATCTAATGAACCATATGAGTAATATATAGATTTATTATACATTTTAATATCAAACCACAAAAGTTATCAATAGGAGTTAAACGTCTTATTTTTTGTCCTATAGCACAGACCAAGTTGGAATCTTACCAGGAGAGCGTGGATAAGCTGCTCGTGCTCCTTACTGAGCAGGGTCACACAGCTCCGGAACTCCTGCAGCCAGTTCACCAGCTGGGCATCCTGTTACAGTAACATACACAGTCAATATAACCCAGGAATCCTGTTACAGTAACATACACAGTCAATATAGCCCAGGAATCCTGTTACAGTAACATACACAGTCAATATAACCCAGGAATCCTGTTACAGCAACATACACAGTCAATATAACCCAGGAATCCTGTTACAGTAACATACACAGTCAATATAACCCAGGAATCCTGTTACAGTAACACACACAGCCAATATAACCCAGGAATCCTGTTACAGCAACATACACAGTCAATATAACCCAGGAATCCTGTTACAGCAACATACACAGTCAATATAACCCAGGAATCCTGTTACAGTAACACACACAGCTAATATAACCCAGGAATCCTGTTACAGTAACATACACAGTCAATATAACCCAGGAATCCTGTTACAGTAACATACACAGTCAATATAACCCAGGAATCCTGTTACAGTAACACACACAGCCAATATAACCCAGGAATCCTGTTACAGCAACATACACAGTCAATATAACCCAGGAATCCTGTTACAGTAACACACACAGTCAATATAACCCAGGCATCCTGTTACCAGTGATGTACCTGAACGCGTTCATTGAACGAAAGTTCATGAACGCGTTCATATTTTGGGCGAACGTGAACTGAACGCACTGGATTACTGCCTGATGAACGACACCATGAACGCGTTCATTCTGGTGTCTGTGAACGGCATTTCCCGTTCTTTTTACGTTCGTTCATTATGGTGCCAGATTTCTTATATCTGTGGTTTAAGACCGCGGATCAGTGAATATAACTATAAAACCTCGCCGCGTCGTCAGAGTTTACCAGCGGGTCTAAACTCTGGAGGGTCCACGGTGTAGCTCGCGCTAGCTCCGCTCCGCCTCCGCGCCCACGGCCCGACTGTGTCCAGTTCTGTGGCGCTGAACTCTGCTGTTTATGGCTCTGGCACAGGCCCTGGCACACCGGTAACCATCGGGTCCGCACGGTGCCCGCAGCAGCCACAAAGTGAGGTTACGAAGCGAGATTCCCTTGTTTAACGTCTGTCTCTCCAAACTCCTGTCTGCTCCGCGCTGCCACTCATTTGCATAAAGTCACAATGCAGAGTTTTTTAACTACAAATTAGCTCCTAAAACATTTTTTTTTTACATGATAAATTAACAAATTAACACAAATGCAATTGAATATCTGTAGCTTCATTTTCCACTAAGAATTTAAAAATTAAACTGAAAACCGTGACAGGCTGACATGAAATAGCTTTAACACTAAGTGAGGAGGCCATGATATTTTTGACTCATGGCTGAAGTCAACTTTCTCCAGCTCTCCCAAGGTTGGCAAAAATGCATCTCAAAATACTTCAGATTGTTGCTAAGATATGGATTTTAAAAATATTTCCCTGAGAGAGGAATATACTGTACTTCTCACCTTTTTCATGCCTGAATAATAGCTCGCAGCAAAAAAAAAGAAAAAAAAGAACTATGAACAAGTTCATTTTTGGAACCATGAACGAACTATTAAGCATGAACAATTATGAACTATGAACGAACTAGTTCATTTTGAAATTTGTGAACTGAACTTTGAACTAGTTCATGTAGGAAATGAACTTTCCCAACACTGCCTGTTACAGTAACATACACAGTCAATATACCCCAGGCATCCTGTTACAGTAACATACACACAGTCAATATAACCCAGGCATCCTGTTACAGTAACATACACAGTCAATATAACCCAGGCATCCCGTTACAGTAACATACACAGTCAATATAACCCAGGAATCCTGTTACAGTAACATACAGTCAATATAACCCAGGCATCCTGTCACAATAACATATACAGTCAATATAACCCAGGCATCCTGTCACAATAACATATACAGTGACCCTGTACCACATGTACATGTACCGCAGTTTGAGAACCACTGTGTTGTATCGGGTCACCATCCAAACAGTTTACCTTGATCTCGGGGTCTGCCAGCTGGTGTCTGAGCAGCTCATAGTCACTCAAGTCCCCCTTTAACAAACAAACAAACGATTCACTGTCATTTCATTTATACCACGTGTCATAACATGTACAAGCACGTATCCAGGCACACATAATAATACACACAATAGACGGAGACCTGCTTGTTTCCATCTGACACACACACGGGTGCGGGTGAGAAAAGCACTGGGAACCAGGCCGCTCACCTTCTTGTACTTGGCTAACGTCTCCGCCACCGTCCCCCCGAAGCGGACAGTCTTCATCGGAGGAGTGTTCAAGAAGTCCCGACCATCTACCTCCATGTTCCACCACCACCACAACAACAACACGCCGCGCTAATGCTAAGCTAACGCCGCGCTAATGCTGACCGACGCGGGGACAGGGACCCGCGGGGGACGTGTCCGCGGCCCCCGCCTGGACGCCGGCTGAGTGGGGCCCGTGCAGGGCTCTCTGGGTCACTTGTGTCGGAGAGGGGTCGTAGAAATCAGCACGAAGACCACAGAGCACAAACATGTGAGCGATCCGTCTGCGGCACCGGAAGAGACAAGCTCGTGTTTACGGAAGTGAGCAACGGGTAAATATGTCCGACACAAACAGTTCCGAGTCAGAACAGTTCTGTCATTGTGCACTTTATTAAATGTAAGTAAATTCATGACTTCCTTTTGTTGTTTATTGCTCTTTTTTATCGCTTGTTTGTTTGTGGTTGTTGTGTTTATAAAACGTATCTAAGAAAATAAATAATTATAGACTATTATATAAAGCCAACGCTGTAGTTTCACCCAAAAAATAATAATTGATCTTTATTTCGAATTGGGTTTAACATACAAAGAAGTAAGATTAGTGCTGCTTGCCAACAGACATGGTATTCCTGTTGGCTAAATAAAGGGGGCATTCAAGGGGTAAGAAATACTCCGACCTGGCGGTTCTGGTTGAATTCATAACAGAAGGCAAACCAGGAGACTTCAAAGAAGAAACTACTTTTTCAGCGGGCCTAACCTTATCTGGCATATATGACAAGCTGAAGAATTCATAAATTCAGCATATACAGTAGTAGGCCGATAGATTTGTAATCCCAGGGCCAAAAGAGATCCAGAGGAACCAGATGCCTGTCCGCGTGCTGGTGCCTCTGTGACAACATTCACCCCAGGCTTGGTGGATAGTTGATCCTAAATTCAGGCCAGTTGTGTGCAGAGACTCACTGAACATTGCAGGTGCTGAATCTATACGTATTATAGGCCATGAAGTCCATGATGGGACGTGGGGCTGTGCAATGCAGGAATCTGGGGCTGCACCTCCACAATCAGCTAGACATCGGTAGGGGTGTGACCCTCTCTGCTGATCTCGGGGCCTGGCTGTGCTAATCTGAAATCCTATAACAATTCTCTGTCCCAAGATCGCCTCTCATGACTCTGGGACCCCCTCCAAGACCTCAGAGAGCTTCCACGTGATATGTTGTAAGATGTCTTTCACTTAGGCTACATTAAAACCATACCTGATGGTCAGCCCCAATCTTGATTCTTTGTAGTTTAAATCCAAATAATCGAAATAAAGGTCAATTAATTTCCCCCATTCATGCTCCATTGTGTGGAGGATGATAGTAGAGTCTATACGCCAAATTTGCTCTAAGCAGCCAGGTAGATAGAAATAATATCCCTCTAATGTAAATGTGCATTTGTCAAAGAATGTGCAGGTCAACTGTGGTTCCTGTAGGGGGCACCTTTCTGTGTGGATAGTGCTTCACTCGCTCCAGGTGCCATATCAAATAAATCTGGCAAATAAACAATTAACAAATAAAGCATGCGGAAATGATTTAGTTGTTAGTAAATACATTTATATATCGTATTTGTTGGAGAGCAGAATGCACCTGTTTCCCTCTGTCAGACTGGACAGGATCCACAAACCTTTGACCTGCCTCTTCTCTGTTAAACATTATGGCACCTATAAACTGATCTCAAACCTATGTCCTTATCGTCTGTATTTACTCTGTGCACATCAGCAACGTCCCTTTGTTTGGACAATGCGTCGCCCCAAAAGAAGACACTTTTATTAAGCTGACTTTGACAATGTCCTGGGCTGTTTCTAGCCATCAGCAAAAAAAGCACATGTACAAAAAGTTCAGAGCGTTTGTGGAAGCAGATCAATGAAAGTACATTCAGGTGTGGTATTTATTTTAATCCTTCTTACATGTGTGTGTGATTTTACAGCAGCTAAATGAAAGGGAGGATAACAGGAGCGGCTCAGCTGATGACCATTAGTCCCAAGTCCGAGCTGAGGCCCCATCCAGCTGCTTCAGAGGATTTCTTCAGACTTATTTTGTATTAGTTCATCTTCTACTGCCTTTTCTCTGAGCTGATAAACTGAGTGTGTATTAAATGCAGTAATCACAGGCATCTGTGAAGAATAAGGATAACAATTTAAAAAAAACCCAAAAAAACCCTCCATCCCGATGTCAGGAATGTGTTGAATAGTTCTGACTAATATTAATAAAAATCCTTTACCATGACTGTCACGGCTAAAGTAAGCAGTGCCCTGCGACCTCTCGTTTGGGGGCCCAGGCCTGAGGGTCTGTAGACGGCCCTGCTAATCTCTCTTGCTTGTGCGTAAGGGCGTGGGTGCTGCTGATAAGACTCTTGGATACAAAGGTCGCTGTGCAGCCGTGGGTGTGACAGACGCACCTGGCTCTACTTCTGCCTGAACACAAACACTTCCTCTTCTGCAATCGCATAAAGTCAGTGACTACGGCTGCAATCAGTTACTCATTAGGATCATTCTCACCACTGCACTGCTCGGCCAGTAAACCTCAGGAAGATAACCCCAAAGCAACCCGTGGCTGTGCTGGTAGTTCCCAACACTTTCATCCTTGAGCCCCCCCTGCACATGCTGCAGTCAGGCCACGCCCCCCCAGTCCAAAGGTTTGGCCCTCACAAATGTATCAAAACATGAAAATAATTCTAATAAGCATTTATTTCAAACAAATAAACTGAAATTTGAGTGTTTAATGTATACTCCTTTCTCAGTCATATTTAACTATATCATTTGCTCAAATAATATCATTCATGACCTGACTCTCTGACCAAAGCTCTGGGGCCCGTCCTGGGGAGGCCCGCCCCCCAGGTTGGGCTTAACAGCTGATGAGCTGAGAGGATGGAGAAACAAGCCAGCGTCTGGAGGACTTATGCAGATGTTTATCATTAGTGCAGGACCTGGAAACTTGAACTCATGACCTTGTGCCTTGTTTCTGACCATTCAAGTCTGACTGTGCCTTCCACATGAAGAGCCTCTGTTGTGCGTCATACTGATGAGCAGGCCTACTCAAATGAGATCATCTCTGGAGCACGGTAACGCACTCGTGCTTCACAGCTCGAAGGTCCCGGGTTCGATTCCCGCCTGGACGGGGCCTTTCTGTGTGGGGTTTGCATGCTCTCCCTGTGTCTGCGTAGGTTCCACCGGGTACTCTGGTTTCCCCTACCACTAAAAACATGAGAGTGTGTTTGAGAGTGTGAATGGGACAACGGATGCAAATTAGCCCAAGGCTACAATCCAGTGTGGTGTGTTTACATGTATGAGATCCATGTGTATGTTCATTAACATGCACCGTCACAACCAAATTAACCAATAAATCAAACTAATCTAAAATAGCAGATGAGCTCCTGAAGCCCAGGTACCACCAGTACATGCACCATATCTGTGTGAAGATCATTACTTTCTAATCAAAGTGCACTGAGAAAGGAGGCCCATGTCTTTGTTGATCAATGTCAGAAACATGAAGAGTTAACACATCCCTAAGTCAGCTGTTAGACCTCCTTTGTGTGTTCCACCATCTGACTAATTTTCACACTCAAATCGCCTTCACTGCTCATCACATATCTTGGTTGGACACAGTACAGTCGGACTTTAATGTGGAACCTTGTTTGATCTAGATGACCTGACCTGAGCAGCATGATTTTAGTGGTATGAGAAACTGGAGCAGACACAGAAGAACATGTAAACCCCCCCACAGACAGAAAGGCCCGTCCTGTCTGGGACTCGAACCCAGGAAGGGAGGGCTCGAACTCAGCCGTGCACTGCACCAAGCAATGATTCTTCGAATACTGAAGTATTTTCTGTCAAATACTTCAAAAAGTTAACTTACATAATAATGAGAACAAACAACTTTGACTATCAGTAGTCAGATCAGATCAGTAGTATCTGTACTTTTACTCAAGTAGCTGATGAAAGAGTACTTTGACCACCGCGCTCATTTGTCAAAATCTTGAATCCGATTTCACTCAGCTCAGTGGTCATCGTGGCAACTGCAATTTGAGGCACTGGCACTTGGCAGGCGGCGGCACTGGGAGAGGAGTGAGTGATGCCCACACCACGTGCTGATTTTACTGACCCACCCACCACTACTGCTGTATACACTTCCATATCCAGTACAGCCCTCGGTGAAAAAACTGTGGACACCCGTGTGGTACGTCCTCATCCAAATCCATTCTTTGATGCATGTTCTGCTTTGAGCTGGTCATTAGGAACAGGTTTTATACAGCGGGCAACACCAGAATCCAAAATGTTGTGCCGGGTGCCTTTAAATCAGACGAGGACGACAGGGGTGCATCTGCTGCTGCATATTTAGACATTATATTTTCAAAAACAAGGCTCTGTGTCAAGGACAGAGTGTGAACATTGGAGAAACTAAAGCGCTGTGTCTGTGGAGGAGCCCACAGCGTGTGGTGGAGCAAAGCCACGACCTGCTTTCAGCTTCAACTTCCAAACTGCGGTTTCATGGGCTGACTCAGAGTCAATCAAAAACCACCCCAGTGCTTCAGGTCGGTTCTATGTTTATCTGAAAGTCAAATTCAATGGAAACAATGTGTAAAAACGGTTTGCAATAAAATAATAGTAAAACATACGATGCATCTTTGTCAGATGCACAACCAGAGGTGGAGAGTGAGCACAATATACAGCAACGGCCGTTACAGGAGCCCCCACTTGAACTGAGCACATTTTCTCCAGTTTGGCTTTGCCCAAATCTAAGAGCTTCTTGAAAAAAGTGTCAGTATAGCAACAAAAAAATTATGAAAACACAACAAAAAAATTATGAAAACACAACAAAAAAGCGACGAAAACACATTTTGTGGGCCTTAGCTTTCAAATGAGGCATTACACTGTTGTAGCGAGTATGAGGTTAAGGCTTTCATCATGAGTTTGTATAGAATTTGAAACATAGTGCCAAAGTCATCACAAAAAAGACCAATGGGCTATACGCACAGTTGGTTTCCGCCTGGACATTTCTTTCTTTAAAAAAACAAAACACTTTGGTGCATAACTGGGAGTTTGAATATACTGTATTCTACGACACAGATTGTCTCTGAAAGGGAGATTCCGTCCTAGTTTGTGTATGTGTGGGAACATCATTACCACTGAACAGGACAGCAGTTTAAATAGTATCAGAAAATGTTTATTACAAAAATATACATTTTTACAAAACACAGAAAAAAACACAGCAGTCGGTCCACGAGGCTGGTGCCTTAGCGGGGTCAGTGTGTGGGGCGGAGGTCAATCCACATCAGGGCAGGATCCTGTGAAAACACAAATGAGTGGAGGAAGTCTCAAACTACACAAAGATGATGGAAACACTTCAGAAAAAGAATGTTTTCTATTTGTTCATATTACAGTAAAAGAGTCATGTGTGCCCTGTCTGCTAGGTTTGCCTGATCCGAGACAAAAATGTCATACTCCATAACTTCTGAATACTGCATTAGGGATGCACCGATCCCGATACCAGTGTCGGGTATCGGGCCGATACCACATGCTTGTAGTCATGCTGGTACTCATTCACAAGGTCCCGATACCAGAAACTGTGTGGCCGGCGCTCCTACAGGACACAGCTCCACTGAGGGGAGAAAAAAGCAACACACTGGAGAATAGTTTAGTGTAAATCCATTATTCCACATAGAGCTGACTTTATTACAGACGACACTCCCTGAATCAGAGTCTGAGCTGGATTCAACCAGAGCTAAATGTTGTTAGTGCAGCAGTGTGGAGTCTGCAGTGTTTACAAAATACAGGCTAATGTTGCTAATGTTGCTAACTAGCCGCTAATTCGCGGCTAACAGCTTTGCCGATTCTTACGCCGTTTTATGCCCAGGGGCTAATTCAGCTGAAAAACTAACCCAGTGACTAAAAAATCTTCAGAAAATCCAAATGAAAGACATACAGCATGTTTATAATGAACTGCAACAAAACAATCAAAATGCTGAAGCTACTGGATAAGTTATAAATACACAATAATATCCACACTGAGCTGAAGGAAAGGAGAGAAGAGACCATTTATCTGCAGTAATAAGCAACATCTCAATACTATTGTTGTACTATTGTAAATGAGTAAATTAACTAATTACTAACCAGTCTGCTGTTAAAAAGTAAGTATGTTGAAGAAAATGCCTTGTACTCGTATCGGTATTCGGCATCGGCAAGTACTTATATCAAAGTACTCGTACTACTCGTATCGGTTTTAGAAAAAATGGTGCATCCCTAACTGCAATAACAATATCAATGTGGTATTTTACTATATTTCAACAGAATGCCCACCATTCAATGAAATCAGAATCATAATTGTCAAAAGAGGATTAAAAAATAATAATAATCTTAAAGCAGTCAAATTTGAATTTGAATCTGACTGAATTTAAACTAAATTTAAATTTAAATTTTAAAGAAAAACTTTCAAATTGTCACTGAAACATCACTAACATTAATAACAAAAATGCTCAATATTTGATTGCATTTGAAGGATTCTGCATTTAAAGCCACACTGCAGAACAGAGTGGATTCTCCTCATGCTGAAACAAAGCGGCTCGGCACAGAAAAGTCTGCAGCGGGTAATCAAAGAGTGGATTTGGATGAGGACAAAACCGCTTGAAATCCCCTATTCAACTCCAACTCAACTGGGTTCCTCAGCCTTGGTTTGTGAAAAAAAAAAGAAACGCGTCTGACAAATGAAATAAACAAAGAAGAAGCACATGGAGATTGTTGTTCATTTGCTGAAGCTTTGTTAAACAGCATTTATCATGAAGTCATTAACTTTACAGATATAAACTCATCCATAAACACGGTCTACTCTTCTTTTGGCCACTTTTTACTTCACAACAATCGGCCTGATGTTTACGGTTTTAGAGATTCATTTAGGAGGCATAATCAAGAGGAATTAGCACAGCGATCCCGCGGGTTTACAGTGCAATGTCAGCCTTTTTAACATATTATTTCCTCTGATCTGGTCCTCTGAATCCTGCCCACGGTTTAAAAGCAACAAAAAGTCTGGAGTCCTGGTGAAGTTTAGTCTAGAGTCGTCTGGAGCCTCAGGAGCAGGGGTGGAGCTAACGCAGGCAGCAGAGGGACTGGGGCCCCACAGCTGAGGGGCTAACACCAGATTTTAACAGTACAGTACAGTACAGTACATAAAAAGCAATAAACAGATGGATAATAGAATAAATAATAAAAGCAGTTTAATGGCAGCTATAAAAATCCGTGTTGCCTTTTTGTTAGGAAAGTAAGCATAATGTACAGTTCTGATTTTTAGCGCTGTAATAACGCTGATTTAAACAACATATTCTTTCCTAAAATGTAGCGTTCTCAGTCTTCAAGATGAGTTCCACCACCTCCGAAAGTCCACTTTAATCACTGCTCCTATTACTGCCTTTAGTCACATGGAGACGAGCTGGGGACGTCCTGCTCCAGTAAAGTTAGTCAGGGATTTTTCAAAAATATCTGTAATAAAATACATGCTTGTATTTGATTACATTTATTTGTGGGACATGTTACACGTTGCGGCTGTAATAACGCAGCATGCAGTCGTGTTATCTTAGTCAAATGAAAGGTTTTAAAAACAGCACAAATCAAGACTTCTCTGATTTCTTTTTACAATTACAACCTGTGATATGACTCAGCAAAATAAGGATCTGTGAACTAACAAATGAACAATCAAAGGCAACTCCTGTGTGGCGCTGGGCTAAATAAAATAACTGATTGATTAAAGCAGAACTTAGTAACTCTAAGTGCCACTGCAGGTGTCGTAGCATGTTACATTGTTTTACTTATTAATTGTGCGTGAGAGTAAATACTGCGCTGACAGAAAGGGCGAAGGGACAGAGCGATATTGTACATCCAATTACACAATGACACAAATCTTCGAACGTCACATCCGGTGAGTGTATTCTGTTTTGACGCTCGTTGTGAGCAAGTTGAACATTAGCTCTCTCTGTTACTATTGTTAATCCACATATTAAACGTAGCTTTAGAGTCCACTCTAGCTTGTTATAGATCTAATTTGACCCATTATCTCCGCGGACCCAACTCTCCGCTTGAACCAACACTTCTGCGTGGATTAAATCCCTTCTCTCTCTTCTCCGTAACGTGGTAGCTCGCTGGCTAGCTTAGCCCGCTAGCCTAGCCATGGCTGCCCCGTCCACTTCTGCCTCTTTAGTGCTGTTCTGCTCAGTTTGCCGTATGTCGAGTCAGAACCCTGCCTCTTTCAAAGACGATAGGAGTAGTTGCGTTAGGTGTAGTGTAGTGGCAGCTTTGGAGGCCAGGGTGACCGAGTTAGAGGAGCGGCTGTCCGGAGTTTTGGTGAAGGCTAGCGTTAGCTACAGTCAGATAGCGACAGGGACCGTAGCCGCAGTCCGCTCTGACAGTGCCAGAGAGGTTAGCCAGGCTGAGGCTAGCCCCGCAGCGGGTCCCGTGCAGCCGGGACAAGACCAGGACGGATTTGTGACTGTTCGGGGTGGGGGAAGTACTAAGCGCACACCCGTAGCGCACCAAACTCTTCACGTCCAGAACAGGTTTTCTCCCCTCAGCGCCACACCGGCTGAACCTGATACTCTGGTGATTGGAAGCTCCATAGTTAGGGACGTGAAGATCCCAGCAGCTTTGGTTAGGTGTTATCCGGGGGCCAGAGTTGGTGACATCGAAGGTAACCTTAGGCGCTTAAAGCAGGGAGGGAGGCGGTTCCGTCAGATCGTGATCCACGCGGGTGGTAACGATATTCGGCGGAGACAGTCAGAGATTCTCAAATTGCAAGTAGGCGCGGTGTGTGAATTGGCTAAGTCGATGTCAGATACCGTAATATACTCTGGTCCTCTGCCCAATTTGGTCAATGATGAAATGTATAGCAGACATTTATCATTCAACTGCTGGTTGTCTAGATGGTGCGAGCAAAATGATGTTGGATATGTCAACAATTGGAGCGCCTTTTGGGGAAAGCCCAAGCTCATGCGCAGGGATGGCATACATCCAAATTTGGATGGTGCATCCCTTTTATCTAAGAATGTGGCCGATAGCCTCAGTCGCGGCCTAAATTGACGGTCCAGATATGAGCTCCGGGCGCAGAGCAGTAGTGTAGAACGCTCCTCTGTAACCACCAACCCTGCTCCCGGATTGTCACAAATCAAGTGTGTAGATTCTTCAGAACAAATAAAGACTGTGTCTGTCCTCCGTAAACCAAAGACTAAAATATCAAAAGCTAACAAAACAAGCACTGGTGTGCGTCCAAATAACTTAATACAAATACCGGAGCAAATAAAGACTGTGTCTGTCCCCCGTACACCAAGCACTAAAACATTAAAAGCTAACATAACAAACGCTGGTGTACGACCAAATAACCTAATACAAATACCCAAAAGTAAACTAAGCATTAAACAAAACGATAAACAAAGTGCTAAGCACATAACGTTTGGGTTGTTGAATATTAGATCAATCTCTTCAAAATCCCTTTTAGTTAATGACTTAATTTGCGATAACAATATTAACCTTCTCGCCCTGACTGAAACATGGCTTCAGCAGGACGACTATGTTAGGCTTAATGAATCTACTCCTCCTAGTTATGTCAATTTTCAAGCAGCTAGAACCACTGGCCGAGGTGGTGGGGTCGCAGCGATATCGCACTCTAATCTTGTTCTAAATCCCAAAAACGACCTAAAGTTTAATTCATTTGAAAGTCTAACGCTGTCTCTCACCTGTCCCAAATTTAAAAATCAAAAAGCTTTACTACTAGCAATTATTTATCGGCCTCCGGGCCCCTACTCAGACTTCTTAGCAGAATTTTCAGAGTTTTTAGCCAGCATAGTGCTGGACTGGAATAAAATTATAATAGTGGGTGATTTTAACATCCACGTCGATAATAAGAGTGACAGTCTGAGCAGGGCATTTAGTGCCCTGCTGGACGGGGTTGGCTTCACACAAAATGTGAATAAACCTACCCACTGTCATAAACACACCCTTGATTTGGTTTTAACATATGGGATTGAAATTAGCAACCTAAACGTTCTCCCTCAAAACCCCGCGCTTTCTGACCATTTCCTAATTACATTCAATTTCTTAATTGAAGATTACACTAATCCACAGGATAAAATTAAATTAAAACGGACACTATCTGAAAAATCTGTTTTAAAATTTAAAGAAATTATCCAACCAGTCTTTAACATTACAGAGAATAGCTCGCTTACTGATTTAAATGATAGTGATGAGTTTGTGGACAGCGTTATGCTCACGTTAAAAACAGCCCTTGATGTTGCGGCTCCACTGAAACAGAAAGTTATTCGGCCAAGGTGTGTCGCCCCCTGGTACAACGCGGAAACACGAGCGCTTAAGCGGAAGACTCGCAAATTAGAGCGGTTATGGCGCAATTCGCGCACTGAACAATCTCTTAGATATTGGAACAAATGCCTACTCGCATATAAGCAAGCCATGAGGAAAGCAAAAACAAACTACTACTCTTCATTAATTGAAGCAAATAAAAACAACCATAGGTTTCTCTTCAGTACTGTGGCCCGGCTAACAAACAGTCACAGCGCAGTAGAACCTTCAATCCCTAATACCCTTAGCTGCGATGACTTCCTTAAATTCTTTAATGATAAAATCAAAACCATTAGAGATAAAATAAACGATAAGCTTCCCTTATCTTATCCTGATCTAAACCTAGTTGAGTCATTGACTCCATCTGAAGTCTTAGACAGGTTTATAACTGTAGATGAGGCTGAGGTATCATCAATCATTATGTCCTCAAAACCTTCAACTTGTCTTCTAGATCCAATTCCAATTAAACTCCTTAAAGAAATTACTCCTGAAATCTCAGATACCATATTGAAAATAATTAACTCGTCTTTAGAAAACGGTTATGTGCCAAAGTCCTTTAAATACGCTGTTATCAAACCACTTTTGAAAAAACCTAGTCTTGATCCTGACATTTTAGCCAACTATAGGCCCATATCTAATCTCCCTTTCATCTCAAAAGTCCTTGAAAAAGTAGTGGCTAAGCAGCTTTGCAGTCACCTACGGGACAATAACTTATTTGAAAAATTTCAGTCAGGGTACAGAAGTTATCATAGCACAGAGACCGCCTTAGTCAAAGTTACCAATGACCTGTTATTAGCAGCTGACGCCGGACTAGCTTCAATCCTAGTTTTGTTAGACCTTAGCGCAGCCTTTGACACAATCGATCACAATATTCTCCTGCAGAGGTTAGGATGTGACGTAGGCATCAGGGGAACAGCCCTCTCCTGGTTTAAATCTTATTTATCTGACAGGCAACAATTCGTTAATGTAAACCAAAAGTCTTCACCGTGTTCCAAAGTGTGCTATGGGGTGCCACAAGGTTCAGTGCTCGGGCCAATTTTATTCATACTATACATTCTTCCATTAGGTAACATAATCCGAAATCACAATATAAATTTTCACTGTTATGCGGACGACACACAGCTGTATTTATCAATAAAACCAGGTCAGACAGATAAATTAGAAACACTTAGCTCCTGCGTAAAAGCCATAAAGACATGGATGACAGCAAATTACCTCCTTCTTAACCCGGACAAAACCGAGGTTATTATATTAGGCCCTCAAAAACTGAGAGAGTCTTTATCTCAACAGATCATCTCCCTGGATAATATTAGCATATCAACGAGCACAACAGTAAAAAACCTCGGAGTTCTGTTTGACCAAGACCTCTCTTTTAAAACACATATAAACCAGGCTTGTAAAATAGCGTTCTTTCACCTGCGCAACATTACTAAAATACGAAATATCCTAACTAAGAGCGATGCAGAAAAACTTATTCACGCATTTGTCTCTTCAAGGCTGGATTACTGCAACAGCCTGCTGGCAGCGTGCCCTAAAAGCTCCCTGAAAAGTCTTCAATTAGTTCAAAACGCAGCTGCTAGATTGTTAACCCGGACAAAGAGAAGAGAACACATTACACCTGTGCTAAAGTCTCTCCATTGGCTTCCTGTTGAGTTTAGAATAAAATTTAAAGTCCTGCTCCTCACATTTAAATCCATAAAGGGTTTAGCTCCGCTTTATCTCCAAGACGCTGTCATTCCATATCAGCCAACCAGAGCTCTCCGCTCTCAAAACTCAGGGTTACTAGTAATTCCTCGAGTCTCCAAAATTACTGTAGGAGGCAGAGCCTTTAGCTACCAAGCTCCGGTTTTGTGGAATAAACTCCCAGCCCACGTTAAAGAAGCAGACACAGTCCCTATATTTAAGACTAGGCTCAAAACGTACCTCTTCGAATTAGCCTAAAATCAGGTCAGTTAGGTAAAGCACTAACCCATAGCCTGAAGTAAAGCTGCCTCAGGAGAAACACTGCTGTGGGAAGTACGGTCCACTGAGCGCTATCCTCTTCTTCTTACTGCAGACTTTGTTTTATCATGATACAATACTTAATTTATCTGTAGTCTGTTCATCACTATTCACATGGTGTCTCCTGTCCCACTCCCCCTCGGGAGTGCCTGTCTAGATCGAATGGAGGAACCTGGGTGAACGGAGGAACTGGCATTCTGGAATCCGAGGACTGGACAGTCTGTGATCTTGGCCCGTCTGCTGAGGGATCCTTCGGCCCTGGGTCTCTATAGCCTGTCCGTCCATGGGAGTGGATCTCTCCTTCTGTGGTTCTCCCCAAGGTTTCTCTTTTGTCCTGCCGGGTTTTTGAGTTTTTCCTTGCCGTACTGGAGAGTCTAAGGACGGGGGACGCCCACGCCGCTCATCGCTACCTTTGGACATTATATTTGCCTGGATTCACCTGAACTTTTAATTGTCATATTTATTGCTGTGTTTTATTGCCTTGATGTTTGTTGCAGCCCTTTGAGGCGACTTCTGTTGTGATATTGGGCTATACAAAACCATTAAACTTGAAACTTGAAACAATGGAGATCATTTACTTCACTCAAACTTGGCGGTAAATACTGTTTAAGTGGCGCTAGCCCACTGTTAGCTTTGCCCCTTAGCTTCTTCTTCGGGATTCTATTAGTGTGTATTGTGCAAGCGTGATTTTCTGGCCAGAGACACCAGGGGGAGTTGAAAGACCCCGCCCAACACACTTTACCCCCAGAGGGACTACAGCAAGGATTTATTAAGGGAAACAAGTTACTTAGTTCTGCTTTAACGTTTGGGAACAAACAGTAAATGGTCTCGACTTATAGCCTACTGCACTGTTAGCTAAAGTGCTTTACACCAGGGAACCACTCCCACAATCATGCTCTCGTTCAGACACCAGTGTGAACATGAACTTTGTGCAGGAGTAAAAGGACACACATTTTCTCAATAAAATCACAACCAGGAATTTGATTTGACATACACAGTGCCTCTTGAAAGTATTCATACACCTTGAACTTTTGCACATTGTGTCATGTTTGCAACCCTAAACATAAAGATTTTATTTAGATTTTTTTACTGAACGTTCACACACAAGAAACCGACAACTGTGAAGTGAAAGCGAAATGATAAATGATTCTGTTATTTTTCAAAAAATAGAAAAGTGAAAAGTGGGGCGTGGATAAGTATTCATACAGCATGAATGAATACTTTGTGGAACCCCCTTTTGCTGCAATAACAGCAGCAAGTCTTTTGGGGTTTGACTCTACAAGATTTGCACATGTAGAGACTGACATTTTAGCCCATTCATCTTTAAAAAACAACTCAAGCTCTGTCACATTAGAAGGAGAGCGTTTGTGAACAGCAGTTTTCAGATTATTCCACAGATTTTCAGTAGGATTTAGGTCAGGACTTTGACTGGGCCATTCTAACACATGAATATGTTTTTATTGAACCATTCCATTGTAGATTTATCTTTGTGTTTAGGGTCATTGTCCTGCTGAAGGTGAATCTCCGCCCCAGCCTCAGTTCTCTTGCTGACTCCAGCAGGTTTTCCTCTAAAATGTCCCCGTATTTGGCTCCATCCATCTTCACAACTATTCTTACAATCTCCCCAGTCCCCGCTGAGGAAGAGCAGCCCCACAGCATGATGCTCCCCCCCGTATATCTGACACTGGGGATGGTGCACTCAGGACCATGAGCAGTGTCAGGTTTGTTCCATACATAACGTTTTGTCTCATCTGACCAAAGCTCCTTCTTCCACATGGAGCTGTGTCCTCCATATGACTTCTAGCAAACTTCAAACGGGATTTTTTATGGCCTCCTTTCAATAATGGCTTTCTTCTTCCACTCGTCCATGAAGGTCAGATTTGTGTAGATACGACTTAAAGTTGTCCCATGTACAGATTCCCCCAGCTTAGCGGCAGGACTTCACAGCTCCTCCAGAGTTATCTTGGGGCACCAGTTTCTTACCAGTGCTCTCCTTGTACTCAGAAAAATACTGTATGAATAATTATGCAAGCCCCACTTTTCACTTTTCTATTTAAAAAAAAACAAAAACAGAATCATGTATCATTTTGCTTTCATTTCACTTCACAGTTGTCTGTTACTTGTGTGTGAACGATCAGTAAAAAAAAAATCGAAATAAAATCTTTATGTTTAGGGTTGTAAACATGACACAATGTGCAAAAGCTCAAGGTGTATGAATACTTTCGAGAGGCACTGTATAATGTATATACACACAGCATACATATATTATTCTACTGTGTAATGATCACCGTTCCTCAGTCATAAAGACAGTCATACATCAATGGTATAAAAAAAATAAAAAAGGAGTAAGATAAAGGAGAATAGTTAGCCTACACATACAAGTCATAACCAAAAGATGGCGAGAAAGTGTGTGTGCTGATCCAAACGGAGGATCAAACTGAGCTGAAGCAAGTCCAAACCACTTCACCAGAGGAGGATAACTATATGGCCTCAGCCTCAGACAATAAAGAGTGTCGCCCTTCACACGCGGGTCTGTGGGGATGAGTTGGAGTTCATTAAAGGCATGATTAGAAAAACAGGAAGACATCATTCTCAACTTTGATAAAGGGCTTCAAATGTGCTTGAAAAGAAGCGTTTCTGCTGATTTTGTCTTGAACTATGAGCCAATGGAACCAGCAACATTTCACACAAGAGAAATGAACAAGAAAAAACACATCAGAATCAGCTTCACGACCGTGGTGCGCGCTCACCTGTGCGCAGTCATGTGGACACCGTCTCTGCGGCGGGCGCGTGCACCTGTGCGGAGCCCCCCTCGTGCTCTGTTGTCACCGTCGCCATGCCAACACACACCTGTGTCGCCTGTTGTGCTCGTGGGCCGTGTGCGCGGCCGCTCCTCCGCAGGGAGCCCCTCACGGTCCCGGACAGGCGGCCGGACAGGCGGCGCATGGCTCCCCCCAGCGCCCCCAGGGGCCGCTTCTTCTGCAGCAGCCCCACGTCGTCCTGCAGGTCGGCCGGAGGCACCTCGATGTTCCCCGAGTACCAGAACACCCACCACACCAGGCTGAGGAAGATGATGATGGCGCCCGCGTAGATGAGCAGGTCGTAGAAGAAGATGTTGACGAAGACCCCCAGCAGCAGCACGAGCAGCCCCAGCACGTCAAACACCACGGCCAGCCAGAAGCAGCAGGCGCAGCGGCCCAGGCCCCCCCACACGGGCTGCGGCTCAGACTCCATCCCGCTGTGTGCCCACTGTGTGCCCGCTCACGGTGAGCTCTACCGGACAGGTGAGGGGGAGGGGCCTGAGCCGCCCGCGGGGGAGGAGCACCGGAGCATCGGGGTCAGGTGTCCGGACCTGCGCGCTCCAGGCCCGCTCTCCCTCTCTCACAGCAGCCGCTCTCTGCGGAGGAACTTTTACTCAAGTACGAGTAACTGTAGTCTACTTCTTTTTACCATATAGTACTTTTTACTTCTACTTGAGTAATATCACAATGAAGTATCCCTTACTTGAGAAAAAGTTTCTGGTTCCACTCTGAGTAAATCATTAAGAGGCTAAAGCTTCCTGTGACAAATGAAATAGAGTTCGGGAAAGTCTACAGTTACCATGGAGATCGGCCATCTTTGCAGCATACATTTCCATTGACTAACATTAGCTAAAAACAGTTTATAAAGTGGAGAAAATAGCCGTGGAACAGCTCCGTTAGCTGCTGAGTTACTGCTGGTAAATAAATCTAACTCACAAGTGTTTTAACTCACAAGTGTTTTAATGTGAACAATAACTCCAGTATTTTAACTTCTAAAATCTCCATTAGTTTACAATTGCCGCTAATCCCATAATGCTTAGTGATATGACGTCACATTCCCGAACTCTATAGATGCAGTTTGTGTTTTATGACTTTATTCATTTCCATTTCCTTTGTTAGTTCACACACTTCTACATTGTCATGTTTTGTTTTTCAGTGGCCCATATGTCACGTCTGACTCATAAATCAGACTTAAAACCGATAGCCTACTTTTACTTGAGGAAATATGATTTTGGTCACTACGGTACATTTCTAGACAAAATGATTTGAGTACAGTGAATTTTAGTAAAGTTAAAAAAAAAAAAGAATCTAGGTACATCATAGGAAAAACTGAGGGGAACGTCATGACTAATAAAGACCAGTGTTCCACGAATCATTGGCGCCCCCGTGTGACCGTCTAAGCGTATTGCAGAGCCCAAATGGAGACATGCAGACATGCGCATGCGCACAGGGAGAGTATAAATACACCTCCTCTCACACCTGCGGCTAGCCCTCTGACCGTTTGGCTCGTGCGAACTGAAGGACAGGAGAGGACAGGAGAGGACTGAAGAGGACTGAAGAGGACAGGAGAGGACAGAAGAGGACAGAAGAGGACAGGAGAGGACAGAAGAGGACTGAAGAGGACAGAAGAGGACAGGAGAGGACAGAAGAGGACAGAAGAGGACAGGAGAGGACTGAAGAGGACAGAAGAGGACAGAAGAGGACAGAAGAGGACTGAAGAGGACAGAAGAGGACAGAAGAGGACAGGAGAGGACTGAAGAGGACAGAAGAGGACAGGAGAGGACAGAAGAGGACAGAAGAGGACAGAAGAGGACAGGAGAGGACAGAAGAGGACAGAAGAGGACAGAAGAGGACAGGAGAGGACAGGAGAGGACAGGACAGAAGAGGACAGAAGAGGATAGGAGAGGACAGGAGAGGACAGAAGAGGACAGGAGAGGACTGAAGAGGACAGAAGGACTGAAGAGGACAGAAGGACTGAAGAGGACTGAAGAGGACAGAAGAGGACAGAAGAGGACAGAAGAGGACAGGAGAGGACAGAAGAGGACAGAAGAGGACAGGAGAGGACAGGAGAGGACAGGAGAGGACAGAAGAGGACAGAAGAGGATAGGAGAGGACAGGAGAGGACAGAAGAGGACAGGAGAGGACTGAAGAGGACAGAAGGACTGAAGAGGACAGAAGGACTGAAGAGGACTGAAGAGGACAGAAGAGGACAGAAGAGGACAGAAGAGGACAGGAGAGGACCGAAGAGGACAGAAGAGGACTGAAGAGGACAGAAGGACTGAAGAGGACTGAAGAGGACAGGAGAGGACAGAAGAGGACTGAAGAGGACAGGAGAGGACAGGAGAGGACAGAAGAGGACAGGAGAGGACTGAAGAGGACAGAAGAGGACAGAAGAGGACAGGAGAGGACAGAAGAGGACTGAAGAGGACAGAAGGACTGAAGAGGACTGAAGAGGACAGGAGAGGACAGGAGAGGACAGAAGAGGACTGAAGAGGACAGGAGAGGACAGGAGAGGACAGAAGAGGACAGAAGAGGACTGAAGAGGACAGAAGGACTGAAGAGGACTGAAGAGGACAGAAGGACTGAAGAGGACTGAAGAGGACAGGAGAGGACAGGAGAGGACAGAAGAGGACTGAAGAGGACAGGAGAGGACAGAAGAGGACAGGAGAGGACAGAAGAGGACAGAAGAGGACAGGAGAGGACAGAAGAGGACAGAAGAGGACAGGAGAGGACAGAAGAGGACTGAAGAGGACAGAAGAGGACAGAAGAGGACTGAAGAGGACTGAAGAGGACAGGAGAGGACTGAAGAGGACAGAAGAGGACTGAAGAGGACTGAAGAGGACAGAAGAGGACAGGAGAGGACAGGAGAGGACTGAAGAGGACAGGAGAGGACAGAAGAGGACAGAAGAGGACAGAAGAGGACAGGAGAGGACAGAAGAGGACAGGAGAGGACAGAAGAGGACAGAAGAGGACAGAAGAGGACAGGAGAGGACAGAAGAGGACAGAAGAGGACAGGAGAGGACAGAAGAGGACAGGAGAGGACAGAAGAGGACAGAAGAGGACAGAAGAGGACAGGAGAGGCCTACACATGCACACACCTGCACTAGAAACACAAACTTCTCTGGGTCAACACATGGTCAGACACGCTACACAGGTTTCCATTGGTTCAAACACACGCTACACAGGTTTTCATTGGTTCAAACACACGCTACACAGGTTTCCATTGGTTCAAACACACGCTACACAGGTTTCCATTGGTTCAAACACACGCTACACAGGTTTTCATTGGTTCAAACACACTACACAGGTTTTCATTGGTTCAAACACACGCTACACAGGTTTTCATTGGTTCAAACACATGCTACACAGGTTTCCATTGGTTCAAACACATGCTACACAGGTTTCCATTGGTTCAAACACATGCTACACAGGTTTCCATTGGTTCAAACACATGCTACACAGGTTTTCATTGGTTCAAACACATGCTACACAGGTTTCCATTGGTTCAAACACATGCTACACAGGTTTCCATTGGTTCAAACACGCTACACAAGTTTTCATTGGTTCAAACACGCTACACAGGTTTTCATTGGTTCAAACACGCTACACAGGTTGTCATTGGTTCAAACACACGCTACACAGATTTCCATTGGTTCAAACACACGCTACACAGGTTTCCATTGGTTCAAACACATGGTAAATATGTTTTCAAGGGGTACTATGAGTGCCTTGGTCTGGTGGTCTTGGGTTTGGTTGATGGTGTTTAACAAACACCTCCAGTGGGTGTGAACCTTTACTTAATTCTGTTCACAATGTGTTCAGTGTGCTAACGCTAGCTCGTGTGCCTGAGGGCTACATGGGCTACATTCACATGTATTTTTGTGCTGTATGTTTCTGGTCTGAACTGGTCTTAAAGGGCCAGGTTTGGACTGACCGTGAAATACAATGGTTCTAACCCTTTTTCTGAGTTTGTTCCAGTGGTTTTAAGCTAACCTTGTATTTCATACTGTGGTCACTGTGCCGTCTTAAACGGTGGTACTGCAGATACTAACCTCTTCGACAGTTTGCTTCAGAATGTTTGACAGGACACAAGGATCTCCAAGATGGCGGCCTCCTCGACCCCCTCTCTGTCCCTGTCTCTGACGGTGACTTAACATTTCTGCGCATGTTACTAACCTCACAACCACAGGTGTAATCCAGCCACAAGGGGGTGCCCGTGTGCCCCCTTGTTCCAGTCCCCCAGCCTGGATAAATGGAGAGGGTTTCTGCGTGCGGCGTAAAACCTGGTGTTTCACTTTGAATGGCAGCTGCACCGCTGACATAAACACGGAGCACATTAGTTACTGACGTCAACATTTTCAGCTTTTTTGATGGACATTGTGTGTGTTTGTGGTTTTGTTTATATCTGGGCTCATATTTAGTGATGGGCAAATTGACCACAGGTTCAAACTAAAGCGCCACTCTATACTGCCATCTGCTGATGATTTGTATGTATTACACTATTAAAGGAAGTTTATTTTCACGTTTATGTTCACAACATCAGAAACACAAGCCAAGGCTGTTCATGTGGACGTGGCCTCATCCCCAGGTGCTTTGTGTTCATGCTGATTATTTGGGAAAGTGGGGATTTTGAATCGGGTGCAGCCTGATCAATGTGCTGAAAATATGAGTTTGTAAAAATTTGATAAACCTTGTGTTAGACAGGCTGCCCAGATGTGACTGTGTTTTGATCCTTGCATCTGGACAAAGAAAGTCTGTCCTCCTTTTGGGCGTTTGTCCAGTTTTATGGCTGGAAAAATGTTCAGATTTGTGATCACAAGCACAAACCTGGTAATCATGCTAAGTAATAATGAATTAAATTACTGTAAATATTGTATTTGGACTCTTTTTGCGACGGTCCTCCTGTCTGTGGGGATTTTACTGACGCACATCCGGTTTGGCGTAAGAGCTCTTAGCAATTTGACCATTTCGGACGCAGCATATCTGTTTTTTATTGTGTGTATGGACTTGAAATAAGCTCATTGTGCACTGTATGAAGCTGCTGTCACTCTGCTTCTGCCCAGCGCCTCCCTATCAGCGTTTGAGTTTATGCTTGTACATTCTAATCAATTTGAATTATCATATTGTTTTATATGTAGCCAATTCTCTGTTGGTTTCACATGTGTCCTTTTGAGCTCAAGTGTGCTACTTTTCAGTGTAGTGTGCTGTAGTGCCCAAGTATTATGTGAACAATAACTCCAGGATGTTACCTTTTACAATCTCCACTTGTTTATTACGGGAAATCCCATAATCCTTTGTGGTATGACCTCACAGTCCTGAACTTCCATGGCTGTGACTCCTTAGTTTTTTTCCCCTTAGATTCTGAACCCACACATATTTATCAGTGTTATTACCGATGTGTGAGTTTTTATCCATATCATTTGCTCATTTGTGACAGTGGCGCAGATAGAGGGGTTCGAGTCCCGCAGGTGCACACTGTTGCTGTGTCCTGGGGCAAGACATTTCACCCCCCTTGCCTCCGTGTCTGCGTACACTGGTGTGTGAAAGAGAGTGTGAATGGGTGAGCTGTTTGCTAAAGGTAGAGAAGCGCTGTATATATGTGACCACCAAATGTGATCGTTTGCACACACAGTAGTTTGGAGTAGGGGAAAGCTGCAGACCCAGAGCTGAGCCATGCGAATCCACCGTGATGGTGCGCCCTCTCCTGGTAGAGACGGATATACTACGGTATTAGGTCTTGGGAAGATTGATTTTTGATCAACTCAGCGTACGTGAGTAGACTTTAACCAAGTTATTTCATTTTTTGATTTTTTGTGAACCAATTTTGAAATCGTAGATGCTTAGTTGTAAATTAGTAAAAACAATACAAAATCCCAATTACGTGCTACCCAAAAAATGCAATTGCTGTAAAGTAAATATATAATTTATTCATAATGATGTATTAAGGGCACCTTTTACTTTCTGTGGCAAATTATTGCATATTTGAATTTTAAAGAATCTTGGCCTGGACACTCTTGAGATTTTTAATCTCAACGAGTTTTATCCTGATGCTCGAGGACAAATATAATAAAAAAAAAAAAAAAGTTATGGCACCATTATTAATGGCACATTGTTGCATGTATATGTCATCCCAGACTAGTTTTGATATTATTATTATTATTATTATTATTATTATTATTATTATTATTATTATTATTATTATTATTATTATTATTATTATCATTATTAGCCCAGAATTACAACATTTGATTTTTACACATTAATGACATCAGTGTTGATCTGTTTTAGTGAAGTTGACAGAAAGATGCTGCTGAATTTAGAAAACAGGGAAGACCCTGAAGGTACAAGTTGTATTTTTTTTTTACTTTGTTATTGCATCTGCAAGCTCACATTATTAACCCTATGATATTAACCCTTTCTTTACTGATTACAGCAATGGGTTGTTACCACAATAAACATTTTATTTTGTTCCAAAATATTGTCTGTCCCTTATTGAACAAATAAAGGCACTGTCCTACCAAATACAATGAAATACTGGAGTAAAACATACAGTTTTAATTTAATAAAATAACCCAAATAATAGTACATGTAAACTAAGTTACACTGTACAACTGTAAAACATGAGCTAAATACCGTCGTATATCCGTCTTTACCAGCAGAGGGCGCACTATCACGGTGGATTCGCTTTTCACGGTATTTCTGTCTCGGCTCCGGGTAGTTTCCAGGGAGCCAACATGAAGGACCATGCCCTGAGCACTAGGGAGCGGTCTTCTCCACTCCTTGGTCCGGCTGTTTCATACAGATGACTCCACAGTTCCTCTGAGCTGCTTTTGTAACAGCTTTAAGATGGTTCATGTCTAAAGAGGAGAGGGGGCGGAGCCAAAAGAGGTAGAGCACTGCTACTTCTCAGTGATGTTTCATTTTAACTCAAAGTAAAAAGGTGTCATCAAAATGATTATTTGGTGAAAATTCTATGCGAGTCCTGAATTAATAAATGTGTAACCATGGAGAAAGAAACGTACACCAGAAACACGAAACACTATTGATTGAGAGTTTTAGAGTGTGATGCAAAGCAAAGGCCCCGTCACTAAAAGGTCTATGTTCCATAATGCACCTTTGACTTAATATCAATAGTCAAATAGTCAGCCTTATTCGGTTTAAAGTGTTACTGGGGTCCATTTCTCCAAATCTGGGCTTGCTGAAGGTGACCCAGGCGTGGTGGATACATGTGTGTCCGGGCTCTCCTTGTCCTCTCCAATGTCCTGTTTTATATGATCTTTGGTCTAACTACTGCAAAACTGTGTGTTGGGTTCTTAAAGTGACTCTGCAGCCTTCTCCATTCATATTCAGGATTCCTCATTGGGTTTGAATGCAACACAAAGGGATATTGTGCCTTTACGTCCTTCATAGAAAGGCGTACATTACTGTTTCATTGGAAGTCTGCCAGGTGTCGCTCAATGAAAGACATGTCTTTCCTAAAGCTCAGCACAGACCACACCATTTTTTCGGTTACTGAAGAATGGGGGAGTTCACACTTCACGACTGGATTTAGTGCGATTATAGCGCGACTGAAGGTTCACACACAATGAGTCATAAGAGCGACTCACTACACAGATGGAAATTAGCTTGAAAAAGCATCTTTGTAACTGTACATTGTCCTGATAAATAAATAAATGATAATAAATAAAAACTACACCAGTCTGTAATGTCTTATAACACAGCAGTGCATCTCTGTCCTCACTCCTGTGCAATCTCTCTCTTTGGAGGAGAAGAACTGACTCCAGATCAGCAAAGATAGGCCTCTGCTTGTGAGCATGGGAAATGCGTGTGTCTTGATTGGTCAACAGTGTCATGTGATCACTGTCAGCACAACACAGTTCAGAGATGCAGGGTCTTCCTGAACTTGTTTATAGTTCTGTCAAATGGAAATAAAAGTCACGAAGAAGCGAGAGGTCTATCAGTGGATTTAAGACAAGCTTCCTGTTGTCGCGTCAAAATAAAAGGCGTCAATGTTCCAGCCGCTGGGAGAGGGTTTGCAAAGTTAATTAATAAATGAACCTAATATTTTAGGTGCAAATGGACACAAATCTCGTTTTTCTTCATTTTCCTGGTCGTCCGTTTTGCTCAAATAGAAATAAAGGCCTGTCTCTAGTTGTGGCCTGGTTCCAATAAAGGCCTGGTCCGAGATGCCCTTGAGTAAATAAAGGCCCCGGCCTATATTAGACAATTTACGGTATATGCAGTCTATGTTTTTCTTTATATTTATCAATGTTGGTGAGCAGAGGTTTCTTTTTTCCAGGGTCTTGAGATGTCTTCATACACCAAAAGAAAAATGTACTGAAATCTCTTTTACTGGTTTTAATGACAATTCTTTTACATTTGCATCATTTGTTTGAGCTGAATCAACCTCAGCTCTCTAGTGTGACCAACAGATATCAAAACTCATTTGGTACTTGTTTCTGATACTGTTTCTGATTTTTTTCCTGGGAGATGATCTACAAGTGACTTGGTGTGTGAGGTTAGTAACACTGATGTGTGTGAAAAGACACTGCGGACACTCGTGGACTCGGTTTATTATAAAACAGTAAAAGAAACATGAGGCCACACGATGATGCGATGAGTTCAGGACCTGTGTGGAAGTACAGACGCCTCTAAAGGAACGAGACGAGCGCCGCCCTTGAACGCAGGGCGAGTGGGAGGGACCATGCAGTGAGCTGACTGTGTCCGTGATGTTTTGGGGGGACAGGGGGGACAAGGGGGACAGGGCGGGGGGACTGTCCTTATACACATGCAGGGGTACGCAGACGGATGAGCAACTAAAACACCAGAGCGCACCATGCACCCGCGGGTCCTGTAGCCGTCTGTTTGGCAGAGCTGAGCGCACGAGCGAGCAGTCCAGCAGGGGGAGTTTCTGGGTCTGAACCTAACCCTCTGTACACTGGTGAGAGCGGCTTTGGCATTAAAAGTGAGTCTGGGCTGGTCTGAAGAGGAGTCCATTATTGCTGGGTGTGCTTTGTGTGTCCTGGGTCCAGTGCCTGTTCTCCGGCGTGTCCCGGGCCTCCCATAGCCCTGGGTTCACATGCTGACGTCGGCCGCATCCTCCGCTTTACTCCCTGTGAAGAACAGTCTCATAATACAGGCACAAACAGCTCAGGAAGTCACAGCTCTCATCTTTTCAGGCTTTTAGAATGTTTATTTAAAGGGACTATTCAGAGTTTAAAAATGTTTAAGTTATGTATTTTCCTCCCCCTACATGTTCCAGCCATGTCCTAATGTGTAGAATGAGCTCAGACCTGTTCACCACAACTGCCTCTAAAATCCTGCACTGTCACTCAGAAAGGTGCTACTTCGGGTCCGAAGTGTCGTCACGCACAAGCTTAATATAGAAAGTGCAGTTACATGTATGACCTGAGGTGGCAGTAGTGAGTATAAAATGTCCAACTTGCATCTAGCCCCTTTAACAAGTAAATCAAATAAATACATTATTTGGGTCGATGTTGGTGGATCCTGACTCAATACCAGTTTGAAGCCCTTTGTTCTAGTGAGGCCCCCTGGAGGCCTAAGGACACTGCAGGGGCCCCCAAAGGGTTTCTACACATATTCTCAATTGCCTACTACAGCCTCTGGACGTGATGACGTCTCTATTCAAAACAAGTTAGGGTTTCACACAAAATTAAGCATTTCTCTTGGCAAAATTGAAACCAAGTTTTTTATCAAACCCATACGAGTGATAGAGTGTGATATAAACAGGGTCACAGAGACCAGCACAACGACAGGCCAGAGCCCAGACCAAGCCAGAATCTTACCCAGTGAATAAACGGTCGTGGAGTCTGGACATTTTGAATTAAACAGATGTAATTTAGAGCAATCTGTGAGCACATTCTGTTTTAATCAGAACCACTTACTTTGCTCTACACCAAGAAAACAATAAACAATTGTTTATTGTAAGTTGGTCATTTTATACTCACTACTGCCATCTCTGGTCATACGTGTAACTGCAGCTTCTATATTAAGCTTGTGCATGACGGCCCTTCGGACCGAAGTAACAACTTTTTGAGTGACAGTGCAGGATTTTAGAGGCAGTTGTGATGAACAGGTCTGGGCTCAGCATGTAGGGGGAGGAAAATACTAATTTTTTAAAACTCTGTGTAGTCCCTTCACCCTTTAAAGACGTACCGACTACGTACCACCCACGGTACGTGCACCATCAAATGCATACCTATACGCACCACAGTCACATTGCCTAACATGTTACTAGTCAAAATGATAGACTTGGGTAAGACAAAGGTCCTCCTATAAAACGCATGGACATATCCATGTAAAATTGATATTTAATTACTTAAAATTAATTTTACAGATATTGTTGACCTGTTTGCAATATATGTTCAAGTGGTAGTGTTTTATAGGCTCAGAGAGAGTTTTGGTTCCATTTATCTATTGCAGCTGTGGATCTTTAGTGATTTAGTGATCTTTGGTGAATCAAAATGACCGACTTCAGTAAAGGGTAATGTATACTTTATTAATTTGTCATTGAGCTTCCAGTTCCAGTTCAGAAGACCCCCATGGACGTACACTATACAAGGACCGTGACGTCGCCCGGCATGGCGCAGCCGGGGCCCCACCCTGGAGCCAGACCTGGGGTTGGGGCCCGAACGCGAGCGTCTGGTGGCCGGGTCTCTGCCCACGGGGCCCGGCCGGGCCCAGCCCGAAGGGACGACGTGGGCCCGCCCTCCTGTGGACCCACCACCCGCAGAGGGATCCGTAGGGGTCGGGTGCGGAGAGGACTGGGTGGCAGTCAGAGGCAGGTGCCTCGACGACCTGGTCCGCATGCACAGCTTCTGGCGTTCGGGACATGGAACGTCACCTCGCTGGGGGGGAAGGAGCCTGAGCTTGTGCGGGAGGTGGAGAGATACCGACTAGATATAGTCGGGCTCACCTCCACGCACAGCTTGGGTGCCGGATCCCAACTCCTGGAGAGAGGCTGGACTCTCCATTTTTCTGGAGTTGCCCGCGGGGAGAGGCGGCGGGCTGGGGTGGGTTTGCTCATATCCCCCCAGCTCAGCCGCCACGTGTTGGAGTTCACCCCGGTGGACGAGAGGGTCGCGTCCCTACGCCTTCGGGTCGGGGACAGGTCTCTCACCGTTGTTTCGGCCTACGGGCCCAACATCGGTGCAGAGTACCCGGCCTTCTTGGAGTCCCTGGGAGGGGTACTAGATAGTGCTCCGACTGGGGACTCCATTGTTCTGCTGGGGGACTTCAACGCCCATGTGGGTAACGACAGTGAGACCTGGGAGGGGGTGATTGGGAAGAACGGCCTCCCCGATCTGAACCCGAGTGGTGTTCTGTTGTTGGACTTCTGTGCTAGTCACAGTTTGTCCATAACGAACACCATGTTCGAGCACAAGGGTGTCCATAAGTGCACGTGGCACCAGGACACCCTAGGCAGGAGGTCGATGATCGACTTTGTAGTTGTGTCGTCTGACCTCCGGCCGCGTGTCTCGGACACTCGGGTGAAGAGAGGGGCTGAGCTGTCAACCGATCACCACCTGGTGGTGAGCTGGATCCGCTGGCAGGGGAGGAAGCCGGTCAGACCTGGCAGGCCCAAACGTGTTGTGAGGGTCTGCTGGGAACGTCTGGCGGATCCCTCTGTCAGTGGGGTCTTCAACTCCCACCTCCGGAAGAGCTTCACCCAGATTCCGGGGGAGGCGGGGGACATGGAGTCAGAGTGGACTCTGTTCTCCTCCTCCATTGTCGATGCGGCTGCTCGTAGTTGTGGCTGTAAGGTCTCTGGTGCCTGTCGCGGCGGCAATCCCCGAACCCGGTGGTGGCGCCCGGAAGCAAGGGATGCCGTCAAGCTGAAGAAGGAGTCCTACCTGGCCTTGTTGGCTTGTGGGACTCCTGAGGCAGCTGAGAGGTACCGGCAGGCCAAGCGTGCTGCGGCTTGTGCGGTCGCGGAGGCTAAAACTCGGGTCTGGGAGGAGTTCGGGGAGGCCATGGAGGAAGACTATCGGTCGGCCTCGAAGAGATTCTGGCAAACCATCCGGCGCCTCAGGAGGGGGAAGCAGTGCTTCACCAACACTGTTTACAGTGCGGGTGGGGGGCTGCTGACCTCGACTGGGGATGTCGTCGGGCGGTGGAAGGAGTACTTCGAGGACCTCCTCAATCCCGTCGTCACGTCTTCCAATGAGGAAGCAGAGGCTGGGGACTCGGAGGTGGGCTCGCCCATCACCGGGGCTGAAGTCACCAAGGTGGTGAGAAAGCTCCTTGGTGGCAAGGCTCCGGGGGTGGATGAGATTCGCCCTGAGTACCTTAAGTCTCTGGATGTTGTAGGACTGTCTTGGCTGACACGTCTCTGCAGCATCGCGTGGCGGTCGGGGACAGTGCCTCTGGATTGGCAGACCGGGGTGGTGGTCCCTCTCTTTAAAAAGGGGGATCGGAGGGTGTGTTCCAATTACAGAGGAATCACCCTCCTTAGCCTCCCCGGTAAGGTCTATTCCGGGGTGCTGGAGAGGAGGATCCGGCCGATAGTTGAACCTCGGATCCAGGAGGAACAATGCGGTTTTCGTCCTGGTCGTGGCACACTGGACCAACTCTATACCCTTCATCGGGTACTCGAGGGTTCGTGGGAGTTCGCCCAACCAGTCCACATGTGTTTTGTGGATCTGGAGAAAGCGTTCGACCGCGTCCCTCGTGGTGCCCTGTGGGGGGTGCTCCGGGAGTATGGGGTCCGGGGCCCTCTGTTAAGGGCTGTCCGTTCCCTGTATGACCGCAGCAGGAGCTTGGTTCGCATTGCCGGCAGTAAGTCAGACCTGTTCCCGGTGCGTGTTGGTCTCCGCCAGGGCTGCCCTTTGTCACCGGTTCTGTTCATTACTTTTATGGACAGAATTTCTAGGCGCAGCCAGGGGCCGGAGGGTGTCCGGTTTGGGAGCCTCAGAGTCTCATCTCTGCTGTTTGCGGACGATGTTGTTCTGATGGCTTCAACGAACCAGGACCTTCAGCACGCACTGGGGCGGTTTGCAGCCGAGTGTGTAGCGGCCGGGATGAGGATCAGCACCTCCAAATCCGAGGCCATGGTTCTCCACCGGAAAAAGGTGGCTTCCCCTCTTCGGGTCGGTGGGGAGTCCTTGCCTCAAGTGGAGGAGTTCAAGTATCTCGGGGTCTTGTTCACGAGTGAGGGACGGATGGAGCGTGAGATCGATAGACGGATCGGTGCGGCGTCAGCAGTGATGCGGTCGCTGTATCGGTCTGTCGTGGTGAAGAGGGAGCTGAGTCGGGGGGCAAAGCTCTCGATTTACCGATCGATCTACGTTCCCACCCTCACCTATGGTCATGAGATTTGGGTAATGACCGAAAGGACAAGATCGCGAATACAAGCGGCCGAAATGAGTTTCCTTCGCAGGGTGGCTGGGCGCACCCTCCGAGATCGGGTGAGGAGCTCAGTTACCCGGGAGGAGCTCGGAGTAGAGTCGCTGCTCCTTCACGTCGAAAGGAGCCAGCTGAGGTGGCTCGGGCATCTGTTTCGGATGCCTCCTGGTCGCCTCCCGCGGGAGGTGTTCCAGGCATGTCCTAGTGGGACAAGGCCTCGTGGAAGGCCCAGGACACGGTGGTGGGACTATGTCTCCGAGCTGGCCTGGTGTCGCCTCGGGGTCCCCCCAGAACAGCTGGAGGAGGTGTGTGTGGATCGGGAAGTTTGGGCATCTCTGCTGAGACTGCTGCCCCCGCGACCCGGCCCCGGATAAAGCGGAAGAAAATGGATGGATGGATGGAGCTTCCAGCGTGGGCTGGCGCTCGGAGACCCAATTTGAGATATGGAACCAGACTGATGATCAGAAACACTGGCTGGAGGATTTAACCTATTGTACATGTTTTTAATGGTAGGGGAAACCTATGCAGACACAGGGAGAAAGGCTCCATCCAGGTAGGACGAACCTGGACCTTCTAGCGGCGAAGCACGAGCGCTAACTGCTGCGCTAACTGCTGCGCTAACCGCTGCGCTAACCGCTGTGCTAACCGCTGCGCTAACCGCTGCGCTAACCTTACTCTTATTCTTTATTTGATCCATTTATTGGATTTGTTTATACCCTGCAGCCCAAGGACACAGGCTCCAGACTACACTAAAGGCTAAACTTTGACCAGGAGTCCTCACCTGTTCTCATTTTATAATCGACTGATTCAGAGGAAATATTGAAAACAGTATTTGTAAAAAAGCCAGATTTGTGAAACCAGGACAAACTACCCGAGTATTCACAGTACCTTTGTGCTCCTCCATCAGCTCCTTGGCCTCCACAGCCAGCTGCAGGGCGTTGTCCAGGGGGGAGACGGGGGAGTCAGCCACGGGGGACGAGCTGCTGCTAAACAACACATGACCTGAGGTTACATGAGGCGGTCAAACAGCCGTGTGGGCAGGACGGAGCGGAGACTTACCCCACGTCTGCGGCCAACAGGCTGGGAGTGGACAGCACTTTGTGAACGCTCTGCAAAACAGCACAGGCACTCATCAATACCAAGACCTTTCTACAGACTGTCAGCCTCACACGTACGCACAGAGACCTGTCAGCCTCACATGTATGCACAGAGACCTGTCAGCCTCACACGTACGCACAGAGACCTGTCAGCCTCACATGTATGCACAGAGAGACGTGTCAGCCTCACACATACGCACAGAGACCTGTCAGCCTCACACGTACGCACAGAGACCTGTCAGCCTCACACGTATGCACAGAGACCTGTCAGCCTCACACGTACACGCAGAGAGACGTGTCAGCCTCACACGTACACGCAGAGAGACGTGTCAGCCTCACACGTACGCACAGAGACCTGTCAGCCTCACACGTACGCGCAGAGACCTGTCAGCCTCACACGTATGCACAGAGACCTGTCAGCCTCACACGTACGCACAGAGAGACCTGTCAGCCTCACACGTACGCACAGAGACCTGTCAGCCTCACACGTACGCACAGAGACCTGTCAGCCTCACACGTATGCACAGAGACCTGTCAGCCTCACACGTACACGCAGAGAGACGTGTCAGCCTCACACGTACGCACAGAGACCTGTCAGCCTCACACGTACGCACAGAGACCTGTCAGCCTCACACGTATGCACAGAGACCTGTCAGCCTCACACGTACACGCAGAGAGACGTGTCAGCCTCACACGTACACGCAGAGAGACGTGTCAGCCTCACACGTACGCACAGAGACCTGTCAGCCTCACACGTACGCGCAGAGACCTGTCAGCCTCACACGTATGCACAGAGACCTGTCACCTTCACATGTACGCACAGAGAGACGTGTCAGCCTCACATGTATGCACAGAGAGACCTGTCAGCCTGACATGTACGCACAGAGACCTGTCAGCCTCACACGTACGCGCAGAGAGACGTGTCAGCCTCACACGTACGTACAGAGACCTGTCACCCTCACATGTACGCACAGAGAGACCTGTCAGCCTCACACGTACGCACAGAGAGACCTGTCAGCCTCACACGTACGCACAGAGACCTGTCAGCCTCACACGTACGCACAGAGACCTGTCACCCTCACATGTACGTACAGAGACCTGTCACCCTCACATGTACGTACAAAGACCTGTCACCCTCACACGTACGTACAGAGACCTGTCACCCTCACATGTACTCACAGAGAGACCTGTCAGTCTCACACATACGCACAGAGACCTGTCAGCCTCACACGTACGTACAGAGACCTGTCACCCTCACACGTACACACAGAGAGACCTGTCAACCTCACACGTACACACAGAGAGACCTGTCAGCCTCACACGTACGCACAGAAAGACCTGTCAGCCTCACATGTACACACAGAGAGACCTGTCAGCCTCACACGTACGCACAGAGACCTGTCAGCCTCACACGTACACACAGAGAGACCTGTCAGCCTCACATGTACACACAGAGAGACCTGTCAGCCTCACACGTACGCACAGAGAGACCTGTCAGCCTCACACGTACGCACAGAGAGACCTGTCAGCCTCACACGTACGCACAGAGAGACCTGTCAGCCTCACATGTACACACAGAGAGACCTGTCAGCCTCACACGTACACACAGAGAGACCTGTCAGCCTCACACGTACGCACAGAGAGACCTGTCGGCCTCACACGTACGCACAGAGACCTGTCATAGCCATTGTGCTCTCTTTAAAGGTGCATCATGGGACTTTTAGGCAGAAAATGACCAGACTGACATGCAGAGCTCAGTACCTGTGCGAAGCCCAGCAGCTTCCTGTTGGACAGCTCCAGGTGTCTGCGACTCAGCTCGGACCTCCTCAGCTGACAGTCTATGGACGAGAGCCTCCGGGTCAGCTCCACCACATCGTCCTGAGGAAGTCAGGCTTTATTTAATTACATTAACATGGCAAAAGAGAACGCGGCAACAATGCAAGGAAAAACCATACATCAGATTTGTAGGTGTTACACCGGGTCATAAGCTATAGGCTCCAGTCAAGAAGCTTTTAGATTTGGGTAGAGCCAAATTGGGGAAAAAGTGAACATTGAATGGATTTGTGGTGTCCCCGAACAACTCAAGCTGGTGCGCTTTGCGAGCCTGTTACCAAGTTTCTCGAAGCTCCACTATCGTCATAAGTTACAGAAGGCCTTCTACATGTGAGAATGTTCTAGTGAGCAAAATCAGGGCTATAATCCAGAAGGAGAAAAGGTATCATCACACCATAGCAGCAAGAGGGGAGAAAAGAAGTGTCAGATGAGTTGTTCAAGAGTCAAAGGACACACAACGAGCCAGAACTAAAATATGGTCATGTTCGTATGCTCTACCAGACTCTTTTTAACTTTTTAAAGGGTTGATTTAAAAAAGAAAGAAAAGCTGCGCAACATTTTGATGAGACCCGGAAAAGCTAGGAGACTATCGAGTGGTCAGATCAGAATGAACTCTTACTGTGCAAACCTCTTACTGTGAAGTTTGGCGACGGGAACACAAACAAAATACTGATTTGCTTTAGTTGTTATGTTTTGAGACGAGCTCTGATTGGCCAAAACGAGGCACGGTGGCGGTGCTATGATTTGATTATGATTTCATTCTTTCAGATTACCAATACTAATACGCTTCAAAGCTGCCTGTTGTAGCGTTGCACACCTTGCCTGCCTCTCCCGGTCTCTTGGAGGCCAGCTGGTCCTTCAGGTCTCGGATCTCGGCCTCTAACAGCCCGATGACCTCCTCGTAGTCCTGCTCAGCGCTGCTGCTCTGCCTCTGCTCCACGGCATGCAGCCGGGAGCGCAGCCGGGTGTTCTCCTCCACGGTCACACACGCCTTCTGCAACACAAGGGACACGGTCATACTCAGGTTCCAACAAAAATAAGTTTGACTTTATTCAGCCCGTCTGTCAGAGTGCATTTGTATTGCTGACGAAGCTTCAGCCACAAAGTACAGATGAAGACTGAAAGGGATTTTTCGATGTATATGTATACTGTACTGTATGCCACAAACCACTAATCACCGCTCACTTCTACTCACTAGTGTTCACCGAAACTCAGTGCTGCTCCCCTGCTCACCACTAACACCACTGTTCACTTGAATCAAACAAAAGCCTGCACTGAGGGCTTTACCTCGGACGTCTTCTGCAGCTCGTCCTCTAGGGTCTTCTTACGGTTCTCCATGTCCGTCAACGAGCTCTGCCAAAGATCCAAGTACAAATGGACTAATGTGACTAATGTGAACCTTGCCATTGGAAAATAAGGTTTATGGCTCTGGGCGCACCTTCAGCTGCCTCATCTGGCTGTGCAGCTGTCGCACCTCTGTCTGGAAGCTCTCCATCTCCTCCGAGCTGCAGCTGAACTCCGACTCATATGTCTGCACAAGAAAGTTCAGTCAAGGACAAGTTCAGGTAAAACAGGACACAGATTTGAGTGCAAGTACGAGTGCTCACTGGAGAGTGGAAGGCTGACGTGTCCATCAGACTGGCTGCTTCGTGGTAGGAGAACATGAAAGGTCCTGCTCCCATGCCCAGCTCTTCCAGCCTGTCCTGGAAAAGGCTCCGCGTAGCCTCCACAAAGTCTGAGGAACAAGTGCAAAGCTTTACTGAAGGACATGACTCCTCACGGCCCACCAGAGCTCTGCCTGACTAAAACAAGTCATACAACGTGAGAAGGATGGCATTTTGCACACAGTTGGAGACTATGAAAGCGGACTTTATTGATTGAAAGAGGTGATTAGCGTAAATTTGTTCTCACAGCTCTGTTTTGGCAGCTGTTCCTTCATATGTGCGTGCATGTACTTGTGTGCACGTGTATGTATTTGTACTTGCAGGTCCTGTACCTCCGTAAGACACAGTTCCCTGGGGGTCCGGACTCAGGACTTGTAAGAGCTTCTTCCTCTGCTCCTCAGCCACCTCTAACCCGAGGAACGTCAGCGCCTGCAAGGCATTCAGAAACCTCATTGTGTGCTCAAACAGGTTGTTCACAGGGGCTAACCGCGATTCACCACTACTCACCGTCACCGCTATTCACCTCTATTCGCCTCTATTCGCCTCTATTCGCCTCTATTCACCTCTATTCGCCTCTATTCGCTTATATTCTCCTCTATTCGCCTCTATTCACCTCTATTCACCAACTTTTCACCTCTATTAACCTCTCTTCACCTCTATTAACCTCTATTCGCCTCCATTCACCTCTATTCACCACTATTAACCTCTATTCACCTCTATTCACCTCTATTCACCACTATTAACCAACTTTTCACCTCTATTAACCGCTATTAAGCTCTCTTGACCTCTATTAACCTCTATTTGCCACCATTCACCTCTATTCACCACTATTAACCTCTATTCACCTCTATTCACATTCTATTCACCTCTATTCACCGCTATTCATCACCAACTTTTCACCTCTATTAACCTCTATTAAGCTCTCTTGACCTCTATTAACCTCTATTCGCCACCATTCACCTCTATTCACCACTATTAACCTCTATTCACCTCAATACACCTCGATTAACCTCTAATCACCTCTATTCACCTCTATTCACTCATTCCATACCTATCAAGGTTTGGATTTGAAAATACGGGTAATACATCCCACCAGCTCAACCAAGCTTCAAGATGTATATTCATAATAAACGAAACGAAATGAAAACGAAACGAAATGGGTCAAAATACGGTAGTTTCCCGGCCTAAACACATGCACTACTGCTCACCACTATTCACCACAGCTCGCCACAATTCACTTCTGCTTACCACTATTCACTAATGCTAACAGCTGTCCACTATTATTCACTACTATTCACCACTATCCACCACCCTCAGTGAAATGCCCAAATAATATCTTAGAATGTCAATATGCTGTGTAGCCATCAGTGTTTTCCAGCTCTGCCTTAAACCTCTTTGACATAGAATTCAGCAGAGTTTCACAGTTTCACAGACCACTGGACTGCTCTCCCACTCCTCGGCGATGACATCACAGACTTGGTGGATGTCAAAGACCTTGTGCTCCTCCAACCTCTGTTTTGGGATGGCCCACAGATGCTCAAATAAGGTTTAGATCGAGGGATATGCTTGGCCAGTCTAACACCTTTATCCTCAGCTTCTTGGTCAGGGCAGTGGTCGTCACGGAGGTGCATTATCATGTTGGAGTACACCCCTGTGGCCCATTTTCGGAAGGAAAGAGGGGGGTTCCATTCAGCCCCAGACCATGACACTCCCACCATCACACTTATACAAAAAGCAGGAGTGGATAGCTGGCCAGGCAACTTCACTGTTTGCATGAGGCACTTCTTTCTTCACTTCACCTGTTGCCATCACACATGCATTACATCATCTGAACAAAAAAGCAAACTGCTGATCCCCCACCCATTATTGAGACCCATGAATACCAAAATGTCCCATACTGGAGCAGAGCATGATCCCCTCCCTTTCGGGAACTGGGTCACAGAGATGCGCTCCAAAATGAGCATAACCCCAACGCACCTCCAAGACGACCACTGCCCTGCAGACATAGCAGAGGATAAAGGTGACACACTGGCTAATTTGTCCCTCGATCTAAACCCTACTGGACATCCACCAGGTCCGTGATGTCGTCACCGAGGAGTGAACAGAGCTCATGGCACATGATTTACACAAGATCAGCCCAGGACTCACCAGGTCCAGCTTGTCGGCCTTGAGTCGGATGTAGGGGTCCAGGGTGATCTTGGGCTTGCTACCAGTGGGTGACCTTTGATCCGTGGGTGACCTCTGACTTGAGCCTAAATGAAAAGACAAGAACAATGAAAACATTTCTGAAAGTCTTATTGAACGTTGACTCTGTGACTTTGACAGGTACTGGCACCAGTCACGATAAGAAAAAAGGTTCCCCTAAAGGGCCTAAACACTGGTGGTGAAGAGGAGGGGGGGGATGATGATTCTGCTGCCGAGGGGGCGGTAAGAAGAAGGGAATAGAGAGCATGAGTTTGAGAGGCTTGAGGTTGTGTTGGTCAGTGGAGCATGTGCTGGTGGTGATTAAAAAGGTATAACTGTGATTACAGATGAGAGCTGGGGGGGCTCAGTGCCAGGCCCACATATTAATTTGATGAGTACTGTCCCACATCTACTGCCTCCGCCGCACACACGGGTGGATTTACTCCTGGACACAAAGTGGGCATTATATTACATTACTAACTGAGTATTCATTCATTAGATTTGTTGAACTTGTGGTCCCCTGGTGTAGTCTTCTGTTGTCTCCATTGCTCATGGAAGGTCGGGGGTTTGAATCCCAGCTCCTGCATGTGCACACTGTCGTTGTGTCCTTGGGCAAGACACTTCACCCACCTTGACCCCAGTGTCTGTGTACATTGGTGTATGAATGAGAGTGTGAATGCGGTTCCTTGGTGCAATGCACTTTGGGTTACTCCATGACGCTCCAGGATTAATCGTTTTTTAGGCCTTTCTGGTAGGGTTTTACAGCTGATGGAACCATCTCCATGGTTACGCTACACATTCCATCCACATACCAAAAACCCTAAACACAATTGAACCTGGAGCGTCATAAAGGCCACCATGATGAAAACTAAAGGTGACATACTGGGTCACTGAAAGGTCAAATGTGCACATGCATCAAGTTTTTGCTCCTCAAAATAAATTACATAATGCAACCAACCGGCTTCAGCGGGTCACAAACCTTTCCCTGAAAAACACATTTTTCAATGTTTATTTGTTTGTTTCTCTTCTATGATTTGTGTTTCTGTTATGCCCCTCCTACAGGACGTCACCTGACCAACCGTGATCAGCTCTGTTACTGTTAGAGCAAACACAGACAGGCTCATCTGTTTAACAGGATTGACAGCTGCGATGACGTATGTATATCCGCGTTCTCCAGGACACTTGGCACGAGAGATTACCGACCGGGGGCGACGGTCAGCAGACACTGATCTAAAGTCAGGAGTGAGGAGGAGGCTGACGTTTCCCCATTTCCTGATTATATGGTGTTAATAAGAATAAGAATCCACAAATGATGAACCTGATCATTGACCTCTAAAATTGTAGCTGTTAAACTTTCCATCCTGCATTATATATGTAAGTACTTTATATCATAGTAAACTGCTGGATGACTGAGAGTGTTCACAAACACCATAGTGAGAGTGAGCCTTCTTTTTTGAGGGGGATCCACGTTTCCCTTTCCCTAACATAAGAAAACCTCCTCTATTGATCCTGCCCCTTGGGGAAACGCTACAGATGACGAAGAGAGAAACTCCTCAGTAGCCCTTAAAGAGTTTTGTTTCTATTACAAACAATGAAAGAAGAAGCCACTAGCTTAAAATGTTAGTTGTGTCCAAACTCATTCCTAGCTTTTCTTCAGAGGGACAAAGAAACAAAAACTTTTCCCCCATGAAAACTAGCCTGAGGTTTAAATTCATACAAATGTTTTATCAGTGGGAGAAAGTGTCTTTGAGGAGCTGGTAAGCGATTGAGGAGCCGACAGTGAGGAAGGAAGTGCAAAGTGCAGTTATTTCAAAGCAGAGTACAGTAGTTGAGATGATTCTGCTGCTGGGGATTTCATTTGGTCTTTAGAGTGGGGCCAGAACTTTTGGCAGAATCAAATCAAGCAGCCGTGATGGAGGACCTGTGTTCTTTTGTCGGCTCTCAGCTTTGGAAGCAGTTAGAGAGTCCTTATGGACAGGCAGGAGGTACAACAACAATCACTCAAACATGGTATGGTATTGTATCATATCATCCTAAAGTCCGGTGAACTTGACGGGGACATGAATGACACAGCGGTAGATGTGGTGGAGCCGAAAGGTGACACACAAAGCGCAGGCATCTGCCACAGTTAGCAACCAGCTCCACCAATCAGATCCCCGGAGCGCCGTGGCCCGGCACCTAGGAAATAACCTTGTGGCTAATCCCGGGCCAATAGGATTATGCCGAGCTGCAGCGCGGCCACGGCGCCGGGGTCTGCGCGTCTGTTCATATCTGCGAGTCTCCGGGGGAATCTCGTTAAAGCATAACCTCTGGAGTTCAAACGTCCCGGCACACGCTGTTCTGACGGGACAGTTAAGAACCACGGGTCGAGAGACACTTGGGAAAAAAATATTCTGTTTCTCATTTTGCACTCAGTTTTCTCAATTGCTGGTGTGCTTGTTGAGCTTTAACCCAAAAAACAAGGTGAAATGATCATTTTTATACGCAGATGTAATGCTGGTGGCAGTGGGGCAGTAACCGTAGGGCCCGGGTCAATCCCTGGGCCTGACTGTGTAGGGGCGCTCCGGCTACCCCCAAGACTAAAAACAAATAAATGGAGATTATGTGGCGGGAAAGGCGCCGCAGAGGGTCACTCTGTGGTCCTGATGCAGGATGATGACACTGATGTGAGTGTGGACAGAGGCAGTACCTGAGATGTGAATATCCGGGGGACAGATGTCAGGGGACGGGGAGGACACCTGAGACGGCTCCTCGGCGCAGATCTGAAACAGCCACATTTAAACATTTACTTTGTATCTGAGATTGACTTTGTGGTAACAAGTACTACAGGGAGGTCACATTCAAAAACACAACATGGACAATAAAAAAATAAATGCTTTTTTAAATAAATTCCAGTAAACAGAGGAATTATAGAAAATTGGGATATTTAAAGCAAATTGTGAATCCTGCCAAAGGATGATTTTTTAACCATATATTTTGTATTTTTGACAATTATATGGAGCAAAAGAATAGTTTGTAATGTAATGCCCGTTGTTACTGTTCAATGACCTTTAATGCTTTTGAATTCCCAGTGTACATGTTTTATTTTTGCCTAAATTAACAATTTCTAAATAATGGATAGACCCAGGTTTAATTCTTATACATATTAGTTATGAAGATTTGCTTGGAGGGATTTGGGATCACATTTAGTTTTTTAATAAGTTATTTATTTATTGATTCAATTCAAATTTCGATTATTTTTTTTCCTCTTGGCAGAGCTCAGTAAATCAGACAGGAATAAAATATTAAATCATCCCTGTGAACAAAAACAAAACTTTCCAATATTGTTAAGACCGGTACTGTTTGGATTGGAGATTTGATTTGATTTATTGGGTAGAATTCTATGCAGTGTGGCTTTAAGGTGAAATCCATGTTTTCACCTTAAAGGGATATTTCCGGATTTTGACATAGGGCCTCGATAGAGTAATTTTAACCATTTAGCATTTAAAATACCTTATATTTGAGCAGCATCAGCTTTGTGGTTGTATAAGCTACGCGGCGGCGGAGTGATCTGCTAGAAAATAGTCCCTCAAAATGTGATCATTCATGTGATGCAGGTCAGTTATATTCCAAACATGATTCTATTACCACAGACATTTATATGGTTAGTCTGGCGTTATAAGAGATTTGCCTCAGGTGCTCTGTGGAGCGGGTCACACTGTTTTTAATGCAGGCTAGCTGATACCATAGAAATGTGCTAGCCTAGCACTAGCCTAGCGCCTCGTAACTCTTCAAATATAAGAACTGCATGAATTACCCCCCAAAAAATGTCCATAAATTAGCAACAACATAACTAGGAAATGAGGCCCTATGTCAAAAATCCTGAAGTATCCCTTTAAAGCCACAAGAAGTGCATTTCAGACTTTTTGACCACTGCTTAAAGGTCATGTGACAAACTCCGAGGTCGTCGTGCGAATGGACTTGTCGGAGTTTTAATGAAGACAACCTCCTTTCAACACGTCAGGAAGTGTCCGTGTAACATTGAAGGCTTTCATCAGAGACTGAGATCAAAGTAGAGGCGCTCCTGACCTCGGGCGAGCGGATGTGCACTTTGAGGCGTCCCGCGGCCCGCTGGACTCCGTTGTGCAGGGACGCGCTGCTGGGAAACAGGCCTTTCCCCGGGATGAAGGCGACCTCCACCGCGCTGTCCTGGCTGAGAGCACACACATGTCAGCATGACCATTTCAGAGCCCAAATCGCCTTCACTAATTGGCTAACATCATCGAAACAAGGCAGCTCTGGGTTTAAGCCTCTTTTTGTTTCTTCATGTTCATCAACGCAGAGACACACACAGTCGTTTGCTGTAAATTGCGGACTTAAAAAAAACGGACTGTAAGTTTTATGGGAATAAGGGAAAAAAGAACTTTAAATGTGTGGGTTTATTTGACATCAGATACAAAGATTTTTGGTGAGGAATATGTCTAATCAAACCTAAACGTTGCCTTGCTTTAGTGGTGGTAAATAACATAACATAACAACATATGGTAGAATCTACACAATTATCTCGGTCCATTTGACAGAACATGTCTCTTCAAAGGCCGGTTTCTCTCACTCTGGGTACAATGTCTGCTCTTGTCCCTAACTTTACGATTTCCTCATGTTTATATTAATGTACAGCAAACATGTGTTCCCGCTCCTCTGCAGTGTCTGGCCTTAACCAGCCTTAATGTCCTGACCCTAAAGGCCTATTCATCCTCCACAAGACGCTCTCGCACGTTCTCGCACCCAGAGCTGCGAGAACAAAATGACGTCATCTTTTGGTTCTCGCAGCTCCTGTTCGGCAGCTCTCGCTGACACTTCGACCCAGCAGAACTTTGCTCGGCAGGGCTGCGAGAACTCTGGCTGTGATTGGCTGGATTTTTAGTGGGTGGGGTTATTTTGGCGGAATCGGGAAGCGAGAATCCAATGGCTGTTTCCCAGTTGCCAGGATCCTCGGCGTCTCGACCACTTCGGACGTCATTCGCGTCATCACAGCGCCGCCAAGTGGTTCCATTTCACCTGGACCACTCGCCCCCTCGCAGCTCCACTCCTCCGTTTGGCTCATTTACGAAGGATACAGCAGTGGATCCTCCACTGCCTCGGAGAGCTGAAATTACCCATGATGCACTGCAACATAGTTTCTTTTTTCTTTTCTCGCAAAACTTTATTAGTTTGAACTCACTTTAAAAAAGTTTTGTTCCACATAAACAGTTTCCTGGCCTCTGTTATTCATAAAACAGTTGTTTTAGTAAGCATAGATTGACATTTGATTATATGATTTGACACGTGACCTGACGCAGCCGCTCGCTCCGGAGGCCATTCCATTTGAGCTCAGAGGCGGCGGAGGGAGGACACTCTGCTCCGTTTTGGAGGAGCCGCCACTGAGGACGTCAACGAAGGGGCCAAACGGAGGACGGATCCTCGCAATTGAGAAACAGCCAATGTTTACGTCCTAACACCGGTGTGGAAAACGGGAGACAACATGGATAGTTTTGAGGCCCCGCTCGCGGCAGTAAAATACCTCGCTGAAGGATTACAAGGACACGCACATGGCAACAAAGTCCTGGGGAGAAACACGTGGACGTTTTGGGCGAGGACGAAGAGGAAACAGAAGAGCCTGGCGCTACCTGCGTGAAAGAGGCGAGTGATAAAGAACAAAGTGGTTCAGGCCCGTGGACAGAGGAATACCGAGCTTGTACATCTTAGACCAGACCAAACTCATTTGCCCTGGGAGACCCTACCAGGATCATGCGGGTGCTCAAACCCTCAAACCCTCTATTAAGTCATTTATGATTTAGCACCTTTTTATTGTTTGCTATAATATAACTTAAGATAGACTGTAGATTACCTATCTGCACATGTTTAAGCTTCAAGAGGTTTCCAATCAGCCAAACACTTGCTGAGCTTCTAAATGTGAAATTACAGACTTAGACAATTTGTTTTTTTGTAATTAATCCCATTTTGGTTCAGGGCATCAGTGACCTTTCAGGAGTCAGGTCCAGTTTCTGTCTGTGAGCCTTTTAAAGAAATGCAAAATGTACAACAAATGTCATTTAAATTTAGTGTAGAAACGAAGGCCCAACCAGGGACTGGAGCTGATCATGAGCACCAGCAAAAAGCATCAGCTTCAAACTGTTTTTTACTGTTTTCATGTTCAATGACCCTGTCATATAATAAATACATACATGAATGTGTCGATTCGGACAGTCTCCTAAAGCCATTTACCAGACTCTGTGTCTGAGATCAGCTCAGTGAGATTCACCTCATGTTTTTGTTTGTTTGTGTGTTTAGTCTTTTGTGTTATTTGTCTAAATTGTTTGTCTTGTCAATGTCCCTTGTCTTATGTGTAATAAAGAAAAAGCGTTGTATGTAAATTGAAGGGGAATGTACATTTTGTTTTTCTTTCCCCTCCCCCTATTGTACAGGGGACATTGTTTACTCTTGGCTATTACTTGGATGGAGGACCAGTTGTCTGTTTGCCCTGCCATTGTGCTATTTTTTACAGTAAAAAAAAGAGATTCACCTCATGTAAATAATATGGAGTCTCAGGCCTGTTTGTGACCGACAGTTAGAGAACTGATGGGGCTTATATTTTTTACTGTCAATGTTGCTGTAATTATTTGCAGTATTTTAATGCATTTCCATATTCTCTGTTTTTAACTATGGATCATGTGTATCGCACATGTGTCCTTAAAGAACAACTAACCCCAAAATCAACTTTTTTTTCTAGCTAAGTTGTATAAATGGGTATCTTATAGTGTTGTCTACATGTATCTGTCACTATTTTAATTATTTAGTGCATATTTGTTGAAATCCTGTCTTTGTGTCCAAAACCGTCTGTGTGGCGCCATCTGCACCTTATCGAGTGCATTACATGCTTTACTGTTAGTCACCTTCGTGATTAGCTCTGAGCGGGGCGCTTACGTCAGCAGGAGGGCGCCGACGTCAGCGGCCTCTCTTCTGTGGAGTATAAAAGCAGCCCACTCCGCACACGCCCCCGCAGCGAGTTGGAGTTTGGAATAGCGAGTGTCTTTATATCGATTTTCAGGTTTGCGATTTATTAGCGTAGCTTTTAGTTAGATTTATTACATAGCTTTTAGTTAGATTTATTAGCATAGCTTTTAGTTAGATTTATTAGCATAGCTTTTAGTTAGATTTATTAGCTTGTCGTAGTTTAGATAGTTATTAGATTTAGTTGTAGTTTAGTCTTAGTGAGAGATTAGTAGCATTTAGCATAAGAATTAGCTAGGTTAGCTGTATTTAGTGTTCTGTATTGTGTAATATTAGGTGTAGTGTTGTAGTCTTGTTTGTTAGGATGGGGAGAAAGTGTAGTGTTGTAGGTTGTCATAGTTCTGTAGGTTTACATTACTTTCCTCAGGACTTAGAAATTAGGCGCCAGTGGCTGCGCGCAATTGGCCTGGGGGAAAACTGCGAACTCCCGCCTCGTGCTGGAGTTTGCAACCAACATTTTGCTTGCGATTCCTTCGCCAACTCCTTGGAGTTTGAGCTGGGCTACAGTAAGGTTCTTCGTTTGAAGAATGAGGCAGTCCCCACCCTTGCTCTTCCACGACTGAGCCCACCGACACTGCTGCCCCGCCAGCAGGACGATTTCAGGCGCCAATCTGAGGTGAGTGAGAATAACAACCTAAAACTGCTACTAATGTCATGTAAGTAGAATTTCGATAGTGCACGTTGAAATAGATTGTAGTAGTGTCTCAAACAATGCGGGATCTGGCGTGTAAATAAACTATGCACTGGGTGAGGCTTGTGGCTGCGTGTGCTCCAAGCGGTGCGCCCCGCACTCGTTCACTTGACTTGGGCAGAGAAACAGCAGTCTGCATCCATCAGCTGCCTGGCAACTCTCTAACCCCGCTCAAACAGAGAGCAATGAACCGCATGAGACGGTGAGCTGACAGTTACACCGCTGTATATTATGACATGTGAACTTTTATAGCCTTTTGTAGCTAGCGGGAGTGGCTAATGCATCAGTCTGCACAACAAAGTTACGCTGAGACCGCGCGTAATTGTGCTTGAGACTGAGCACCAAACTAGTCTACATTTTCGCGATGACAGTAGCTTTCATATTTGACAGCAGCTGCGCAAAACGTGAGTGCATCTACAAGCTAACCTATAAAGCTAACGGATAGCTATCATTTAATGTGTGGCTAAACTGACCGGGCAGGTGCCCGTGGCTCCGCGCGCGCTCGTGTGATATGTGATCGTGGTCAGTGAGGGGCGAGAGGGCTGACCACTCCAGGTGGACCGTATGGTTATTGGGTGCTCAGGTGCTGGGATCCATATGTTGGCTTACGTTCACTAATCTGCATTAGACAACAATTAAATGCACTAAGGAAATGTAACACATTACCCTTCTTCTGTAGTGTACATTTTAAAAATAATATGTATTTTTACGTTTTCAGCCAGTGACCAGAGAATTTGGCTGCCAGACTGATCCAGTCATTGTAAGGCATGCAAGTGTCCAGGCCAATGTGAAGCCGAGCAGGCGAAGCAAAGGTGAAATCTCTTTTTATTGTTTATACAGTCATTTTATTTCTAAAAACACTCTGTTTTGTGTAAATGATAATTACGGCCATTTTTAACATGTTTGTTTATTTTGTTTGTGTTTTGTACAGCTACTCAAGCCCGGACCGCTTACACAAGCGTCGGTTGTGGTACTGAGGACCTGATGGAAATCCCTCTTCCTGACAGTCCCAGAGCAGCCTCTACACCTTTAAAAAGGAGAAGGTGTGAGGTGTCAGCGTCTGACCCCAGCTTCCACATCGATGACAGTGCCAGCACTGTGAACTGTTCAAGGTAAAAAGGAAATCTAGCTTTTTAATAGAAAAAATATATACAGCGTCCTGGTTTTTTGAGGGATGAAATATCCTTTATTTTATATAGCATTCCCACTGAAGTCCCTCCACACAAGGACAAAAAATATATTGTTCACGAGGACCAACTGCTGGAGCTGTTCAGGCGCTGTCCTGTCTGCACTGGTCGTTGTGCTGTGGACACCATCACAATCGGCACACTGCTTCGGGTCACTCAACAGTGTCCTCGCTGTGAGTTCTCCAATCAGTGGTCCAGTCAGCCCATGGTGAACAACATCCCAGCTGGAAACCTACAGCTGTGTGCTGCTGTGCTGTTCACCGGCTCATCCTTTAGCCAGATTTCAAAGGTACAGCACAAATTATTTTGTTTGGATTTTGTTTCCATCTATTATCAGTTGATAACCTATTTTTTCCTTTTATAGTTCTTGAGGGCCTTCAATATTCAGGGACTGTCAGAGCAGTGCTTCTACAGGCATCAGGCAAAGCTCCTCATCCCTACGGTCAACTGGCAGTGGAAGCTGGAGCAGGAGGACCTCATCAGGGAGGCTCTTGAAAGCGGCTCTGTGTCACTGGGTGGGGACATGCGGGCAGATTCACCTGGTAAATACATTTCATTAACATTTATCAGAAGTAAAAGTCAGCTAACGTACAACTTGCATTCGTGTAGGACATTCGGCCAAATATGGCAGTTACACGATGATGAATCTCAGTAATAACAAAGTCATTGACATCCAGCTAGTCCAGGTAATGGAATTCAAGGAATGTTTCAATATGTAATTTGGGATCACTCTGTGCATTTCAGCACCTAATTTATTTTTTTGTCTTATTAGAGCAATGAGGTTGGAAACAGCGTGCGCATGGAGAAGGAGGGCTTTGTGCGTAGTCTGACCATGCTGGAAGAGAGGGGTGTCAATGTGGAGGCCATTGTGACGGACCGACACACCGGCGTTCAGAAGTTTTTAAGGGAGGAAAAGAAGGAAATCAGGCACTACTTTGACCCATGGCACATGGGAAAGGGTATGCATTTGGGGAATGCTGTGTAATATTATGGTTATTCTGCATTTAGTAAATATGTATTTTAAACTCTAGGAATTGGGAAAAAAATTGATGAGCTCGCAAAGAGAAAGAGCACCCAGGACGCTGGCCAGTGGAGAAAAAGCGTGGTAAATCACCTCTATTGGGCAGCTTCGACTTCCTCCTCGGGACAAGAGGCTGTCGCTAAGTGGACGTCTGTGGCCAACCACATGCAGAATGTGCACACGCACGACAATGCCCTGTTCCCTCGGTGCCTACACGGGCCTCTGGTTGGGGAAGGGTCAAGAGTGTGGCTCAAACCAAGTAAGTTTTGCATTTGTTATCAGTAATACTGGCCCTTTACTCATTGTATTTTATGTACATTTCAAAAATGTAAGGTTGGCATTGTCATTCGAAACAAAAACTGCTTTACAATTATGTCATGGTAATTTACTCTGTAGGCACAGCAGCATGTGAGAGGCTCAGTGACATTGTGTTGGCTCCACGCTTTGTGAAGGATGTGGAGAAAATCAGCCCGGTGTACCACACGTCAACCCTTGAGGCCTTCCACAGCCTGATAATTAGGTTCTCCCCCAAAAGTGCAGGCTTCTCCTTCAGAGGAATGTTAGCAAGGTAATACATACATACATTTAAAAAAAAAAAATGTTGTGTGAATCTGTACCTAAAAATGTTGTAGGTTGCAAATTGCTGCCCTGCACTACAATGAAAATGCTACAAGGTCACATGCTACAACACTTGAAGGTGTACTGCGGTATGCGATAGTGTACCCAAAGTACAAACGTGGCGACTACACCGTGCGAGCCTTGAAGACCAGAGCTACCTCAGGTATGTCACATTAAAAACAACACAACCAATGCTTTTACAAAGACAAATGTTTTGTGCTTTGTTTACAGTCTACATTGACCAACTAATGGCCCTGCTGTTTGAAAGTGTGGTTGAGGATCCTCTCCCATACCAGGAGCACACAGACAAAGTACCTGTGCCTGAACCACTCTGTGCCCAGTATGAGAGGCCAGACAAGCAGGAGGCTGTGAGCAGGCACAGGTCCAGATTTTTCAAGAGGACATAAGGTGAGCATGTTAAGTTTTGGCTTGATTATTTTGTGTGGCAAATATAATACGTAGATTACATAGCTAGTTTATAATGCTAGGCTATAGTGCTAGTTTAGCAAATGTAGAATAAGTAAGGATTAAACAACAAGAAGCTGTGTATTACACAGGTTTACTGCACAACGCAGAGTCAGTTTTTTCAGATGATTTATCTAAAGCGACTTCCACAACAATAGTAGCTTAATTTTTAATCATTACTGTGGAAATTGCTGCAGTGGAGTGATATAGAAGATGATTTTCAGACGAACTGTGCGATTACAGGGAAATAATGCACCAGTTACCATTAGAATTCTCAGATGATTATGGATTGACTGTGGAATATGCATTATTATATTTTCAGACTGGCCTGGCAGTATGGAACACAATCTTTTCAGAATGCAGACTGTGTTGCCTGAGAGAAGTGGCTAACCATGAACCAAAGTCCAGTGGATGAAAAAAGCCCGTGTATGAGTGGTTTTCTGGATTTTCCAGCTTGAGGTGTGTGCAAGACAGGACTGGCCACTCATTTGAACTGTCATAAGTACCTGTAGGTGAGCACATCACAATATTGCTCAACTCGCATTAAAATTCTAACAAATGTAGCATAGGAGTATTGTATTTTACACCAGTAAGTGGGAGAATCGTTTTTAGTGTTGACCAATAAATGCATTTGTTGACACCTATCATTTTGTTTATATTACTATTTCCCCAAGTGGTTTATATTTCTTCTCATTGAAAACAGTTTTTTGCCTTATTGAGGACTATATTTTAAATGTAAATTAGAATGATGCTAACACATCTTGCACGCAAAAATGTATGCTGAGTTGTAACAGACTTTTCTTGTCCATGCAGAGTCAGAGGTGGAGAAAGAGGTGGAGAAAATGCATGCAAACCATTCTTCATGTCCACTGTATGTATCGGATCACACGGTGATGCATTTGATGAGTATATTGATGACAGACTTCCCTTTTAAAGTAATTCATGTCTTAGTGTGTGTTTTTTTTTTTATAACATTTCAATTCACATTTTCAGACGACCTCTCTATCGGGCAAAGAAAGAATGTTTCTGGAAATGGAGGCACATTGGACAAGGACAGTCGCCAACCACATATAGAACGATGGGAGTAAACATTGCAATATGAAGAATTCTATAAGCTGACATGCCACTGGACAACATAGTAGATGAAATCAATGTTCCATGCAAGATTTAATTGTAGACACTGATCAGCAATCCAAGAACAAAATGAAGCCTTTAGCTGTTTCTGTCAGATATTTCACAGGATGGTTTGGTGAGGTAGAACCAGCACCACTTTGTCTCTAGAAGCTGAAAACTTAATGGTGCATGTGTAATTATTTTAGTTGGTATTGCTGGATTGCAGGTTCTATAATGTGATGTCACACTCCCCAGTGGGGAGGCAGGAGCCAGTTTTTCATATTAACTGCATTACACTTTCACAAGTTGCAGCCAAAAAAATAAATGTATGAATTACAAAAATGATCACTAATTTCAGTCACTGGGTCCATTATCTTTCTTATACAAGACCAAACATTTCCTCAAAAATGAAATAATTGTACCTCTATATAACATTATAGGCCTTTAGAACACTAACCTGCAACCCAACAACTGTATAGCCATAAGAATCAACTTTGTCTCCCGTGCATTGAGAAGACCTGCATGTATGCATGCATGCAGCATACTGTACATGAGCTACTGCTACTTGGTTAATTTAAGCCATCCTGTAGCTCAACTGTGGATGCAAGAATTCAGCTTTACTGCTATGTTTTTAATGCCTTTCCCCCTCAAAACTGTAATTATATCAATCTAAAAGGCGTATCAAAGTTTGATGGATGATCGAGCCACATTTAAAAATTCAGTTCAGTGTGTTCTAGTTCTGATTCCATAAATTAAGTATTAAACAGTCAAGTTCGATATTGTATGGCAAGTATTAATTTAAATTGTATTTGTTCAATTTGTTTATTGCACACATCTAGGTAGACTAAGTGAATAGAGTACCACATGCAGCTTGATCCTCAAATGAAATATAAACTGTCATTATTGATTGATTGATATTGTCGTTGTAAGGTTAACAAAAGAAAAATTGCATTGGGTAATTGCAATGTTGTAAAAGCCAGGAAGTACAAAATTAAGTAAGAAAACTTACCAAAAAAATAAGATCTATCATTTTCACTATTTCAACTAAATAAGCATACATGTAAAGACTTTATTATAGCCTTTACTCATCATTTAGTGGTAGTTCAGTGCGTGTGTAACATTGGTTAAACCTGTAATTCACTAAATGTAGTAATAATAGAAATGACTCTGTGGACCCAAGAGCCTAATGTTACAGACCCTTAGTTAAGCCTTTAGATAAACATGGATGATTTATCTGCTTTATCTTCAATGACCAACCGAAAACTATTTTTAGGACAGTGTTCTTGCACAATATTTTTTTTTTTATGTGACATGTTTTGTGCACTTTGCTGTGAGAGAAATAAAATAAAGCTTTGTAATACATATAATCAAGTCTCTATACCTCACACATTCTCTGCTTGTGACACTGAGATACATCTGCAATGCTTATGTAGACCACAGTGAAAAGTCTACATCTAAAATAGATCGGTAGATTCTGAAAGCAGCCAGGACAGTTACGTTTGGTCCCTTAGCTGCGATGCTAACATCGATCTAGCTCAATGCTAAGCCGTTAGCTTTGTAAATGACAGCGGAATCACTAATAAAATAACCCCGCGCCTCAGAGCAGTCTCGGGTACAAGGCCGCTGTCTGCCACGATGCCTGTCCTGTGTAAAGAGAGCTGTAGAGCTGTCTCACCATGTTGCTAAATAAGTTAGCTCGCTGTGCTCGAACTTTGTTTACGAGGAGCGTTGCGAGTGCATCGTTAGTCAAATGACTCAGGCCTGTCAATCAGACCCCGAAACCCCTCCCACCCCTCACCCCTCCCGCGTGCCCCTTAGTCCTCCAGGCAACGCCCCTTTTCTGTTGAGATTTTCAAATCTGACACTCTCAGGCTGAGCCTCTGGAAGGGGGGGTTAGATACCCTTTAATAAAGATTAAATTCATTGACATGATAATGTAGCTCTGAGAGAAGTTGTGACGCTTTTAAACACTAATACAATGTGTTTACTTTGCAATGTCCTAAAGGTAAATATGGTTAAGGTGTTTTTTGTCCTGTAACTTTTCCAGCACATGCTAAGCTGAACAACTGAAGTTTCTCCCTCACGTTCTGACGCCTCCACCTGTTTCAGAAGCTTCTCTCTCACAGTCGCTGCTTTTTGTCCGTTTCTCTGTTGAAAAAAGTTGATATGTCTGATGTTGACATTCTCGCGTCCACAGCAGCATTGGCGCTACCGCGCGGTGCATCATGGGAAATGTAGTTCTAACGTGTTTAATGCAATTTACCGGCAGGCCGCATATAATATAAAGAAGTAATTGTCTCGCGGGCCGCAAAAAAATACCTTGCGGGTGGCATGTCTGAGACGCCTGCCTTAGACGCTTCATCAAACACCGAGAAACGTCGACAAACATGTTCAGTGAAGGTTCTTAGATGGACAAACCGGTACTGAGCTACACAGTCAAACAACATGATTTTACCGAGTGACACGGAGGTGAGCTTTTAACGTTAATGTTTTCTAACATAATAAACCAGCGGAGATGTGGCTAAACATGAAGTCAATCTTCAAAATGTTTGCAATACCGTGACTGATACATGTTATAATAGTGTGAAGACAAATGGCTCGTTTTATTTCGGTCATTCCTTGTTGGTTTTGGCTGCGGAAAAAGTGGGCGTGGCAGTTCAGCAGCAACACGTCTTGTGGAGAATAGAATGTCAGAGCCCAGACCAACTTTGTTCTTTTTGCCTCAAGAACAAGAACAAAGTTCTAGCGTCTTGTGGAGTATGAAGAGATGAAGAGGCCGTAACCCTTCCATTGACCTGCACTAATAAGTGAGCACAGTGGTGCACTGACCCGGCTTTGACCCTGCTCAGCATGCTCTTGGCCTCCTCGTGGGTCACTCCGATCAGGGACTCCTTGTTGATGGCGATGAGCTGGTCTCCGGGGCGGAGACGTCCGTCCTGCACACATGCACACGCACACACACACACACACACACACACACACACACACACACACACACACACACACACACACACACACACACACACACACACACACACACACACACACACACACACACACACACACACACACACACACACACACACACACACACACACACACACACACACACACACACAGGCTCTTATTGGTATCGGTTTGTTTGATGCACCATCATTACAACTTCAGTCACGAGCATGAAGCACAGCACACTGTTCTTTTCTTTAACACAGTTTGAACATGACACTATCCTCTACTTTTTAAAGCCCACAATCCATCATCTCATCTAACCCGTTCTGAGTAATAATGTTTTGTTCATCAAGGTGTCATTTATTGGTTGGTAGATAAAAATGAAAGCTTGAATTCACAGTTCTATCATTGTCAGCCCCAAAGGATTAAATGCTGGATGTCCACTTTAATGTTATTATGGAATTACTGCATGTTCACTGCATGACAAGGCTTACATTTATTAATACCATTTTTATTTTGACTTCCCACTGAGGCAGTATTATATCAAGGTAACATGTGAAATTTGTCGCAAGCTTAATCAATCTAAGTAAGTGATGCACTTTTGGAGTCAGAGTACACGGTGTGCCGCAGCAGGGCTTTAGCTCTGTTATGCTCCTTCTGCTTGTGACAGAAATCCTGACGACTTAATCCCTCTGACTCAGCCCCAAGTGCACAGCCACATGTGGAATATCTCCCACAGAACACAACCGTGCCTGTTTCCATAGCAACAACTGGGTCTGTTACCATAGGAACAGCTCTATCTGCGACCAATGGAACAACATATTTGTTGCTATAGGAACAAGATATCTTCTACCATAGAAACAACATATCTGTTACCATAGGAACAACTGTCTCTGGCCTGTTAAACTGCTGCCTCAGCTCTAACAACTGTTAGCCCCCCCAAAAAAAACCCCTACTCTTCACAATAACATGTTTAATTATTGCACTGATTCAGTGTTTCTCCCTAGATTTATTTGGGAAATTGTAATTTCTGAAAATACATTTTATCACGTTGGTGCGACAGTATCTCCACATCAGCTCCTTCAAAGTTTTGTCGTCATGGCGACTTGTAAACAGGAAGCAACCTCCCTCTGTCTGTTGTTCTGGCTAATGGACGTTCACTGGAGAATAACAACAGATTTACTGCTAAGCTCATCCCTGAAGACGCTGAAAGACTGTTGTGGAGCGGAGGGAGCTGCGCAGGAGGAAGAGGAAGGAGGAGTAGACCAGTGCAGGACACCACGCTCTGAAACAGCGACAAACCCCGGAGGCGCTGCACCGTTTCAGAGGATCAGAGGAGACTGAAGGCAGCCAGGTTTCCTCTACCTCCAGAAACATGCTGGTCAGGCTGACCCACAGCAGCGGCAGCGCGGCTCAGTCACAGCGGCTCAGGACTAACACCTGAACACTATTTCGCTGTACAGTTGTACAATGACAATAAAGCACTTACTTACTTGGATTTCATATTTTGGGTTTTTTTCAGGGGGATTTTTAAATACCTAATTTCTAACCTAGTGTCTATTGAGTTTTGAATTTCAAAAAACACAGCAAAATGTAATTTTCTTTATGCAGATTATATTAATAAACAGCTTATCGAAAACGTCTTACATACATGTAAACCTAGCTCGAGCCATTATTAACATTTTGTCGCAGAAAATGTAGGGAATCTAAATAGATTTTTACCTCTATTCCCCTGCAGTGAACAGAGTTTAGATGAAAGTGCATTTTAGCTCCGATGTGTTTTCCCTTCAGCACTTCCTGCTGTGAGCACATGTTTCTCTCTGAATACAGGAGCTGCATTAACACTGTAGTGGATCACAGCGGCCTCAGTGAGCTGCTCCAACACACAGCGCTGTTACCAAAGAGAACTTTGTCTTGAGCTGGTTTTTGTTACCATAGGACAACCATCTATTACATCTGTTACCACGGGAACAACTGTGGGGGAGATGGGAGAGAGTCAAACCCTGAGCAGACCTGTTGGATAGAAAAGCTCCACTGCAGTGTTTGGAGTACGTTTGGAGTACGGGGGCTGAGGCGTGGAGGAGGGGATTGGAGACAGCTCAAAGGAACGGCTCTGTGTTCATGTGGCTGTGCTCCTGTCGGGACAACACCCCTCCATCACATCGAATCCTCTCGTCTGCACTACCAGCAGCGCCTTTTCGCCAACAAGAAAATGACCACGATGTATAATGGGCGTCTGAGTTCGAACAAACATTTAAGGCTCTGTATCTCTTCCAGAGAATGGACAGGGAATAGATGTTTATTCAAAGATGTTAAAAAGCAGTAGCTTGGCCTCTCTTAACCAGCAGGAGCCAGGCTGATGTTACAGTGGCAATAACATTAGCACATCAGCTGATTGGATCGAGCGTTCCTCGTTTTAGCCAATCACGGGCAAGTCGGATTCAATTTTCTAAGCGGGATAATCTTTATCTTTATCACTCAAATGTGAAAGACTTTAGAAAGTCCATTCCTATATTTACAATCACTTCGTCTGTTGATTTGGGAGAGGACATGTTTAATGCCATATTTCTTGTTAGAGTCAATGTCTTGTGTGAGTCGTCATGTTGGACGGATCATGCATGTCTCTGATTGGTTCGTCAGTTGGTCATGCCATTTAGAAGTCAAGGGAATAACTATGACACGTCTTTGTAAAGAATGGTGAAAGTGTGTAGTAAAGCTCGCCAGGTTAGCAGGTACAGTGAGAACCATATGTTTACATGCACTTCATAAAAAGACACATTTGCATTTTTTTCTCACTGTCCGACATAAAAAGACTATTAACTTTTATTTTTCTTTCAATTAGAATTTTAAAAATAATTTATATTTGTCAAATTCCAGAAGAATGAGAGATAGAATTTTATACACATTTTTTAAATTACTTTTACAAAATCAAAAGTTTACATACATTTCATTAATATTTGGTAGAACTGCCTTTAAACTGTATAATTTGGGTCAAACGTTTAGGATTTCCTTCCACAAGCTTCTCACAATAGTTGGAGGAATTTTGGACCATTCGTCCAAACAGAACTGGTGTAACTGAGACACATTTGTAGTCGCCTTGTCTGCCTATGCCTTTTCAGCTCTGCCCAAACATTTTCAACTGGACTGAGATCAGGACTTTGTGACGACCACTTCAAAACATTGACTTTGTTTTCCTAAAGACACTTTGTGACCAGTTTGACAGATGTCTTGAGATGTTGCTCCAATATTTCCACATAGAGTTCTTTCTTCTTGATGTCAGTGCTTGTTTCACTCTGGATAATGTCAAATTCTGAACATTTCCATCATTGTTTTAACCAATGAACCTGAACCTTCAAGTGTCTGGAAATTACACCAAGGATGAACCAAGGTCATGACATCGTCATCTGGGCTTTCCCAAGTTGTTTAAAGGTAAAGTGATGTAAATTTCTGACTTTGTAAAAAGTAATACATTTTTTTTTTGAAAAAAAGAAAAAGTAGAAAATTCTAGTTGACTTAAGGAAAATAAAGTTAATTCTGGTTTCATGTCGGACAGTGAGGAAAAATGCAAATGTGTGTTTTTATGAAGTGTATCTCACTGTGTATGGAATGTTCCACACCGTTTGTCTCTACATTGTTTTTCACAAATGTCAGTCTATGACAGGGGTATTGACACAAATGAATATCTCGATTTTTTGTTTTTCTATATATCGATATCGATATTCAGACGATACCTTTGCAATCCTTCAAAGAAATGTGTGCAAACTTGCAAAGAAGGTTCGGTTGGTCTTTTGACCTGTTATAGTGTAGAATTAGTAGTACATGAAGATAGGAGACATTACTGATTTAAACATTAGGGCGATATGAACAAAAATGTATATCACGGTATGAAAAAGAAATATCACAATAACGATGTATTTGGCGATGTCATTTACACCTGACTAAATACTTCAAAGCCTTTAGACAATATGGAAAATTAATTTAAAGCTATTTTATTCAGTTTATTCATCTAAATCTTCATTTCATTCATTTATTCATTTCTTTATTTAATATGGACAGAGCAACGAACCAGATGCACTGTTTAAAGTGTTATAGCACACTCTCTCTACCTTTGTCTGGAAGAACACGGAAGATAAGATCAAATAATATTGCTACAATATTTGCAACTTCATCTCCATCACATTGAAGTTCACCTGCCTCGGGGCAGTTTACCTGGGCGTATGAACCTGTTTGGGACATGTGCTCCACATGAGTCAAATGAATTGTAGTTTTGTCTAGAGGTGGGAGATATATCGTTTTCACAATATATCTCCCACCTCTAGCCTATGGACAATGCTGTGGCAGGTTTCTATGGTAACGCTCCATCCAGTCCGTCCCCAGCTTTACAGAGCGCCCAGTCCCGGGGGAGGAAGAACTGTGAGGTGAAGCTCCTGACCAGGCTGAGGGAACAGCCTGAGCTCAGCAGGGGTCAGTCTGTTCTGCTGTACACACAAGTCATCCATCAACCTGACCGACACTGGGCCATCCCCCTGGACAAGCCCTTCACCAACCGTCCACATGGCTCTGGTGACAGGAGTCAGGACTAAGACTTCAACCTTTGCCATTTAAGTATGGAAAGAAAAAAGTGCTAATCAGTTTGAATAAATTGTGAATAATAACTTCTTTTTTTAAAATAAAACAAAAAACCCACAAAGGTTATCCATGAAGTATAAGTATCCTTGAGTCCCAGATTATTGATTATTTACTAAATTGTCTCTCACGTCTCTTCACTCACACATTTTTATAGAAGTTAGTTTTTAATATTTGTGTTTTAGTAATTTACTAAAGAGAGTAATGCCCAGTTAACTGGATCTGAACCCTCGACCTTTGAGTTATTGACCTGCGCTGGGCTGCCCAGCACAAGCAGCTGAGCCACATGGACAGTCCAAATATGGAGGCGCAATCATTGGCCACCTGGTTCTGAAGGGAGGAGGGAGAGTTCAGCTGCTCTGGCCCATGTCGAACCCGGAGATTTGATGACTTCTGAAGTGAGTGTAAACGCATCACCGTATAAACCTAGGCGGTGGCAGTGACAGTAAATCTGCACGCTGCCCCCTACTGTTCTGGAGTGTTCACCCATTACCAACATTACGCCTTTTCAGACCTGTAGTGGAGGAGAAGGTGTTGCATTTATCTTTCAGATGTTGTGGGGTTAAACGACCCGAAAGCACCCCCTCCTTCCTGACCTCCACACTGTCCCTGTGAGGGGGGGCACTCTATTCATGCTCAGTGCTAATCCTGCTGCATATTCAGAGGGATTAGACCCAGCGAGGGCTGTTCAAAGGAGCCCGTCAGGGGGAAGCCAGCCTATATCAAATGTTGGAAACCTTAGCAACAGTGTTTGATATTTGTAACGAAAGAGCCTTTTGTATTTCGAAGAGTTTCAAACATGCCCACTCTTGATTAACATTATTATTGAAATATTAATATTCTCACATTTGGTAAAGGTAAAGTGCTACACTTGTTATTAGACAATTGTACAATAAAACTGCTTTGATCATCTGTCAGTGACATGCTCAAGAAAGAAAGAAAGAAAGAAAGAAAGAAAGAAAGAAAGAAAGAAAGAAAGAAAGAAAGAAAGAAAGAAAGAAAGAAAGAAAGAAAGAAAGAAAGAAAGAGGGGTCAGTGATTATGCTTCATGCTGTGTCCTCTCCTTATAAAAACAGAATTGAGAGTTGTTTTGATTCATTTGTAGTAGATAGTCCCGGTTATTTACTTTGTCTCCCCTTTTTGCCCTCAAATTGCCAGCCCACGCTGTGATGAACATCAGATGGAGTCATCCATGAAGTGTTTTTCATAGTTTTCAGTGGTATTCAGTGGTTATAGTGGTGTTTGTGGGAGGAGTCATGTAGTCTCACCTTGTGGCAGTCTCCTCCGGACAGCACCTCCTGGATGAAGACCGCGGGGCCGTCCGGCCGGTTGGAGCCTCCCCCGATGGTGATACCCAGGCTGGAGGAGCGAGCCACTGAGATGAGCTGGATCACTCCCTCCCCGGGGTGACTGCGGAGCAACGTTAACGACGATAAGATCAGACTTTGCTGACCTCACAGTTGCTACGACCAGTGCAGCCAGTGAGGGAAGAAGTGCAATCAATGAGAACAGGATCATGTGCAAACAAGTTAAAGGTATCCAAGGCAATGTCCGTGTCCTGTAAAACCTGTACTTTACGTGGAACACCCGTTGTAACTCCGCCCATACTTTCTGTACGAAAAGAGCCGGCGAAGTGGGGTGTGCCACGGTAAGAGCTGTGTGGTCGGATCATCGGATCCTCGTTTTTGCCACCGCAAAGTAATCGAAATTGCAGTTCAGCATTCAGCCATGAGGGGCGCTACACGCCGTTTTAGACAGTTCCAGACCACAACATGATTTATACCTGGAGGAGGGAGCTTCATGCAAGGAACGAGATGCACCGTGTTTCTTTTCCACAGATAGACATTATTTCAAAAGACAGAATGTGAATGATCAATGACACATTTACTTAAAGGTGGTTTATGTAATTTTTTATGTGGGAGAAAAGTGTTGATATTTGTGCATATTTGACCTTGTAGTGACTCAGCGGCTGTATGAGTGGTCAGCATGGCGACTTTACCTTCAATCACAGTGGTCTGTACAACGCTCCAGGATCAATTGTTTTGTAGGTTTTCTGCAGTGAAACCCTTTCAAACAATTAATCCTGGAGTGTCCAAGAGACCATCGTGATCAAAAGTAAAGGCGCCATGCTGACCACTCATACAGCCGCTGAGTCAAGGTCAAATATGCACAAATATCAACTTATTTTCACATAAAAAGTTGCATAATGCACCTTTAAGTAGTTCATGCTTTAGTCCTGAGTCAAATGTTACTGCTGTGGTTTAAATGGTCATTTTAGCATGAATCTTGAATTGTAGCTATAATAGAATCTGCAGATAAACAATAAACATCTGACCAGAGTAGGAGGAGAAGACTTTCTGACCTGAGCGATCGCAGCAGTGGCCCGTTGTTGTTGTACGTGTTCTGAGAGCCGGCTGGACTCAGCAGCAAAGGACTCTGGGAGCGGGAGGAGGAGCCTGATGATGTGCTGTCCAGGTACCGCCCCCCTGCGCAAAAAATAATCCACACAAAGGTTAACAATGTCTGATGATCTAGATGCCAAGTGAAGTCCTTTCATCACGGAGCAAAACCACTCGCCATTACGTCACGACATCAGCGCACGGCTTTCGACGAATGAAACAGCTGCACACGTGAGATCACTTGGACAATCAGGAAGTGATACTATTGGATATTTAGTTTCAGCTGTTTCAACGAAATGTTAGATAGTGATAAAGATTATTACCAAATACCTCTCCATGCTTCCCTCTTTAGAAACTTAGAACTCCAAGTTCTAAGCGTATTTTCAAGTACTTAGTATTTCCTTTTGAGTTCTTTTCCTTCCATTCCACCCACTGGCTTTGAGCCTGACGTTTCAGCTCCAACCTTTTGAAATGGATTTTTTTGTGAGACTTAACGTTCAGATCTTCAGACAGTCCAGCTGCAGCTCATGGTCACTGCTGTAAATGTCTGACCTTCTGCTGCAATGGTGTGGGAAAACAATCACTGTAAATGGGGAGGAGGCCGGTCACCATAGGAACATTTGATCGATTTACTGAGGCAGGAAAATATCACGATAAACAATATTATTGAGGAAATCTCAGTAATACCTTGTTCTAAAAGTATTATTATATACTAATACTAATATTATACATATTGACATATTCCTTATAGCACACGAGACATCAAACTCAATGAAACATAATTTAATTCATTAAAGTTGTTCAAGTATTTCAAAAATAGGAAACAAATTGTAGATAAATGTACTAACAATAATTAAGAACCGAAAATGGAATCTTGGACGATAAGTCGATACAGTTTTATTTTAACATTAAAACCATAAAACCATAAAAACATAAAAACCAAGATGATTTTTTACAGCGTATGAGCGCTATACGCCCATTGTGTTCAGCGCCCTGATTGGCTAGTCACAGAGTGAGCCCTCATGTCGTTAAAGAGTGCAGAGAGGATCTCTGTGGACCGTCAACACATCAGCACACACCTTCAGCAGTTTCAAGGACGGGGACCAAGACCCAGACCAAGACCCAGACCAAGATCCGAACCAAGACCCAGACCAAGACCCTGACCAGTCCAGACCAGGTTGCCATAGATACCGGAACCAAAAGACCAAACAACAGAAGACAAGCAAAGTCCAGACCAGTTACCAGAATTAAAACCATATCCAGATAAACCAAACAAGCCAGGCCAAGTCCAGACCAGGCTACCATAGTTACCGGAACCAAAACCAGATCCAGGAAAACTACAGAAGCCAGGCCAAGTCCAGACCAGGTTACCATAGTTACCAGAATTAAAACCAGATCCAGGACAACTACAGAAGCCAGGCCAAGTCCAGACCAGGTTACCATAGTTACCAGAACCAAAACCACATCCAGGAAAACTACAGAAGCCAGGCCAAGTCCAGACCAGGCTACCAGGCAAATGTGTTAATTTTAATCTTTTTTTTTTTTAACTACAGTACTCATTAACCGTCATTACAGTTTATGAGTTCATGTGCTGAATCCAAGTACTACCATACAGAAGTCATGGAGTTATGTCTTTCTCTGAAGTGAAGGGGCACTCCACAGGCAACACCTGGCAGGCAAAAGGGTTTTCTTTCTGCTTCAGTTTGAGCGGAGCCATATGCCCATCCAGCTCTGCACACGCGGCCATCCTCGGGCACGAGAGAGCCGGAAGCCCTCCAGACACTCCACATCTGTGCACATCTGTGGGTCAGCGGACAGGTCAACACAACTGAGCACAGGAGAGGATTTAGTATGTGGATAATCAACAGTTTAGTGTTGTTCTGATGAAGGTGGGAGTCGTCTAGGATGTCCCCTAAGCCCCTTACTGTTTATAGCGATCATTGGTGGATTGTTGGAGGATCTGGCAGAGATTTGAAATGATGTAATAGTGTTCAATGCATGTTTCCCCCCGGAAACTGTTTGGGCCTATTACCCTGTTCCCGTATCTACAGTATTGATTTACAAAGTAAGAATTTTATCAAAGGACAACATTTCTTTAAAAGTGCTGTCTCTGCTGGTCTGTCAGTCTCAAGATGGTAAGATACATTTGGGGGCAACTTACAATTGGCATTTCCTGTGTTGTAACTTAAAGAGGGGATATTATGCCTTTGCAGGAAATGATCTCTAGCCAATGGGCGCTGGCTGCTCTGCTTTATGACCACGATACGAAAACACATGTTTTTTTCCCAGAAGTCCGCGGGCGGCCCCAACGTGACCGTCCCTCCGCCCGCGGGCATTGGGGCCATCACGTGACCGTCCCACCGGCCACGTCTCAATATGGAGCTGTACGTGCCACTGTACGTACCGCTGTCCGAGGACAACCCAGCGTCAGAACAACGCGAGTGAACGATCTGACTGCCGTGCGTGTGTGCGCATCCAAACAGGCTGTGTCATCGTCACTCACCGCTAAACTGCAGCTGTAGACGCTCCGCACCGGGACAGTTCATCCTCCAAAACACATGACATCTGCGTGTCTCTGTTTAACTTTCTCCTGCAGTGAGCGTGGCTGTGGTTCATTATAGATCCAGTGCTGCGTAATGTCAGAGGCGCAGACGAATGCGTAAGATCCAATCCTCTCCAAAGCTTTGTCTCCAAAAACGCACAATGTTGTCCTACAACGAGTGCTTTATCCTCCTTGTGCAGAAAGCGAATCTGAAACTACCACTGAACGAGCGCATGGCCTGCACTGCGTTGCTTTTCTTTTGTTTTTTTTTCTTTGGTGCTGTACCATTTGTTTTCTATTTTGCTTTCACGTATTGTGAGCCCAGAGGTACATTTTACTATAAAGCAGCATTGCCAATTTCATTCTAAGATTATGCATACTGTCTAATAATGATCATTAGACTATTTTATTTCAAAACCAACTTATCATTTTTTATATTGTACTTGCACCGTGCTGCACCAAACCGCGGGTCCTGACCTGCACCATGAACCGAACCGTGAGAGCTGAACCCCTAATATTTATCCATACATATTCCACTGTCTCTTGAAATCAATTTCCTGCGTTTAGCGGACATACTGTAGATGTAGTCGCTCATTCTGCTGGTGCTGTGGACACCGGGCTCACTCCTTTCTGCAGCTGCAGCGAGTAGGTATCTTTGCACTAGACCAGTGGTTCTCAACCTTTTGGAGCCGTGACCCCCATTATAACAGTTAAAGGTGTTCGTGACCCCCCGCCCGGGTCACACCGTGAGATATCGGAACATTAGCCTATATAATTCTTAAAAAACAAAGACAAAACAAATGGCTAAAATAAAATTCATCAAATTAAGAACATATAATGGCACTGTGGTAAAATAGCAGACACATGCGACAATAAAATATTATAATATACGCTAATAAACATGGCAACCCCCCAAATTTGCCTCGTGACCCCCAGGTTGAAAACCAGTGCACTAGACTACATTACAGTGGTTCTGGGATTGCAGAGGCTCAGAGCTTTGTCTGGTCAAAGGGTCATGAGTAAAAATCATCACATATAAGAAAGGAGTCCGGGTGCATCGAACACTCCAATTGCAGTTTGTTTGAAATTATTTTTACCATTCATTCTTTTATACATGTGGCCATAGTAGTGGCCATAGTCTTTGGAATGGAATGTGCAGGGGGGCCTTCGAGTAAAACAGTTGGGAACCACTGGTCTACTTAGTGCGGGTGTAGTACATAATGGCCAAGCCAGTATGTTATAAAATGAGCTGTGCATATTTTAAGCAGCTAAATATGTTATCATAATGTGTTATGGGAAAAGGTTTATGAAATAATGAGTCGTTTTTGACTTAACGACATAAAAGTATTATAATTGAATACATGTAACCAGGCCTTTGTGTGTTGAAAAGTGTGGAAACTTTGACTAACCAGTCCGAGAGGTCAGCTCCCTGCTGTAACAATGTTCCATTCAATATTTGGCCGTGGGCCATGTATGTGATATGTATGAAACACATTGTACACATACATAGTGAACATGGGGTCGCAAAGGAATGGACCATGACCAAAAATTGAATGGAAGAGGGCAAGCAATAAGACGGGGGGCCTCCTCTCACAGAACTTTAACTGCATAAGCAACAATCGAACTTGTGTTCTATTCCAAACTAATGACTGTGACTCAGAACAAGGAGGAGGGGATAATGTAAACGTATATAAGGGGATGTTTTTCGTTGATCCAGAGGCTTTTTGGCACCTCGGGAAAGGTTGTACTAGCTGCGTGTTTGTATTGCTTTGTAATCTTTTATTAAAATCCACAACACGCAGTACCTGTCCTCGAGTCTTCTAATTTTAGGTCGAGTCCACTTCTGACTTAGTATCTTTAGGAATATTGACCTTGTATGCCATCCTCCCACACGAGGACGCATAGTTAAGGCCAATATTCAGTAAAAACTTCTGTTTTCTTCAAACCTGAGAGGGCCACGACTGGGAACAGAGTGAGTATTTTTGCTACATGGTATATCTCGTGGGTGTAGAGAATAACCTTAACTTGTACTACGGAAAAACTGTGTTTTATCTGAGTCGTAAGTTCGAATTTCACATTTATAGAGGCGGAACGCAACTACAGTTAAAAATACGCTAGACAAACGAGATTAGCCGAGTCTGTATAAGTTATACGGAGACCCGTGTTTGGGTAGATTTGTTGATTGATGAAAGCTTGAAGGAAGTCAAGGTGACTGTAGTATGAAATAAAGAAAACTTTGAACTCTCTCAATAGATACGGGAAGTATAAGCAGAGGGTGCGTGTCGGGCTTCTGTCGTCAGCGGGAGGAGAGACGCCCCTCCCTGACGTCAGGCCGCCTTTAAGAGCCTGAGGTTGCGATTTACTTAATGCAATAGTACTTGTGTTAGTGTAGGTAATCGCAATTACAGAACACGGGTCTACAGCTATACTGAGTGACGGGTTACAAGGACTAGCGTGGGCATTCCTTTGTAATAACTCATAATCTCAGAATATTAAATGTGTCAGCTAGTACTAATATATGTACTAATGTTTCACATTTGAGTTCCCTCCTGCTGCTCCTCTGAACACATCTAAGTTATGCAGTAGTTTCACTTCTAACCAGGGTGGATTAAAACACTGAAATATGTGCTTGTGTGCAGTGGAGGGAACTCAGCTGTGTCTTTGTGGATGTACAATTATCTATGTGACTTGCCTCTAGCATTGTACAAGCTGCCATCGCGGCAATAGTAGTCACCGGAGAAGATTCAGAGAGTGCTGAAAGATGCGCGAGTGACTCAAAACACAACTCCAGGTCTGTTTTAATGAGGGAGCAACATTAACATGGTAGAATACCCTCCCTTTCAAAAAAGCACACAGAACATGTGTGCAGGTAGCATAGTGGTTAAAGCTGGAGCACATACGCAGCTACAGTTTGCTGAGTTGACCCTCCAATCACCCCGGATGCACTGTCCTGTCCAGTGAAGCCTGCTGGGTAAACACTAAAGTCTGAAAGTTGGATGAGCTTAATATGATGAGGATATTTCCAGGTCCATACGCAGCATGGACAGGTTGCACAGACTGAATGATCAGGTCAGACAGGAATCACTCTGGCACAGAGCACTGTGTGTGTGTGGTCAGACGAGGACAGCTGCGGTCAGCCTGGCTAAAGCCTTCTGGCTACAGCAGCTGGACAGACGCTGGCACGTTACTGATTGTGTAACAGGCAAGAGCACTTTTTATAAGCCATTTATACAGGCTGCTTCACGTCAACAAATTCAGTTAGAAAGGTTTGGCTAATTTACGAAGCCAAAAACATCACACTGTATACATATGGTGGACCACCCCAGCGCAGGTCGCAAAGTATGTATCTCCTCGTGTAGACATAAATGTACCGACATACAGTAAATAGGGCAAAAAATGCATTGCAAGAGCACTGTCATTTTATTTACATATAAAGTGAGGCATTCAATGTGCAAAAATCGCCAAATATATCAGCTTTTGTTTATTTTCAACACTATTTCCATTTTGTGATTCTTGTTGACAACATTACACTACATCGCGTTCCAAATTATTATGCAAATGGTTTTTCGGGGACACATTAATGGATGGTATTGTGTTGTGTGTGGCTCTTTGAATCACTGACATTTATCTCAGTGACCTGTGATGATGATCTGATGATCCATCTATTTACTGATATCTATTTACTTATTTATTCACTTATTTTTATCATTATTTATGTTTATAATTATCTTATGATACTAGTTTTTGTTTAGTTTTATATATATGTTTTTATTATTCTAATGTTGTTATTTGCATATTGCATTTTTGCATTTTTAGAATTTCCGGTGTTTCCTCTGAGGGAGCCCTCATTATCTCATCGTGCGAGCGTGTGTGTGTGTGTGTGTGTGTGTGTGTGTGTGTGTATGTGTGTGTGTGTGTGCGTGTGTGTGTGGCTATGGGGAGGGGGGTGGGGTGAGCAGTGTTGTTGTCTGTCTGGAAGAGTGGGTGGTTGTGTGGGCGGGAACTGCTTTTAATCTGTAAAGCACTTTGTGTTACAACTTTGCATGAAAAGCGCATTATAAATAAAGTTTTGATTGATTGATTTGATTGATTAGTTTTCAGGTTAAGCCCGGTTAAGGGAAAAACTACTAAAAAAGGGCGTTCCGCATTATTAAGCAGATCATCATTTTCAAGCAATCTGGGAAAGAAAAAGGATCTCTCTGCTGATGAAAAGCGTGAAATAGTTGAATGCCTTGGACTAGGTATGAAAACCTGATTGAGATGCTGTGGTATGACCTCAAGAAAACCATTCACATCAGACATCCCAGGAATCTGCTGAACTACAGCAGTTTTGTAAAGAGGAATGGTCCAAGATTCATCCTGACCTAATCTGCATCTACAGAAAACGTCTGGATGACGTTATTGCTGCCAAAAAAGGATCAACCCTTTATTAAATCCAACTGTTCCCTTTTCCCTATGCTGTGAATGTTTACATGTAATGGCTGACCAATTTAGGCAGAAATGTAAGAATCATATTCCATTTTTCCTACCACTGTAGATGTACTCTTATTATGATTATGATTATGATAATGATTATTATTAACCAACATTGCCTGTACTCCAGACAGTCGCTGTGACAGACAGGGGTAAGTGAGCAGCTGATATTCCGGTTACCGTTGGAGGTCTTGCTGTTGTTGAGGGGCTGGCTGCTCTGTTGGTCCGAAGTCTGCTGGATGGGGGAGTTCCGGGTGGATCCCGTGGAGCCGTTGGAGCCATACTTCTCCATCAGCTCAGCAAACTCCCTCCTATATAAATAAATAAATGAACTAAATATTAGACAATCAAAAGTGCGAAGGTAAACTCCCCCAATACAATCACAGTTTTTAACTAGAAATGCAATGGCTGCGCCATTGCGATTGACTGCGGAATTGCGGGAAGCAAATGCAGAAATTGCATAAACTGTTCAAATTGCATAAATTGCTTAATTTGCATAATCTAATTTGCATAAAATGGTAAAATGCATAAAATGTCATGTTGCATAAACTGTATAAACTGCATAAAATGGTAAAATGCATGAATGGGTTAATTTGCATAAATTATGTAAATTGCATAAACTCTTTAAAATTCATAAATCCTAAATGGCATAAACTCTTAAGTTGCATAAACGGTTTAAAATGCATAAAATTGTTAATTTGCATAAATTGTTAATATTGCATAAACTTTTATATTCCATAAACTGGTCAAACTGTTGAAATGGCCTCAGTGCTTGATTGGCAGAAGCTGCACAAATGGCTGAAAGGCCTGGAGTCTCCCCATTGGCTGGATTCCCCCATACACACCAATGCAAACATTTCAAACTCCTGTATTAAAAAAATGGAAAACTGCAGAAGGCCAATTTTTTCTCAAAACCCACAAGTTGCATAAGCTGAACATGCACAATGTGCAGAAATGGCATAAAATGCAGAAAAAAGTGCAGAAAAGCATGGATTTGCGGCAGCCCCATTATAAGTCAATGGGAAAAATCTCCGACATTTTGGCCGATTGCGGAAAAACCGTAAATTGCAGAAGTCCCAAAAGTAATAGCACCCTTCTCCTCAACATGCGGAACATTTTGATGCATAACTTGCAGAAATTGCACAAAGCATGAAGGTGCTGAAAGCTCTAGAAAATCGGGAAAAAGATGGAAGAGGAATAATAATAAAGAACATGAAAACCAATAATTGACTGCGGAAGAATTCAATCAATCAATCAATCAATGATTACATTTTAGACCATAGTCGGTTGGGTTCTAAATCAGTGTATTGTTCGTGAAACCAAATGGCCGCCGAGAGCGCCATCTGCTGGAGGGGTGCCAAACCTCTGAGGTCTATGTCCCCATCATCAACCACATTGCTGGCTTTTGTACATAGACCACCAAATGTGGTCTATCTATCAACCTACCAGCAGAAACAAACGGAGAAATATCTGATTCATTTGATCCACATTTAGACATTTTGAGGTGAGTTTATCCATTTTGGAAAGAAGTTACTTTGACAAATACATTTTTCTGACTAACACAGGTTAAACATACATATAAATCTCCGTAGCAATTGTTGTTTGTAAAGTGTAACTTCTACAGAGGGACTATAGAGAGCATCCTGACCAGCTCCATCACTGTGTGGTTCTTCTACAGAGGGACTATAGAGAGCACCCTGACCAGCTCCATCACTGTGAGGTTCTTCTACAGAGGGACTATAGAGAGCATCCTGACCAGCTCCATCACTGTGTGGTTCTTCTACAGAGAGACTAAAGAGAGCACCCTGACCAGCTCCATCACTGTGTGGTTCTTCTACAGAGAGACTAAAGAGAGCATCCTGACCAGCTCCATCACTGTGTGGTTCTTCTACAGAGGGACTATAGAGAGCATCCTGACCAGCTCCATCACTGTGAGGTTCTTCTACAGAGAGACTATAGAGAGCACCCTGACCAGCTCCATCACTGTGAGGTTCTTCTACAGAAGGACTATGGAGAGCATCCTGACCAGCTCCATCACTGTGAGGTTCTTCTACAGAGGGACTATAGAGAGCATCCTGACCAGCTCCATCACTGTGAGGTTCTTCTACAGAGGGACTATGGAGAGCATCCTGACCAGCTCCATCACTGTGTGGTTCTTCTACAGAAGGACTATGGAGAGCACCCTGACTAGCTCATCACGGTGTGGTTCTTCTACAGAGGGACTGTAGAGAGCATCCTGACCAGCTCCATCACTGTGTGGTTCTTCTACAGAGGGACTATAGAGAGCATCCTGACCAGCTCCATCACTGTGTGGTTCTTCTACAGAAGGACTATGGAGAGCACCCTGACTAGCTCATCACGGTGTGGTTCTTCTACAGAGGGACTGTAGAGAGCATCCTGACCAGCTCCATCACTGTGTGGCACGGCACCAGCACTGCCTCCTGCTGAAGGAGCCTATAGCGCATCGTGAGAGCAGCGGAGAAGATCTGCGGAGCCCCTCTCCCCTCTATGAAGGACATGTTCTCCCCCTGTCTCATCCGCAAAGGGGACCCTACACACCCATCACAGTCTCTGACTTCAGGGAGGAGCCTGTGGAATCCACGGGCCAGGTCCAGTAGACTGAACAGTTTCACACACCAGGCCATCAGGAAGTTGAACTTCCACCCTCCCTGCCCCTCTCCCCCCACCCCCCACTACACAATCAAGGATGAGAGAAATATAATTGAATCGAGAATCTTGAATCTTTGAATCAAGAAAATATTGGTTCAAATTTCCAGTAATTAAAGGAATAAAATGTAACATGCAAGATACTGGTGTGGTGTGAGAGTTACTTGGCCTCCTCGTCCCGGGCGATGAGCAGCCGCATGTGGTTGGTGGCAGACGCAGCTCTAAGGATGTCCACAGCTCTGTCATGAAAACACAAGAACAGACAGTGACCGACACAGTCTAAACACAAGAACAGACAGTGACCGACACAGTCTAAACACAAGAACAGACAGTGACCGACACAGTCTAAACACAAGAACAGACAATGACCGACACACAAGAACAGACAGTGACCGACACAGTCTAAACGCAAGAACAGACAGTGACCGACACAGTCTAAACACAAGAACAGACAGTGACCGACACAGTCTAAACACAAGAACAGACAGTGACCGACACACAAGAACAGACAGTGACCGACACAGTCTAAACACAAGAACAGACAGTGACCGACACAGTCTAAACACAAGAACAGACAGTGACCGACACAGTCTAAACACAAGAACAGACAGTGACCGACACAGTCTAAACACAAGAACAGACAGTGACCGACACAGTCAAAACGCAAGCACAGACAGTGACCGACACAGTCTAAACGTAAGAACAGACAGTGACCGACACAGTCTAAACACAAGAACAGACAGTGACCGACACAGTCTAAACACAAGAACATACAGTGACCGACACAGTCTAAACACAAGAACAGACAGTGACCGACACAGTCTAAACACAAGAACAGACAGTGACCGACACAGTCTAAACACAAGAACAGACAGTGACCGACACAGTCTAAACACAAGAACATACAGTGACCGACACAGTCTAAACACAAGAACAGACAGTGACCGACACAGTCTAAACACAAGAACAGACAGTGACCGACACAGTCTAAACGCAAGAACAGACAGTGACCGACACAGTCTAAACGCAAGAACAGACAGTGACCGACACAGTCTAAACACAAGAACAGACAGTGACCGACACACAAGAACAGACAGTGACCGACACAGTCTAAACACAAGAACAGACAGTGACCGACACAGTCTAAACACAAGAACAGACAGTGACCGACACAGTCTAAACGCAAGAACAGACAGTGACCGACACAGTCTAAACGCAAGAACAGACAGTGACCGACACAGTCTAAACACAAGAACAGACAGTGACCGACACAGTCTAAACACAAGAACAGACAGTGACCGACACAGTCTAAACACAAGAACAGACAGTGACCGACACAGTCTAAACACAAGAACAGACAGTGACCGACACAGTCTAAACACAAGAACAGACAGTGACCGACACAGTCTAAACACAAGACCAGACAGTGACCGACACAGTCTAAACACAAGAACAGACAGTGACCGACACAGTCTAAACGCAAGAACAGACAGTGACCGACACAGTCTAAACACAAGAACAGACAGTGACCGACACAGTCTAAACACAAGAACAGACAGTGACCGACACACAAGAACACAAGAACAGACAGTGACCGACACACAAGAACAGACAGTGACCGACACAGTCTAAACACAAGAACAGACAGTGACCGACACAGTCTAAACGCAAGAACAGACAGTGACCGACACAGTCTAAACGCAAGAACAGACAGTGACCGACACAGTCTAAACGCAAGAACAGACAGTGACCGACACAGTCAATATTTCTGGAACCAAAAGTGAAAGAGTCTTCCGGTTCATTGGATTGGAAGGAGCATTATGATGAGCACCCCCATAAGAGTGGGGAGCGGAAATGAGTTTGTTCACCAATTTCATATATTCTATGTTGTAGACTTTTGCGCATACTTTCATAACCATAAAGAGAACACAACATATAAACAGTCTCTGTCCAACACAGTCTGATTAAGGCTCGTACCGGTCACTGGTCACTCCCACCAGACTGTCCCCGTTCACCTCCAGGATCTGGTCTCCGGGCAGCAGGTTCCCTGGACACACCACAAACATGCTTAGACATGAACACAGTACTCTGTGTTGGGGGTAACACATTAGCAATGCATTCGAGTACCCATGATACTTTGCACCTGCCACATTAAGTAATGTAATGTGCTATGTAACAATGTGTAATAACTTGTACGTACCAGTTACATACACAATGGAATAATGTGTATTAGTTTTTTGGTGGTACATAATGTAACTAGACTACTAAATTTAGTGGAACAATGGGTCAAAGTAGTGTAAAATAAAGTGTTACCCTTTTTCTAAAGAATGTGTTGAAAACAGTGACACATTGGAGAAGAAGAAGAAGAAGAAGAAGAAGAAGAAGAAGAAGAAGAAGAAGAAGAAGAAGAAGAAGAAGAAGAAGAAGAAGAAGAAGAAGAAGAAGAAGAAGAAGAAGAAGAAGAAGAAGAAGAAGAAGAAGAACAAGAACAAGAACAAGAACAAGAACAAGAACAAGAACAAGAACAAGAACAAGAAGATCTTTATTTATATAGCGCCTTTCACAGACATTGTCACAAAGCGCTTTTCGTGAGTCATATCATTTCTCTCCATCTCCTGGTTTCCCTGCTCTGACTGTTCCAAACTCTACATCAGCAGAGGTAGAATCAGTTCCTTATTTTACTCATAATGATGCAAAACTCATCATACTATCTGTTTCTTCTTTAGGAGCATGCTAAAGCTAACATTTATTTGTTGACAAACTGGCACTGTCTACGAAGGCCAATTGGATCTGCAAATAAAGTCTATGTAGAGATGTTCATTGTTGCCAACGCATAAGTACTTTACTTTACATTACTTTCAGGATGAAGTAGCACTGCACTGAAACTCTCTTTTCCATGGCAGTAAAGAGATAAGTGAACAAGCCAATACTCCTGACTTCACTCCTAAAGTGTCTTCACACACTTCAAATAAGTACGGAAGTGTCCAAAAGGCAATTTTTTTTTTTTTTTTTGGATTGAATATTCTATTTCGAGCTACACAAAACAGACACAAAAGCGAGAAAAACAATAATAATAATTCCAAAAAACAGCATTCTAGCTCGAAAAGGAGTGGGAAGAAGACAAGCTTATTAACTCCCACCCCCTATTCACTTCAATAATGATGTGGTTGCAACAATAACATATGGTTACATATTTACAGCAAATGCAACAATGCATTACATTAAGTCAACAATCACAGTATGTTACACTTTATAACAAGTGTATAATTTTATTTCTTTTTTTTTTCCTTATTCCTTATTTATTACCATGTTAGTATCACTGTTATTCATCATCATCATCATCATCATGATCATCATGATCATCATGATCATCATCATCATCACAACCCATGAATCATTACTTTGTGTCAATGTGCATGAATGACGCACATAACACACTCTGCATTTATTCATGAAAGGTATTGTATTGACTGATAACATGATAACAATATTAATCTGAATGATGTGCACTTAAAAGGAATTGAGGTTCTGTTGTCTTTCTTTTTTGTTTTCTCTTATGTTTTTATTTTTTTCTGTGCTGGACCTGCTGCTGCTGCCAGAGGAGAGAATTCTGTAGCTAATACTGACACATTTACAGAAATGTCCATTAATGTGCACAGTCTCTGTCAAATAATGTAATCAATGAATAAACATGTAGAATAAAACGGTGTATGCTCACTTTAAACTATAATATTTTTTTCAACACTTTTTGAAACCTATACCTAAAAATATTTGTCGTCTTAAACCACAAAACCGAACAATAATGTTTATAAATTCCACAAAAGATTATTTATTTTAAATGTGTATCATTGATTTCAGCTAAGTAGCCTCGCTGGTAGCCTCACTTCCCTATCTGGTATCGTTTAATGGTGCCCAGCCCTTGTCAGACTGAGGATTAGTTTTACCAGATGGACAGCGTTTTAAAAATGAATGAATCTTGTTCTTATATCTTTCTGAATTGAAATGATCAGTCCCAATTATGTTTTATTTCGGAGCTCTCTGGATGTTTGTGCGGTTAGTTTTGGGAGTAACTGCAGTAACCCAACCAAACCTGAACATAACGGTCTCAGCCCATTGAGCCGTGAGCTGGTGTGTATGTGGCCGTACCGTCACACGCCGCCAATCCTCCGGGGAGAATGCGCTTGACGTAGACCCCAAACTCCTCTCCGGTCTGCTCCTTCACCCCCCCCATCACCTTGATCCCTGAGGACACAGAGGACATGGAGGACAGTCAGCATGGGAGGGACGACTCAGAGCAGTCCACGGCCTCCAAACAAACTGATCATATGGAGCAGACGCTTCACCACAAGATGTGTAGCTTTTTCAAACACCTGTGCACTGTCATGTGTCACCGCCCACAGGACAGGGGTTCCCAAACTTTTAAATGCATCACCTTCAAAATCACTCAGTCAACAACTCCAGGCCCCCTTCTATAAAAGGTAATTAGCTTATATAGAAGGGGGCCTGGAGTCAACAACTCCAGGCCCCCTTCTATAAAAGGTAATTAGCTTATATAATCATCCAATCCAATCCAATCCACTTTATTTATATAGCACATTTTTATAAACAAGTGCTTCCAAAGTGCTGCACATAAAATCGGCAATATAGGAAGAAAAAAATAAATAAATATAATAAAATCAAGTGAAACCCAACTATACATTCAGCTAAAACGATAAAATAGTTTAAAACATAAATAAGATGCAATAAAAAAAACGAAGTTTAATAAAATTGTAAAAACAATAAAAGAAAAACACACACTGGAGCTCGCTGCTTAACGCCACTTCAGAGGCTTTATATTAAGGTGTTCTTGTTAAGTATTAATAAGCATTAATAATATCGAAAGTTTTAACACACTGCTTATTATACTTTCATCTGTTAAATCAGTACTAAGTAACGTGTTTGCCTTAATAAATCCTTTCCGTAGTCCCTGTGTGGGTAACACAAGTGTTTATGGGATAGTGGGGGGTCTTTCATCTCCCCCTGGTGTCTCTGGCCAGAAAACCATGTTTGCAACTTGCCTGCCACCGGACCGGAGCCACCAATACACACTAATAGAATCATGAAGAAGAAACTAACAGGCTAACGGGCAAAGCTAACTGTGGGCTAGCGTCACTTTAAACATTATTTACAGCCAAGTTTGAGTGAAAAAAAAATATTTCCATTTAATAATTGGATGTACAATATCACTCTCCCTTCGCCTTTTCTGTCAGCAAAGTATTTACTCTCCATTGACAATTAATAAGTTAAAAAATCGCAACTTGCTACGACACCTGCAGTTGCGCTTATGGCCTCTCGGGGCAAGAGTTACTTAGTACTGCTTTAACATACTAATAGGCCATTAATAATACACTTATTCAGAGCCAACCCTTAACCTAACCCTAAAATGATTACTAATGCTTATTAATACTTAACGAGCACATCTTCATCTAAAGCGACGCCAAGGCTTTTCTCAAACCGAGCAGCGCTTTGACACATGATTTATCCATTAATCAAAAATAAAATAAAACACAGATGTCTGTGTTGGGAGAGAGAGAGCAAACGTGATTCTTGCTAGCAGGATAACAGCGAGTTGGCCACAGACAGGAGTTTACCTTCCCAGAGTGAAATTCTGACAATGGTTTATCTTTTTCTGCTGCTTCTCTCGTCCCTCCCAACAAAGTTTACATCAGTCCCCCTGTTTGTCTCAGGCCATAGAGTCATCTGTGCCCCTGCACAAGGGTAAAGAGCCTGAGTTTTCCACCACGGCGCACATCGCAAAAATGAGGTGAAACTGCTGCTTATCCAAAGTGCATGGACTAAGTGAAGTTAACAAGTATTGAATTCACCTGGGCCAGGAGGTAATGGCAGGTTTAATAGCCCCTCTCAAGAATCCTGAAATCTTAAAGAATATATATATTGTGTTAAGTGTAAAATCTTAGAACCGTATTGTCTGGCAAAGACATGTGTAGTCAAAGTGCCACGGACCACAACAAGTCCTGTGATCAGTTAAGTTATACTTTATTCATCTCGATTCTCAATTTCTGTCGAGAAATCTCCATTAATCCAGGCAAACACGCCGCACAATGTCCATGCTCCTGCTTGGTGATATCTGTCCGTCCTCCTGTCTCCTCTGATGCCCTGTTTGTGTTAGTCCTTGTGAGGTGGCGCCATTTGAGGTGTTTTTATATGTGTGCTTTTATTTCCCCAAATTGATAGCCACCTCGCCCCACCACATGACTTTGTTGCCATCAGCACACCTGTGCTGCGGAGCAGCCAAGAGGGCGACGCCGGGCTCACATTAAATCCTCCACCATCTCAGAAACATCTTAGATCTTTTTGTCAAATCTTTTTTTGCTTTTTCAGCACTTTTTCATTGTGTTATTCTTGTTGCATTTTCATCCTCATTCTTGTTGCTATTTGAACACTTTTTTCAAGAAGCTTTTAGATTTGGGTAAAGCCAAGCTGTAGAAAGTGTGCTCGGTTCAGGTGGGGGTTAAGAGAACAGAAAGTGGAGCAACATTAGTGAGTTGAAGTGTCCTCTGTCTCCTCGTCCTCAGGCGTTTCTCCCAGGCCCTCGTACAGAACACAGTGAGCTCTAATTGGCGCCGTATCTGAGGACGGGGGGTAATTATGGGATGTTGAAAGAGGGCGACTCTCTCTCTTCCCGCCCCTCGAACCATCTGATAACTAGCACTTTCATGTCTTTATTCTTGTAGTGAGCCATCGAGGGCATGTCCCTGACAGCGCGCACGTGAGCGCGCACGTGAGCGCGCACGTGACAGCCCAACGATAAAAGAAAGAAACGCTAAGACTTGGCGAGCGCTGCAGATACTGTACATGATCTGCAGAGAAAGAGAGATTTCCATAATGCGCTTTTCTGCTCTTGGGTTGGCTTCATATAAACAGGATAAGAGAGACTGTCCCGACCGGGACTCAGACCCACAGTTCATGGACACAGTAGGAACGTAGTATTTACTTTTTCACAGCAGATTGGCTGGTAATTAGTGCATTTACTCATTTACATTTCCTTGAGTAAAGTAGGCGACACTTTTAAGAGAAGTTACATCAAAACACATTTTGGCTCAATATAAACATACTGTATGTCTTTCATTTGGATTTTCTGAGGATTTTTTAGTCACTGGGTTAGTTTTTCAGATGAATAAGCCCTGGACATAAAACAGTGTAAGAATTGCGAAAACTGTTAGCCGCGAGTTAGCGGCTAGTTAGCGGCAACATTAGCCTGTATGTTGTAAACACTGCAGACGCTGCAGCACTAACAACATTTAGCTCTGGTTAAATCCAGCTCAGACTCTGATTCAGGGAGTGTCGTCTGTAATAAAGTCAGCTCTATGTGGAATATTGGATTTAAACTAAACCAGTTTGTTGTTATTTTCTCTCCTCAGCTGAGAGGTGAGTCCTGTAGGAGCGCCGGCCACACATCAAGTGGTATCGGTTCCTGGTATCGGGACCTGATGAATGAGTATAAGTATGAGTACAAGCATGTGGTATCAGCCCGATAACCGATACCCGTATCGGTGCGTCCCTAATTTCTTTATCTTATGTCATAAGTTCATAAAAATATACAAAAAGTCTGGTCCAGTGCACATTCAACTGGTTTGATGAAATTCTCAGTATTTAATTTGCCCCTTTAACTGTTTGTGTGATTTTAAGCCAAAATAGCAAACGCTTCAATGCTATGGGTGTAACGGTTCTGTCACGGGGCAAGTATATAGAAAAATAATGATTTTTATATAAAATATCCTAAATGTTCATCATTAGGCAGTATTTGTAATCTCAGAATAAAATCTGCAATGCTTTCTAAATCTTCAAAGTTGCTTTATAATAAAATATTTTTTTTAAAAGTAAAAGAAAAGCAGTGCATTGTCTCATGTGGGCCATGTGTGTGTAAAGTGTGATGTTTGGGTTTGTCTTCAGACAGAGCTGAACACACACTCGTGTTTGGGCAGTTCCTGGACAACAGTCTGCTTGTAGATTGGATCTTACACATTTGTCTGGCACACTGGATCTATCATTCACCACAGCCTGGTCATGTGCAGGAGGAACCTTTACAAAAGGTTCAGGTTAAGGTATACTCAATTCCCATGGGGAAAATCGTCTCTACATTTGACCCGTCCTGGAAGCCGCTGGGGCGACCTGTAGGAGCAGTGAAATGACATTGCTGATTGAAATGTGTTACGTATAAACCTAGATAAGACATGTCCCCTCTGAAAAAGAGAAGCCCGGAGGTCCACAATATGCAGATCTTGCCCCGTGTGAAGTGGATGTTGTTTGGTCTGACAATAGGGCTGCTGGGGCCTGTCCCGTGGTGCTGTTGGCGGATTAGCCCCAGTCTGCTGTGTCTCCGGCCCACACGCCCTCACGCAGAAGTGGGTTAGGGCTTTAAGCGCTGACCTACTTCTGTCCAGACACACCTCACTCAGGAGCCCGATACGGCACACGCTAACCGCGACAGCTGGACTCGCAGGACGCACCGGGATAAGCAACGGTCACTGCTACACTTTTACCACCGAAACAACCCGGGACGAGGGGCGGAATCAGGACTAAAAGATCTCTTCAAATCTTAAATCAGAGTCATCTAAGGCATACGATTTTACGTTTGCCATGACCCTAACCCTAACCCTTTTGTAATAAACATTAACGATGTCATTCAATTCTCGCTTCAGTGCGTAATGAAACCATATTATGTTGCAAATATTGTATTTTACACTAAATGGTAACTCACTTCTCATGCAGGAGCCACTCACACATTCACTCTGTCCTTCACATGTCCACAGACGCTGAGGGTAAAACGGGGAAAGGTCTTACCCAGTCTGAGCACTATTGCTTTGGTAAATACCTCGCTCATCATTTATCAAACATCTCTACACCTTTATCATCAATAAGCTCCTGAACAGATGCTAAAACTCCTCCTGGTCTGGTTCAGATGAGGAAAGGAGTTTGTCCCAAAACTCTCTCGCTCGCCAAAGGCTTTGTAGTTTCTTTTTGTTCTGAACATTTTCAACAGAAATGCAAACCAATTAGGCAAATAAAGAAAAGGGACCAAATTTAAGTCATTTTCTTTCATTTTGTTCTTGGCCACAAACTCTCCAGGGTGAGGAGTTACACAAGTGTCTTTGAAGCATACAGTAAGTAGCTCTCTGCTCATTGTGTAATGGAAAAGTAGCGTCTTCATGGTGCACGCTGAGATCAGCACTCATGTACAAGTATGAGAAGAAGATCAGAATGTGCAGTGTCCACCAGACCAACAGTGATTCATATGTTTTTTTTAATTTGCCTGGTAAAGTACACCATAGTGGTTAGTGGGGCCTACACCGCATTAGTTAAATGTAATAGAGTCTTAGTAAAGCCACATTTCGTTATAATGTGTTTCATTTGACCGTTTCTCATTGGGCGACTGCAGTGCACACTGTTAAAGCATCGGTAAATACTGGTGGTGTTAAATACTGCTCTGTAATTAATTAATCGCAATAAATCGCATTTGAACTGAAAACCAAAAACAACAGTTTTTTTGCACCTAAATGATTCAATAGTTATATAGAAACATGAGTTCAACAACAAATGTATTTATTATTGTTAATCTGTGTCATTATACAAGTAACAGAGGCAAAGTGTATTTATAGCTATTTAGCTTTCAAGTGTTTTAGGAACACTGATTACTCATGTAACTTGTGGAGTTCATTAAACATTAATATAATGACACATTTATATGAAAGTAAATAGTGTTTAACAATAGGGGTTATGCGCTAACAACTTCCGCATTCCATAAGTGAGTAAACCACTTCCGGTCACCGTGTTATTTAATAGGAGAAAGAACTTTTTAGCAGCTGAAAACACTGTCACTTGTTTTACACATTGGAAAACGGGTCAAAATAGCTCCACTATGTAGAGCTACACATTCTTTGCTGCTCAAACGAAACATTTAACAGCTCAAGATTTAGTAAAGGACAGCGAGTCAAAGTTCGGATGTGACTGGAGCAGGTTAAAAACATTAGTGAGACGGAACGACTTCACTGGAGTTTTTGTCTTGAGGCTAACGGCTAACACAAAATTAAAGTTAAAACCAAAGCAAGGTTAAAATTTCACTGAGTTGACATTTTATATTATCATTATTTAGCAGGACTAGCCTTTAGCTCCAGGATAAAAGCTTGTACCTTACAACCACAGGCGTTTCCTTTGGGGCAGGATTTACAACAAACATGATGTTTTGAACTCGCATCAGTAACTCGTCCTTTTCTCAAACCTGAGCTTCTCTTCGTTTGTTTGGGACCCGGATCATTTTGAATGTAAAAGATATGGGACAGGGAGTACAGCCTTGTTTTGTTGGGGGTTCAAAGCACAATATATCAGGCAGGAATTAAATATAAAAAATCCCTCTGAAAAAAAAAAAACACGTCAATATATGGTTGAGTCCGAGCCTGTGTGGAGGCTGTAGGAGCGACTGAAGTGGAGATGTTGTTGCAAGAGTGGAAGAAAAACGGTTTCGAGTACCTTTCTCTGTATTATTAAATACATTTATTATTTATTGGTTTATAAATAATACTTTTATATTTATTATTATTTAATAAACCATTAAATCATAATGTATTAATAATAATAATAATAATAATGATAATAATAATAATAATAATAATAATAATAATAATAATAATTTCAATAATAATCTAAATCAGTGGTTCTCAACCTCTTGGAGCCGCGACCCCCATTATAACAAGTAAAGGGGTTCGTGACCCCCCCCCCCCCCCCCCCACCTGGGTCACACCGTGAAAAATAGGAACATTAGCCTACATAATTCTTTAAAAAAAAAGAAAAAAAAAAGGCTGAAATAAAATTCATCAAACTACGATCAAATAATGTCCCTCTGGTAAAATACATGCTACAATAAAACATTAGACTATATGCTAATGAAAGATTTGATCTAAATGATCTGGCGACCCCTTGGGGGTCCCGACCCCCAGGTAAAGAACCACTGATCTAAATAACTGTCTATTTAATAAACCATTAATAATGTATTTATTTATTGGTTTATTTGGTCGGGACAGTGCATGTTAATGAACACACCACACACTCAAACACACTCATTCATCCTGGACTGGGGGAGAACATGCAAACTCCACAGAAAGGCCCCGTCCCGGGTGGGAATCAAACCTGGGACCTTTGACCTGTGAAGCACGAGCGCTAACCGCTGTACGACCGCACAAGTGGAAGAAAATGGATGGATGGAGAGGTTGCGTTACTATGACATCACAACATTCTAAAGTTTATAGTTTAGACCATTTTGGAAACAACCGGGAAGCCTGGCTGAATGTAGTGAGTGAGTGGTTGGTGGTCGGAGGGGCCAATGGTGCCAGTTGACAGCATTGCTTCCATCAGTCTACCTCAGGGCAGATGTGGCTACAAGAGTAGCTTACCACCATTAAGTATAATGAATGAATAATGCAATGTAAAGCATCTCTGAGGGTCAGAAAAGGGCTATTCATCGATAACAATGCATTAATATTATTATAAAACTTGAGCGTAATGTTGGTCAGTAGAATCAGAATAATGTGTCAGGTTTGTGAATCCATCCATCCATCCATCCATCCATCCATCCATCCATCCATCCATCCATCCATCCATCCATCCATTTTCTTCCACTTTTCCGTTTCCGGGTCTTGGGGTTAGCCGTTGGAGTTGCCTAAATCACATTGCACCAGCCCCTATGGCTCCTCCTACAGGTGGTGAGTCCACAGAAGGACGGCCTCACTACTAAATGGGCCTGTTGGTCTGTCATTAGGGGCATCTGAACCGCCCTTTGTCTGGCCCGTCACCTTGGACCTGTTTGCCCTGGGAGACCCTACCAGGGGCACGAAGCCCCCGACAACAGAGCTCCAGGATCATTCGGACACTCAAACCCCTCCACCATGTTAAGGTGGCGGCTCCAGGAGGGGGTTTGTGAATCCAATCACTGTCAAATAAAGATCAGTCTCATGTGTCTCAGTCTCATGGGCTCTTACTGAAGTAGAACTGTATCCTGAGGTACTTACCCAGGCCGTTCTCACAGTCGATAAACTCCAGCGAGTGCACGGCACGGTCCACCCCATACGGGCCCATCAGAGTCCTATAAAGGGGACACACACAGGTCAGTATACTTGACATAACATGTCATTTTCTTACACCATGGAAATCAATCGTTTATCCAGGGATTCTGGCAAGTGTTTTCATTGATACGAACGCTCAGACGGACTCTGGACGGCCCATTCGTGGAGCTCCTGCTTAAAGTGGACATATCCTGCATTACTTCATCTTAAAAGCATTCTTTTCTTTTGGGTGCCCCAGCATTGATCATTTACCCTTTACAATGTGCCCGATTCCATGGGATTAGAAAGACCTCGTGACCTCAGGCAAAAAGTGAAAATGACTGAAGGAAGATAAAAAAGGTAAAAATTCCCCCCAACTTTTACCTTAAGGGTAACTCAAGTCCTCCGGTGATTCTAGTGTGAACTGACATGTCAGTTTAACATGTGTAATAAAGTTTAATGGGATTACCGGTTAAAGAAATCGCAAAGTGCATGATACACGGCCACCAGGTGGAGCTATTTCCCAATGATGACCATTGACAGATAGTAGGCTAGCAATCGATAAACTCAGATATTTTTCATTTCAAAATAAGATAGCTCCCTCTTCTGACAGCAAGACTAGCCATTTCCCTGTGGGTCTGAGCACTGGACTATTTTATCCCCAGAATGAGAAATGATCCGAGATTTCCCATCCTTGGAGTCTGGGTGGAGGACAGTGAATAGATTAAAAGAGACTGTTTTATGAGAGGAGACATGGCGCGGATGTGATTCTTCTTGTTTCTATTGTTGTCATCATTCAGTGTTATTATACACCAGTTCTTTCCCTAAGAAAACCCAGTCCGTGACTCCGTGGCGGTGAACACACTTTCAGCACAGACCTGTTAGAACCGCTCCGATATAGGATCATGGATTTTATTTTACAACTCCTTTATACGCCTTATATTTCACAGTATACATTAGAAAGAACATATTTGTCTATATCATACCACTGAGTCGTGTGGAGGACATAGTCAAATACTGAACCTAAAAGTGAGCCACTGTTACAGGAACATTAAGCGGAAGAGATGAAAATGAATTAGCTCCAAGAGCTTAGACTGGTACAAAGTATCTTTTCACATGCTGATTAATGCTCATGTACATAAATGAAATGAACTAAACTAAAAACCCATTGGTCACTGTGAGTAATTAGTAATACATGAATTATCAGCTAACATGAGCTTATTACAAAAACACACATTATCTGAGTTTGTAATAAAAAAGTCAAATTGATATTTACTCTATGAAAAAAGGCTTCATCTGTTTCGGCCAAAACTGTTCACATTAAGTAAACATGAGTTTGACCCCAGTGGTCTCAGTACTTTTCCATATGACTTGCTCCAATTGCCAACCTTCCCATTTTAAATGACTATTTGAGCCACTGTCGCCCCATGTGCCATATAACAGATCACTCTGCAACATGCAGTGTGCATGACTATGAGAAGCACACATCACAGTGACGTATGAATAGGGCTTAAGACCCACTTCATGTCTCTACTGTCACTGTCACAAAGATCCTCATCCACACAGCGAGCGCAGACGCAGCACTTTCAGCAGCGTGCTCCAAAAATACCCTCCGCTTTGACATTCACAACAATACAGTAGAGCAGCCCCAAAACAAGCAGAGCGGTGCTACCAATACAATCTTTGAATAACAACAGGTTTCAGGTTTATGGAGACGGATGGTGCGATATTAGAACCAACAGGGACTGTTAAAGGCAAACTATTTTACAATAGCCCAAATGTATTTTATTATTGATCCTATTATAGATAAATACTGTATACCTTGAAATAACATGTTCTCTATGTTTTATAATGTTAGATTGTCATTCAATTAGATTGTTGGCCCTTTGTTGCTGCTTCAGCCCGCAGATTGACTTGATTAAAGCATCTCATTGGACATTGTTGCTGTCAATCAATGACACAGTGAGAGCCATCGAGTTTGAACAGTGAACAGACATTTTTAGTATCAGTGTATGAGTGTGTGAAGGCCCCATGGGCACAGCCCACTACTGGGTAAAGGAACAGGCCACCGTTTTTACATACTGAGATATGTTCTTACCTTAGCTTTGACGAGGTCTTTAGGACCTGTCTGATCTTCACCTGTCTGGTCTTCACCACAGTAAAGTGAAGATATTACTTCGCAGATTTCGGACTATTATTACGCCTTACAATATAGTTCCCCCTTTTATCCGCTTAGAAAATCCACATTACTTTGTAGTAATGTGGATCTTGACCAGTTTTGGAGCTATAGTGGAGAGAGGGAGAGGCTAAATGCTAACGCCGTCTGCGCTGTGTTTACGTGACTAAAGGCACGGGTGAAGACCAGACAGGTCCTAAAGAACTCGTCTAAGCTCAGGTAAGAACATATCTCAGTATGGAAAAACGGTGGCCTGTTCCTTTAAAGGATTTGTTCTGTATTTCCATATGACCCAGAGCTCAGCCTGACTTTACTGATCTCACAATGGAGAGGTCATAGTAAATAGGGTTTATTACATACTGTAACGTATAAGTAGATTCACAACAACAAGTACAAATCAGACAGAAAAAGAAGAAAGAACCTAAGTGAACAGGATTAACCTGAAGATGACTCAAAACTGTGTGAGAAAATACTTCTGCAGTTCTGTTTTTGACAAGGAAACATTATGACGTGCTTAATAAGCCATTAAGTTGATTTTGATGATGATTGCATGTCTCCTTTAAAAGTCTCATTAGAAATTTTCAAAACACATTTTATTTCATGAAAATCTGTCCAATATTTGTGAACAACTACTGACTGAAGCCCAATTACATTACATAATGGCTCACAGATGAATAGATTCAGAACAGCGAAAAGGATTGGCAGATAGATACAGGGGGTCTGCGTATGGAACAAACGGCTCTGGTTCACAACATAAATTAGCCAATTAGAGGCTACTTTCTGAAGCAGATCTTCGTTTGGATCTTTGTTTGGATTTCCCATAGAGCTTCAGCAGTTTGGAGGAACAGGGAGACGACAGTGATTAGCAACTGACTTTCTCACACAATTTAACATACTCTAGTGCAGGGGTCACCAACATGGTGCCCTTTGGGGCATGCCCATTAGACCTTGAGACTTTTTCTAAGGTGTAAAACACTTAATTTTCTTGAATCTGATTCTTAAAAATACAGTTATTTCTGTTCTTGTGACTCAGTACGAGCTTAAAACAAAGTTATTTTTATATAATATGGGGTCAATATCCTATAAGTAAGCAGTGTTTGTTAACTGGTAGCTCTCAAACAACTTGATGCTGTTGAAGTGGCCCTCAGTTTATACGTTGGTGACCCCTGCTCGAGTGTATTTACCATGACAGATATCTACATTTGGTGATTTTTTGAGTGACATTTTGGGGGGAAAGTTCAGCTTCACTTGTAGTCAGTGAGGATCTGTGTGATCTGCATCATACATTTTTACATATAGAATGTCTTATTTGGCCTTTGCTCTGCCCGATCCTGTCAGATCTCGAAGATAAGTAGGAAGGGCCTGGCTAGTACTTGGATGGTAGACCGTTTAGTGTGTGAGTGGTTGGTGGTGGGAGGGGCCGATGAATATGAATAATATGAATGAATAATGCAATGTAAAGCATCTGAGTGTCCAGAAAAGCGCTATATAAAACTGATGCATTATTTTTATCATTATTATTATTATTTACTGCTTGCAATACATTTTTCCCACATTCATGTGAGTAATCTCTTGTAAAAGTTTGAATTTGAAATCTCTACATTTGAACAATCAGTGTCTCTCCTTCATTTCCCCAGTCCGTCCCTCCATGTGTCGATACATCAGAACACCGTGGTCACTGACACAGAAACACACTTTAGAGGACGGGGAGTTATTACCCCCCGCTGAGAGCTCAGGAACTGTCCCCTGCATGAGCACATGAGCCGGGGGATTAGTCACCTGCGGTTAAGTCGCTCTGGTCGCTCAGACAGGACAGGGCAGCGACCCACACACTTAGTCCTGCTTTGATTAACATCCTCCTGTAGCCCACAGAGCTCAGGACTGTGTATTCTGGGAAAGGTGGCACTGTTCATAACACTAAGTTCAAGAGGATTTTAAAATGTGAAATGCAGAAGTTGTGGCTATGTTTCACATGACAGCATTGGGACACTACAGTATTGGCATGGACAACACTGTATCTGGGGTTGAACTTAAATAAGCACTGCCAAACTACCCCTGAACTGTCCTATCAACTAAAACATATAAGCCAAATGTGACAATATGTAACAGTGGATCAGGTGCAGTACTTCAAATACTTAGGGACTGAAATAGATGTTGACCTATCGCCTGTCTTTTAACCATCATGCAAAAAAAAGGCACAGCAGCGCCTCTTTCTGCTGAGGTCATTTTACGCATAATAAAAAAAAAACATTTCAACAAATCACTCATAGAATCCATACTCATGTTTAGAATCACATCATGGTTCAACTTTCTGACAGTTAAATCCAAATCTAAACTCTCTCACATCATCACTCAGGCCTCAAAAATCACCGGTACAACTCAAACCCCTCTGTCTGAACTCTACAGTCGCTCAAACCCCTCTGTCTGAACTCTGCAGTCGCTCAAACCCCTCTGTCTGAACTCTGCAGTCGCTCAAACCCCTCTGTCTGAACTCTGCATTCACTCAAACCCCTCTGTCTGAACTCTGCATTCACTCAAACCTCTCTGTCTGAACTCTACAGTCACTCAAACCCCTCTGTCTGAACTCTGCAGTCGCTCAAACCCCTCTGTCTGAACTCTGCAGTCGCTCAAACCCCTCTGTCTGAACTCTACAGTCACTCAAACCCCTCTGTCTGAACTCTGCAGTCGCTCAAACACCTCTGTCTGAACTCTACAGTCGCTCAAACCCCTCTGTCTGAACTCTACAGTCGCTCAAACCCCTCTGTCTGAACTTACAGTCGCTCAAACCCCTCTGTCTGAACTCTGCAGTCGCTCAAACCCCTCTGTCTGAACTCTGCAGTCGCTCAAACCCCTCTGTCTGAACTCTGCAGTCGCTCAAACCCCTCTGTCTGAACTCTGCAGTCGCTCAAACCCCTCTGTCTGAACTCTGCAGTCGCTCAAACCCCTCTGTCTGAACTCTGCAGTCGCTCAAACCCCTCTATCTGAACTCTGCAGTCGCTCAAACTCCTCTGTCTGAACTCTACAGTCGCTCAGTGATGAGGAAGGTCCAGATCACTAAGGACCCCTCACATCCACTCCATAGCTCCTTATGCTGCTCCCATCGGGAGGGCCCTTTAAAGTCCCCTGGCTCACAAAAACATATAAGAAGTCATTTGTTCCAAATGCAATTACCTTTATGAACGGTCACAAATAAGTCTATCTATTTAAATGTATAACAGTTTTCAAAAGCCTCCATTGTAAACAGACTGATTTAGACAGTTCAGATGTTTTTCTGCAGGTCTCCAGGGTCTGTGGACGATCGTTATAAATCAGTGATTTGAGATACCACACAGGGGAGGGCGTCTCTCAAAAGAATGTAAATCATTTTGTGGGTGAAGATGGAAGGATAAGACGCTGCCATGGCCAACTGCATGTTCATGAGCAGAGCGCTCAAAGCCAGACAAACTGGTTTGACCATTTCAGGTGTTATGGCGGTCCTCCTCGGTCCTTTCTTTCTTTTGGACATATTCCCTGTTTCCATGAAAGCATCCACCCACAATAAAATGGATTTGCTATTGGGAAGGCGGCCTGGCGGGGGGGGGGGGGCTCCCTCAACTACAGCATGTTTGCGACTAAAACAGGTGTGGACACAAATAGAGGTCGACCGATATATCAGTCGGCCGATATGTATCAGACCAAAAGTAAAAAAAAAAAATTCCTCAGCCTCACCATTAAAATCTGTCACAAGCTTGTGTACACTTTAGAAGCTTCATACACAGGATTAAAGATGACACATGTCTTAAAATCAGCCAATCATATTGACGGCGCATATTGGCATTGGTCTGAGACGCATTGGTCTCTAGACACAGACATCCCATTGTGTTTTGTGATTTTCAACATATCAGGTGTTGATTTGATTCAAAATTCTGGTATTGATGACATCCTGACGGCAAAGACAGAAGCACATTCTGGTTTAGATCATGGTCGAGTTGTTGAGCCACTGGAGCCGACTGTGACTGACGAAAGGAATGAGGAGGAGCTGGGGCTGGACAATTCATTCACTTTTAATTTAATCGCCATCCATCCATCCATCCATTTTCTTCCGCTTTATCCGGGGCCGGGTCGCGGGGGCAGCAGTCTCAGCAGAGATGCCCAAACTTCCCGATCCACACACACCTCCTCCAGCTGTTCTGGGGGGACCCCGAGGCGACACCAGGCCAGCTCGGAGACATAGTCCCACCACCGTGTCCTGGGTCTTCCACGAGGCCTTGTCCCACTAGGACATGCCTGGAACACCTCCCGCGGGAGGCGACCAGGAGGCATCCGGAACAGATGCCCGAGCCACCTCAGCTGGCTCCTTTCGACGTGAAGGAGCAGCGACTCTACTCCGAGCTCCTCCCGGGTAACTGAGCTCCTCACCCGATCTCGAAGGGTGCGCCCAGCCACCCTGCGAAGGAAACTCATTTCGGCCGCTTGTATTCGCGATCTTGTTCTTTCGGTCATTACCCAAATCTCATGACCATAGGTGAGGGTGGGAACGTAGATCGATCGGTAAATCGAGAGCTTTGCCCCGACTCAGCCCCCTCTTCACCACGACAGACCGATACAGCGACCGCATCACTGCTGACGCCGCACCGATCCGTCTGTCCATCTCACGCTCCATCCGTCCCTCACTCGTGAACAAGACCCCGAGATACTTGAACTCCTCCACTTGAGGCAAGGACTCCCCACCGACCTGAAGAGGGGAAGCCACCTTTTTCCGGTGGAGAACCATGGCCTCGGATTTGGAGGTGCTGATCCTCATCCTGGCCGCTACACACTCGGCTGCAAACCGCCCCAGAGCAGCTGAAGGTCCTGGTTTGTTGAAGCCATCAGAACAACATCGTCCGCAAACAGCAGAGATGAGACTCTGAGGCTCCCAAACCGGACGCCCTCCGGCCCCTGGCTGCGCCTAGAAATTCTGTCCATAAAAGTAATGAACAGAACCGGTGACAAAGGGCAGCCCTGGCGGAGACCAACACGCACCGGGAACAGGTCTGACTTACTGCCGGCAATGCGAACCAAGCTCCTGCTGTGTCATACAGGGAACGGACAGCCCTTAGCAGAGGGCCCCGGACCCCATACTCCCGGAGCACCCCCCACAGGGCACCACGAGGGACGCGGTCGAACGCTTTCTCCAGATCCACAAAACACATGTGGACTGGTTGGGCGAACTCCCACGAACCCTCGAGCACCCGATGAAGGGTATAGAGTTGGTCCAGTGTGCCACGACCAGGACGAAAACCGCATTGTTCCTCCTGGATCCGAGGTTCAACTATCGGCCGGATCCTCCTCTCCAGCACCCCGGAGTAGACCTTACCGGGGAGGCTAAGGAGGGTGATTCCTCTGTAATTGTGTTCCAATTAATTTAATCGCGATATTAATAAAGGTCGATCTCAATAATCGTGTGGAAGCGCAAACTTGTTTACAGAGGGAAAACATCTGTAACAACTGCCAATGGATCGTTTGCACAAAGCTGGGTAATACAACAAACTTATTTCATCTCAAGAGCCATCGTCCCTCTGAACACAAAGAAAGCTGCAAAAACGCTCTGCAGAAAGATGTAAAAGAATCGTCAGATCAAACCCACATTTATTGTTTTTGTTACCAAAACAGAAAAATCTAATCAAAAATCGAGATTAATCATTATGAAGAAAATCATGGTGATCCCATAGGTGCTAAGGAAACACTAAACAAACACCTCCCCAAAACAACTGAATGCCGCCTGGTGACGTGAAGGCGCTACTGCACACACCTACATTATCCAATGACAAAATAATTCTCCATTCTCGATTTTAAGTCCAAAATGGAATGAATGAATGCTACACGGATTAATATTAGTTGACACACTGCCTTTGGCTGTTCCTGGGACATGAAGCTTTTGTGGCAGATTTACACACAACACAAAGACCATATGATGAGAATGAGATATGACACAAAAGCATTTACACAGAGTTTAAAACTTAAGACAAACTGTACTCACGTAGCACTCTCTCACTTACATTCCAGTTTTGTGGCTCGTATACCATCATACACACCATATCAAATGTTAAATCAAGTTTTTATAAATTACCCCCTCGTGTTATATTATAAAACGGTGTGAAAACAACACTTAGAATAGGCTACGAAATAAAGAGGATTTCATTTTATTTATTCAATTATTTGACAGAGACATTGCAGTTCTACATATTACAAAACAAGCTTGTAGCTGATGCGGTGCAAAAAGAGTTTAGAGCAAGTAATAATAATATTTAACTCCATTCCCTGGTTCTACACTACATCATGACTAATGATGTTGTGTTTGTTGTGTGCTAACCTTGTTACTTAATTAGGCGCTGCACTCTGAATTCAGTCACGACAAGTGTATTACTCTGGTTGCTTTATTAATCAGGGCGGACCAAACAACATGCCGCTCCGTGAGGCTCAACTTGAATCTAACAACATCCCACCAGTCCGAGAGAGCTTCTCACCTCTGCAGCAGTCTGCAGCAGGCTCTCTGGCTTCCATCGCAGCTCTCACTCTTTCTTCTGTTGGTCCAATGCCTCTTTGTGTCAGTAGTATTCCCATGAATACAAGTCTGACCATGTTGAACTGGCACTTTTTTGGGTTTAGTGTCAATCCACATTCAGAAAGTCTCTTCATGACAGCATGCAAGCTCTTGTCATGTGTTTCCTGGCCCAGTGCATGTATGATCACGTCATATGAGATGTTCTCAACTTCTTTAATGCCTGACAGTGCATTAGCGATCTTGTGCTGGTATTGCTCACTGGCTGACGAGACTCCAAATATTAGTCTTTTGTATCTGTAAACTCCTTTGTGCACTGCAAATGTTGTGATCTCTCTGAACTCCAACTGATGGTAGCCCCATTTAAGATCTAGCTTGCTGAAGATTGAAGTATTTCGTCCACTGTGGGGATAGGGTATCTTTCTCTGACTATTGCCTCATTTGCTTTTCTCATGTCTAAGCACATCCGGATATCTTTATCACATCTCTTTGGGAGTACAACTACAAGGTGTAGGTCCTTCTACACGCTCTACAATGTCCATGTCCAATGTCAATCAGTTTGTTTATCTTTTTCTCCATTGCATCCCTAAAATGGTAGGGTTTGCACGTCAGTGGTTGAGCAACTGGTTTCACATTTGGGTCAATGTACAGGCTTATCTGTTTAGTGGTTAGTTTCCCTACTCCTTTAAACACTTTGGGTACTGCTCTCTAAGAGTGTGCTTAAGAGCTGTGACAGCCGCCACATGTTCACCTAACACCCTTAACTTAACAGCAGTCTTTTTGCCCAGGAGTGGTTCACCATTGCCTTTCATCACAATAAACTCGGCCTCCTCAGTGCTATCACCAATATGGATTACACATCTGAATGCACCTTTAACAGATAGTGACTGGGTTGAGGAATATGCATGCAAATTCCTCTGCTCTTTGGGTACATATGAATGACACTTTATCTTTTCAGCCTTTAGCTTTTCCCATACTTTTCACCCATTATATTACTAGTAGCACTAGAATCTATTAGCATTTATAACTCAACTCCCCCACAGTAAAAAGTTAGTTTCTCAGGTACATCCTCATCTTTTACAATGAATGCATAATCATCTTGTTCAACAACATTCACATTTTGTTTCTTATGTCTTATGACACATTTTTGAGAAATGGTCTTTACCATTGCATTTGCGACATGTTTGTCCTCGTGCTGGGCCTTTTGGATCCTTACCCATGTGATCAGTACATCCACACCTGTAACACTGTCTGTCCGTTTTATTTTATTCTTTCATTTTTACTTTTGGCTTCATGTACTTTCCTTTCTTGCTCGTTGCGATCCGGTTGACGGTGTCCTCTTCTTTTCTCTCCCGGGTAACACTCATTGCTGCCAACTGCTCCTCCACTCGTTCACATTGCGAAGCCACCTCCTCCAATGTGCGAGCCAAAGTTCAACCTGGACCTTCTTCTAGTAGCTTTCTCCCTACGTATTCACAAGTGGATCTACACAGGCTAGCATCTCTTATTTGGTTATCTCTGTCTCCCCGAAAGTCACAGTCTCACTTGTTTTTGGGACAACTTGTGAAAAGTCTGTCGTGCATATGCTGCATTTACTTGAGGAACAAAATACGCGTTGAGTGCTTGACAGCGTAGTCAGTCGTTTCGCCCGTGCACGGTGAAGTAGAGAAATGTCCTGCACGTCTTATCCGGCCAAATGAAGTAGAAGTCGTCTCCGCTGTTTCATTGCATCTGTAGCATCATCGGCCAAAATTAGTCCCTTTCCCGTCCGCAAACAACTCGAAAGATGTCAACCATCTCGGTCCAAGTGTAGCAGGATCCGTGTAGCAAGCCAACGGTTGACTTTTCCATGTTAGCTAAAAACTTTTGCTGCTAACTCGCCGTGTCACCGTCGGTTTCCTTGGTTTACAAGAAATAAAAAAATGGTCCTCAATTTCCTCGTCGCCATTGTTGTGTGCTAACCTTGTTACTTAATTAGGCGCTGCACTCTGAATTCAATCATGACGAGTGTATTACTTTGGTTGCTTTATTACAGGGACTATAAGGAGTTTAAAAATGTTAAAATTAAGTATTTTCCTCCCCCTACATGTTCCAGCCATGTCCTAATGTGTAGAATGAGCTCAGACCTGTTCACCACAACTGCCTCTAAAATCCTGTACGGTCACTCAAAAATGTGTCACTTCGGCCCGAATTGCCGTCATGCACAAGCTTAATATAGAAGGTGCAGTTACATATATGGCCTGAGGTGGCAGTAGTGAGTATAAAATGGCGAACTTGCTTCCAGCCCCTTTAATCTATAATCTATAATCACGTATAGACGTAATCTGATATCAATACATGACAGTGTTGACTAACCATGACTTGTTCTTGTTTGCTGCTAAGTGTCACTGTCATTTACAGTGCCTCTCGAAAGTATTCATACACCTTGAACTTTTGCACATTTTGTCATGTTTACAACCCTAAACATAAAGATTTGATTTTGATTTTTTAACTGAACGTTCACACACAAGTAACAGACAACTGTGAAGTGAAAGCAAAATGATACATGATTCTGTTATTTTTCAAAAAATAGAAAAGTGAAAAGTGGGGCGTGCATTAGGGTTGTATGAGCAATGATCGGATGGAGAGCCACCATCGTGATGCCCCGCCCCCTCCTGTCAGAAACACGCACTGGTCTTCTGTGGGTCTTGTAAACCAACAAACTTTGCAGGGATTGCACTGTAAATTAAATCACGGATATAACTAACATGCGCGCTAGTTTCTGTGGCCTGCCAGAAGCCATGATGTGTTAGCCGTAATTATTAAAGTAAAGACGCAGCGCTGCTCTGTTTGTGACGTGCAGGGCTCTCTCTCTCTCTCTCTCTCTGCAGCTCGGAGTTTAACAGCGCGTGGTTTTGCTTTGCTTTGCTTCGTACGGAAACTTAAACCGTTTTAAAATGACGAGATAGCTCTCACATCGGAGCTAGCATGGGCACGCATGGGTTTGGAATATTCTCACGAAGAACTGAGAGAGGAGAGAAAGAGGCGGTGTAGGAGGTACGAAGTTACGAGCACACGGAGCGGGGGGCGCGTGGAGCGGCTTCAAAAACGTGGCTACGACGCAAACGTGTACATATTGTCCCGTTCACCCACTGTTTCTTAAACATTACGTTAAAATTGAGCAAATGCAAATAATAAGCTCAGATTTACATTTGTATTAGTGTGATGAGAGCCTTATTGAGGAGGAGTTGACGAATAAGTCGTTTTCTCTCACTTTTACGCACGAGTTTTAACACATTTCTGTTGCAAAAGTCGTGTTCCGTGACTCTGTTCAGATCATGTTTGGTTTAGATCCATTTATCTGCAATCTCACATTTTCCTAACATACATAGTAATATGCAGCATATATATAGGCTATGTAAATGTCTTTAAAAATGCTTATAATAAGAAATGGACGATATCATCATAACATCGTCAACGGCCAATTAAGGGGACATCGCCCAACCCTAGCGTGCATAAGTATTCATACAGCATTTTCTGAGTGCATTAAATTGCCTTTAAAACATTCCTAATGACGGCAGAATGTTCACACCTTGGCCTTACGGTTAAACAGAGGACACGTGTGTAATCTACTCTCAGTATAATTTCAGCTGTTCTTTCAGGCCCTCAGAGCTGTGGTCGGAGTGTATTGGTCACTAAACATCATGAAGGTCAAGGAGCACCAGAGAGGTCAGGGATAAAGCTGTGGAGAAGTTTAAAGCAGCATGAAGTTATACAAAGATTTCCCAAGATTTGAACATCTCACGAAGCACTGTTCAATCCATCATTCAGAAATGGAAAGAGTAAAGCACCACTGCAGACTTACCAAGACACGGCCGTTCACCTAAAATATTAGATCGAACAAGGAGAGCACTGGTAAGAAATGCAACCAAGTGCCCCAAGATAACTCTGGAGGAGCTGTGAAGTCCTGCCGCTGAGCTGGGGGAAACTGTACATGGGACAACTATAAGTCGTATCTACACAAATCTGGCCTTCATGGACGAGTGGAAGAAGAAAGCCATTATTGAAAGGAGGCCATAAGAAATCCTGTTTGAAGTTTGCTAGAAGTCATATGGAGGACACAGCTCCATGTGGAAGAAGGAGCTTTGGTCAGATGAGACAAAAATTGAACTTTTTGGCCCAAATGCAAAACGTTATGTATGGAGCAAACCTGACACTGCTCATCGTCCTGAGTGCACCATCCCCAGGGTCAAATATACGGGGGGGAGCATCATGCTGTGGGGCTGCTTTTCCTCAGCGGGGACTGGGGAGATTGTAAGAATAGTTGTGAAGATGGATGGAGCCAAATATGGGCTCAGAGAACTGAGGCTGGGGCGGAGATTCACCTTCCAGCAGGACAATGACCCTAAACACAAAGATGAATCTACAATGGAATGGTTCAATAAAAACATATTAATGTGTTAGAATGGCCCAGTCAAAGTCCTGACCTAAATCCTATTGAAAATCTGTGGAAAGACCTGAAAACTGCTGTTCACAAACGCTCTCCTTCTAATGTGACAGAGCTTGAGTTGTTTTGTAAAGAGGAATGGGCTAAAATGTCAGTCTCTACATGTGCAAATCTTGTAGAGTCAGACCCCAAAAGACTTGTGCTGTTATTAGAGCAAAAGGGGGTTCTACAAAGTATTCATTCATGCTGTATGAATACTTATGCACGCCCCACTTTTCACTTTTCTATTTTTTGAAAAATAACAGAATCATGTATCATTTTGCTTTCACTTCACAGTTGTCTGTTACTTGTGTGTGAACGTTCAGTAAAAAAATAAAAATAAAATCTTGATGTTTAGGGTTGTAAACATGACAAAATGTGCAAAAGTTCAAGGTGTATGAATACTTTCGAGAGGCACTGTAGGCTATATTGTGGACTCTTGCGATGAGGGTTTTGCCTCACCAATTGGATTTGGCCATAAGCCTATTGTGTAGACCTAAAAGGTGTCACAAACATCCCAATCCATAAAGTCAAGATGCCAGAGAGTCGCCTTTATGATTATCATAGCGTTGTTTTACGTCAATTTATGACAATGTCTAATTAGGGAGGGACGGGACAACGATTTAAATGGATGACCACCAATAGAGGGACAGGTGGTCACCCCGAGACCCCGGAGGAGCATTAGGCTATAGCACATGCTCGCAACACGGATCTAACCCTCCGACCTCCCAGGACCGCGAGACCTCCGTTTGATAACACCGTTTGACTCGACACGGTCCAGCAACAATAACAAAGTCTGTGGCTCCTACCTGCTGATGATCACCGCTCCCCTGTACATGACAGAGAAGGTGGGCATTGTCACACGGAGGCTGCCGGGACGGTGCTCAGCGGGTGCCGCGCGCTGCTTTCAGCCGCATGGCGCTGCTCCGTGGTCGGCTGTGCGCTGTGGTGAAGTCCGCTTTGCGTCGTCGCAGTTCCCCGTGTGATGGCTCTGCTGCTGCTGCGCGCCCGCTCCACTGTGTCCGTCCGTTCGTCCGTCCTCTGGCCGCGCTCTGACGCCTCTGAGCCGCTCCAGGAGCACCTCCAGCCCCGTCCTTAATCTCTTATGTAACCAAAGTCAGCCCGAAACATGAACCAGGACGCGTCAGTTTAACCTCTTAACCCCCACCTTAACCGAGCACATTTTCTCTCTTTGGGCTTTACCCAAATCTAAAAGCTTAAACAACAACAACAACATCAAAATAGCGACAAAAATAAGGAAGAAAACACAACAAAAAGTGACAAGAGAGCAACAGAAACGTGCTGGCACAAAAACACGAGAAAGAAGCCAGAAAAAAGGGACAAAAACAAGACGAAAACGATACAATACAGTGACAAAAGAGCAACAGAAACATGCCAGAAAAGCAAGAAAAATGTGACAATAAAGTGACAAACACGTGACAAAGACACGTTTAAAAAAAATAAGAAAAAAATAAGAAACAACTAAAAACAACTAAAAACAGCTAAAAACGACAAAAACACGACAAACACGCTTCAACAATGCGGCTAAAATCGCGGCAACAACGTGACAAAAAAAAAGTTACGTTTTCACTTTTGTAGGTCTTAGCTTTCAAATTGCTCTCCATTGAAGAAGCTTTTAGATTTGGGTAAAGCTGAACTGGTCGAAAATGCGCTCATTCGAGCGTAAAAATAATTTTGTAGGTTACGTTTTTTTCCGTGCATAAATGATCATTTATTCTTATTATTTTATTTTATTTTATTTTATTTTTATATATAGCCATAAACAAAAAAATAGGCAACTCTTCCACACGTGAGGGAAGGCAGGGGCAGGTTGTCCACTGCTCATCAACAGAACGTCCACAGAGTCAAACGTTAAAGCCTCTTCCAGTTGAATAGGTTATTTCAATATATGGTTATTAAGTGAGGATCGGGTGAGGAGCTCAGTTACCCGGGAGGAGCTCAGAGTAGAGTCGCTGCTCCTTCACGTCGAAAGGAGCCAGCTGAGGTGGCTCGGGCATCTGTTTCGGATGCCTCCTGGTCGCCTCCCGCGGGAGGTGTTCCAGGCATGTCCTAGTGGGACAAGGCCTCGTGGAAGGCCCAGGACACGGTGGTGGGACTATGTCTCCGAGCTGGCCTGGTGTCGCCTCGGGGTCCCCCCAGAACACCTGGAGGAGGTGTGTGTGGATCGGGAAGTTTGGGCATCTCTGTTGAGACTGCTGCCCCCGCGACCCGGCCCCGGATAAAGCGGAAGAAAATGGATGGATGGATGGATGGTTATTAAGTCACCAGTAATAAAAGAGTCAATTAAAATCCAGGTATATATTATATACATGGTTGAAAATACACTATTGAATACAAACAGAGCAGTGTTATGGTGTCAGCCCTTTCACAATAAAAGAGCTGTAACAAAACATGGCCTCCACAAACGCTGATGATGAAACTACTGAGACTCAACTACATTTCTCTGCCATTTCTATTCCATGTGACAACCAACCTCTAACCCCATGTGACAACCAGCCCCAACTGACCCCCTGAGATAACCAGCCACAACTAACTCCCTGAGACAACCAGCCCCAACTGAACCCGTGAAACCACCAGCCCCAAATGACCCCCTGAGACAACCAGCCCCAACTGAACCCCTGAGACAACCAGCCCCAACTGACCCCCTGAAACCACCAGCCCCAAATGACCCCCTGAGACAACCAGCCCCAACTGAACCCCTGAGACAACCAGCCCCAACTGACCCCCTGAGACAACCAGCCCCAAATGACCCCCTGAGACAACCAGCCCAAACTGAACCTCATTACACAACCAGCCTCAACTGACCCCCTGAAACCACCAGCCCCAAATGACCCCCTGAGACAACCAGCCACAACAGACTCCCATGACACAACCAGCCCCAACTGACCCCCTGAGACAACCAGCCACAACAGACTCCCATGACACAACCAGCCCCAACTGACCCCCTGAGACAACCAGCCCCAACTGAACCCCTGAGACAACCAGCCCCAACTGACCCCCTGAAACCACCAGCCCCAACTGACCCCCTGAGACAACCAGCCCCAAATGACCCCCTGAGACAACGAGCCCAAACTGAACCTCATTACACGGCGCATTGAGTTGCCTTGTGTACGAAATGCGCGGTATAAATAAAGTTGCCTTGCCTTGCCTTACACAACCAGCCCCAACTGACCGTCTGAAACCACCAGCCCCAAATGACCCCTGAGACAACCAGCCACAACAGACTCCCATGACACAACCAGCCCCAACTGACCCCCTGAGATAACCAGCCACAACTAACTCCCTGAGACAACCAGCCCCAACTGAACCCGTGAAACCACCAGCCCCAAATGACCCCCTGAGACAACCAGCCACAACAGACTCCCATGACACAACCAGCCCCAAATGACCCCCTGAGACAACCAGCCACAACAGACTCCCATGACACAACCAGCCCCAACTGACCCCCTGAGACAACCAGCCCCAAATGACCCCCTGAGACAACCAGCCCCAAATGACCCCCTGAGACAACCAGCCCCAACTGAACCCCTGAGACAACCAGCCCCAACTGACAACCTGAGACAACCAGCCCCAACTGACCCCATGACACAACCAGCCCCAACTGCCCCCATGACACATCCAGCCCCAACTGACCCTTGAGACAACCATCCCCAACTGAACCCCCTGAGACAACCAGCCCCAACTGACCCTCTACTCTAACCGTAGCCTGAGGGTCTTATGTCGCATTACATTTGAACTGCAAATACCCATCATTCCATTGTTCTACATAGGTACAAGTTATTACAGATTGTTACAAAGCAGATTACATTGTACTAAGTACAATGTATCAAGGTAGTGTTTAAAAAAAAGTGTTACAAAAATGTGTATCTATTTGGGACACGGTGTCACATTGCTTTTTATACGCTGGTACTGATATACAGTATCTGATATGTGTATTGGTTTTCCTCTTCTCTTCCAATAATCATTTTCCCATTTGGACTGGAGACAATTGAATTGTTTTTATGCCTTTTCCCAAACTTTATTATTTGGGTTATTTCTGTAATGAGAGCTTTCCTTTAGTTAGTGCCATGAACAAAAGACACTGTTCTGAAAGACAGAGATGTTAATGAAGGTAAAGTGGACATTAGAGGCTATTTGTAACAAAAACTGAGGGGTCATTTGTCACATTATTTTAACATTAGCTTTTAAAGAGGCTGTTGGTTTGGGCTATTTTAGTGAATTTGTACACTTTACAGCTCATGGAGCATTTTGCCGACCCCTTGAGGTGCTACCTTAACGTGGTGGGGTTGTTTGAGTGCCCGAATGATCCGAGGAGCTATGTTGTTGGGGCTTTATGCCCCTGGTTGGGTCTCCCATAGCAAACAGGTCCGAGGTGACGGGTCAGACGAAGAGCAGCTCAGAAGACTTCCATGGACAGTACAACAACAAGGACCATGACGTCGCCCGGTATGGCGTAACCGGGGCCCCACCCTGGAGCCAGGCCTGGGGTTGGAGCTCGAATGCGAGCGCCTGGTGGTCGGGCCTCTGCCCACGAGGCCGGGCACAGTCCGAAGGGACGTTGTGGGCCCGCCCTGCTGTGGACCCACCACCCGCAGAGGGATCCGTAGGGGTTGGGTGCAGAGGACTGGGTGGCAGTTGAAGGCAGGTGCCTCGACGACCTGGTCCACATGCGCAGCTTCTGGCGTTCGGGACATGGAACGTCACCTCGCTGGGGGGGAAGGAGCCTGAGCTCGTGCGGGAGGTTGAGAGATACAGGCCCCCCAGCTCAGCCGCCACATGTTGGAGTTCACCCCGGTGAACAAGAGGGTCGCCCCTACGCCTTCGGGTTGGGGACAGGTCTCTCACCCAGGGACGTGCACAGGTAGACCCCAGGTGGTGCTTAAGCACCTGCCCCTCTGCCCTGTGCCCTTTAAGTGCCCTTCTTAAGACCTGTTTTTTTTTAAGTATTATTTATTTTATTGTTCTTAGATATTTGCCCTATTAAGCCAACATGTGCTGAAAATACAGTTTTAATGTTCAACAACTTCAAATCGCGCTTCATTCCTCCTCTGCCTCTCGAGCTGCGGCGGCGCTGACTCCGCCTGATCAATAAGGGCAGCTGTGCTGTCCCAGTGTTTCCCCTGTTTGAGAAGATGGTACAGCCCATCTCTGTGAAACGCGGAGTAAAGTAAACTGAGTAAATTCGGTAACTTTATGAACGAGCCAGCGCGACATGACGGGATTATTAAGGGGAAAGGAAACGAGAGGGCCGACGGGGCAAGGACGTCAGCACTCTTTAGCGCTCTTAGTCACTTTAGCGGTTCTGTTTTGTCGCGCTATAAAATGTTCTGAAAATGAGCTGTATTATTCAGACTAAGTCAGGCTAAGCGTAGACCAGGGACAGAGCAGAGTGAGCTGAGCTGAGGAGACAGAGGAGAGAGGAGGAGAGAGAAGGTGAGGAGGTGCCTGTGTTCTGGACACTGTGCGTCTGTGTGAGGAGCACAGGAACATGAACAGCCCCGGGGATTATTGTTATTTAAGATATTTTTGACATGGACAAAAATATCCATGTCATGATATTGACAAACCAGATGTTTTACGTGTAGGCTATAGAACCTTTGCATCATTTATTTGTATTTGTGCTAAACTTAAAGCCACACCGTGTAGAATTTTACCCAATAAATAAAATTGAAATACAAGCATTTATTTTATGACCATTATTTTCATAATTGAAAAATACCTCAGAATTGTACAAACAAACATCTATGAGGCTCACCCCGCCTAAGATATGGCTGTAAACTTTACTGGGAGTCTCCATGGAGGTGTGACTAAAGGCAGTAGAATTTGAGATTTAAACATGTTAGTTTCACATTCAAATCCATTCTTTTATTACACACTGCAGTAGCAGCATTTTCTTTGTTCGAGCTGGTCATTAGGAGCATGTTTTGTTTTGCTACAACAATATAGTCCAAAATGTTACGCAGTGTGCCTTTAAGTGCAGAGTCTTGTGATAGTCCTACATTGTCCTTTAAAGTCTATGTAGTTTACTATTAGGTCCACATAGTTGGACATTTCATGTTGCTGTGTTAATCAATGGTCTGTTAGTGTCACTAATTACAGAAAAATCACTTTTTTGTCTTTTTTTGGGGGGGTGGGGGGGCTGTGCCCTGTGGTCTTGGTTGAGCACCTGCCCCTCAAAATGTCTGTGCACGCCACTGCTCTCACCGTTGTCTCAGCCTACGGGCCCAACATCTTCTTGAAGGCCCTTGGAGGGGTACTAGATGGTGCTCCGACTGAGCACTCCATTGTTCTGCTGCGGGACTTCAACGCCCACGTGGGTAACGACAGTGAGACCTGGACAGGAGTGATTGGGAAGAACAGCCTCCCCGATCTGAACCCGAGTGGTGTTCTGTTATTGGACTTCTGTGCTAGTCACGGTTTGGCTATAACGAACACCATGTTCGAGCACAAGGGTGTCCACAAGTGCACGTGGCACCAGGACACCCTAGGCAGGAGGTCGATGATCGACTTTGTAGTTGTGAGGGGCTGAGCTGTCAACTTATCACCACCTACCAGAACGGTAGCGCAGCAGTTAGCACCTCCGCTTCACCGCTAGGAGGTCCCGGGTTCAATTCCCACCAGGACGGGGCCTTAACTGCGTTTCCATCACTGGACAAAAATGCGCATTTTGAAGATGCGCATAATTTACGAGTGATGGAAACACCAAATTTCACATAAAAAGTTTATCCGCTCACTTGAGGTGTTTTTTGATTTATGCGCATAACTGTTGATGCGTATTTTGCGAGATGGAAACGCAGTTTGTCGAATAAATGTCATGACGTGATTAAACAGACGCTGGTGTTAGCGTTGTTTCCATGGTAACATGGCTGCTAATGCTGGGTTTACACATAGGCACAACGCGTTACGAATGGCATTTTTTCGTCGAGTTTGCATGTTCTCCCTGTGTCTGCGTAGGTTTCCTCTGGGTACTCCGGTTTCCCCTACCACTAAAAACATGTGCAATAGGTGAATCCTCCAGCCAGGTGATTCTGACCATCAGCCTGGCTCCACATCATGGAGATGGGTCCCGGGGCGCGGCACTGCCGTCGACCACTGCTCCTTACAGGTTGCCCTAGCGGTATCGAAGGATGGGTTAAATGCAGAGGACAAATTTCCCTACGGGGACAATGAAGTATACAAACAAAAAGCAAACAAAAACCTGCTGGAAGCTGGAGGAAGCTGGTCAGACCTCATCGTGTTGTGAGGGTCTGTTGGGATTGTCTGGCGGATCCCTCTGTCAGTGGGGTCTTCAACTCCCACCTCCGGAAGAGCTTCACCCAGATTCCGAGGGAGGCTGGGGACATGGAGTCCGAGTGGACCATGTTCTCCTCTTCTATTGTCGATGCGGCTGCTCGTAGTCGTGGCCATAAGGTCTCTGGTGCCTGTCGCGGCGGCAATCCCCGAACCCGAAGTTACGGACTGAATCGATTGGTCGAGTCCCGCGGAGACAAAGGGGCCGCCCCCGGTATAAAGGAAGGGTGCATCGAATTAGTTGGACAGAAATGTGAGAATTGTGAGAAATGCTAGACTTGACTTCGAGTTCGAGAGAGTTGAAGTTTCTCTTGGAGTTCAGACAGAAGGAGAAGGAGAGACAGCAGGATAAGCACATGGCGACATCCTCCGCTGAACTCTGATCTCTCTTTGTCTCAGATGAACCACAAGAATCTTTAAGTTTGAGCCCGTCATTTGACGTGATTTGTAACTATCAGTTACTTCTTTTAAGAACATTTGCATTTTTCCTACAAGACAACAACATTTTTGATCACTGAGCATTCAGCGCAACCATATTGAGTCTAGCTTGTCAAGCTAAATGCCCAAGGCCCAGAGGAGCTGCAGAGAGACCCTCGCCTGCATCAGCTTGAGATCGCCACCCGAGAGACCACGACCAAAGGCCGTCGGACACCAGGACTTTGGAACCCGGACCACAGCTGGCGTGGAAAACCTTTCTCTCACGGTCGTAAGTGCATCTCACAGACCTGGCTCAATAAGACCTGCATAACTTCTACGCAAACGACCTTACTGACTTTTAGATACAATTTTAGAACATTTTATCTGAATATTCATCGTGTAAGCCTTCTAGGTTATCCTGTTTGCACTTTAATATTTAATGCCGTCTGTTTATTGATTCTGATCATTAAACCTCCATAAACCACAGTTTGCTTTGGTAATGTCTGTGTTTATTATTTCAGACTAAGGGTCAATGTGTACGTTCAATACCTTACTTCCTTCAGATAAATCTGTAGTTTAGCCTCCTATTCTTACTTTTATTTTGTTCGCTTTTCGAACTGCCCTGGATTGGCAGACCGGGGTGGTGGCCCCTCTCTTTAAAAAGGGGGATCGGAGGGTGTGTTCCAATTACAGAGGAATCACCCTCCTTAGCCTCCCCGGTAAGGTCTATTCCGGGGTGCTGGAGAGGAGGATCCGGCCGATAGTTGAACCTCGGATCCAGGAGGAACAATGCGGTTTTCGTCCTGGTCGTGGCACACTGGACCAACTCTATACCCTTCATCGGGTACTCGAGGGTTCGTGGGAGTTCGCCCATACAGTCCACATGTGTTTTGTGGATCTGGAGAAAGCGTTCGACCGCGTCCCTCGTGGTGCCCTGTGGGGGGTGCTCCGGGAGTATGGGGTCCGGGGCCCTCTGCTACGGGCTGTCCGTTCCCTGTATGACCGCAGCAGGAGCTTGGTTCGCATTGCCGGCAGTAAGTCAGACCTGTTCCCGGTGCGTGTTGGTCTCCGCCAGGGCTGCCCTTTGTCACCGGTTCTGTTCATTACTTTTATGGACAGAATTTCTAGGCGCAGCCAGGGGCCGGAGGGTGTCCGGTTTGGGAGCCTCAGAGTCTCATCTCTGCTGTTTGCGGACGATGTTGTTCTGATGGCTTCAACGAACCAGGACCTTCAGCACGCACTGGGGCGGTTTGCAGCCGAGTGTGTAGCGGCCGGGATGAGGATCAGCACCTCCAAATCTGAGGCCATGGTTCTCCTTCCCCTCTTCGGGTCGGTGGGGAGTCCTTGCCTCAAGTGGAGGAGTTCAAGTATCTCGGGGTCTTGTTCACGAGTGAGGGACGGATGGAGCGTGAGATCGACAGACGGATCGGTGCGGCGTCAGCAGTGATGCGGTCGCTGTATCGGTCTGTCGTGGTGAAGAGGGAGCTGAGTCGGAGGGCAAAGCTCTCGATTTACCGATCGATCTACGTTCCCACCCTCACCTATGGTCATGAGATTTGGGTCATGACCGAAAGGACAAGATCGCGAATACAAGCGGCCGAAATGAGTTTCCTTCGCAGGGTGGCTGGGCGCACCCTCCGAGATCGGGTGAGGAGCTCAGTTACCCGGGAGGAGCTCGGAGTAGAGTCGCTGCTCCTTCACGTCGAAAGGAGCCAGCTGAGGTGGCTCGGGCATCTGTTCCGGATGCCTCCTGGTCGCCTCCCGCGGGAGGTGTTCCAGGCATGTCCTAGTGGGACAAGGCCTCGTGGAAGACCCAGGACACGGTGGTGGGACTATGTCTCCGAGCTGGCCTGGTGTCGCCTCGGGGTCCCCCCAGAACAGCTGGAGGAGGTGTGTGTGGACCGGGAAGTTTGGGCATCTCTGCTGAGACTGCTGCCCCCGCGACCCGGCCCCGGATAAAGCGGAAGAAAATGGATGGATGGATGGATGGCTTTTCGAACTGGTGCCCCGTTAAATTTTAAGGCTAATCTACAAGCTATTAATTCATGAATAAACAAATGAATTGATTAATAAACCCTCATACCCTACATAGAGTTGCTGCTCCTTCACGTCGAAAGGAGCCAGCTGAGGTGGCTAGGGCACCTGTTTCGGATGCCTCCTGGTTGCCTCCCTTAGGATATGTTCCAGGCATGTCCTATTGGGAGTAGGCCTCGTGGAAGGTCCAGGACACACAGGTAGGACTATGTCTCCGAGCTGGCCTGGTGCAGCCTCGGGGTCCCCCCAGAACAGCTGGCTGGAGGAGGTGTGCGTGGATAGGGAAGTCTGGGCATCTCTGCTAAGACTGCTGCCCCCGCGACCTGCCCCCAGATAAAGCGGAAGAAAATGGATGGATGGATGGATGGATGGAGAATATTTTGCTTTTGAACACGCATTGAATTGTGACTGTTTTAAAAAATATTTTTCGTCCATTTATCTCAAAAAGCAAAAAAGTTACAAAGGTTTATGAAATTTCAAGTTAACAAAAAGTTCATTAAAAACGATGATGACAATCAAGCCCACACCTTGTGACAACTTGCCCCGCATATGGGGCACATTGTCACATTGTGTCGTGTTGGACGGTAGTAACTTTTTATTGTAATATGATGGACTAAAGAGAGCAAGGTCTCCTTCCGTCCACGTGGCCCGTCACACAGCGTGAGCGCGCTCCACTAACCAGGAAGGGCTTAGCGTTAACAAACTGCGGCGCTCGATCCCTGTCCATTTAGAGACTCTTTAATCCCACCCATTATCACGAGTGTCCTGCCGCCGTCTGGGCCGTGCGTGAGGCGGGTATTGTCACAGTGTCTTTGTGTCTGTGCCGCGTCCCACTCTGCAGTAGACCGGGCAGCACTTTGTGGCCCACAAACTGATGGACATTTTGATTTATTAGACAAACAAGAATAGACCAATTATGCACTAATCATGCTTAGCACATCATCTACATCCAAACTGTCCGTTAATAAAAACTAACATCAACACATAAGTCCAAATTTTACCCCATAAACAAACACCCTTGTCTCACTAAAACAGTTTCCTTTGAAGTGGAGAAATTACTTTTGAAAAGTATTTTTTTAATTCTGTGAATAGTGAGAACCAGAATCTGACAAATGCTGAAATGAAGTCAATTCAGTGGCTGTTCTTCTAAAACAAGCTGATAAAGGAGGTGCCAGAGTGGTATGGGGCAGAGAGTAATATATAGCAGAATATTCATAATAATAATACATCGGTTTTATATAGTGCTTTTCTGGACACTCAAAGACGCTCTGCATTGCACTATTCGTTCACTCCATACTCGGTGGTGGTAAGCTACTATTGCACCACAGCTGCCCTGGGGTAGACTGACAGAAGCGAGGCAACCACTATGGAAGCTTCATTGATGATTTATTTCAGATTTGTACTTGAGTTTCATAAATACAAAATAAATCAACTTGACAAACAACATAAATCTTAAACTGAGTGTAGACTACAATAAAACAAATATAGATTTTTTGGACTTGAACATAACAAATGATCAGCAGGGTCACCTTACTTCAGATACTTCTATCTACCGTAAAAGCACTGATGGCAACACAATACTACGGGCTGACAGCTCACCCATTCCACCTGAATAACAACATCCTTCTGGGACAGCTCCAGACGTATATATGCCATTCGTGAAATGAAATCTGAAATATTATTGTCTTTTGTTTCAGGCGTGCCCCCCTCCTAAAAGACAAACTGGTGAGGAGCCACCGGCCTCCGAGGCATCCCACTACGTGGCTGCAAAGGACCAAAGGAACATTTCCATGTGGCCACTGATATCGTTGCTCTGATATTGACAAATCACAATCTTTTGAGGATGTACGGACTGGAACACAATACCATCTTAAAAGTTATACCAACTGCAACACATGTTTGTGGTGTTCAAACGACAGTGTGAATGTGGACACTTCTACAGTGGCAGAACAAAAAGATGATTAAAGGAAAGACTAACGAAGCATAAAAGAGCAATCCGCAATAACAACCCCCAATACTCAATACTCAATACTCAATACTCAATACTCACACAAACGTCAACAAACTTAAGGTCATGGTTAAGGAAACGGTGTCCAACTCACCAGGAGGGGGTGACAGACTCTGTTATTCCAGCGTGAAACCTACTGGATTGTTAACCTTAGGGCTCCCGAGCCCCCAGGCCTTAATGACGACATTGATTTCTCTCCGTTCCTTTAGACTATTTATAATGAACCTTTGATAACGTCACGGTTGCCCCCTGTGGTGCTTTGTTGCTTTTGCACCTTTATTCATATGTATTGTTGTGTAATGTATATATTTTCTTGTCATGTTTATTTATTCTTAGTGATGCTGAGATTTAAGGCCATTTTGTGTTTCTTGTGGGTGCCTCCCCTTTAAAAGGAGTGGCTCCTCTCATTTGCCTGTCTGCATTCTGACAAGGGCCTCTGCCAGGTCGAAATGCAATTCATCACCATAGCCATGATTTAATAAAGGCCTTTTAATTAAAGTTCTCCAACGATGTGCCTTGGATTTTTTGGTTCCTTTTGGGCTCACGTTTAAAGGGGGGTATTATGCAAAATCGACTTTTTCAAGCTTTACATCATGTTATTCTGTCACTCCCTCATTAAAAACATGCCTGAAGTGTTGCCTTGGCACATTCACGTATTTTTGAGTAATCTGTAAAAACTCTGATGGCGGCCATTTTAGGGATAGGTTTGCCTGAGTCCTCCTACTAACGCCCCCACCTCCTGGAGACGCCTCCGAGCTTTCGTCACCCGCCGAGTAACCAACCACTGCTCCTCAGCAGAGCCCCCTCCCCACTGATGCCACAGACAGCATGTGGAGGGGGCGTGTCTAAAGGCTCAGAGGTTCTTAAAGAGACAGAGGCCTATTTCAAGACATTCACTACAGCCATTTTGAGAGAGACATTTTATACAAGGCAGTTATTCTAATTTACTGCATTTACAGACCAACAGAAGGTTTCGTCATCATTGTAGTGTGATATAGACTGGTGCTATGGGACTGGAAAAAGCAGAATACCCCCTCTTAAAGTATATTTTACATTTTTCCCAGAGAACATATGTCTGTTTAAGCCTGCCTGAAGGTTTGTTAGTGTCACTCTCCTTAGTGAAAGCAGAGTGTGCTGATGTTGTATTTGGGGAGCAGTCACAAGTACATGTTGCTGCGTTTACACATTTTGGAGAGAGCGAGAAAGCACAAGCAAGGGCTCTCTTAACCAAGTACAGCACAGTTTTTGTGTGACGTTGGTTGTACAAACTTGATACCTCATGACATTCCATTGCTGGAGGAAACCCCTGTGCATCAGCCATGGAGGAGAATCCCTCCCTCAGTATGAAATGGCTCGTAATCATATCCAGCAATTGTTACAAAGTGAGTTTAACCGCATGCCTTTTGGCTTATGCAACACGCCAGGTATTTTTCAGCGGCTCAACGAGCGTCTTTTTGGGGGCTGTGGCCATCAATCTGTGCTTTTGTATTTAGATGATGTGATTGTTTTTTCTTCTTCTGTACAACAACATCTGGAGAGGTTTCCAAAATTACCTTGGGAAATTTGTTGGGACAAAATCAGAATTACAGTTAGAGCAAGGTTTAAATTTGTGACTTGATTTTGTGACCTAGATACCAAGATTTTGTCAGGCGGGGGTTGAACTAACTTTTACCAAAAGAATCGGTGTCTCGAGATGCAAAAAGTCAATTTCTTTGAGTTAAGAGAGCGATGTGGCCCCAAACCTGAAAATGGACTCTTAAAGGAATAGGCCACCGTTTTTATATACTGAGATATGCTCTTACCTCACTTTAGCCGAGTTAATATATCCCCGTCTGGTCTTTGTCCGTGCGCTCTGTCACGCAAACGGAGCACATACGCAGCCTCTCCCACATGTCACATAGCTCCAAAAAAGCTCACGATAGAAGCTACCAAGCTCTTCCACGTGTTCCCTATTTAAATAAAGTTACGTGAAGTGTTTTCATGCGAAGTATATTTACACAGAAATGTAGCATGTCGATTTTATAAGCAGATAAAAAGGGGGACTATATTGTGAGGCGTAATGATACGAGGAGTAAAACGTCCGCGCAGTAACTCCTAAAGACTTCCCCCCGCTCACTTCCGTCAATAACCTTTAGGAGTAAATGTGTAAATATACTTTGCATGAAAACACTTCACGTAACTTTATTTAAATAGGGAACACGTGGAAGAGCTTGGTAGCTTCTATCGTGAGCTTTTTTGGAGCTATGTGACATGTGGGAGAGGCTGCGTATGTGCTCCGTTTGCCTGGCAGAGCGCACGGACAAAGACCAGACGGGGATATATTAACTCGGCTAAAGTGAGGTAAGAGCATATCTCAGTATATAAAAACGGTGGCCCATTCCTTTAAATGAAATAGGCAACAGCGTGCTACACATTTCTTATGTTTATGTCAGTAATCTACAATTCCATCGAGCCAAGGTGGCATCACTAAATGATTTTTATTCCCCTTACGAGATAGGAAAGAGAACATGATCTGTTTTAAATGAGACTTCGTCAATGCTTTATTAATACATGAATACATTAATACAAGTTTGATGTTTTTAGCTTGCACCCAGTTTAGGCTGATTTCAGACCCTTTTATCCCCAGACTCGATCTAGGTCTGGTGATGTAAGGTGAAATATTTTACACGGAGTGAAAAGTTTGACAACCGCTGCACACTTTCAGATCACAAAGGTGAAGTCAAGACGATTACGCAGTCCCTCCGTAACCTCCGCAACCTCCGTGCTCCACCGGTCCTTAGCCCATTAAACGTGCGTACGTTTGGCTAACTGTCGACCCGTTTTAAGCGCTCCTTCTTTGGAGAAGGCGCAAGTGCCAGACCGTCGCCGTGCCATGCGCAACAGCAGCGCGCGGGGGCAGAGCTAACAGGATCGCGCTAATGCCATTGTTTTCGGAGCTGAGCCGGTGTGGTGTGCGCGCAGGGCAGGGTGATCGCATCCGGAGCACTTACCTGGCGACGCTCAGCGGCACCTTTAACCTCTGCAGCATGTCTCCGTGACGCGCCCGCGCAGGCTGCAGTTAGCGCGTTTCGCCCACAGCCGCGACGCGCACACGGCAAGGAGAGCGCGCCTGCATGCAAGTCGGCTGCGAGAGAGGACAGAGGCAGAGATTAACAGAGGGATCACGCGCAAATCCACCCCCGGCCCGTGCCAAAGACGCGTGCGTAAAGCGGTCTCTGGGCCCAGGCTTCTTCTCCATTAATGTGGATCATGGCATTTGAAGTATGACGTGAATGATGCTCTTGTTGTTAATATAGAATATGTCGGATCAATTTGACCTCCGTGGCTCCTCATCATACTCACATTTAAATATAAAAAAAAATGACTTTGTGCTGTTTTGTGCCGTAGAAAATGGTTTGTGCTGTTATCGTTTTGGAGATATTAATGATCTGAGGCCACCCCGCCCTTATAAAGCTCCAAACCAGATTAAACAAATAAACAGTCTGTGCTGTTCTGTGCTGTAAAGATTTCCGTTTGTGCTGGTCCCGTTTTTAAACTATCAAAAGCTTTAGAGCCTTGAGGCGTCCAGGCACTCTCTCCTCTGAGAACTAACGATTGACATTTATTTCATAAAGGTCACCTATCTGTACCGACGGGTCTTAGTCAGTCATCACATTACCGACAAAGTGGATAATTCGGTCTGCTCTGAAGCCAAAGTGTGTAATGTGCTCTCAGCATGGCCTGTTCTGTAGACAGGAGCACAGGAGAAGGGGTGGGCCAGGACTCATTACCAAAATCAACACAACAGTAAATAGGAGGGCAGAGCCGGTGCTGGCCCTTTTGGGGCCCTAAGCAAAAATCCACACGGGGGCCCTACAGTGCGCGTCCCATGGCTATTCGACGAAGAGCAAATCCATTTACGGTCAAAAACAGTTCCACTGTGCAGTAGTGCAGGGCAGGAGTGGAACATAATGACCTTATTGAGGCCCTGCCCCCATGTGTGAGAACCACTAACCACTAAACCACTGTGAGACTGGTATTTAGGACTACTACTAGTCTATTTCCCCCACTTTTTAAAATGGTAAATAGCAAATTGTGTCATTCTCTCACCTCTGGTCCCTGACCCACAATTTGGCAACCGCTGATTTAAAACTAACTGAAACCTGCACCTGACGGTTATTTCTGTCTGACCACTGAGAATTAGTCTGTGAGTCGCCCAACTCGTTGTTGAGTTGCCTTGTGTACGAAATGCGCGGTATAAATAAAGTTGCCTTGCCTTGCCTATAGAATGTGCACATTCATAGAACCAGAGTTACTGTATGTTACTGTGCTCATGAGAACCCTGTGGATTCAACTCCACTTTTACACAAAAAGGCCATGGAGAACTGCTTTTTACTCTCGTCTATAGGCTACTCGCCAAACTACTGTCCTGATGCTCTAGACTCACCAGACACAATACGAAGAGAGTTTAAATGAGAGTGTGGCCATTGCAGCCCAGAGACCGAGCAGAGAAAACATGAGAGCAGCGCTCGGGACACGGGTGACATGATGCAGCCGCGGAGGAGCAGGTCGGTGAAGCAAGCACCGGGAGACAGACGGCCGAGCGGGACACGAGCGGAGAAGCACTCGCGCTTTGAAAGTGACGGGGGAAGGCGGTCGGTCCCTCCTGCTCATTCACTTCAGCAGACTGCTCCGTTTTGGTGTTATATGTGGCAAAAGTAGACGGAGAGTGAGTGCGCGCTGGAAGAGCCTGTCCCCCTAACAACGTGTTGATTAATCAGTGAAAAAACACCGTTGTTTGACTGAGATGCGGGGCCCTTGCGGCTGCGGGGGCCCTACGCACCTTGCGTAGTTTGTGTATAGGAAAAAACAGCTCTGGTTACTTAACCATATTAATATGTGGCTGCCACAAGCGGCGCCCTCTGGAGGACAAAGCGGAGGAGGCGTTGTTGCCCCGGGACCTGCATCCTGGAGGGATCCACAAATTGCAAAAAAGCACAAAATTTGTTCTGCCCAGGAAACCGTTTGTGGTGTAATGTAATGAACAGCAGTACATGTCTGTGACCACAAGGCGGTGCTACCGTGATATTGATGTGTTGTGTAAAACGTGCCAAACACAAAGAAAGACCACCGGACTCAAACTGCCTCGTCTCAGCCTCGCTTTATATTTGAGCATGTATTGTATGTTATACTATAAAGCAGTGGTTCCCAAAGTGTTGGATGCGGGACCCTGAAGTGGGGGCCACAAGATGATTTTAAGACAATAATTTTTACTTTTCTGTCATTCAATTTGATGTATTTTTCATTGAAAACAGCATATTATTGAGAAACATCCTCAAACCAGATGTTAAATACATTATTATTAAACCTTATTACGTTTTACTGAAGGGGTTCCGAGTTGTTGGTTGAGGGATTTGGGGGTCGTGGCCTGAAAAGTTTTAAAACTCCTGGTATGAAGCATGAAGGTATGATACCATTCATCTGCCTGGTGAGGAAAAATCAGGCAGGAGTGTTCACACAGCGCCCTCCGATGGAACAATCAGGCACTGCTCGCCCTGCAGGAGGACGCAGAGGCCACCCTGGGAAAGGTGTTCAACCAAGAGGACCATAGAGCTGAAGAGGGAGGGAGTCTGGAAAACTACTGCTGCTATACTATGTTTTTAAAGTGTTTATTATTATTTTGGTTTTATTATAAAAAGAAAATGAGATAAAAATATTTTAATATGACTTCTTTTCCCCTTTGTGACTGAAAGTCTGTCTCTCTCCCTCTGCCCCTCCCCTCACTGCTGCTCTCATTCATTCCACTTTCCTCTCATCAATAAAACTTAGTGAGGGATAGAGCATACCAACTTTTCTGATTGTTTTAGAGTGAAACATTCAACCAGAATAAACTACAAACATAGCATGTTCGTGTAATTCAGCTCTATCAGTAGTTCAGTTGTGATCTGAAAATGACTGTCCTTCTAACTGACTTCTTTGTTGTTCCATGTGTGTTTCTTTTACCTGCCTTAGGACAACATATGCATTTTCACTATTGTGCTAATTCTGGTACATTTATATTGAGGCTTTCTGCTGACATGTTGATTAATGAGCACTGTCCTAATTCAAATAAATACATATAATAACTATGTATATAAAAAGATCTCCGTAAATATTTGACAGAAACATAAAGTGTTGTGATGCCGGTCGTCCTCTCTCTAAGCCGATTGCTGACCTACCTGGGCCGATTGCGGTCAGATTGGGGCAGCATGTAACTTTAGACCAACACCACTCAAATAACATTGTGTTATACATAATGTTAGTTATCCAGCAAAGCTGTGTACTACTACTCCAACACAGATGCCAGGAGAGCTCATTTTAGTGGCTGGATCAGTGTTGAGAATGTATGTGTTTTTGTTTGTAAACCAGGTAAAACTCCCCGTGCAGCAGAGAGTTATAGGCCTGGAGCCGTAAAGCTGCACTAAGCTCTGATTTTTTTTTTTGTCAATAGGTGTCAGTAGTGATCCCTCCTCTGCCCCTCTGCCCCCTCCCCTTCTCTCCTAGCTTTCCAGCCACGCCCCTCACTCCCCTCCACACCATAGACCACACGCTGCTCTGATATTATTCAATGAGATACGGAAATCTCATCTGGTGTGAACACACATATGAAGCCTAGGCGTTAATTCAACCTGGGAGACTCATTTCAGCATCAAACACCTGCAGCCAATGATCGCTTCCGAGAGGGCCACACCTCCACCTCAGCCATCAGCGGAAGCCAATCATCGCCCTCGGTCCTGCTTTTAAGCCCCAGCACTCATGCTTCCCAGCTGTGCTGTGACCCACCTCCACCCCATCTCCAACTCTTCCGTCCACGACTTCTCCCTGTTGCATCTTCACAGGTCTTCCATACCACCACAGTGTCCAGGCTCCGGGGACGACATCCCTAACTACAAGCTGTTCATCCATACTGACTTTCATACATCAATGTGTACTGCAGGGGTCTGATCGCCAAAACGAATATACATGTCAATAAATCTTCTGTTTGAATATCAGCATAAATAAGATATGTAGAAAAGTAAACATTTTGAGACTGACATGTATCTAATAAGCCTCTTTTGTTGTTGTTGATGTTCTTTGCATTTAGAACATAATACTTCCATTTAGAACTACGTTTACACATCAGAGCAGGTCTGTCAGATGTTTGAGTAAGTAGTGCTTTATTTCTCATTGTACAAGCGCATCACGAAATGATGATCAGATTTTAGTCATGAGCCGCTGCGACTGAGCCGCGATGCCACTGTGGGTCAACCTGACCAGCATGGAGGTCGAGGAAACCGTAGCACCCGGAGGAAACCTTCAGTCTCCTCTGGTCCTCTGAAACGGTGCAGCGCATACAAGGTTTGTCCCTGTTTCAGAGCGTGGTGTCCTGCACTGGTCAGCTCCACCACCTCCTCCCTCTTCCTCCTGTGCAGCTCCCTCTGCCCCACAACAGTCTTTTACCATCTTCTGGGAGGAGCTTAGCAGTGTACGTCCATTAGCCAGAAGAAGGCACCAGTGGCTTAGCTTTGAGTCTCACCCGGATACCTCCTCGTTTGTCCTTTTTTTGTTTCCTGTAGCTCCTCCTGTGACATCTCCTCTGTGCTGCAGCTGTGGGCAGCTCTTGATGCTTCTTCAGTGTCTCAAAAGAAGAAATTTGTAGGTCTCAAATGGGTTTAGCTGCTAAGCTAGCTGCTTACTTTTAAAAAGCTGCAGTAAAAAAAAAATCCAAAAGTACAAAAGTATCCAGTAAAACAATGTGGAACACAGAAACCACAAATGCAGTTCACATAAAAAGGCAGAAAATGCAGCTGGACCAAGAGAGAGGGAGGTAGCTGCCTGTTTACACGTCACCATGACGTCAAACTTCTTTTTTTTTTCTTTTTTTTCTTTTTTTTTTTATATAACTTTATTCAATACATTTACAAAGTATGTAAACATATAAAGAAAAAAAAACAACAGAGAAAAGAAAAAGAGAAAGAAAAAGAAAAAGAGAAAAGTACTAAATATCCCGCACCCAAACCGTTTACACCTTGTGTATAAAGCATTTTTACAAAGCTATATAGAAGACATATATACAAAGGGTCTCAAGTAGTTTCTACCACACGCAACAATATTTACAGATGATAATGTCAATATTAATATTAGTAAGTACAATTCCATTCACATAAAAGAAAAAAGGAATTCTACGTACATTCAATTAACACTCAAGATAAATTCATGTAATGGATCCCATGTTTCAAGATAATCGGATTCCTGATTGTATAATCTAAAAGCCGTTTTTTCCACTGATATCGTCTCCATAGCATGCGCGTACCAGTCGTAATGAGTCGGACAGTCATTGTCTATCCATTTTTTAAAAATTATTCTTTTGGATTATAATGCATAATGATAGAAATGCATTCTTTTTCGTTGATGAAGCATTACTAAATTGATGTAGGTCTCCAAGGATGCAAGTTTGCGGAGTCATTGGAATATCAATATGTAGATATGACATGGCTTCATTTGTTGTTTTTGTCCACAACTCCTTTATCATTGGGCATTCCCACAAAAGATGAACCAAGGTTCCCTCAGCTGCCTGACATTTTATACATAAATTAGTATCTACAGCACCCATTTTAAACAATTGGGAAGGTGTATAATACAGCCTGTTCAAGATTTTAAATTGACTCAGCTTATTTTTGCTGCATCTAAAAGGTCGCCTGGCATTCTTCCAGATGTCATTCCATGATAAATCGTCCTCCTGAATGTTTAGATCATTGGTCCATTTCCTAATACACATATCGTTTGCATTTTTAGTATGATGTTCATTTAAGATTCTATATATTTTTTTAACTGTTTTCTTGGTTTCATCTTGATTGAAAAGTGCATCTTCCAATTGATGGGTGCCATAAGTCATGTTTTCAAAAGATACACAATTTTTTACTGCAAATTTTAAAGATATGTAATTTAAGAAGTTATTTTTGGAGACATTATATTGATCAACTAGAGTAGTAAATGTTTTAAAGGAACTCTCATGAATAATATCTTGAAGCTGAGTAATGCCTATGTCTTTCCAAGTAGCCCATTTTATAATCTTTTTATTGATTGTGAAATTAGAATTATACCAAAGAGGCTGATTCACAGATGTAGCTGATTTGATTCCAAGTATTTTTTGACATGACTTTAAAATATTAAAGGTGGCTTCAATAGGGCTTTGTTTTAATTCATGTGGTAATTTTTTTTATGTAATATAGGCTTTCCACTTCAATATCAAATTCCATTAGTAGGTTTTTTTCTATTTTGACCCAGTCTTTATCTGCAGTGTGATGGAACAACTGGCTTGCTTGTTCACATCCAAAGGAGAGAAAGTAATGTTGGAAGTTTGGCAGCTGTAATCCTCCTTTGGATTGCAAGTTAGACAATCTTAGATAAGAACATCTAGCAGCTTTCCCACGCCATATAAAATTTGAGATTATTGTATGCAATTTCTTAAACCATGTTTTATTAATTGTAACGGGCAACATTTTCAATATGTAGTTAACTGCTGGAAGTATACTCATTTTAATTATATTCACTCGACCCCAGAGCGATATCTGGAGATGTGACCAGCGCTCCAGTTTAGATTCTATCTTATTCCTTAGGTGTTTAAGATTTATATCTCTGCTTAGGTACAGATTTGATGTGATATGTAAACCTAAATATGTTATTGCTGTTTCTTTCCATTTAATTCTGGAGTTTTGAATCAGCGATTTCCTACAATGTTTATTTAATGGTAATATTTCGCATTTTTCCCAATTAACTTTGTATCCTGATAAGCCCCCATATTGATTGATGGCCTCATTAATACATTCTAAAGAAGAGTCCACATGAGACAGGTATACAATTATATCATCACAATACAGTGATAATTTATTGTACTGACGTCCAACTGTTATGCCATGAATGTTACTTTCACTTCTTATTTTTGCTGCTAATGGTTCAATGACCAGATTGAATAATAGCAGGACAACCCTGTTTTGTTCCTCTTCTTAAAGTAAATGTTTCTGAGATCAGGTTATTTGTCTTGACTGAAGCTATAGGCTTTGTGTAGAGCATTTTAATCCACTGTATAAAGTTAATGCCAAATCCAAACTTGTGCAATGTACAGAACAAAAATGACCAATTTATACGGTCAAAAGCCTTCTCTGCATCAATGGTACAGACGGCCGCTGAGTAAGGAAGGCTTCTGGCACGGTGTATAACATTAAATAATTTCCTTGTATTATCAGATGAGTGCCGACCTTTCATAAAGCCAGCTTGGTCAGTGTGTATTATTTTTCCAATGACCGTTTGTAAGCGAGTTGCTACAATTTTTGCCAATATTTTATTGTCTATATTAGCAATGGATATAGGGCGATAGTTTCTGCAGTCCAATGGATCTTTGTCCTTTTTTGTATTAAAGTGATGTGAGAAAAATTGAATGTTGGAGCGAAGCATTGATTATTGAAAGATGATTGATACATTTCTAATAATAGAGGTGAGAAATCATCACTATATATTTGATAAAATTCAGCGTTATACCCATCCGGGCCAGGAGACTTGTTTTTTGCAAACATTGTTATTGCTTTTTGGATTTCCTCCACCTGAATAGGTTTCTTCTAGAGCTTTTTTATCAGCCTCTGCTAATGTTGGAAGTTGAATTCCATCCAAATATGTCTGGATTTCCTTTATATCGTGATCGTTCTCTGGTTTATATAAGTTTTCATAAAAATCTCTAAATACTTTATTTATTTCTCTTGAGTCTGCAGAAATGTTACCATTTGGCAATTTAATATTGGATATATCATTTCTGGTCATCTGCTTTCTTAACCTCAATGCAAGGAGCCTTCCAGCTTGTTCACCATGCTCATGAAATTTCAGTTTGGATCTATTTAATTTATATTCCACCTTTTGTCTTATTATATTATCATACTCCAATCTTTTCTTACAAAGCTTGATCCATGTATCCTGACAATACTTTTGGGACAAGGAATTCTGTAATTGTTTTATTTCGGTCATTAATTTATTTTCTTCAGCACGTTGTTTTTTGTTCTTTAAGCTTGCCATCCTGATAAGTTCTCCCCTTACACAACATTTAAGTGCTTCCCATATTGTAGACATGTCAGATACCGAATCCTTGTTATTTCTTATGAAGTCTGAAATAAATTCTTTCAATTGTAATTTACATTCGTCACTTTCCAATAAAGATGCATTTATTTTCCATTGCCTAGGTTGATTAGAATCTGGCATTAGACTTACATCAATTTGAATTGGACCATGATCAGAGATAATTATTGGATGAATTTTTGCATGAGTATTTTCTACAATTGCTTTAGGAACTAAAAACATATCAATTCTCGAAAAGGAATGATGCCTGTTAGAATAGAAAGTGAAATCTCTCTCCTCTGGATGCAACGTTCTCCAGATATCTACCAGGTTAAGAGTCTGCATTGCTTTTAGGAGAGAAAAAACAGATTTCTTGGGTCTAATAATTTTGCCTGTTTTATCAATATTTGGATTTATTGTCAAATTTAGATCTCCACCCAGGATAATGACAGAGTCAATATAATTAGCCAGTTTGAGCTCGATTTCACCGAAAAAGGATGGCTTATCATCATTGGGTGCATATATATTGACCAATGTGATATTGTTATTATCCAGCAAGCAGTTAATAAACATATATCTGCCATCTGGATCCAAAAAGACGCTGTTTATGTTGAATTTAATGTTTTTATTGAATAAAATTGCAACACCGGCTCTTTTTGAGGACAACCCAACACCAATTATTTCTCCTACCCACCCCTTTTTAAGATATTTTAAGTGTTCAGTCTTTAAATGTGTCTCCTGTATGAAAGCGATATCAGTAGAAAGATTTTTTAAATGCTTCAAAATTCTCCTTTGTTTCGCCCTTTCATTAGCACCATTTACATTCCATGATATAATTCTTAGACCCTTTCTATTCATTACAATATTTTATGGCATTTCTGATTGCTATGTACATCATGTATAAAGGACAAACAATAATAACATATAGCATATATGTCTTCTCCTTGCATGCTTCACAAATGTCTACCCTCACTCCCTCCCACTTCCCTTCCCCCTTCCCATTACCATTTCCCAAAACAAAAAATAATAGCAAAACAAACATCCTAGAAAGGTTAAAACTGTAAAAGAAGAAACAGAAGGGGGGAAAAAAAAGAAGAAAAAAAAGAAAAAGAAGAAAACAAAAAAAAAGAGGAAATAACACAACTAACATAAACAGAAGATTAAGAATAATAAAGAAAGTAGAATGTAGCCTATATACGTTCAAGAGAGAGTGGACCAAAACCACCCCCAGCCATACCATCTACAATAATAAACACAATAGAAGGAAAACAAACGTAATAATAATGATAATAATAACAACAATAATAGTATAAAAAAACAAAACAAAAGATAGATTATGGATCCAAATACTTAAGGTTGATTTCAGTTAAAATAAAATAAGCTCATTACCTGCACCAATCATCGACGAGTATACGACGTCATTAGCATGCGCCTTTGTTTATCAAAAGTCATGCGTTTATAGTGTGCTGATTGGAACTTGCGCTGACTCCTCCGCTCAACCAATAAGTCACTGCATTATCCCTATATAGAGCACCATCAATGTACAGTTTGTCCAGAGATAATCGCGCTTTTTTGCCTCCTTGCCGTGCATCCTTCATGATCGGGTACAGGAGTTTGCGCCTCTTCACCATCTCCGGGGGGAATTGATCACCGATGAAGAACTTCGTTCCCTTGAGCTCCCTGCTTTTCTCCATAATACTGGATTTACACTTCGAGTCCGCGAGTTGTGCTACAATGGGTCGAGATCGTTGTTGGCCCATCTTCTGGCTGTTGCCAATTCGGTGGGCTCGGTTGAAGCGAATGGATTTCACCTCCTGCTCTCCCATTTTAAGGTGATTCTTCATGAATGATTTGACCAGCTGCTCCGTCGTGTGGTAAGTTTCTTTACTCTCCTCGGGAACGCCGTGAATTATAATATTGTCTCGCATACTCCTGCATTGTAAGTCCAGTATCTCTTCCATAGTTTTCGCGTTGGAAGTGCGAAGCTCAGATGATTGTAGCTTGAGGCTATTAACCTCCGCTCTAAGTGAGGCGTTCTCTTGTTGGAGTATTTCCACCAATGAAGTATGGTATTCCAAGGATTGCTTAACCTCAGTAAAATCCTCTGATAGCTGTTTCAGCAGTTGAAGATTATGCAGCTCGGATTGAATTTGTGTGATCGAGTCTCTAATTTCCCTGATGTCTTTTGTTTGGTCCTCGTACTCACTCGAGCTGAGTTGCGGTCTTCCGCGTTTACTCTTACGTTTGGTCGCCATTTGGTCGTAATATGTGTCTATGAAAGACTCCAAATCACTAAGCGGTTCTTCGCGTGTTGATTCCAGCTTGTAATGTTGTTTGGCTCCTCAATTACGGATGTTTAAATGGCTTTTGGGGAGGTTAGTCCAGCGTGTTGCTCACAGCCATCTGCTGTCAGCCATTGCCACTTCTCACCATGACGTCAAACTTCTATCATAATGCTAAACTCTGTGCTAGCCGCTAACTGTTGTGGCTTCTGCTTCTTTAAACATTTACGATCTCTGCATGTGTCTGTGGTAAAATGTTACCTCGCTGTTTACGACAGTGGCACATCTAGCGATGCAATGTGGGAATGCATCCATGCCGGTCCGGCGAAACAGGATAGTGTTTGAGGAAATGATCAATGACTATTAATTAAAAAGTCATTAGTGTGGACTTAGGAGGGCCAGGAGTACGATAGATCCACTCAGGAAGGCTTAAGTTAATACAAATATTTCATTGCAATTTTCTTTGAAGTTAAGGAAGCAGATCACAGTTGAGGATGCAAATCACAATAAGAAAAAAAGATGGGTTAAGTATATTTTGTCTGGTAGGCATATTTCGGTTTGTGAAGGAAAGGAGACCAGCTCCAATTATGAAGTAAAGAACGACACACCTCAGGACAGTATTGTGAGTCCGGTGCTTTTTTCTGTTATGATGAATGAAATATAGTGTCATTTTTAAAGCCCCGACTGCAGAGCCGGTTTTCCCTATACTCTACACTCACTCTCCGCCTACTTTGCCACATATAACACCAAAACGCACCAGTCTGCTGAAGTGGATGAGCAGGAGAGACCGACCGCCTTCCCCTGGTCACTCTGTGTCTCAAAGAGGTGTTGTATCCACACGGTTCTCATGAGCATAGTTACTTACAGTAACTCTGGTTCTCTGAATATGCACAGTCTAAAGCGAATTGGGTTACTCACAGGCTTCCAGTTTGTTTTAAATCAATGGTTCCCAAACTGTGGGTCAGGAACTAGAGGGGAGAGAATGTGACCATTTGCCATTTACCATTTTATAAAGTTGGGAAATAGACAAGTAGTCGTCCTTCATCCCAGTCTGACAGTGGCTTAGTGGTTAGAGCTTCTCACACAGAGGGGCGTGGCCTGAATTGAGGTCATTATGTTCCACTTCTGCCCTGCACTACTGCACAGTGGAACTGTTTTTGACTGTAAATGGATTCGCTCTTCGTCGAATAGCCATGGGATGCGTACTGTGGATTTTTGCCTAGGGCCCCAGAAGTGCCAGCACCGGCTCTGCCCGACTGGAGTGTCTCTGATTGCTGATGACAGTGTCATGGTGAAGTGGGGTAGAAACATCAAGCGTTTTGTTAAAACGTTGCAGCATTCTATTGGTATGGTGGAGGCATGGACTTTTTTAAAGTGGGTTTAGAGTGGCATTGATTACGTTCATTTTATATTCTGTATGTGTGGTGTAAAACATAATCTGGAGAAGCTGGATGTTGTTCAATATCAAGCCTTGAGAATCTGTTGTGGAGCAATGAGATCAACCCCAGTGTCAGCCCTACAGGTGGAGGTAGGGGAGATGCCTTTTGAAGCTTAGGAGGCTGCAGTTAGCTCTGGGCCAATCTATGTGGGAATAGTCTGGTCGAAATATGTTGAAACTGTCCCAGGAGAAAGCTGACCGGTTTTAGGTGGATAATAGAAGAGGCAGCCAGAGATGCTGGAGTAAGACATTTAGAGCTGAGCCCTGCAGTTCTTATCTCCGCTGTCCCTCTGTGGGAAGTGCTGAGCGAAGAGCTGGAGCTGTAGTAGTGGGAGTGTGCCTGCGTTCATCTGGAAAAGCCTCTCTGGAGATTTAGCAGTACATACTGATGCATCAAAAATGGGAGATAGGTTTGGTGTTGCGTTGTAATCCTTCACTTGGGTGTTAAAGTCAGTAGAAGGATAAGTGACAATATAGCAATCTACACAGGAGAGCTACTGGCTCTTCTGCTGGCCATGCAGTGGGTGCAGGAGAGTGCACCAGTGGGAGCTCAAGTAGTGATTGCGTCTGAGTGCTTCTCGTGTCAAAAACATGGAATCAGAATCAGAGGTATAATTTTGGAGCAGGTGCTGTAATGTATGTTTTATTGTGAAAGTCACACCTGCCTAGGGAGTAGGGAAATTTGTTCTCTGTATTTCACCCATTCTCAATGTCGCAACATGTAGGAGCAGCGAACTGCCAGCGTGAGCCGGCACTCGGAGACCCATGTCCAGATGTGAAGCCAAGCTAATACTCAGAACCACCTGGCTGAAGGATTAACCTACTGTACATGTTTCAGGTGGTAGGGGAACCAGAGAGAGAACCCGGAGGAAACCTAGACACGGGGAGAACGTGCAAACTCCTCACAGAAAAGCCCGTTCAGGTGGGAATCGAGCCGGGACCTTCTAGCTGTGAAGCACGAGCACAACAGCAGGCTTTCGACAAATTCAAGCACCTGTCCACTCATCACCCAGTACTAAAGTTTTATGATGTGTCCAAACCAGTGGAGGTCCACTGTGATGCCAGCAGCACTCGACTGGGAGCCGTGCTGGTACAAGAGGACCAGCCTGTGACCTTCTCATCTAGATCTATGACCGATGCAGGGACGTGCTACACGCAGACTGAGAAGGAAATGCTCTCCATCGTCCATGCCTGCACCAAGTTTCACCACTACATATTTGGCAAACATACCATTGTCTTCAATGATCACAGGCCACTTGAGGACAAGAAACCATTGCTGTCTACTCCAATGTGCATCCAGAGAATGCATTTGTGACCATAGTGATATGACATCTCTGTCAAGTGCAGAAGAGGAAAAGACATGGAGCTTCTAGACACACGGTCCAGAGCACAACCGTCCTTCAAAACACCAGAGGCAGGTACAGATGTCAAAATGGTCAAAAGATCAAAAGTTTACATACCCCGGCGATCTTGGCCTGATAATATTAGAATGATGCCCCCCTGTACATGTATTACACGGGGATATCAGTCTGGAACTGGTGCCCCCGTTGGCGGCATCAGAGAAATAAAATTGAGCCCATGCAATCAGATTTCTTCTAACCACCTGGGCCTGCTCGTAGGCGGCCACGCCCACACTCGAAGAAGATCGTGTTTGTTGTCATGTGTTCACGAGCAGCGTCACTCATTGGACGTGGAAGTCCCCTCAATACCAATCTACGAACGGCGCATTAACGAGAGAAAGAGCACGTCTCCAATTCGCAGTAAATGACCAAAAACTAAACTCTTAACTTAACTCCGCTAGTCGGCGTCCTGCCTTTGTACCACTGTGGGAAATGGAATTGACGCTGCGTTTTCCAGGCAATGATAATATGCACACAAGTTGACACAAACGGGTTTGAATGGCTACGAAAGATAACCGTCCTCACCTTTGACCTGTTCACTTGTAATCAGTGTGTGTATAAAAGATAAGACATGGTATTAAAGGAATAGTTCACTGTTTTTCCATACTGAGATATGCTCTTACCTGAGCTTAGACGAGTTGATACGTACCTGTCTGATCATTGTGCCCGTGGAAGAGCGTGGTTGCTTCTAACTTCACCCCGTTTGGAGCTATAGGAATATACTGGGAGAGGCCAATGCTAAAAACATCCTTGGTCTTTTTGCGTGACCGAAGGCACGCAAAAAGACCAGACAGGTACATATCAACTCGTCTAAGCTCAGGTAAGAACATATCTCAGTATGTAAAAACGGTGAACTATTCCTTTAAGAAATGGGGAATGTAAACTTTTGATCAGGGTCATTTAGGTTCTTTGCACATTTGCTGGAGCAGAGGGAAGTTGGTATGATCCTGATGCTAAGTTTCCGTCTGTGAGTGATTAAAAATATGCTTTTTTCTTATCTGTTAACATGGGGCTGGAGAAGTCCACATAAAATCAGTTACTACAAAAAAACAAAGCCGTTTTCAGGCCGCGCTGAGAAACTGTGCAGTGTTGACATGTTGTTGCAAATGAACATTGGCCATTTTACACAAATCAATCGACTAAACATCAAATTTGAGCGGAGAATATTGTCCCTCGTTCTCCGTTTAAATGAACGTGCTCGACCGGAAGTGTCAATACAACGGAAGTGCCGAGACAAAGCAAAAAGTGGCAAAAGTGTGCGGGGCGGAATAAGGTGAATAGAAACGCTCTGAAGATGAACTGAATGAGCAGTCACCAAGGCTGACCAGCCCATTGGAGTGAAGTGCCCATACCACCATACTTGGACTCACGGAGCAAACTTGCAGTAACTAATGGCACATTTGACAAAGGGATGCAAAACGCATGAAAGCCATGAGAAAACACAGCCTCACATCAGCCACCTGGTAATGGTGAAAAGCAAGCAGCCCACACATGAACAATAATATTGGACGGGTATGAGTGCAGAGATTGAAAAACAGTTTCTTTTTTTCTTTGTGAGTTTACTAAAGAGCTTTTATTTAATTCTAGAACAGACGGTATCAGATGAATCTAGCATAGCTGACCTCACCTCTGCTTTCTGTCTCCCTCAGAGCACCCAGGTCTATGCAGCCTTTTGTCTCTCAGCATATGGAAGTACACAATAAGCTATTATCGCCCTGTTCCTATAATTATATAAATATTATTTAAACTGGACTAATTGCTGCTCTTTCTTTCCTTTGTCTGCCTGACTTTGCATCGCTCTCTCTCTTTCTTACTTACTGTAGGCCTAATTGTCTTATTTTTATTTGTAACTATTTGAATAAACACTGAAAAGACATCTCAAGCAGTGTTTCTTTGACAACCACTTTCACTTCAACATGGGAGTTTTGGCACTGTGGCCATCTCCCCCACTCTGTGAGTCGTGACATGCTTACTCTCTTTCATGTAGACCACTGCACTTTATTTTAATTGTTGAAACTGCACAATGTGAACATACATCCGCTACGGTATATGGTATATGGTGTATGGTGTATGGTGTATGGTATATGGTGTATGGTGTATGGTATATGGTGTATGGTATATGGTATAAATAACCGTGGTGGGCCGCCAGGGATAATAAATGCCCGGGGGCCATTTTTTGGTCCCAGTCCAGCCCTGGTGCAGAAGGAGGCAGCAGAGCAATCTATGAAGCTTCTGCATATGCAAGAGCCCCAGGCGCACCACTGTGTGGCTGCAGCCATCATGCCCAGGATGGATCTTAGTCGGTGGGACTGGACCCGCGGAGAGGCCATCAGGTTCTGAGCTAGGTCCAGGAGTGTCTCCGCTTCTCCCTGGAGACCCGAGCAGCCATGTTCTGTATGTCCAGCTCATGTGACAGTGACTATGTCCCTCCTCTTTGTGTTCGGTATGTCAGTGATGTGTTTTGCAAAAACAAGGTAAATAATAATTCATTCTTTGTAACAATAATAAAACATCTTTCTGTAGAAGTGGTGGTGCTCTGGGCAGACATAAACATCAATATGAAGGCATTCCTATAGAGGACACTGTTCATGACACCTCTGTCATGGATGATGCAGAAGATGAGGAAATGGAAGATGAGCCTAAGTCTGAAGCTGGAATTGACATCATTGGCCAACCAGCGTCCATTGCAAACCACCTAAAACAACTTGCTTAAACTCTTCATTTGCTGTTCTCCAAGTGCAGCGTGAACGACCCATAAAGTCCCAACCAATGTCAGGCACCAGGACCGTTTAAAGTGGTTGTGAAATCAAGAGCCTCTGCCAAAATCATGGAATGTATGCTACATTTTATTGTTGTTCTCTTTTTTTAAGAAGACATTTACTGTAATTTCCTACAACTAAACATATACACTCTCCTCTCTCTGCACACTGCAGCGAGAGGAGGCTCACTCTATGACTTCATACGCTGTAAAAAAGCTAAAAATAAATCTGTGAAACAGCGAGGTGAAAGGTGAACCACGTTATAGCGAAGGACCACTGAACAACAAAACTTCAGAAATATAGAACATAATATATAACATTTATCAACCTCAAAGTGTCTGCATGGAATAAACTCATACTGGTTGAATGGGTCTGGATATTTGTCCCTGATCCGCTATAGTTCGGGATCCTGTTACCTCGTCCCAATGCTCCAAAGTGCCAAAGACATACTGCCGATAGGTCTCCCCGAGCCCGGACATTATTCCAAACTCTCCGGGCTGCTACAGTGGACAGTGAGTTGTACCAGTCTGCAACCGTTGGGGCATACTGTGACTTCCAAGAGTCTCCTACCAACCATCAGTGCAGTCTGAACAAATTCTATACAGTTTTTAGGGATAAGTCCTCTTAATGTTGATGAGTCACCCAGAATAACCAAGTGAGCACATAATGGAATTTTAAGCTTAATAATAGAGATTATGGATTTAAAAATAGATTTCCAGAAAAGTTGAATTTTAGGGCAATACCACAGCAGGTGTATCAATGTACCATTGTTTGTGCTTTTCCAGCATGAAGGGTCCTCTTTTAGCTTAAGACGATGCATCTTGGACGGTGTGTCCAGTATATTCTATTTACAATTTTAAATTGGGTGAGTCTAGTACTAATATTTCTTGACATGCTTTTAATACTTCCTAAGATATCGCTCCACTGTTTGTCTGAAAAAGAGCATCCTAGATCCTTTTCCCATGCCTTTTTAAGTGCACTAGTAGAGCTGATATTGTCTAAAAGTAGGGCGTAATAAAAGGACACTTCATGCTTTTTCCTGAGCTGTGACATAATTAATGCAGGTATTTCATCCTTTTATGGGGGGAGCTGGTTTTTGAAAGTTAAATTCAATAGGTTATGGATTTGTATGTAACGCCAATATTGATGTTTATGAATCTTAAATTCATCCATTAAATGATTTTAATCTATTATCTTTAAAGAGATCATTAAGTGTTAATATTCCTTTCTGGACCCATTTCACCACAACAAAAAGGTATTACCAATACAGAAGGAATTGTTATACCATATACTTGATGAGATATTCTTAAGGTGGTCAAAATGCAAGATTTTTGCAGCTTTCTACCATACGGTTTTCAAGCAAGTCAAGATAGGGTGTGTACGAACATTCTTCGGGAGGGAGGCAGACAAGTAAGAAACCAATGGCAACGTGGGGCATAAATGAGCCTCAAGCTCATACCAGGGAGGTGCCCGTTCTGGTGGAAGCAGAATGCATAGTGATACAGCAATAAGTTTGGGACCCCTAACCCTCCTGCGTCTGTTTTCTGCTGCAGTCTATCCAAGCGGATTTGAGGTTTTTTACTGTTCCACAAGAACAGGCGACATAAATGATTAAACCTTTGAAAATACCTCATTGGGATCAGTACCGGGAGAGAGTGCATAATATAGTTTTTTTTTTATACTGTCCGCTGTAGCAGCCTATGAGCGTATATCATACTTGCAATTAGGAAAGGCAGAAAAATATAAGTTGAAATGGAACTGTTTTTTGGAGCATATACATGACAACTGTGTAATGCAACCTCAGCTTGCTGTAATAGAGTAAACATGTGTATGGAAATGCTGATGTGCATGTAATAGGGCTGAAAGATACGGACAAAATTTCATATCTCAACATTCATGCCAGATATCTCGATACGATATAACTATTTCTCTTCAGAAAAATGGAATCAAAATATAAAAGAGTGCAGTTTTATTGATGAACATCCTTATCATTTATATTTTTCTTTTTCGATTTTAATATTCTGAATGTTCATATCTCGATATCAATACGACAACAATATATCTTGCTTTTGCGATATTGATATCTTGAATGCTTATATCTCGATAGTGATATGATAATATATCTTTCAGCCCTAGCAGTTAATACATCATGGACTTTGATGATATAAATATTTGATGTAAAGTATAAGACAGCCTCCAATTATTATTATTTTAAATTTTCATTCCATTTTATTTTAAGTTATTTTATTTTATTTCAATTACTTTATCTCTTACTTTAATTTGTGTCCTATTGTGTTATTATGTTAAATTGTCTGTCCTTAAAATAAAAAATAAATAAAAAAATTACTAATCACAAACTCTCCGGGCTAATCCAAGGCCACCCTCATCCAGTATTTAAAGTTCCATTTGTGGGAGTTGTGAAATGCAGTTTACTGGGTCCTGACCACAGCACTTTTTCTCAATGTCTGTGGGCATCTCCCTGCATCTCCCACGAACACACCAATCTGGTTGATTTGGTGCTTGGACGTCAGGGTCAGCTGATGTCAAATAGAAAGCCAGGCTCCCTGTGCAAACATTTCCTCAAAAGATCCAGGCATTGCTCCAAATTCAGTGCAAGGATTCTGGCCTGCAAAGACAATAATTCATTATTTTTATTATAAAACTGCATACTGTATTTATTCATGTGTACATGAACTTACCTCTTCATCTCCAATCCGGCGGCGCTGCAGTTGACGGACTCGCACCAGGTCAGCGTTAGCCACTTGCTCTGCCGCTGCTTCCTGACCAGCATCTTGACCACGACCTTGGCCTCTGGACCTCGCTCTGCCTCTGGTGGCTTGGCCTCGGCGACCTCTGTGTCCCTATGCCATATCTAATATAAAGTTATATTTCCATGTGTCCCTATGCCAACAGTAACACAAAAGGATATTTACTGTATATGCTTATGTGAGTGGGAGGGGATCATTTGAAAATCAGTACTTGCAAATGTGTTATAATGTGTTATAATTTTATAATGCAACTACAGTGTCATTATTTGCATACAAGCCTGACAATTGTAAACAAGCTAGTACTACTATAAGATAGGCAAAGACAATGCGGTTTATGAAAGAAATTACTTGGTGTGACAATCATAACACGGTCAGAGGAATGTAAATAATATGACTATATATGAAAATATTTACCTCAGACGATGCCATTTATCTCGACCAAAAAAACAAAAAGGTCACTCGAGAAGTCTGTGCGGCGTTCCCTCGTGCACGAGTATGAAATGCACGTGCTGTTTCACGCACGTACGGTGGGAGGAGGGCATGGGGCCGAGAAGGACCAGGAAGGGGGCGGAGCCAACAGCTCAGTTTTTCCTCTTTAAACAGTGACATTCTTAGTTTTGTGTACAGCTTCAAAAGGAATATACTGCGTTGTTGTTGCCGTTTCTACTACACAATACCTGACCTCTTGTATGCGCTGAAGGTCGACCGAAACGTGTCGGCATGTCCACCCAGTAAAGGACAATAAAGGACTGCCTCGATTTTTTCAGAAGTTCATTGAAACTTATAGGAATGCCTGGGCTCGGGAAATGTATTTGAAAACCACAGCTGCTGCGTTGTGATGAAGCTTTTCCTCCACTTTTCAGACATTGTTTCCGCTTCACTTGTGTCTTTAGGATGTAGCAGAGGTGGTTATGTTGCTCTAAATACAAGCAGATGATCTTCTGTGTCTTTTTGCCCAAATGTGTGTGTTGGACTTCACGTCCTCCTGTCACTAATGCCGCGTTCACTCGCTGTCCACACCCCTCGTCGCCTCAGCCTTTTTAAGATTCTCATCTGATATACGATGAGTTTTCCCTATTTTTGGCCTAGTTTTGTTCCGTCACACAATACGACAGTATCTTGATTTGTGGGGATTTCAACATTCATTGGTATGCTGCTATCCCGAGATCGCGGACGCCATGATCCCTTGTGCCCAGTCAGCTATGATCGGGTTTTGGGCCATCATAAGAAATGTTGCCGTGTGTGTTCATTTTTTCGGATGATACCCCAGCTTTCCAAATCTCCAAAAAAACACAGACTGAACGAAAAAAGTAAGTAGGACGTTAATACAACATTTCAACTACATTCTGGTGAAATGTCATTGCAGTGAAAAATGTTTTTTGTTGTTGTCTTTGAGCATCGAAGTGGTCGTACAATCACCAGATATGGGGCTCCAAATCTGCTTGCTAAAATTGGGTCACAGTTCAGCATTTATTTTCTTCATGTTTGTCCATTAAAGCTAATTGCCACTATGGGGCCTAGATGATACAAGTAGTGCTGTAACTTCCTTTCTATTTATCATAGAGAGATGATAAATATGGTATCTTGGTATCATCAGAAAGGTTCTTTCATGCCCTTTCTGATGGTGTTGGTCCTGTTGATACCTAATTCATGTGTGCTGTCCATTAGCAATTAAGCGCCATCAGTACTTGAACCCATACACAGTCTCGGCGACACACTGGACCTTATTATTTAGTGGTACGGGAAACCGGAGTACCCAGAGGAAACCTACGCAGACACAGGAAGAACATGCAAACTCCACACAGAATGGCCCCGTCCAGGTGGGAATCGAACCTGCCATTGGTCAAACAACCCATTAGTCCGACATCTCTAACCCAGTTGTGTGATGGATTAGAGAGCCATAAACAACCACTGGCCCTAAACTTAAGGTCAGTGGACTCTTGCCTGAACCTAATTTTACTTTCAACCCCCCTACTCAATGGGCCTTTTTGGGAATAGTGAGACGTCGGATTAATGGGCCAACCTTTATGTAGATGGAGGATTTATTGACTTTATTTGTGCATATTTTGCGTACGTGATGACCGGAGATTTAGCTTGTAGCATTAACTCTCTTGTGTGGGAATGCTACAGGCATCAACGAGGCCCAAACACATTCCTAGCGCAGATTCAGACACTGAAATAAGTTTTCTTGTCGCTGATTTTAAAACTGCTTAATGATAAAATATGCCCCTGTGGCAACAATACTAAAGAAAATACAAAACAAAATGCAATGTGCCCCAAAGTAAACAAAGCAGCGCACTGTGTGGGACCATGTGCTTGTTAAGTTTCACTTTGACTGCATGCACAGAACAGCCTTTAGGCTCGTGTTTGGACTGACCTTTTATACCGTGATTGGACAATGCACACTTGGAGAAGAATGATTAGACCAACATTTTATGTTGATTTAATATTTTTTTTGTTTGGATTATGAAATGATGGAGCTTCTGCAGCCTTCACTATATCGGTAAGACACACTGGGCCCGATCTTGTGCATCAAAACGGAGACGATAGCGTGACATTTTGCGCTCAGTCGGAGCGCACTTTGTGATCTTGCCACTCCAGACTTGGCGCATTTTAGTGGGTGGAGACACAGACATTTTCCTCCAACCAGATCGACTCCGCGTCCAGGAGAGTGGTTGTGTGGGAGTGGGGGGTGAACATGTGCTTTTGTTTTAGCTTCGCGTTCACGCCAAGCGCGGGCCGATCCACGCCACAGCGGTCGCTGTAGCTCTTTTTCTCTCGAGACGTGAACATGGTTTCGCTCACGATGGGGTAAATAAAGTTTACGTAAGGCTTAAGAAAGAACGCAAGACAGCACAATGTAAACGAGGAAGTGAATGTCAGCCGTGTTTCCATCAGTGCAGTCACCTCCTCTTGTGACGCCCCCTCACAGGTGGCGGAGGCGAATGGCACATAGCGCCGCCACTCGGAAAATAATTCGCCAAGAGCCTGCGCCGCCCCGTGCGCCGCCACAAGATCTGGCCCACTCTGTTTAAGTGCACAGAGGCATAACACCAGCGGTGGTTTTAAAGATAGAGACTAAAACTTTAACTCAATGACTAAAATTCGTGAGATTTGAGCATTGTGTACATTGTGGCACACATTTGTTACACACCTATTACTCACTGTGTTAAGAAGTGCAAATTGAGATTTATCTTTAGGTTCCTCCCTGGCACTTCTGGGGCCCAAAAATCCACACGAGGGCCCTACAGTACGCATCCCATGGCTATTCGACGAAGAGCGAATCCGTTTCACTGTGCAGTAGTGCAGGGCAGAAGTGGAACATGATGACCTCAATTCAGGCCCTGACCCTCTGTGTGAGAACCTCTAACCACTAAGCCACTGTCAGACTGGGATGAAGGACGACTACTTGTCTATTTCCCAACTTTTTAAAATGGTAAATGGCAAATGGTCACATTCTCTCACCTCGTTCTCTCAATTCGTTTTAGACTGTGCACATTCAGAGAACCAGAGTTACTGTAAGTAACTATGCTCATGAGAACCGTGTGGATACAATTCCTCTTTGAGACAAAAAGGCCACGTACAGCGGCTTTACTCTCGTCTATTCGCCAAACTACTGTCCTGATTCTCGCTAGAGACAATAAGTAGACAGTTTAAATGAGTGTGTGGCCGATGCCCCGAGTCCGAGCAGAGAAAACATGAGAGCAGTGCCCGGGGAAACGGGTGACATGATGCAGCCACACAGGAGACAGCTGAGCGGGGACACGAGCGGAGAAGCACTCACGCCTGGGAAGTGACCGGGGGAAGGCGGTCGGTCTCTCCTGCTGTTTTGGTGTTATATGTGCCCGCGTCCCTGCAGGGTGTGTACAGCAGTTGACTTAGCAGGTGCAGTTGCTGGGCCGGTTGGCGATGGAAAAATTTGATGTTTTTTTTTCTTTCTGAATGTTGTACTCCGCGCTTCCGTATATCGGTCACCCGCTGTTAAAAGCTGACACACGTAGATCACAGTCACCCACACGTGTGCGCATATTTCACATTGACAATACTCAGTAATCACCACCCTGTGGACCTCTCAGTTCTCCGGTCCTGGCTGGCTGAGCATGTTGGTGTTCAGGGTACGGTCCTGCAGTGGCTCAGGTCCTACCTGACTGATCAGACCTTTGATGTAATGGTCGATGATTATTCCTCCTCCTCTGCCCCGCTTTCACTTTACATGCTGCCACTTAGGTCCATCATTGCCAAACATAATCTATCCTTCCACTTATATGCTGACGATTTCTTATTTGTTGCGAGTACAGGGAGACATGGATGAGACAGCTGTAGCTTTTAGCTGTGTTTATCGAGCCTGATAAACCACACCCTCTTCTTTCTGCGCGAAAGAAGGCGGGTCTGGCCACACACTGTAAACAAGTTTCTTATTGGCGGCAAAGGCCCTACCAATCACGACATTCACAGAGAAAGGACAAGGCTACGTCACTCACTGTGCTGCTGTGTTTTAATCATGGATGAAGTAGTGGAGGATTTTGCCGTTCTCAGAGTTCGTTTATATTCAGTTCATATTTTGTAAATTGGACACAGCTGTTGTCACGGCCACTAATTGCTAATTGCTATTGCTAATTGGTTTATTTCACTGTCAGTCTGTGCGTGTTAGGCCCGCCCCTTCAAACTGCTCCAATACGAGCGATCACGATGTCGTCACATCCGTTGGCCGTGGTAGGCATTTTACATTTTCATATTTGATAAACATTTTATTAAAATCCTATAATCAGCAAAAAACAATGTCCATAAACAGGGCATTGCTTCTCTTGCGCTGTAACAGATCTATCATTTTATAAAGACTTCCCCCGCTCGCTTCCGTCAATAACCTTTAGGAGTTACTGCGCGGACGTTTTACTCCTCGTATCATTACGCCTCACAATATAGTCCCCCTTTTTATTTGCTTATAAAATCGACACGTTACATTTCTGTGTAAATATACTTCGCATGAAAACACTTCACGTAACTTTATTTAAATAGGGAACATGTGGAAGAGCTTGGTAGCTTCTATCGTGAGCTTTTTTGGAGCTATGTGACATGTGGGAGAGGCTGCGTATGTGCTCCGTTTGCGTGACAGAGCGCACGGACAAAGACCAGACGGGGATATATTAACACGTCTAAAGTGAGGTAAGAGCATATCACAGTATGTAAAAACGGTGGCCTATTCCTTTAACATTTTTTAACAAGTTTTATGAACAATAAACATTTCCCTTTAAAAAAAAAAACTTTTTTCATTTTGTTCTTCTTTTTGCTTTAATTCAACTACTCTAGGAAGAAGAGGTTACTAGCACATCACTTCCATCTGGCATTCAGATGTTAAAAGTTGATATGTTCTGTTTGTCCGTGGGTTTCGCTGCTCTGCCACGCCTGGTCCGAGTTCCGGTTGCCAGGAAACAGTGTCATCCTGGTTTCTTCTCCGGACCGTAGATCTGGGCGGGGCTGCTCTCCTGTCGTAGTCGAGTTTCTGTGTGCACTTGGTCTTGTCCAGAAGGTGTTGCAGAGGGTCATAGCTCACAGGTTTAAGTGGTGCACGAGCAGTAGGCAGTATACACGGCGTTCCAAATTATTATATATTATTATATTATTATTATATTTCAGTGTCATAAAAGCAAAAAAAAAGGTTTTTAATGAAACTCATAGGTGGTATTGTATTGCCGACACCAGGGATGGGACGGTATGAGATTTCCACGGTGATGACCATAACAAAAAAGACTGCGGTATCACGGTATACCGTGAAATTGCGTGTTTTATAAAAAACAAGGTTTGCATTCAACAAACAGGGTTTGTTTATCTTTCATTTGTAATTGGTTATGTCTTAACATGCTGCTAAGGATCAATAAAGTGTACTATTATGAACAAATGAATAACTTATTATCCAAAATAACACTTTAAAACACACTTCACTTCAGTCACAGACAGAGTTCCCTGACCCTCTAATCACTATTTGTTCGATGACTGCCCAAAAACTTCCAAAGGCTTGCCATTATAATTTGCTGCTAGATTTCTCACTAAAGTAGTAGTACTGTGCATTCAACGTCATATCAAAAAAAAAATAATAGTATACAAAAAGTGTTGCATCAAGCGTCAACAAACTGGAGTGCTTGCGAGCTAAAGCGCTAAACAGCTGCTTCTCAGCAATAATGTTCACGGAGGACAGTGACTTTTTACTCTGCTGCTACGGGCCATGTTCAACAGGCTGACGGCTGAGAGAGGGGTGTCAGGTGAGGAGCGGCGGAGCAGAAGGGGACAGCGGGGGTTTTGGCAGGAATAGCATGATAAAACAAGCATTTTTAAAACCGTCAGACAGGGAATCCTCACGGTATACCTTGAAACCGGTTACCGTCCCATCCCTAGCCGACCCATACTGTGGACCGTTGTCCGTCCGCAGAATGGCAGGGATACCGTGCCTGCTGAACTGGGCTTTCAGAGTCTATTATTGTACGGCTGCGTTGATCCTTGAGCTTAGAGTAATAGTCCACTAGTAGCATGTACTGCTTGTCTTCGAGCTCAAACAGATCAGAAGCCACAACTTCAAATGGGAGCTCAGGTGTTTCTGTTGGTATTAGCGGCAGTTTGGGAAGTCTGTTTTGGATCTCTGCACTCCTACCTGGCCAATATAACACTTCACGTGTACGCTGCTTGCTTTTCACCAGCTGCTTTTAACAGCTGGTCACATGACCGCAGGGCTCTTACAAGAGAACACAAATGCAACATTTCAGACAGATTCTTTGGAGCAAGGCCATTCCGTAATTTAAAAACCAACAGTAGGATTTTAAATTGTATCCTGAAGGGCACCAAGCCTGACTATCGCCAGATTATATATCACAAGTGATATTTAGTCTGGGGACCACATTATGTCGTAGGAGAGGTGTGGTTTACGATTGTCCATAGCTGTTTATCATGTGCGTCTGCATGTAACCATAGCCAGTCATATCAATTGTATACGTACCGTATGACGCACCCACTGTAAACTTTTGAGCTAAACTATTTAGAGCACGGTCTAAAGCTAGATCAAAAGATGGCGTCGCGCCTACTGCTGTCATGTTCGTCTTACCGTCTACACGACCGTCGATTTTCCAAAAATTCAAATATTGTTTAACGTCACTGCAAAAGCTAATCAGCTATGTAGCAATTCGTGACCATAAAATGTGTCATTTCAATCCAAAAAGAAGACATAATGTTGAAGAAAAGGCAAAGGTACAAGGCAGTGTACATAATTCACTTCCTAGAAACTGGATTTGGGAACCAATCACAGAACGAGGAGGGACGGCTAGATGATGACGAGCTATTCGATATACGGAAGCTTGTAGTTTATTTACGGATTTAAAAAAAAGAAGTTAATTTACGGATCAAACACAACGCTATTTTTCGATCAAGCTTTAGGCCGTGTCCTAAATAGTTTAGCTCGAAAGTTTACAGCGGGTACGTCATACGTCATCGGATATGATGATACGATTGGCTGTGGTGACTGCAGACACATAATAGACATTCGTAGCGCCCAATAAACAGCTCTGGACGATCGTAAACCACACCTCTCCTACGAGAAAATGAATTGATGGTCCCCAGACTAAATATCACTTGTGATTTTAGTCTGGCGTTAGCCAGGCTACCGTATCCCAAGAACCATTGCGACATCGCGCCCGCTGGTCAAGGCAACGAGGTTTTCAGCAAACACGGTGAGTTTCTTTTACTTTGCAGACAAAAGTTCTATATTATTTCACTATTAAACAATCTGAATCATGCTAAATGGAATCAAAATGATCGGTGGTTCGTTTAATTGGATCGTTGGGAACATTTGTTTGATCCATCTGACGTTTTTCTTACTATCAGTGTCATATGGATAAAACGTCAACTATCTGCCTGCATTATGATTTAATAAATTGTTTAAAGGATCTGTATCCTGCTATTTTAGCCATTCCAAAGTTAAGTATAGGCATTTATATGATATATTGTACCTCTACCACTATGGAGCACTCATCTTTGTGATAAATATAAGTGTTTTCTGGAGGTATTTTTCGAACCCGGAAGACACAACGCTTCGATTCAGTTAACTCCGCCCCCTCTCTCCGCACATACAACTTTACCGTAAAATAAATAAACAGCAATAAGTGAAGATACTTCACAATGCAGTTATACGGAGTTGACATCTGCAACACAGCTTCATATATGGCTAACACACATGCTAATATGCTAACACACAAGCTAACCCGCGTTTGGATTGACTCACCGTTCTGCTCCATCGCTGTTTACATTGTGGGACTCGCGTTGGTTATAAAAGTTAATCCACTTTGATTCTGGCGAAGGTTCACCAAACATCCATCAGAGACAGTCACGGAAAAACAATATTTTGGTGATAGTCGCTGAATCCCGGAGAAAAAAACAGCTGAGTGGCCTCTTCCTGAAAAAGGTTGAATAAACTCCGTAGCCAAACGCGCTTCTTTTTCTCCGTGACATTATCGTTAGTTAAGAATAAAGAACAGGTGTGTTCAGAGTAGGCAACGAGCTCCATCTTCAGCTGCAGCGCAAACATGACTGATCTGTTCAGACGCTCAGGGATGTGTTTGTTTTGGCCACAGCTGACCTGGAAGCACCTCGGGCACATCCTTTTTTCTTTTTTTTTATTCTTTTTTTTTTTTTTTTTACTCTTTGTTTCTCTCTTACAACAGAAATAATGAAAAAGCTGTTTTACAAATTAAAATCCGTCCGTAAGCATAGAATTAAGACATTACATTACAGACGTCGAGCACTTCCGTTCCGCTGTGACGACACAAATGAACACTCAGTCGTTCACCAGGAGAGGGCGGAGCCTCAGAGAGCAGGATTCAGGAGGATTACTGAGAGCTGCGTGAATGAAGCCACAAACCACTCTGGGGGTGTTTTTGATAAGGAAATAGCATAACAACATGGCTAAAAGCTCTAAAAAGTCGATTTTGCATGATATAGGACCTTTAAAATATGTTCATTACAATAAATAAATATGTGTGGGAACGTGAAGCTCCACCAATCAAAAGCCTCGTAGTAGATCATGGGACTACCGAGCATCCTGGGTAATGTAGTTCGAGGACGAAGGCTCGCAGTTAAACTGTATTTTTTGTAAACTAGATGGATCACCTGCATCTGACTTTGCGGTCGCTTTATAACCACAGAGCTGGATTCAGCCCAAGCTGACGGAGTTACGGAGTTAAAGACTTTATTTGAAATCAATGCGGTCTCAAAGCAAGGGGAGTTTTACTTCCTGACCGGGGAGGAGGCGGGACTGTGGAGCTCTATAGCTCCTGATGCCTGTTAGGAGGCTGCAGCTGTGCTCTGGACTAGTTGCAAACGACCAGCTGGTTCGAGGGCAGATATGGTTTTACTTTAGCATCAGGCGAATCTGAAAGAAGCTTTAACCACGGGGCTGATTTGTTGGTCAAGTTGTTTTAAGTTGAAAGTCATGTGTCCTGCAGCTCCTTGTTGTGTCCCTTTCTGTGCTTAAAACATGATGTTCTCTGTCAGCTGCTGCACATGACAAGATGAAAAACAAAACAAAAATGAAATAAGAAATTGTTTATCTACTATTGTACTGGTCAGGTCACAAAATTATCATTTGATCATTGCGCGGGTTGGGGAGCATCAAAAATGTCCTGTCATTGTATTGACGCTATCTGTGTTATGTGAAAGCACATTCAACACAGAATCCCTTTCAAATTGCTTATTTTAGAATATAGTCAAAGTGACAAGGGGATAATGATGAACCAGAACTTATTTGCAAACAGAGAGAAAATAACTGGATTTGATTGTCCACCCAGAAGAACTGTGTACATAGACAACCCGTAGCACTTGGTCAGGTGAAAGATAGTGCTGTGATGTAATGAAAAACGCACACTACAGAATTGAAGGGGCTGTTCCTGCCTGGTGACGCGCAGGTTTCCTCAAGCTCATCTGCAGCTGTCCAATCAGCTTTACAATCAAGCTCACTTTCTGATTTAGGGCTTTTTTATTTTCTTCAGACACATTTACAAACAGTAAGCAAGCGAGATAAAACATTTTCATACAAGTTTAGTCAAATAGGTATCGGGCCAAATTTGACCCGCCGAAACAATTCTGTTGGCCCGCCAGAGGGTGACCTACTTTTGTGCTGCATGTGGTTAATACAAATTCTCTTCCATTCATTCTCAATGGGAAATATGGATGCAGTACACTTTTTGGCCACCATTGACAAATTGGGGGCGCTGTTTTACTCCTTTCGCAAAGTTAAGGAAACACTGTTGTGGTGTCTTGGTGTTTATCACAGGGCGTTGTAGCATCAACTTTCCCACCAGTATACAGGTGTTTTTTTTACATTTTGCACTATATTGCTACAGTTGTTGATTTTGTTCATCTAAAACTAGGCTTTTGCTAGAGTTAACGTTTGCTTTAATGTAGCATGTTATTTGCAAAGATAGAATCAAATACAAATGTATACCAAAAAATACAATAAAGTAACTAAATGCAGTTATATGTGTTTCACGCTGGACATCGCCATATTTGGCCCGTGACCCACAGGCACTTTTTCATTTTGGCCCTCGGAGACAAAAAGTTTGGGCACCCCTGCTCTAGGGGTAATACAAGTGTTAATGGGATGATTTGGGGGTCTTTAATTTCCCCCTGGTGTCTTTGGCCAAAAAAAATCCCACTTTCCCTGCACCGACACCGGAGATCCAATACACACTAATGCAGTGTTTTTCAACCACTGTGCTGTGGCCGTGAGATATTGTCTGGTGTGCCCTGGGAAATTATCCAATACACATTTGATAAACTGACAGTCCATTTGTAGAGTACTTCACGAGGCAATTCAAAGTGCTTCACAGCCACAGAAAGTAACCAGAGGGCATAAACTCCTTGTCCTTGTCTCCTGTCACCTCCACGGCTTAGCCCTGTTTCCTCCCACGGCACACACTCTCCTGCCTTAAATGTTTCAATGGTACACATTGAGTGCCTGGTGGCTGTATCAATGACACTGACCACATATGACTTCCAGCTGTTGCGCGTGGCTCAGAGAGTTGGTACAGGCTAAAAGTGTGTTTTCTTTATCAAGCGACTCTTAAAACCTTGGTCTCTTCTGTCTGAAGGGTCCATTAAGAAGTGGACCTGTGCAGACACTTAGGTGACAGCTGCAGAGACCAAATAACATCTCTTTCTCGCAAACTTTGATAATCAGTTTCCTCCAGTTCTGACCATGTCCAGGACCGCTTTTGTCTGCTGTCTTATGCATCATAAATTCCAACGAGTCTAAGGCTTTTCGAGGCTTTTGTGCACAAATAACACCAGCAAAGTATGTAGACGACAGAACTACCTGCGAAGTATACCAAAGTCATTGATGGTCTCACTGGCCCTTAACACTTCACTCAGACATGTTAAGAAGAAGTTATGTTAATTATGATCAAGTTTGTATGTAAACCAACTTACCATTTTCCACTGTTGAGATGCCAATCCATAAAACCCAGTGGTCAGTGGTGGTCAGTTGCACTGAGACAATTTCACTGACCACATATGACTTCCAGCTGTTGCACGTGGCTCAGAGAGTTGGTACAGGGTAAAAGTGGGTCATTTTCTAAACCCTTGGTCTGGTCGGCCACAAGGGTGTCAGAAGGGTCCATTAGGAAGTAAACCTTATCCCAGACATTGCTGAAGAATTACCCTGAATGGTTTCTGTAATGAATCAAAGTTAACAATTGTGCTATTTCTGAGACATTTTAAGACTTCTGAAGGTTCAGTGTAAAATTTGTATATGGGTTGACAAGCAGGCCAAGCAGCTATGAAAACAATATTTCAATTTTTAATCAAATATATGGACTTGTTCACAGTATAGAAAGTGTAAGTACTTACAAGGAATAGTCCTTATTTTCAATTATACAATGAAGCGAGGCTGCTTCAAACCACAACTCACTGCCTCCAGTGCTCATTTCCCTGTTATTCAGAGAACATCATCACTGCTACGGCATCCCCGCAGCTTGAGGCCCGTAATACAAACAACATTAGAACATGGTTAAAGAGAAAAAAAAGTGTGAATACAGAGAGTGTTTAAAGCCACACTGCAGAACATTCCTGATGTGTTGCTACTTTAAGTACTTTAAGAAGTATAGAACTTCATGCTTCAGATAGATACAAAAAATGCCGTTTAAATTCTTACAACAATTTGGACATATTTAAACTGAAAACTGCTACCTGCCAACTGTCTCACATTGTATTATTACATTGAATTACATCTCAGCTCAGCGTCTTCCATTTTTTTTAATCAAATGGTAACAAAAGAAGGCTGTGTTCAAAAATATAATCATTAAAAACAGATTTAAAAAATCCTGTAATGTCTCTTATTTATATTGGCGCATACAGGTCAGCTAAATTAGCTGGTCACACCCAATAATGGATACTAGATAGGATTCTGTAAAGTCAGAGCTCTCCTACCCTGATCAGCCTTATGAGATGGTAAGATTATGCAGCCTCAGTGAATTCAAAGGACTAGAGAGAGATAGAGCTGCCCCCAAACTCTGCCAGACAGAACAGGCGCAACAATGGGCAGGGTTATTCAGGGGCCCTGAATCCCCACAAAGCCTGATGGGGTTCCGGGGTGGGTCCTAAAAACTTGCGTGCACCAACTTGCAGGGGTGTTTACTAACATCTTGAACTTGTCCCCTTCTCTATGCATTGTCCCCACCATTGTCCCTGTCCCAAAGACATCTGCTGCTTCATGCCTCAACGACTTTCGCCCTGTAGTGCTTACATCTGTCATCATGAAGTGCTTTGAGCGAATGGTCAAAACCTTTCTCCCTGGAACACTGGACCCCCTGCTGTTGGAAAAACGGAACACCTATGTGCTTTTTATCGATTCTCTGAGTCTCTCTTGGTCTCTAAGCTCACCAACCTGGGTGTGGAGAGGTACATCTGCAGCTGGATTTATGACTTTCTGAGCAACAGGCCACAGGCGGTGATAGTCGGGGGCCACGTCTCTTCCATACGAGTTCTTAACACCGGAACCCTGCAGGGCTGGGCCCCCTCCTGTACTCCCTGTTCACATACGACTGCTCTGCTCAATACGGCAAGTGCACTAGGGTTATTTGTGCAATATGTTTTCCACCTCCTCTCTCCTTGCACTTTTTAATATGTGAGATTGGCTGAATGAAGATTATTGTGTACTGTATTGTTTTTATTATTTTTATATAAGTGAGTTGACAGGTTTGTCTCATCTAGGTACATTTCATTGCATTGTGGAGTGTATGTTAAGATTTATTTGTCATATGTAGGGATGGGCACCGTTAAATGGTTCCTACTTGGAACCGACCGAAAAGCTCCGGTCGGGGGGGTATCGAAAAATTTTCAATCTTTCAGTGCCAACTTTCGGTTCTTTTTCTCTCCAGACGTCAATATATGACCCGCAGTGAGTCTTAAAAAGCTACATGAACATGTGCGCAGATACTGACCCGCTTCAGCGCAAATGGAGCGAAGATATATTTCATAGATGTAACTTATAGCGAAGCAAAGCTATAACTTGTCAAACTTTTGTAATAGAGATGGCAGAGCCGCGGTCTGTGTCAGGACTCAGGAGGACTGAGCCAGAACGTAGACTACACCGGTTGTAAAACCCAGAGCTAAACAAAACCAGTTATAAACGAGGACTAAACCAGGACTGAATAAGAAACTTGAGCTTTTAGTCAAAAAAATTTTGGCAGCATGGCGGCAGCGGTGTATCCTCGCTCAGCAGCAGAGTGTCCACAAACTGAAAGTAGGATTTCTGAACCCCCATACCAATCTAAACAAAATAGAAATCCTAGAAGATGCTCTATCGGTGCAGCTACACAAGGGCTGATATGCCACCATATCATCTTTATCTTGTGTATTATCATCTGCTTGTACCGTTACCATTGGATACCTGACGTGGGGAATGGAATGTTTTTTCCAGCCGCCAGAAGTCAACATCTCTTGTGTTCTTGCTTTTTGGTTGGTGGCTACTCCAAAGCAAGTAAGGTAACGCAGCGCAAAGAGCCTACAACGGTGGACTCTCGTATGGGGTTGTAGCGCTGTGCCGTGATTCTTCTGTTAGCCGGGGATGTTGAGCTAAACCCTGGGCCAGTGACACCTGAGCGGCTAACTAAACCGGCAGCTCCGCCTGGGGCTGGCGCAGCTGTCCGCGGGATACCATGGATAACTGCAGCGCTCAGCAGTGGAGTGCCAGTGTTTGGAGGGCTAATACCACCGAGGATTCTACCGACGGAGCCGCGTGTGACCGAGTATGCTACATACTATCCTGCATCCGCAGGGCAACATTTACCCCTAGCACCATCCGGCAGCCCGTGTTTATCAGCGGCTCTCTCCGGATATGCGCCTACGGGGAGCCCTGCAGCTGGCCTAATGGCGGCTCCTACGTGGACTACTCCTACGGTGAACTCTCCTACTTCGCGAAGGCCTCTACTAAACCCGGAGCTAACTACGCCTGAAGATGCAGCTCACGTCTTGAACATTAAAGAGGTAAACAACCGAAACCCAGTCTTTAAAAAACACAGCAGAATCAGACTGTTTCAAACACTTAACCAGTCTAGAATGGTTTGGGACGCTAACTGCAAACCAAAGGGACTATGTGGACATATAAATGCTAGAAGCATCGCGAATAAACGTGAACAGTTCGAACACTTATTATGCGACTCCAACATTGATTGTTTCGGGATAACAGAAACTTGGTTAAAACAAACATCAGCAGAAGCTCTGGTCACAATGCCAGGCTATAAAATATTAAGGAAGGATAGAGAGAAAGGCAAAGGAGGGGGTGTGTTACTCTATATTAGGGATTCTCTGAAATGTAAACAGCTTCTTTGGCCACCTGATATTCAATTGGAATGTGTTGGTGTGGAAATATTCCTTTCTAATGAAATGTCCTTTATCCTGGTTTGCTTATATAGACCTCCTACAACCAAAACGGACTTCTATGACCAACTAACTTCTCTAATAAGCCTGATAGAATCGCTAAAATGTTTAATTTGCTGACAGGGCTCTCTGATCATAACATAATTTTATTTACTCGAAAACTTACAAAACAGAGATACATCAAATCACATAGAGACTCCCCTATATCTGAATACATACCCAGATACCTGATGCAAAATCTTAATGACGCATTAAACCTGCTTGTCTGGGAAGAAGTGTTATCCTCCGGTATCGAAACAAGTAGTGAATCTTTTGTTAATAAACTAAGGGAAGTGATGTCATCTTTTACCAGGACGGGGGGCCGTAAATCCAAAAAGGGTAACCTACCATGGTTGGACCAAAATTGCAGGAATCTACTAAAAGTGAGGGACTCACAGCTTAAAAAATGCTTGAAAACTGGCTTGCCTACTGACCGGCAAAAATTCCCACAGGCCCGTAACAAAGTCACGCAAACCTTAAGAAAAGCCAAAGCAAGTTTCTTTGTTAACATTATAGAAAGTACAAAAGGTAATGGAAAAAAAAAACTTGGCAAATCCTAAATATAACTCCTTGGGAAAAACTTAAAATCAGAGGCTCCACCTCTTGAGATGGCAGTAAATGATGATCAGTGATCCTTTGGTTCTATCCAATGCTTTCAACAATTATTTCATTGACAGTATATTTGAAATAACAAAGCACTTCCCTCCTACTATTCTGCCACTCTCATTAAATGAAGAGCACCCTATCTTCCAGCTGCAAAATATATCCGCAGAGGAGGTTGTTAAAATCATCTCAACCCTCAAAATTTCGAAAGTCAGGGACGTGCATGGTATCGGCACCAATTTTTTAAGAACTCACGCTGAGGCACTGGTGCAAACTATCACTGACTTGGTTAATCAGTCAATTAGTGAGAACACAGTTCCGTCCTCTTGGAAAGAGGCTACTATAACCCCAGTTTTTAAAACGGGGGATAAAACACAAATCATAAACTACCGACCGATCAGCATCTTGCCAGTTATATCTAAAGTCACTGAAAAGTGCGTGGCAAATCAACTAATGACACACCTAGATAAAGGATTCACTCCATTGCACAGAATGCGGTTTGGCTTTCGTCCAAACCATTCTACTGAGACAGCAAACTGTTTCTTTATTGAAAAAAATAAAACTGTTATTAGACAAACATCTCTATGTTGGCGCTGTTTTTCTAGATCTCAAGAAAGCGTTTGACACAGTTAACCATCAGGTCCTTTTGACTAAACTTAAACAATTCAATTTCTCTATGAATTCACTTGCGTGGTTTCACTCCTATTTATGTAATAGAAAACAGCGTGTCTGCATAAATGGTGTACAGTCCCAGTGTCTCAGCAGTGGTGTTGGTGTTCCGCAAGGTTCCGTACTCGGGCCTCTACTATTCTCGTTATACATCAACGACTTGCCAGACGTCTGCCCTGAGCTTGATATGTTAATGTATGCTGATGATGCTGTGCTCTTCACTTATGGGGCCAATGTTCAGTTAGTCGCTGCCAAACTCACCGAGGGCTTAAACAAAGTGCATGACTGGCTTAAACAAAGTTGTCTCCAGCTCAACTCAAAAAAGATTATGCATGATGTTTATCACAAATACCTTGAAACAAGAGAGATCGTCTGTGTTTTTGGATGGAGAGGAGCTGGAGTTAGTGACCCACTTTAAATATCTTGGAGTAATCTTGGATCCCAACCTCACTTTCAAAAAGCACATTAAAAAGGTCACAAACACCATCAAATTCAATTTAAAAAACTGTAAACAAATTCGACCCTTTATTACAACAGAAGCAGCAAAGTCATACCTCCACTGTATGATATTCCCCCATATTGAATATTGTTTCACGGCCTGGTCCTTTGCTGGTGCCACTGCGCTTAAACCCATTCAGCAGTTGTACAAAGCAGCTGTTAAGGTACTTGATCAAAAACCCCAGTCTTTTCACATATGTGCTCTAATAAACAAATATAAATTTTTAAATTTTGAAAATCTAAAATGTTTTAAAATGAATTGCCTTGTTTATAGAGTGCTACATGACCAGGCCCCACCTCCTCTTCAGGAATTTATAAAAAAAAGAAATTGTGAGACCAGCACTCGATCAACAGTCAGGGGGGACTGTGAGGTACAGTTCCGGAGGCACACGTTTTCTCAAAATGTGCTTTCCATTAAGGCTTGTTCTAGTTGGAACACTCTGCCTTTGACAGTTAGAGAAAGCAGCACCTTCGTCTCATTTAAGAGACAACTGAAAGAACGGCTTTTCTGCCAACAAAGGTGTAACCATTAAAAGGCATTAGACAGGAACATATTTTTAAATACTTGCAGGTACAGGTGTGTGAGTGGGAGGGACGAGGGGAGTGTCGTATGAAAGAGATGCACTTCATGTATTGTGTAGTTGTTGTCCTTGCCTGTTTTGTCTGTAATGTACTGCTGTGTGTTGTGGCTTATATGTTTTGTATTTTGTTTGTTCTTGTCTTGTTTTTTATGGGACTGCGGATGGAAATTAGCCTTGAGCTAAATCCAGCATATTTACAGCACTAGTTGTCTGTTCATTAATATGCACTGTCCCATTCAAATAAATTAATAAATGTAAATGAAATGAAATGAAAGCGAGCGCTCACTCTGTATTAGACATTGTTGGTCCAGTTTTGGTAAATTGTCAGTGGCAGAGTGAGCGCTCACACCATGTAAGGATCTTTGAGTGTGAAGTTGCTTTCGCATTGTCGGACACCGCGGTGTGTTTAGAAAAGTTTAGCTGAAAGAAACCGATGCCTGATGTGGATGTAGATCTGTCCTGTCTCTGCAGCTTAAGGTAACAACGTCCTTTCTTTCTTTTTATCGCTGCGTAAGTGGAAATTGTGCTCAAAAAAGTCACAGGTGACGCTGCTGCGGCCGGTGGAGCTTCTGCTGTGCTGTTTTAGGATTTTTTCCTGAACTATACTTTTTTATACACGTTATTTTGATTGAATTAAAATAACCGTTAAAGTATCGTTAAAGTACTTGGTATCAGAAAAAAACAAACGGTACCCATCCCTAGTCGTATGCAGGTTATCTATCTGTGAAATGAAGCTGAAATCCAACTGTTGTCATTGCGGCTCACAAGGCCGTTCTGTAGATGCTTCAGGAACATGTGCATCAGTGGGAGGCGTGTGGGATACAAGCGTGTTATGTGGAACCGTGGCTAATGTGGTCACTTTTTATCAGGAAGTTAAAGGTAGTGCAGTCCAAATTTCCCACAATACATCTCGAAAAGTAACGTGTATCAGCTAGCACTAATCATAGCAACGTTGTCGGGAAGTTAAGCGAATGTTACCACATGACATGAAGTGATGAATTCAGAGCAGGTTTATGGCCCAATAGGATAAACAGTGGAAAATCAGTCACGGATCATTAAGCATCATCACTACTGTAACGTTGTAAATAGAATTGTTCAGAGTTTTAAATGGTCTTGCCCCTCCACCACCACTGTGCCATCGGCCAGTCCGACCACCACTCATTCACAAACTACATTCTCCAGACTTCCTGGTGTTTCCGAACGGTCTCCAAGCACCGACCAGGCCCTTCCTGCTTAGCTTCCAAGGTCAGACGGGATTGAGCAGAGCAAAGGAGGTGTCTGGTATGGCCACGAAAGCCACAATTCTACATGATATGTCTACTTGAAAATGAAAAGACTCCCCTCTCCCTATCCGAATGCTCCACCTGTCAGCAGCCTCACACTGACAGACAGCTGCTCCCAGGGCGTGAGCCAGGAGGAAGGAGGAATCAATGATGGTCAGTGAAGAGCAGAGGAGTCAATGAGCGGCTAATGTGACAAACTATCAACTCCACAAACAATTACAGCAGGTCAATGCACAAGACAGATGCAGAAAGAATAGAATAGTGTCTGGGGGGAGTAGAGTCCGAGAGACGGCCTCTTTTTGAAAAACTGAAACTGACTGCATGACGTTGAAATCAAGCGCCTACCGTCTAAACGCAATTCTGGTTCACACGGGAGGTTTGTAAGATTGTTGCCAGATTTTCTAAACCTGAGAAACCCCACACATGGTGATAAAAACAATCACATGTGTAATGTTTTGGTCATACAGTGTTTGGTGGCAAAATCCACACACAAACCGATTTCACTCACTCATTCCCAGGTCAGCGGGGAAATCTCGCAAAACCATTCGAGATTAAACGTGACTCAGACTAAACAAACATGGCGGATGGCCATAGTTTGTAGTTTGTTTTTAACTGGAAAACGTCCACCGGACTTTGTGGTGTGTCAGGACAACTGTTTTTTCTGTGTTTTTTGTCACCTGGCTTTCTGATTGGCTACATGTCACAGTCAACATGCTCGTTTGTCAGGGAGAAATCGGGCCAAAACAGTCCAACATGTTGAATGTCCCCGATTTGGGACCAAAGCGATCCCAACGTCAGCATGGTTAAGCTTTGCCTGGACATGTTTTGAAAACTTAAACTCCGTCTTTGATCAGGCAGTGTGTGTGGTACAGTATCCTACTAGTTTATGATCCTCGAACATTAGAATTAGAATATAATATAAGATATTATGATGTAAGAATGGTACTGGGCTGACACTTGTCACTTAAGGAAACCAGAATAAGACTCTCTTTATCATAACCAGCAAGGAAGAATACAAGTCCAATCTAGGTTCTTTTAAAAGGCATAAACTGCGGAAATAACATGAAAATAACATTATGTTGAAGAATATATTCAAATAAATACATTCTTCTACTCACTGTGCAGGCAACAAAGGTGTGTCAATCAGCCGGTGCACAGGCCGATGGAGTCGACAGAATGAGAGCAGTCAGCACAGAGGACAGATGTGAGAGGACAGGACATACACAGACACAAACACTGAGACACCGAAGCCGACCGCCCAGCACCGCCCAATACCTCAGTGGTAAAATACTGGCTCTGAGTTCAACATGTTTTTCATCACAGGCCGCGCCACACGCTGACACAAAACGGAGCACATTTAGTCCCACTAACCACTTGGTCCAGATGTATTATATGCATAACATAGACCTACCTTCACCTCAGTTATATTCTATTCCAGAGGGAACTTCAAATACCAATAACAATGCATTCTTACACCCTAACCTTAACCCAAAGACACAACCTGCCCTCACAGGAGCCGGGATTCAAACAGCAACCCTCCTGACCATCTGAGGCACTGTCACCCATATATTTTAACCTTAAAGCTCATATCCAGAGTACATGATAAACCAAGTCATGTGATCTTTTACTGCCACTGCGTTTGCTTGTGTGTGAAACAAGTAGCACGTGCAAAAGTGGGTCAGCAGCAGACATTAGTGCATGTTTTACTCACACAGCATTCTCTCATTTACAGATCAGATTTAATACTGTAATACTTTTAAATCCTACATTAGGTGCAACATACCAACAAAATAGCATATTCACTTTTTTTTTTAGCTTGGACCTGCTATATTATAAGTGAGGATTAACCTCCTTCTTCTAGGCTTTCCACTCCTTTCGGCTTGCTATTTATTCAGGGTATCTGCAAGAATCACAGCAAATTTAAAACCTTTTTCAAGATCTCCTTTAAAAACATTTCACTGCACCTTAACCAAACAACGGTTGCATTTTGAGAATATAATTATAACATGTGTATATGTCATTTTAGACTCCTCAGTCGGCCAGACTGTGTCCTGTACGCACTGGGGATACTCCAGAGATGTGACGGCTCTTTAACATGCACTCTTTCAGTCTTTCACTCAAATGTAGCTGAGCAAGCACACAAGCACAATGGCACACAAGCAAAACCAGTAAAAGGCATATACACAGAAAAATGACATAGCGAAACAGTCTCTTCTTTCATTTCCTGATTTATAGCAACACATTTTATTTATATCACATGCATTACCGCTGAGTAAAAAATTCTGCCTTAAAAATAACATTTATGAGACAGTTTTTTTTAACAGCCCTTTTAAATGACAAGATCCCAACGATTCAGCTGCCTTAAAAGACCAACAAATCCCATCAGCGGTCTCTGGGGCATTAATGTGCCACACCACATTGTCTATTACCAAAGTCTGAGATGAAGAGAGTTTCAAAGTCCAAGCGCACTGTGACGTAAAGGCCATGGCCTCACCAGCGTTAGTGCAGGCGTGCAACACCACTGTTAGACTGGGGTCTTTAGCCAGAGCTGACTGTTCAGAGTGCATGGGATTAAACAAGGAGACTCCTGATCTAGTGATTGGTTCTGTGCAGGCCAAGTGATCATCATTATATGTTTGTTTCCTGTAATGCCTGGGGTAAAGAAACACCCAACATACATGATTTAATGACTTTTTAAACCAAGTAGCCTCTATAAAAATACCGTTTTTAAATCTTCTTTCTGAACAAAAGACCGAACAATTATCTGACAAAATGCACCTAAGAAATGTGACTGTAGGCCTCACCTGGTCTTGATGGTGGGGTTCATCCTCAGAGGGAACAATCCCAGGTCGATGTCCTTACAGTCCGGGTTAAAGTCCAGTGCTCCAGACACGTACATCAGGAAGTAGTCCCACAGCTCGGGGAGCTTCTTGGAGGACAGGATCATGTGGACTGCTCTACTGGAGATGTCCTCAGGTGAGACAAACCTGGATGTCTTCTCTGTGCACAGCTTTCTAATACTTGGGACGTCCCTGCAGCAGCTCGCCCCTGTGGTCTCTGGTCCACTCAGCAGTGCATTCCGCTGACAGGCTCCACCCCCTCACACTGACGGATTCAGATTCTTGATTAATGCTGTAGATGGCAATTTGGACTACGGTCGTCAATGTCGAAAGAACAGCTCAGACCTTTCCAACATGGAAAACAGACGGAGGCACGCCAACGGTGCACACAGGATTCTGTTTAGTCCGTCTTCATATAATTATTGTGTCGTATTGTATTCCAGCAACACTGCCGCACCGTCTATTCCAACCCACTCCTCCAACCCATCTCCCAAATACCAGACTCACTGGATCAGTCCTTACTCTCACCCTCCAGAACTCCGTCCTGGTCAGAAACTCGCCTGTTCCACAAAGCACATGACTCAGATCTTCTGCTTCTTTGTCCTGTTTGTCTATGTCCTGAACTGAATTATAATCTGTGGACCCCTCGAAAACAAGATTGCACACCTCATGGGGCATTCCATGAATAAAATGAAAAGTACACTGCCAAACATTCTGGATTATACAGTTGCCAGCAGTAAACATGCCCATAATGACCAACTTAACACAGAAAATTATATTTTTGCAATCAAAGAATGCATGTGGATGACGAAATATTCATATATATACATATATACATACTATATATATATATATATACATAATATATTTAAATCTTGCATTTAGCTTCCTGGAGACGTCCTGCTCCCAGTAAAGGTACAGTCAGGTCTGAGGAGAGCTGAGCCTCTCACAGCAAACACACAGGTCTGTTTGGTCTTTTTATAGGTCATTTTTCAATTATTAAAAACAAGTGTAAATAAAATAAATGCTAATTTGATATTAGCATTTGTGAAATGCTCCGCGGTGTGGCTTTAAGCTTACAAATAAAATCCCCATTACCAAAGCAGACCATAATGACCAGTTGGAGAAAAGTGTCTGTGTTTGAGCATCGAGCAGCATAAGAAAAAACAAACAGCTTATATCACAATGTGATGATTTCTCTAAAAAAGCAGATCGTCACTTGAATCAGATCACAATTCCGTTTTTCAGTTTTTGTCCCATCGTCCAGCCTGAGGGACTGGGCTCCCTGTAAAAAGCCACTGATCCCATCACTAAGTCACTAATGTTTACAGATTTGACAAGCACCTTAAAGGAGGGATAAACCCACAAACAGAACTTTAACACACTGAAATATGAAAAGAATCACAATATAAACAATATAAAGTACAGCTACAACTGAAGTCTAGACATTTGGAGGCAGAGAACAACAAATCTGCAGTGCTTTTCAATCCCATCAACCAAACGACAAACCCTGGCGCTGCGGAGGAGAGGACATACCAGTAGATGAGGGAGAGTCCGTCGAAGTGCTCGAGCTCTCTGTTGCGCTCCTTCAGCAGAGACATGTTCTGTGTGGACCAGGAGCTCCAGAGCCCGCATGCCTGACCACCGTCTACGCCCTGCACTCCCCACCGCTCTCACTGTGAGAGTGCCGGACTCAGCAGTCTACTCTGCCGATGTCACGTCCGGGATCCAGTCGCCTCTTTAAACTGAACGGTACAACAGAGTCTGGTTTTTGAAAAGAGACAGATCTTTTTCTCTGTTTTCATGTACGCACAAAAGTAGATGAGCAAACGCAATAAAAAAAATCATATGTGCAGAGCAGTAACTACAAGGTATCCAGCTCAAAATGACTTGCCACGGCAAGTGTAGCCTTGGCTCCGGAGCCGTGTAAAGAGTACTGTACCTCAGTAATACTATACATCAGGGGTGGCCAACCCGCGGCTCTCGAGCCGCATGCGGCTCTTGGCCAATCAGAGTGCGGCTCTTTGCATGATTGGAGATGTTTAATACAATGCGGCTCTTTGCAAAAATAATTGGTAAATATTTCCCATAAACTGTAACAGTCTTTGACCAAAAATCCAACCATCGTCCTACAGACCCTGTTTCCATCTCTACATGAATGAGAGTCTGGATCTCTCTCCTTTTCGAGGCGGCGTGTAAAAGGTGCCCGTGCAGCCTCACTCAAAGCGGGATGTAGGTTAAACAACAGGCAGGCAGATCGTGGCACTAGGATTAGCTTCTGTGCTTTTCAGATTTCTGATCAGCTACTCTTTATTTGATGTAATTTGGCCTCATATTCACAGAAAAAGATCAAAATTAGGAAATGGAAAAAAGCGGAGCTCTTATTAAGCGTATGATGCGAAGCGCGACATCGTAACGCGGAAATACGCAAAGTCATGACTTTTCTTTCACACGTGCTATAACTGTAACAGATGCAACTTAAAACAGACTCTCAGATCCTCCAGAGGCTCCTGGTTAAAGTTCATGAACGTTATGCAGCCTAGAGTGCGTTCTCTGCACAGTCCAGTCAGGACGAAGCTGCAGGCACTGAGCGCACAGGCCAGGGGCGAATCAGAGAAGGGGGCTCAGTGGGCAGGGCCCCACATACAAACACACCCCAGCATTAAAAAAAATAAAAATAATAATAATAATCTAATTCTGTCTCAGTCAGAACAGGAAACACAAAATGTCATTTAACATACATGTATTTCAATCTTGTTGAGGAGTAAAACCATTCAATCTAACACAATTATAAAAAAAAAAAAGAAAAAGGCATAAAGTTATAGTTTATTGTGATTAGATAAAACGGTCACATTCTATTTAATCACAATAAAGTACCGCCCCGGGATCTCGCTAATGGTCGGTGCCTTTGTGGCTCTTCACAGGATCAAGGTTGAAAATTTCGGCTCTTGGTCTCCGACTGGTTGGCCACCCCTGCTATACATGGTTTTCCGTTTCTCGATCCACTGCCATGTTGTGTGGCATTCGACAATATTTATGCACGACTCGCATGTGCATTTAATGAATAATTGTGTCTACTATGGGCGTTCTGTCGTCGCTAATGTGTTTTTTTTTTCACTCACAATGAGCCATGTGATGGGTAAGCTACCAGAATCATCGTGATGTACACATTCATGGTAATATTAACAGTAAAAGATGTAGGCCTGAGCGTGCACTTAAACTTCTCCAACGAACCAAACAAACCGCTGTCATGTGAGCGGATAAACCATGAGGAAATGCTGTATTTATAACGTGTGTCATTGCCAATCTGTGCTGCGTTTACCTCCTGATGAACGAAGAGAGTAGCAGCGGCGGATTCATTTCTCTGCTAGCTGCTAACTGTACCTGGTTTGCGTTGAAATAACACAATAAACTTGCTTTATTTCATGCTAGCAGCTAGCCCCGTTGTCAAATCTGTTTGATGCCACTTTTTCTCTTTTATCTGTCAGATAAAAGCTGACAGACCCTGGCCAAACCAGGATACATCAGCCAAGGCGTGAGACTCAGACACAGACACAGAGCAGAATAAGCACAGGCTGCCCCGTAAAGTCAGACCCGACACCCGAGACGAGGTGGCCTTAGTTTAAATCTCTCGTACGAAAGTTTTTTTCTCTTTCTGTTCCTTAGTGATGAATTACTTTAGGGATATTGAGACGTTTTCTCTTCGTCGTGTCGGGATCAGCCCCACACAACACTGGTGTGAGCACTATTTCTTCACCATATTATCAATGATCCTTAACACAAACAATTAAACCCCTGACACACAAGATAGTGCCATATGGAACTGTGCGGAGTGTGACGTCAATGGAACACTATCTATACCCAATCAGACTAAAGACTAGCTCACGTTACACACTCACACTCATGTTTAGCGTTAGATATCTCCTCCACACTGAAGCTGTCGATCAAGAGGTTACTTTGGAAGGATGGACTTAGCTGAGAATAAGAAAATGTGTTGTTAAGGTAAGAAATTATTAATAAAAACGTGGGGAAAGGTGTTGATGCTTTTACAGCGTGTCCTTGTATGTTTTGCACAAACTTCACTGAAACAAGCCATAAAATAATAACATTTTGAAGTTACCCAATAGTTGATATTTTGTACTTTTGTACTGACAGACAAGTTGTGTAGTATTAGTATCAGACGAGTAGTTAGGGCTGTGCAATTAATTGAAATTCGATTACGATTTCGATTACAACAGTAAACGATTACAAAATTAGCATAATCGCAAAAAAACGTTTTTTTTGTTTGGTTTTTTTTTGCAATTTTTTTTTTTTTTTTTTTGCAAAGCAGACTTGCGTTATTTCAGGCCGCTGGGATTATTTTCCCTTCGCTTTTCACGTGCCGTGGCTCATGCTTTTGTCTGACATAAAAACAAACAGCGCTGTGTGATGATGTCATCAGGCCGCACTGCTTAGTTTACTTGTGCAGGTGTGAGGGCTGGCCAGCAGGGGGCAGGTGTGAAACAGGGACCTCTCTTTAATCAAGGCGTGCTTGAAATCATTTGTACTTTTATGACTGTCCAGAAAACATAAAGTGTAGTGTAGTGTTTTGATTAATAAATAAATAGAATAAAGATAGACTTTTTTTTTAAGGCAACAAATAATCGTTTGAATAATCGTGATTTCAATTATGACAAAAATAATCGTGATTATTATTTTTTCAATAATCGAGCAGCCCTACGAGTAGTGTCAGTAAAAACAGTACTTGTGCTGTACCTACAACACATTTGAGTTGTAACCATACCACCTTTGCTATACCCAAACCCGTCTGACCTTGGAAGCTAAGCAGGGAAGGGCCTGGTCGGTACTTGGATGGGAGACCATTTGAGAACACCAGGAAGCCTAGCGAATGTAGTGTGTGAGTGAGTGGTGGTGGTCGGAGGGGCCGATGGTGATTAACAATAAATGATTTTATTATTACAATTAGGTCTAAGTATACAAGTATTTTTTTCCCTCCCTCAGACGTCATTAATTAGTTTATCTGTATTATTTGGCTTCTTCACTCGATTCCCTTTTTTTTCACTGGAAAATATTCACTCAAATTGATTTGTTCTTAAAATTTTACAAAACAGAAATGTTTCTTACCTCGGTTGAAGTGTGCACATCTGTAAATGGACCAGGACTGGACTGTTATTTCTGATGCTCGACATAGCCCCTTTAAACATCAAACTTATTTAGATTATCTGCTTGTGCTTAACATGTACAATAAAGCCACTTGGATTGAATATTCACTAGCAAGGACCAAGCCACAACAAGGTGCAATTAAGATTTGATTCACAGGTAGTAATAGTAATAGTCAGTGATGTACCTGAACGCGTTCATTGAACGCGTTCATATTTTGGGCGAACGTGAACTGAACGCACCGGATTACTGCCTGATGAACGACACCATGAACGCGTTCATTCTGGTGTCCGTGAACGGCATTTCCCGTTCTTTTTACGTTCGTTCATTATGGTGCCAGATTTCTTATATCGGTGAATATAAAACCCCGCAGCGCCGTCAGAGTTTACCAGCGTCTAAACTCTGGCGGGTCCACGGTGTAGCTTGCGCTAGCTCCGCTCCGCCCCCGCGCCCACGGCCCGACTGTGTCAAGTTCTGTGGCGGTGTTTATGGCTCTGGCACAGGCCCTGGTACGCCGGTAACCAGCGCGTCCGCACGGTGCCCGCAGCAGCCACAGTGTGAGGCTACGAAGCGAGTTTCCCTTTCCCTCTGCTCCGCGGTGCGCACTCATTTGCATAAAGCCACAATGTGGAGTTTTTAAACTACAAATTAGCTCCTAAAACAATTTTATTCACATGATTAGTTTACCAAATTAACACACATGCAATTCAATATTTGTAGCTTCATTTTCCACTAAGAATTTTCCAATTAAACTAAAAATAATAATAATAATAATAATAAAATATGATTAGCAAAGATATCCAAAATCCACTCATAAAACAGTGACAGGCTGACATGAAAGAGCTGCATAACAGTAAGTGAGGAGGCCATAATATTTTTGACTCATGGCTGAAGTCAACTTTCTCCAGCTCTCCCAAGGTTGGCAAAAATGCATCTCAAAATACTTAAGATCGTTGCTTTAAGGGGGAAATATACTTCTCACCTTTTTCACCCCGATCCGTTTTCATGCCTGAATAATAGCTCGCAGCAAAAAAAAAGAAAAAGAAAAAAAAGAACTATGAACTAGTTCATTTTTGGAACTATGAACGAACTATTTTCTTTAAACAATAATGAACTATGAACGAACTAGTTCATCTTGAACCTTGTGAACTGAACTTTGAACTAGTTCATGTAGAAAATGAACTTTCCCAACACTGGTAATAGTGTAGAGTGAAACTGGCCGGGACTGTGGGTGGGGGCTCCATCTCGGATGAACCCAGCTATTCGGGACCCCCCTTCTAACCAGGAGAATCATTGCTGAAATGGAACAGGACAGACAAACTGAGATGACGAGGCTTGGCTTGGCATATAATGGCTCGTGAGTAATTCGAGGTGAAAGCAAGAGTGGTTGTTGTGCAAAGTGTGATAGGTTGAGGCGTCGTCCTGCTCCCGAACCTAGTCAATAAATATTGACTCCATGAATGGAATAAGAATATAGAGGTTATCAAACACAAGACCAGGAGCACCAGTGACATTTTAAAATCTCTACCTTTATCAGTTCTGAAGTTCACACAGATGTATAGTGAGGGTGATAAAAACACAAGGTAAGCTGCAAGACATAACACAAACACCAACCGAGATGCTACTGCCGCTCCTGCCCCGTCCAGCTCAGCCTGCCAAGACCTCTGATGTAGTGACTGATTAAACATCGCAGACATGCCAACAGCAATTTGTGTTTCATCCTTTCAGATTACATCTCTTACGCTAAATGATTAACTGAACAGTGTATAATGAATTGGTAGTAGGGTTGGGCAATGTCCCCTTAATTGGCCGTTGACGATGTTTACAGTGAACCATCGTGATGGACGATGATATCGTCCATTTCTCATTATAAGCATTTTTAAAGACATTTACATTGCCTTTATATAAGCTGCATATACTTTATGTTATGTGATGTTATGTGCGCTTGCAGGATAAATGGATCTAAACTAAACCTGATCCGAACAGAGTCATGGAACACGAACACGTCTGAGAGGAGAACGACTTATTCAGAGCGTCGTCTGCTCCTCAATAGGAGTCTCCCAGTCACGTGACTAGAAATGCAAGCGCGCGACATTTTGTTACAACTCACTTACAAGGAAATGCGGCACTTCGATATGCAAACAGTCAAACGGTCATTGTTGGATATTACAGACCCATACACGCTTCCAGCCGAGTTATTTACTGACGTGATGTTCTCGATCATACCTTCACTCGAGTTTGGCGATATTTACATAGTACATAGTTACTTGATAGACTTTCCGTCTTCATACACAGGAAAATCATTAAAAGCATATAAAAGCCTTTCTGCATACAGATATTTTTACGTCTGTATGGCAACCAAAAAGAAAGGATATACTCATTGTCATGAGTAAGGTAAGTTGCTTGACACTTCGCTAAACCAGCAGGTTTTTAACGCAATGTTTAAGAAACAGTGGGTGAACGGGACAATATGTACACGTTTGCGTCGTAACCTACGTTTGTAGGTTTACAAGGCCCACAGAAGACCAGTGCGCGTGTTTCTGACAGGAGGGGGGGTGGCATCACTATGGTTGCTCTCCATCGAGATGTTGCTGATCCATCACTATGGACGATGGCTGCGTCTGAAACCATCAAATTGTAGCCTCTAAGCACTAACACTAGCAACTAACTCCTTAAACTTTCATGGGGTCGACTGTTAGATCTGTGCAGTTAGGGAACTATATTTTGAACAATCCGTCCGTCCTTAAACAGGGGAAAGGGAAGTGACATCACCAACAGCTGTTTTTCTTCTTCTTTAAAGTTCTTGGTGGAGTGCAGGCCAAACAAAAGTGCATGTCGCCCCCCAGTGTACAGTGTCCAACAACAACATAGTGTCCAAACAAAGACATTTAAGGAGAAAACATGACCCATATATTTCCCTTTAGTTTTATTTTATTTCAACAGCTGTTTCTTAAAGCGACAGCAGCAAATGATCCATGTGGCTTAAGTTTCTACTAAATGAAAACAAAAGCATTTAATCCGTTTACAGAGTTTCCTCTTTAACACTGACATGTGACTGAGCTGTGGGGACGACAACATGGATTTTGTCACTTTTATAAAGTTTGGCTTGTGCAGAATTTTTTTTTAGTATTATTATTTTTATTATTAAATGTGCACCTGTCAATCAACAGTGGTTGCGCATGAATCACTCGAGGGTGGGGGCAAGTGGGGTGGGGCGATTGGCACTGTGGCTTATGGGATGGCACATAGCTCCTAATCACCGGTTAGTTAGCACCAGAGGTCCCTATGCTAAAGTGGCTATGATAGTTAGCACCAGAGGTCCCTATGCTAAAGTGGCTATGATAGTTAGCATCGAGGCTCCTTTTCCTAACTCCTTTCTAACTGACAGCCCAATTCGGAAGCATCTTGTCATGGCGGACGCTGACGCACATCCGGTTTGGCGTAAGAGCTTTTACCAATCTGCTCGTTTCGGACGCAGCCGATGATATCGTACATGAGCACAACCCTCAGTGGTAGATTTAAAAAAAATGGCATATTTTATTATTACCATTGAACACTGTATAATAAGAATATTGAAACGCTGCAGGAGAGTTAAAGTGCAGTAGAGTGATGTTCTTACCAAGTCTTACCAATGTTAAGCCCTGGTCAGGTCATAAGTGATATTTATTATTTGAGCACATATCATCAAATATGACTGAGAAAGGACTACCGGTGCAGTAAACACTCCCATTTCAGTGTATTTGTTTGAAATAAGTCATTATTAGCAGTTCACGCCAGGAGAATGAGAACAACACATGGCTCATTTTCTCATTTGGTATTTTTGTATCACACACTGATCCTATGGGTGCTCTCGGGCTCGAGCACCAGGTGAATCTGCCCTGATTACAAAATGAAATGATTCAGTAGATAGCGTGTACAACAACCATCCATTTTCTTCTCCTTTACCTACATATTGAAGTGAAACACAAAAACTGGGAGGAGAGCATCCATTTTATAATCAAGGGTCGTGAGTTCAAATCAGATGATGGTCTATGAAGGTAAAGTCGTTTGGATATCCAATTGTAAACAAAAGCAAAAATATGAAATCTTGGTCAGTGACTTCATTTTTAGATGGTTGTATCACTGACACTTCTCATTGATTCTCATTCAGTTGTTTAAAATCTAAATTCTAAAGTCTAAATTCTCACTCTCAGCTGTTAACCAGTTCAATCCTGACTATTTGGTTCATTTCTGAACGAGAATAAATGAGCTCAGTCAGTGTGGAGTTTGCTCTTTTCAGGCTCACCGCTGTAATGCTTTTTCACCACCAGATGGCGCCTATACAATGAAGCCGCCCAACCCTGTGTGATACTGTGTGACACAATTTAGAAAGAGTGTGGCAACACACACTTTGAAGAATCATCTAGTGCAAGGAAATATAGTGTGGATTATATCAGGAGTTCTCAACGCCAGAGCATATAGATAAAAATATATATTATTATTATGGTATTGTAGCATGCATGCTATTTTACCTGGGTGCTATTATTTGTTCTAAATTTGATTATTTTTATTTTAGCGATTGTTTTTTAAGAATTATATAGGTTGATGTCCCTGTTTTTCTCATGGTCTGACCCAGGCAGGGGTCACGATCCTAATGAACTGTTGTAATGGGGGTCGTGGCTCCAAAAGGTTGAGAACGACTGGTCTATATGGTGAATGAGGGGTTAGAGACTACGACGTCTTTTTGAACTCAGAGGAGAACATCAGGAGAGGAGACTATGGCCGGGTCACAGCTAGTGATATACTTATGTAATATGTAATGTGAGATGTTGAATATTCTGAATGAGCAGCATGTTCCGATGTGGAGAATGGGAATGTACTGTACTTAAATATGCTCAAAATCTATGTTTTTCAGAATAAAACAAGCCAGTCATTCATATCCGGTTCCACATCTTAGACATTTATTTGTAAAATTGTGCCTCACCCAGTTTCAGTGAGACATAAAGAAAAAACATTTTCCTAAGTTCATGAAAAGCAACATGTTTTAATGAGTTTACCATTTAAGATGGCAGCGTTCCGCACCGACTACCTCCATGGCACTCACAACTATCAAACTATTACTATCAGAGGTGGGTGGAGTATCGCCAAGATATTTACTCCAGTAAGAGTAACGTTACTTTGAAAAAATCCTACACGGGAAAAAGTCAAAAGTACTGACCAAAGTCATCACTGAAGTGGTAAATGCTACTTACTGTTGGAACATAAAAGTCTGGTTAACGATTCAGTCATGACACATAAGAAACACAACATGAAAGTATGTAAAATCTAAGTATTTCCAAAAGAAAAGGCCAGAGAAATACACACAATAACGAATAAAAGGACATGAAGCACAAACTCCATCTATTTTAGGTGTGACATGAAGCTTTTGCCTCTTAAAGATTTACTCACTGTAGAATGAGAAACTATTGTTTATACTCAAGTAAGAGTACAGATACTTCATTATAACATTACTCAAGTAGAAGTAAAAAGTACCACCAGTAAAGCTACTCTAAGAAGAACTAAAATGACTTTAAATAACTGTCCATGTACTTGCATAGTAATCAGAGGCAGGTAGTACTCGTTACATTTACAACATACCTTTGCTTTAAATGTACACAGGGTTCTATAGGGCTACACAGTATTCTTATGTAGCCACACATACTGCAAAAAGAAAATCTGACAGGGATATACACATTTTTACAAACAGTTTTTTCATGTTAGCATACCACAATTGTCATTACAAAATTACAGACTGATTGAATATGGCCTTTTTCCAACAAGATCGCACATTACAGGCATAATATGAAACCAACACTTCTGTAATCCCGAGGTTGTTTTGGTTCACAGTCACATGGACGAAGGGAAAGTCAAATCTCCCAAAGAAGGATTTCCAAAACCCGTGTAAACCCGGTAAGGTGAGGGGAAACTCCTCTTTCCCTGACTCCACATGTAAACATAATGCGTGAGGAAGCACGCACACTACTGTGGCTGGTGTAGGCCTGGGCACCGTCAACACCAGTAAACAACATTTAGGCACTACTGGTATTGAAAAAATAAAAGAATCCAGAAAATATATCTTTATTATATATTTGGTTATCTGGTTCTAGACAACAAATATTTTAGTATAGGTATCAGGCAACCTCTTTACCCAAATCTAAAAGGTTACAACCGCCAGTGTAACACCTCATTTGAAAGCTAAGGCCTGCATAATGCTTTTTCGTCACTTTTCTCTTCCTCTTGTTGCTCTTTAGTAGGGTTTTCATCACTTTCTTTGTTGTTGCATTCTCATCCTTGTTTTTGCCTTATTTTTGCCACTAGTTTTGACACTTTTTTTCAAGAAGCTTTTTCGATTTGGGTAAAGCCAAACTGGAGAAAATGCGCTCGGTTATGAGGTTAAAGCAGTGTTTTTCAACCACTGTGCCGTGGCACACTAGTGTGCCGTGAGATATTGTCTGGTGTGCCTTGGAAAATTATCCAATTTCCCCTATTTGTTTTTTTTTTTTAAACAAATGCATTATTATCCACAAATAATGTACCGTTTTCGAGTGTCTATGCTGTCTAGTGATCGGCAGAGTAACCATATTATACTCTTCCATATCAGGTTGTTAGGGAGACTATACGGTGTTCCTAGTCACGACACTTGGAGGAGAACATTATCTGCTGGTGGTGTGCCGCATGATTTTTTCAATGAAAAAAATGTGCCTTGGCTCAACAAAGGTTGAAAAACACTGGGTTAAAGAACCGGTATAAAAATGTTTTGTACAGTCCCCAGCTACTGTGGCTTGTGGTTTTCTAAAGTTACTTGCCACAACTAAAACGTGTAGACCTGCTCAAATACTGCAGGCTGATGGGGGTGAGCTTAACTACAGGCACGTATGTTTGTTTTGAAGTACGAGTTTCCTTTCGACCCTAAGATGCTGACCTCCTCTGAAACACTGCCCCCTCTGAACCACCGCCCCCTCTGAACCACCGCCCCCTCTGAAACACCGCCCCCTCTGAAGCACCGCCCCCTCTGAAGCACCGCCCCCTCTGAAGAACCGCCCCCTCTGAAGCACCGCCCCCTCCGGAGCACCGCCCCCTCTGAAACACCGCCCCCTCTGAAACACTTTTCATAAATCGCACATGGACAGCCGTAAGAAAGTGAGAAAAATATTGCTCATCATTGCATTTCCATTTATGGGACACTTCACTGGTGACCAGTCCTCTGTGGTCACCAGTGAAGTGGTGACAACTGGTGACCAGTCCTCCAGTGAAGTGACGGTCACAGATAAAAGAGAAGTTTCAAACATGATTAGAAACAAAAGAATAACAAGCTCTGAGCTCAGCCCTGATATGAAGCAAAAAAAACGCTTCAGGTTCAGTTTTTGTTGAGGAAATAACCTTATAAAAATACAATCTTCATCTAAAAAAAGATTCTCGGACATTATTGTAAAAGTTCATGTCGTGCTCTGGTGGAATCTCAGAATTAATGGTGTTCTTTTGTACTTAAAGTGCATATGACAGGTTTAAAGCCTTTATTATTTCGATGGATAACGTCTGTAGTAAGTGTCTGTTTTTTTGTCAGTGAAGCAGCAGATTAAAGAAGAAATGTTGGGCAGAAAAGTCATTTTTTTATGGAATCTTTAAGCGGCTGACAGGAAGTGACAGACAGATAGAGTTCATGGTCAGCACGGGTGAAAGTACATAAAAAAAAGGCCAAAGATTTTTAGGGTAAGTATGTTTCAGCAAACACTTGTGTCTAATGTGTCATATGCACTTTAACGTTGGTATTTTCATGTCCTTTTTTGACTTTTACTTGAGCATTTATATGGATGGTAGTTGCTGCAGATAACTCAAAGCCAATTGACCTTTCGCAAAAACCTCATTGCCCAATCAAACCTCACAGCACCCAGACATTCTTATCCTTCTGAAGCTTTAGAGTTTGTTTCTGTGGCGTTTAAAGGTCTTCAATAAAATCGCTATCGCAATATTTTGGCTCAATATATCGAACTTCAAATTCTGTTATGGTGACCGGCCTAGCTGGTCACTGGCTACGTTTACATGATCAGGAGAAACCCAACAGTCAGATCTGCTGCGGGTTCCACATGCGCCAGAGCAGATCGAAATATCTGCCCACCCCTTTCTTCATCAGACCCGCCCACAGAGCCAGCTGGAGAATGATATGTCTCCATATTTGGACTTGGGAGTCAAACTGCCTAGTGCCTGGTGCCTAGACCATACAGGGCAGGTTTAAAAACTCAGTCAGATCTGTCTTATTCTCTTTAGTAATTATAGTCGTAAAGTAAAGTAAAATACAAGTAGCACAAACCGTGCATCAACTTCTGAAATAAATGTGTGGGTGAAGAGAAGGGAGCTATGATCAGTAAATGAATACATTTAATCAGTAAATAATCAGAGCTGGGACTTGAACTCACAACACTGAGGATTCTGTCATATGTGCATCAGCCTAAACCACTCGACTGTTTAGAAAGAAATAGGATAATAATAATAATCAGAGAACTACAGGAATCAGATGATGATCAGACGTTTGGTCTGCATGTAAACTTGGCCACTGACACGTCCTCATTATGATGCGTGTTACTCCACTTCTTGACGGAGCTAGCATACATTGGCTAAGGGGGTGGGGCTTTTGCGAAAAGGTCAATTGTGTCAATTGAATAGCTTACACTTTGGAGGTTACTATCTCCCAGAAAAGGCAAAAGTACCAGGATGTTGCTCCCTTCTATAGCTCACATAAAGTTAGCAGGACGTCTCGCTGTAATTGAGCTTTGGTATGAAAACATCACGAGCACCATTTTGTCAATAGGATGTCAGAAGGATTAACGCATGGTCTCGCCGGTGGAGCGGGCCCAGGTCCAGGGTGACGGTTTGAGGGGTGGGGGGGGTCAGTGGTGGTGTAGCAGCCTCCAGGTAACCAGACTGCCCAAGGCCAGTCCGGCCACAAAGATGAGCAACACGCCGTACACCTGCCCGCCGCTCACTGTGTGCATGGAGGCGGTCGCCAGCTCGGAGAAACTGTTGATCTGCACAAAAGCATAAAGGAGAACAAAAAAAAAAACAATGACATCGATAAGAACTATTCTCACATTCACATGGGATCAGCAATGACAGTAATTCACTCAACTCACTCAGTCTTTTTTCTGGAAATTATGGATCGATAATGAACACTGAACGATGTTAAGGCTTTTATCCATTTGTATTTGTATTCTTTGTATTCGGTGAGCTTTGCTTTCGTGTCAAAGACTATTTCTTACCACATGACGAACGACATCAGCATCACGTTTGGAGATTTTGTTCTTCTCATAAAACAACCTGCTCCGTTTAAACTTTCCCTCAGAGCCGCCATGTTAGTGTAACGGTGCCATGACAACGGGGCTGTGCTTCTGGTTCGCGTCTACATTGGTAGTTTTCCTTTTTTCATACTTTTAAAATGGATAAAAAACTGCATTTGTGTCGGAGGAATGTTTTGACGGCATGATATTATTACAAAAGCCTAAATGTTTGAGGGATAACTGTTGCTTTAGTCATTTTAAGATCTTTCATATTTCTAACACACTATTGATATAATCGTTACCAAAAGTGTAATTTAACCGATTACTTGATTCATGGATGACAAAATCGGCAGAATACTCAACTACAAAAATATTTGATAGCTGCAGCACTAGCCATAACGGGTGTGGATTCATTTGTGGCCGATACCCGATATTGTATTATTTCTAGTATCGCTCACAGCAAAAGTACTTGTTTGTTTGTACATCTACAGTATGAGGTCATTTTCAATGATGAAAATATCTGTCATAGAATAAATGCTTGGATTTCAATTTTATTCATTGGGTAAAATTCTACATGGTGTGACTTTACAAAAGGGTCATTTTTAGTAAATAATTTTTTTAGGAAAAGTATTGTGCTTAAATTTGTAATAAGTTCAGACGTGCTAAAAGGTTTTATACATGATGAATCCCAAAGGTGAAAATGCTTTTGTTGTTTTCAGAACTTATATGACCGTATAAACAAATAAAAAGGTCATTTAAATGTGATTGTTCAGCCCTGAACGCCATGTGTCAATGTCACATACTGTTATGGACTGTAAAGCCTCCATAAACCCGGTGTGATGAAGATTTGAAGCGGGAGTTCAGGAGTCCAATCTCAGAGAAAAATACACACCCATCCTCCGTGGTCACGGATCCAGCCCAGCAGGTTGTGTCGGAAAAAATCCACTGTCCACTGCACAATCTCCCGCACTGACTGAGGCAGATGGTCCTCCACCAGCTGCACATCAACAACAGACAATTAAGATAAGATAAGATAATCCTTTTTTATTGAATTAAACACAAATGTCCAATAGGGAAATGACTGCTCCACACCTGGATGAGTCATTTCTTCCTTGTGTTGTGTTGGAAACGCTCTGGAATGGCATATTGTGTTCACGTTGTGGAATGTGCTGATGTCATAATCTCAGATGCAGATACTGTTCTTGTTAGAAATCTCCCAAAATACAATTGGCAAGTGTTGCACCTCCTCTGCCTCCATTCTAAAGAATATATGGGAGCAATAATACACGATACACATTAAAGAGGAGGTGGGGGAGCTGACCTCATCAGTGACATAGCTGTTGCTCTCTGTTGTACAGATGAAACAAAAATGGTCGCAAAGTTCAGTGTCAATATATGAACTTCAAATGATTAAATTAAATGATCAATTATGTTCTCATGAAGGTGGAGACAGCATTCACCATAAGATGAATGTGGCTTGTGGTTTGTGAATCCAATCACTTCAAAATAATGATCAATTTCAACATTTGTCAATTAAGCTTTTGGAGATTTATTTAAAAAACTATTTCATATGAACACAACCTATAATTTCCATTGGAGCAGTGGCCACTCAACCGGAGTGAAAAGCCTTGTTGCAAAAAGCCTTAAACTGATATGTGGTGCTTGTGAGCGTGGTGACCCACCCTGACCGCCAGCCGCCCGGCCACGTAGAAGAGCACAGCGATCCTCTCCCAGGTGATTCCGTGCTCGAAAACTTTGTCCGCCACCTGTTTGAAGCGGTCCCATTTTGAGCCCGGCGCACGCGCCACACCATCAATGGCACTGCAACCAAATGAGGCAAAAACACACATTTAGGTCTAAATAATCCTGTGTGATAACAATGTGTCCCCAAAGTGACCCACATCCACAGAAAAAGACACAACATCCAGCAGAGCGTGTGGAAGCAAACATGGACACACTGCCCCACATGTGCTGATGTTAGTTGAAGTTCTGCGGAGCTGAGAAATAACTAAATTGCAACTAAATTGTTTGTAAAAGGAAAAAGACGGTTTTGGACCAGCAACTGTGTGTAGTAAGAAACATGTCACGAAACATGTCAAGAAACATGTCAAGAAACATGTCAAGGCGTTAGTTACAGGGAGGTGAATGTTCTTACAGTGTCAAACACTCCCTTGCCCGGGGAAAGTAAACTTTTTGTCCGGACTGGGATCAATGCTAGCTTTGGTAACCACAATGCAGAGCTCAGAGCGGGTCAAACACAGGCACTCACTCCTGGAAGTCTTGGTCGTCCTGGACCTTGTCTCCGATGATCCGGATCATTTTGGCCAGTTGCGTCACCACCTTCTGCTCCTGCACAGACTGAACCTGATGGGTCAGCGGTGTGAGGGGCGGGACGTCATCTGCAGGCACCTCTTTCAGCTCCTCCTCAATCACCCTAAACCATAACACGAGAACAATAAGCTTTACTGTCATTTTCACTGTCAAGTGCAAAATCAATCTGCACTCAAGCAAATACAAGCTTTAAAGCAGAAATTAAACTGGATTTAGCGATCAGCATCATATTCTACAAAAAAATGGTTAATGTTGGACTAAAACAAAGAGAAACAAAGCTAGCAACAACTATTTCCAGCTGGGCACTCAATTTGAGAATAAAAATGATGCATTTCTTGTTATAGAAAACAGGGGTGTCACCATTTCAATTTGAGTCACGATTTTCTGAGAGAAAATATTTCGGTTTTAGGATTATACCCGATCATAGACCAAATTTGTGTCTAAAATGCTTTTTAATGCTTGATTTTGTAAACATTCACTATTTCTAATAAAAATATAGGGCTTTAAGACTCCTTTGCATGAAACTAAATACATTGAATAATACGAAACAATGTCAACTTTACTTTATAAATATCAAAATTATTTTTTAGCATTATGAGGCCACAATCTAAGTTCGTTTTATCAAAACTTATGCTGCCCCGCTTAAGTATTTGTCCGATGTTTGATGAACAGACGAAGGTGCACTGGGGACTGGACTGATCTGCTGATTATCACATGTGTGTTTGCACATTTGGACAGACTGAATTGGGAATAATGCAGTTAATTTCCTTGACTTGGACAGCAAAGGAATATCTCCAAGACTTGTTTCATATTCGACATATCGGCACCTTTTGATGCAACTTTCTGATGACAGGAGTCAGGACTCTCATGACGGACGTCCATCAGCGACAACTTCAACGATATTCTAATTGTCCGAGTTTCACCTGTATAATCTAATGGATTTAGATTGTATACATAACCTTCTCCACAACTACCACAAAAGACTCCAAGCTGTCATTGATGCTACAGGGGCAAAGACATGGTATTATTTCCTTTTATTAATTCTTTGAGAAATGGCCGAAAAAAATCCACCGGGATTTATAAACTTATCGGCAACTGTACTGTATACACTACCGCCACCAGGCCAGTTCTACAGCTTCTCTAGTTTTCAGAAGTGCTAGAATAATGGCATGAAGGTTTCCTAATCATCAATAACACAATGTACCAACAGAACACTGGAGCAATGGTTGCTAGAAATGCACCTCTGCACATCTATTTATCCACGTTTCCAGCTAGAATAGGCATTTGCAACATTAACCATGTCTAGACTATATTTCTAATTCATTTAATGTCATCTTCATTTAAAAAAAAAATGGTGCTTTGCGGTAGTGTATATACAGTGGGTTAACTTTTCTACATTTTGCCACACTATGGTCCACAAACAAATACATTTAGTTAAATTTTTATGTGAAAGACACACACTAGGGCTGCATGGGCTGAATGGCGATATACCATTTATATGAATTAATACCAGTAAGCCATGTTCTTGGTCAAAACCACATTCACTAAGTCACTAAGGCACTTTTATCAACATTTGCAGCAGAACATGTGCATAAAATCAGTGCTTTCATTAAACAACATTAAACCTAAAAACTTTGCAGGATTGCACAGTACAATAAATATATAATATAGCTAGTTATACGTAGCCTGCCAGATACATGACGGGTTAGTCGTAATTAAAATAAAGACGGAGCTCTGCAGGTTCTCTCTCTGAAAGTTTAACACTGTTTAATAGGGCTGTGCAATTCGATTACGATTTCGATTATTACACTAAACGATTACAAAATGCTTGCATTATTTCATGGCGCTGGGATTATTTTCCCTTCACATTTCAAGTGCCGTGGCTCATGCTTTTGCCTGACATAAAAACAAACGGCGCTGTGTGATGATGTCATCAGGCCGCGCTGCTCAGTTTACTTGCACAGGTGTGAGGGCTGGCCAGCAGGGGGCAGGTGTGAAACAGAGACCTCTCCTTAATCGAGGCATACATGAAATCATTTGCACTTTTATGACTGCTAGTTTTTTTTATTAGTTTTTAATATATAAATAAAATAAAGACTTTTTTTAAAGGCAACAAATAATCGTTTGAATAATCGTGATTTCAAATATGACAAAAATAATCGTGATTATTATTTTTTCAATAATGGAGCAGCCCTACTGTTTAACACTGCGTGGTTTCACTTTGTTTCGGTTTTAAAGCGAGCTGAGAGCGCATGGGTTTGGATAACCTCACAAAGCACCGAGACAGGAGAGAGAGAATGGAGAACGAGAAGAAGCGCAGTACTGGAGCTACGAGAGGGCGCAGGGTGCAGCAGCTTCAAAAACGTAAGCTACGATCAAAACCAAATATTGTCCCATTCACGCACTGCTTCTTAAACATTACGTTAAAATTGAGAAAATGGAAATACTAGGCTCCGATGTACATTTGTATTAGTGTGATAAGAGCCTTGGTATTGAGGAGCAAATGTTGCTCTGAATAAGTCGTCCTCCTTTTACTCAGGAGTTTTAACACATTTCATCACAACATATTTAGTTTAGATCCATTTATCCTGCAGTCTCACATAAATAATATGCAGCTTATATATAGGTGATGTAAATGTCTTTAAACAATGCATATACTGAGAGATCATCATGATGATTCACTGAACTGAGTTTGGCATTACCCAAATCTAAAAGCTTCTTGAAAAAAGCGTCAAAATAGCGGGAAAAAAAAGGATGGAAAAAAACTCAAGAGTAACAAAAAAGTGACAAAACACACACAAAAAAGCTCCAAAGTTTGATAACAAAAGGGGCGACAATGCGGCAAAAAGTTATGAACAGTTTTGTAGGTCTTAGCTTTCAAATGAGGCATCACACTGGCCTATAGTCTGTAAGTTCCAGTCTAGATTTTAGATTTGGGTAAAGGCGAACTGGAGAAAATGCACTTGGTGAGGGCGGGTGGGAAGAGGTTAAGGGGACATCGCCCAACCCTAAACCCCACTCTGTTTTATCGCCTTTTCTCTTCATTATGCCTCCGAAATTAATGTGTAAAATCGAAATGTGAGGCCGATTGTTGTGACCACAGAGGTGATGATTTCATGATGAATGTTGTTATGTTGAGGTGCATTAAAGCCACACGTATGAGGAGTGGACGGATCTGCGGCTGATCTTATGGGATTATTTCTCCAGTTCCTCTCTGAAGTAACCTGGCTAACGCCGTGCTGCTGTGTGCGCTCGAATCATTTGGAACTGCACAACAGCCTGGGGACCATGGCCCAAATTTTCGCATGGATTTGGGAACCAATCACAGAACGAGGAGGGACGGCAAGACGATGACGCGCTATTCGATATACGGAAGCTTGTAGTTTATTGACAGATAAGAAAAAAAAAGTTTATTGACGGATCCAAAATGACAACAGCAGACACGATGGTATTTTTCGATCAAGCTTTAGACCTTGTTCTAAATAGTTTAGCTCAAAAGTTTACAGCGGGTACGTCATACGATGATACGATTGGCTATGGCAACGTGCAGACGCATGATAGACTTTTTTTTTTCTTTTCGTATCGCCCAATAAACGACTATGGACGATCGTAAACCACCCCTCTCCTACGAGAAAATGAATTGGTGGTCCCCAGACTAAATATCACTTGTGATTTTAGTCTGGTGTTAGCCAGGCTATCTCTGAAGAGTGAACTTCTGTCCAGCGCAGCTTCCGCAAATTCCCAAGAATCCCCATACGTTTTTCTTCTTCTTTGTTTATTTGGTGTTGATTATTGTCTGCCAGACGCATTTTTTTCATATTTCATTTTTCATATTTTTTATCAATAAGTCAAAGTATACTTCATAGCAGTTTACAACAACACATTGGCAGACCAAAAGTGCTTCACATAAAAACACAACTACCCAAGGTGGCGGATCACATTATTCCTTCACTCCATACTTGGTGGTGGTAAGCTACTATTTTAGCCACAGCTGCCATGGGGTAGACTGAAGGAATCGAGGCAACCAGTCTGCGCCTCAGCCCTTCCGACCACCGCCAACCACTCCCTCCCTCACTCACAACTAGGCTTCCTGGGGTTTCCAAACGGTCTCCCATCCAAGTACCGACCAGGCCCTTCCTGCTTAGCCTCCACAGTGTAACAAGATCGGGCACAACTCAGTACCAGAGGGTTCTGGCTACTTTTACCCCTGAATATACTGTATATAAAAGTCTTTTGGCAAGATAGTGTTGCTTTTAACAATACACTGCGTTCCAAATTATTATGCAAATTGCATTTTTGTGTCAAAAAGGTAAAAAAATAAAATAAAATTAATGAATCTCTTGTCTCGGGGCTCTATGAATCACTGACATTAAAGAGGGGGTATTCTGCTTTTTTCAATCACATAGCACCAGTCTATATCACACTACAATGATGACAAACCTTCTGTTGGTCTGTAAATGCAGTAAATTAGAATAACTGCCTTGTATAAAATGTCTCTCTCAAAATGGCTGTAGTGAATGTCTTGAAATAGGCCTCTGTCTCTTTAAGAAACTCTGAGCCTTTCCGACACGCCCCCTCCACATGCTGTCTGTGGCATCAGTGGGGAGGGGGTTCTGCTGAGGAGCAGTGGTTGGTTACTCGGCTGGTGACGAAAGCTCGGAGGCGTCTCCAGGAGGTGGGGGCGTTCCTAGGAGGACTCAGGCAAACCTATCCCTAAAATGGCCGCCATCAGAGTTTTTACAGATTACTCAAAAATACGTGAATGTGCCAAGGCAACACTTCAAGCATGTTTTTAATGAGGGAGTGACATAATAACATGATGTAAAGCTTGAAAAAGTCGATCTTGCATAATACCCCCCCTTTAATCTCAGAGACCTGGGATGATTAGTTTTCAGGTTAAGCCCAGTTAAGGGAAAAACTACTGAAAAAGGGTGTTCCACTTTATTATATACAAATCATCATTTTCAAGTAACATGGGAAAGAAAAAGGATCTCTCTGCTGATGAAAAGCATGAAATAGTTAAATGCCTTGGTCTAGATATGAAAACCTTCTATATTTCATGAAAGATTAAGCGTAATCAACATACTGATAAGAGATTTGTGGATGATTCAGAGCACACTCCGGTTTGTGCAGATAAACGCACAATATGGACGGTTTCTGCCAGACAAATACATTAGATGAATAGAACAGATGCTACAAAGCAGCATACAGGTATTTGAAGTTGCTGGTGCCTCTGGAGTCTCCCGAACATCAAGGTGTCGGACCCTCCAGAGGCTGCAGTTGTGCATAAACCGGGAATCCCCTAAACTGTTAATTGAAGCTGATGAACAGAAACGGCTGCAGTGGCTCAGAAATACATGAGGACTCGTTTTCAAACAGTCTTGTTCACTGATGAGGCTGTGTAACGCTGGATGGTCAAATCAATGGAGTAGTGGATAGTTGGTGAATGACCACAATGTCCCAACAAGGCTGTGACGTCAGTAAGGAGGGGGCGGAGTCATGTTTTGAGCCAGAGTCATGGGGAGAGAGCTGGTCGGCCCCTTTAGGCCCTTTTAGGCTCCCTGAAGGTGTGAAAATGACCTTTGAAAAATATGTGGAGTTTCTGACTGACCACTGTCTTCTACGTTACAAAAAGAAGAGCCGTGTTTTCCCGAACAAAATCCTCTTCATGCATGACAACGCACCATGTCCTGACCCCTGACCTCAACCCTATTGAGAACCTTTGGAGCCTCAACAAAAAATCTTCTATGAGGGTGGGAGGCAGTTTTCATCCAAACAGCAGCTCTGGGAGGTTATTCTAACATCCTGCAAAGAAATTCAAGCAGAAACTGTCCAAAAACTCACAAGTTTAGTGGATTTAAGAATTTTGAAGCTGCTCAAAGAAGGGCTCCTATGGTAAAATATAACTTGACCTGTTAATATTTTTTTGATTGAAATAGCTTTTGATTTCAGTAAATATGACCTCCTAGTGCCACAAATTCAACAAATGACCATTTTCAGTTAATTACAAGCTTTAAAATGTATTGAAACGATGAGTTGCATAATAATTATATAATAATTATATAATAATTTGGAACAGTAGATTTTGAGGTTTTTACTATATTTTTTTTTTTTAAAAATACTGTTTTCACTGGGAGATTTTTTCAACCACATTTAAATGATCCTCTACCAGTTAAACACTTGAAAATTATGCTGACTCTCATTTGAGTTGACAATTTAGAAAATCTTAGAAAAATGTCATTTGCATCATAATTTGGAACGCAGTGTACAAATATTGCATCAAAACAAAATCTTTTGTTATATACTAAGATTGCACTAAGATTGATAGATCACTCAAACATGTGCGAGTGACGAGGTATATTTTGATGAGGAAATATTATAATTTGTAATGGTAAAAAGTTCTAAAAAGTAGATTTTGCATAATAGATTTCGTTTTTCAAAAAGTTATAACCAGCCCCGTTGTCATTTTGGATGATTTAAATCAAAAGGTGTCTAATTATTAAAAACGAACAGATCCCACTGACTCAGCTACCAGTAAAGAGCCATACATCCCATAACCGAGCTGTTCCAGAGCCTTAGATAAATGAAACAAAATGGGTCTTACTCTTTGATGAGAGCCTCTCCAATTCTCTCATCTGCAGAGGAACAAAAGACAAGTGTAAGTTTATACAGAACATTCTAAAAGTCACTGTACTGCACCGAATACTACTGCTGAGGACTTGAATGGACTTTTGTTATGATGATAATTATGCACATCCAACATTTAAAATGTAAATACAACATGTCATATAAAGAGTGTATGATATACGTTATAAATGTCAAATACTTTGTGGTAAAATGGAGAAGTCCGCGATGCCAGCACAGAGTCAGTACGTGGAAGTAGAAGTTTAGGTAAGTATCAGAAGTATTTATCGTGATGAAAGAGGACACACTGTCTGCCGTAAAACAACAGACTGTGATCACTGACCTGACATCCCGTTTCCCTCACAGGCCATGGTTCTTCAGAAAAAACAAAACAAACTTTCTACCGAGAGGAAACACAAAGTCCTCCCGCCCGGTGTTCGCTGTGTGTCCCGCAGAAGTGTCTTCACAAAGACAGTCCGCGTTCTGTCCAGTATCTGTCCATTTAACCACACTTCACAGCCGGAGTTTGTCTCATGAAGCCCGGGTTGGCGCGGCTCGAGCTGCGCTGGAGCCCCACACACCGGTAGTGATAGAGGGAAGGGTGATTGTTTGCAGATCCGGCGCAGTCCGGGCGAGCGGGCCAAGGGTTGCCAGATTCTGAAAACCATTATATCGTATAAAGATTCCAAAACTATCGTATTTCAGCACAAACTATCGTACACTAAAGGCCAACGCACACCAGCACGCAGCCTGCCGCGGCACGTCCTCTGACGCGCGTCCATGTGGGATTTCAACCATGGACTGTGTGGACAGCCAGCAACAAGGACATACGGAATATTATTGTTGGAAACACTGCTCCTCCATCTCAACATGTCTGGGTGTCTCTATATGGCAGTGTCAATTGGAAGAAAGCATGGAATGTCACAAATACGTACTGCCTAACCAACAAGATAAAGGAAGTGTCTTTCAAGATTCTTCACAGAATATACCCTGCAAAACATGTTCTGGAACGGTTTAAACTGAATATTGACTTTTCATGCGTTTTCTGTGGTTTACACAAGGAGACCATTATTCACTTGTTTTTTTAATGCATGTACTGTAAAATATTTTGGATTGATGTTCAAAACTACCTGTCCCGTAAAATTGGACAATTTATTATTTTAAATGCCAAAGATGTATGTATCTACTTTGATCAAAAACTGAAAGATGTGAAATGTGTTAATCAACTTTATATTTTAATTGGAAAGTATCACCTGCATAAAATGAAAGGGGCTGACAAATAAACAAATTTTTTGCAGACTTGAGCCTATATATTTCTACTATTAATTCAATACAAAATAAAAAAGCAGGTAAAACAATGTATATCGTAGAAAAGTACAATACTACTCCTGGCTCCTCTTAATATTTTTGTTATGAGTGTTGTTGTTTTTTCTTTTAATGACAGATCTTCCTCTGATAAAATGTAATATCCCTGGCACTACTTCCTCTTTGTTGTTAACAATAGTAAATGTGAATAAAAAAAACCAAAAAAAAAACTGTGTGGACAGCTTCTCCTCACTCCTCCCCGTTTACCATAATGACTTCTTCTTCTTAGGGATTATTCCGGCGGTTTGCCACCAAATGTTAGGGCACTATTACTATATTGACCACGCTCGTAGGGGAATTTATGGCGGATTTACAGAATCCCCCTCCCCAGCTCTGACGAAGCATGTTCCAAAAAAGGACATATGGGCGGGATTTTCACTGTATTTTATTTTATTTTATTTTATTGATTGACTGCGGAATTCTTCCGCAGTCAATTATTGGTTTTCATGTTCTTTATTATTATTCCTCTTCCATCTTTTTCCCGATTTTCTAGAGCTTTCAGCACCTTCATGCTTTGTGCAATTTATGCAAGTTATGCATCAAAATGTTCCGCATGTTGAGGAGAAGGTGCTATTACTTTTGGGACTTCTGCAACTTATGGTTTTTCCGCAATCGGCCAAAATGTCGGAGATTTTTCCCATTGACTTATAATGGGGCTGCCGCAAATCCATGCTTTTCTGCACTTTTTTCTGCATTTTATGCAATTTCTGCACTTTGTGCATGTTCAGCTTCTGCAACTTGTGGGTTTTGAGAAAAAATTGGCCTTCTGCAGATTTCCAGTTTTTTTATACGAGAGTTTGAAATGTTTGCATTGGTGTGTATGGGGGAATCCAGCCAATCGGGAGACTCCAGGCCTTTCAGCCATTTGTGCTTCTGCCAATCAAGCACTGAGGCCATTTCAACAGTTTGACCAGTTTATGGAATATAAAAGTTTATGCAATATTAACAATTTATGCAAAGTAACCACTTTATGGGATTTAACCAATTAATGCATTTTAAAGCGTTTATGCAACTTAAGAGTTTATGCCATTTAGGATTTATGAATTTTAAAGAGTTTATGCAATTTACATAATTTATGCAAATTAACCCATTCATGCATTTTACCACTTTATGCAGTTTATACAGTTCATGCAACATGACATTTTATGCATTTTACCAGTTTATGCAAATTAGATTATGCAATTTATGCAATTTGAACAGTTTATGCAATTTCTGCATTCGCTTCCCGCAATTCCGCAGTCAATCGCAATGGCGCAGCCATTGCATTTCTAGTTTTATTTTTATATTATTATTATTATTATTATTATTATTATTATTATTGTATACATACATTTTATTTTTCCTTTTTTTTTTTAAGAAAAAAAAAGAACAAAATATGGTACTGATCAAGAAACAGAAACAACATAACAGTTATGCAACACTTTGCTACATGTTTTTTTTTTCCTTTTTTTTAAAATGCACATCATGACCAGCAGCAGTACTATTTACTTAATGTTAAACTTTTCGCACGCATTTTTAGTTTTGATCGCCTTCAAATGTTCTATCGGGGCCAGAGACTGTAAGTATATGGTCAGATTCTTTTGATACACGGTGAATACAGGTTTACTGCCAGAAAATTTGTGAATATGAAATTTTGCAAGCAGTAATAAAAGATTTAAGATGATATGCGCATACAATAGATTTAGGTTAAGATGTAGTTTGTTGTATATTAAATTTGATACATCTTTCCAAAAGGTGTAGACTCGACCCTTGCGTGACGTGTAGCTTGCGCAGCTCTAATGCTAACAGTCCGACCCTCATTAAGTACGAGATTTCAAAAATTCTTCTACGAAAACCAGCCTGGTCCCCTTAATTGTAACTAGCCCAGCGTTATCACAGGAGGAATATCCAGCTCCAAATGGTTCAACAAAATTGGGACCAGGCTTTAAAGTTGTGTCTAAAGTCCAATGCTTTTCAATGGGGAAATAGCGGCGATATGGAGGTACTACAGCAATGGCGGCCTCTAGTGTTGTGGGCATAAAGCAGAGCAGCCAGCGGCCATTGATTTCAACACACACCGGAGCGCGCCTTGTCACGGCACTTCAGAGGCTTTCCCAAACCGTGCGGGGCTTTAAACACGTGTTTATACATTCATAAATATAAGAAGACACGTATGTCCGTGTTGTAAGAGAGAGCAAACGTGGCTCTTTTCTACAGGTTAACAGCGAGTTGGTGACACGAGTTTAACATGTGGGAGCTATTCACCTTGTTCCGGAGGCTCGCGTGGGCACCGCCATTAACTCTGCCCGCCCCTTTTCTCCTATCTGTTAACATGGGGCTGGAGAAGTCCACATAAAATCAGTCACTACACGAAAACAAAGCCGTTTTCAGGCCGCGCTGAGAAACGGTGCAGTGTGGACATGTTGGTGCAAATGAACATTGGCCATTTTACACAAATCAATCGACTAAACATCAAATTTGAGCGGAGAATATTTTCCCTCGCTCTCCGTTTAAATGAACGGGCTCCGCGCTCGACTGGAAGTGTCTGTACAATGGAAGTGCCGAGACAAAGCAAAAAGTGGCAAAAGTGGGCGGGGCAGAATAAGGTGAATAGGGTTTTTACATTATTATTTGAAGTTACTCATATAGCTGTTCGCCATGTTAGCCACATGCAGCCCATAAGGCTCACAGATCCGTAGACTGAAACAACAGAGACACATACATTTCCGTTCATTTATATTAACTTAAAGAGACTATAGGGTGTTTAAAAATGTTTAAATTCCTGTTTCCTCCCCACGCATGTTCCTCCATGTCCTAATGTGTAGAATGAGCTCAGACCTGTTCACAACAACTGCCTCTAAAATCCTGCACTGTCACTTGTTACTTCGGTCCTAAGTGCTGTCATGCATGAGCTTAAAGGGATAGGCCACCATTTTTACATACTGAGATATGTTCTTACCTTAGCTTTGACGAGTTCTTTAGGACCTGTCTGATCTTCCCCCGTGCCCTCAGTCACGTAAACACAGCGCAGGCGGCGTTAGCATTTAGCCTCTCCCTCTCTCCTCTATAGCTCCAAAACAGCTCAAGATAGAAGATACCAAGCTCTTCCACGTTTTCCCTATTTAAATATGGTTACGTGAAGTGTTCCACTACAAAGTATAATTACACAAAATTAAACAATGTGGATTTTCTCAGCGGATAAAAGTGCCAGTGCCCTCATTTGTTCCTACTCTGCCCCCGACTGGCTTTGATCATTGATCAACCAAATGTGTTATTTGAGGAAATGAGAACAGGGACAAAAATTATATGGATGGCAAAGGCCACCAGCATTGTTAAGAATGCTGTTAAAGGGGATTGTTATGTCAGGGTGAATAGTCTGAAAACCCATTTTTAATGTAGAATGAACATATTGTCACAAAGTCAGCGTGTGTGTGCGCGTGCACTCACCATTGTTATACCATCGAAGGCATACACATGGTCATAACATTTGTGGTCACAATCACAATGTACAGTTTTAACATGCTTCTATGCAAACTCATGAGAGTTTTGGCAGATCCATGTTGTTTCATGTTACAGACCATGAGGGCCATAGTCATGCAGGTAATGATTAAAAGTGGAAATTCCAACAGGGTTAGGGTGACAACTCTAAAGATGCCGAAAGGGCCGAGACCCGCATGGCATCAAACCAGGGCCATGTCTCTGCTGTGCCCTCGTCTGGGGAGGTCCCAGTGGGGGGATTCATCAACTCCTAAATATGGAAATATCATTAATATCTTGCCACTGACAGCCATGTGATGCCCTTTATTCCACTCAAGTGCAACACTGGCATATTTCCTGCAGGGTGACTTTATAGGTGTAAGAATAATGCCAGTCACCATCAATTAAATGTGTGAGATATGTGCAAGCACAGTCTACTAAATGTGACCCAGACTGTGTCCGAATGTCCACCCTAGTCCCTAACCCCTCATTCACTACATAGGCCTGCACTATATGGTCGACTATATAGTCCACTGATTCTGTTGGCGATTAGGACACAAGCCACTACTTTCTCCAAGCTGCGTGACGTCGCACACGCTGCGGCGTGCAGATATGTTGTTTTTTTTCAATCTGAATTTATTTATTGTTACAAACGTTTATTTTACAGGCGTCTCATTTAAATTAAAATTAAAACTATCATAACAAAAAATAATTAAAAATCACTCCAGCGTTAGCTCAAAGACGTGCCGAAAGTAGTTCAGAGCCGAAGCGCCAGCAGATTGAGTGACAACATCTGCTAAAAGTTCGCTAAACTCGGGAATAATGTATCTCTGTGATAAAGACCAACCAAACTGAGAGACAGTGGAATATTTATGGATAAATACGAGTCAAATACGTTATATTTAACATGGATTTTACATGAGTGGCTTGGATTATTCGAGAGGAAGCTATCGGTCATTTAACAGCTCAAGCTAAAGGTAAGCAGCTAACGTTACCATTTTTTCACCGTAACCGTTTATATTTAGGTCATTTATTCATGAGAAATACGCAACACACGACTGAAACAGCTGATTTCATTCAGTCGTGTTGTTATGTTCAAAGACCTGTCGCTGTCAGGCTCTTCTGTGACTCTTGCAATGCATTGTGGTCTATATTGATTCGTTTTTTTCTTCTTGTTGTTCGTTTCCGGCAGGCTAGACGCCGCCAGGCGTATTGCTGCCTTCCACAGTCTCTTAACAGAACTGCATCACGGGCAGATCCTCACATGTACATTAGTAGAGTAAACACACTCCATTAATGCCGCTAAGACATCCCCACGACTTATCCGCGGCCTCAGCGATACCCTGTCCAGTCCCGTTCCCAGCACAGCTTTAAACAATCGATTCCGCTCCTCATAACAAACGCACTCCATTAAAACATGAAGGACTGTTTCTGTTTTCCTGCCACACGAACATAATCCATCCGGACTCTTCCCCAAGAGTACAAGGTCTGGGGCAAATCCACAGTGGCCCAGCCTTAACCGAGTGTATATGACTTGTTCCCTTCTACTTTTCCCCCAGGTGGTGTCTCCCCCTTAATGCTACTCTAATGCTCTACTTCTCTCCATCCCACAATCTTTGCCATCTACACAGAAGCTCCTGCCCTATAATGGTGCAAAGCTCACGGTACCCTAAAGTTCTCACTGTAATATTCTCCAAGAGCGTTTTTCGCTATAGAGTCTGCGCTCTCATTCCCAGCAACTCCCACATGGGGCGGAACCCACATGAAAGCCACTGATAACCCTGCTGCCTCAGCTCTATGTAACGTCATTAGAATTTCGGAGATTAAATCCTGCCTAGCCTGGGACACTCCTGCTTGCAGTGCCATCAACGCAGCAGCTGAATCCGTACATATTAACGATTGCTTGGGCCAGATCTTGCCTACCCACTCCAATGCACCCAGAATAGCTATTGTTTCTGTTGTAAAGACCGACACTCCATCTGGGAGCCGATGACCCTGACTTTAACCAACCTCGGGAACGTGGACAGCAAACGCTGCCTTTTTATTGATAGGGTCAACAAACCCATCTGTATAAAACTGCATAAAACCTCCCCAATTCTCACTAATGGTTTCATTTACCACCCCGACTGGATGCTCTTACCTCAGTTTAAACTTATCCTTCACAATCCAATCTATGTCTGGATCTGGGAGCAACCATGGTGGAACATCCGGCCAGACCACTCTCGGGCACATGTCGTTGCCCAACTCATGAAACTCACTTCTCACTTCCCTCACAAAGCTCATCCTCCCTATCCCCTTCTCTGGATTCTTCGCTTCCTTTCCTGGCTTTAGGATTGGCACCACTACCGCCTGCCTCCATGCTGACGGCTATACCCCCTCCTCCCATACATTATTGATATGTGCCAAAACCTCATACAAAACCATATCATCAAGATGCTTAAACATTTCATACACTAACCCATCCTTACCTGGTGCTGTTTTACCACCTCTACTTACTGCCTTCTCCTATTCCTTAAGTGAAAAGAATAAATTAACTGGATCAGAGTTATCGTCACTCACTTCAAGTTTATACTCTTGATTAATCAGCATTCTGTTCCTCTCCCTAATCCCATCCTCTCCTATATTATCACCACAGTAGACCTCCTGGAACTTCTTAGCAAGCATGCTTGCCTTCTGATCATTACTGAAGGCTTCCACCCCTCTTTAAAAGAAATTAGCACCGCAGTGCTATTTCTCTCTTCTCCCTCCATCCTGGTTTTAAACCTTTTCACTCCCGAAATTGATCCCCCTCTTAGGTTTTGATAAATTTCATCTTCTGAAATGTCTGTCTCAATATAAACGACCCCTTTCGAGCCCTATAGCCATATAGCAAAGAGGATGTAACGTGAAATGGAAAAGATGACAAGCAAATTGTTGTTTGCATTTTTGCCGCAATGCTCATCAAAAATCAAAATCGAAACAACTTTATTCACCCCAAAGGGCAATTCGTCCGCTGTTCTCTAGTCATATCAGTGAAAACATCAATACCGTATGTCACAGCCAAGGCTTAACTTAAATCAAAATTTAGTTACTTTAATAAGTACCAACAACGCCACCTTGAATTCTGGGCCCAAGGAACCACACATATTTGCTTAAAAGGACACAGGTTCGATAGGAGCATGAAAATGGACAGACAAAGAGAGTTATTATATAAAGTTGAATTTGTTTTAGTTGTATAGACCCCATGAGCTGCTACCTTAACGTGGTGGGGTTGTTTGAGTGCCCAAATGATCCGGGGAGCTATGTTGTTTGGGGCTTTATGTCCCTGGTAGGGTCTCCCATGGCAAACAGGTCCGAGATGACGGGTCAGACGAAGAGCAACTCAGAAGACCCATATGGACGTGCAACATAGAAGGACCGCGACGTCGCTCTATATGGCGCAACCGGGGCCCCACCCTGGGGCCAGGCCTGGGGTTGAGGCTCAAATGCGAGACCCTGGTGGTCGGGCCTCTGCCCACGGGGCCCGGCCGGGCAAAGCCCGAAGGGACGATGTGGGCCCGCCCTCCTGCGGACTCACCACCCGCAGAGGGATCCATGGGGTTGGGTGCTGAGAGGACTGGGTGGCAGTCAGAGGCAGGTGCCTCGACGACCTGGTCCACATGCGCAGCTTCTGGCGTTTGGGACATGGAACGTCACTTCACTGGGGGGGAGGAGCCTGAGCTTGTGCGGGAGGTTGAGAGATACCGACTAGATATAGTCAGGTTCACCTCCACGCACAGTTTGGGTTTCGGATCCCAACTCCTGGAGATAGGCTGGACTCTCCATTTTTCTGGAGTTGCCCGCGGGGAGAGGCGGCGGGCTGGGGTGGGTTTGCTCATAGCCCCCCAGCTCAGCCGTCATGTGTTGGAGTTCACCTCGGTGAACGAGAGGGTCGCGTCCCTACGCCTTCGGGTCGGGGACAGGTCTCTCACCGTTGTCTCGGCCTACGGGCCCAACATCGGGGCAGAATACCCGGCCTTCTTGGAGTCCCTGGGAGGGGTACTAGATGGTGCTCCGACTGGGGACTCCATTGTTCTACTGGGGGACTTGAACGCCCACGTGGGAAACGACAGTGAGACCTGCACAAGAGTGATTGGGAAGAACGGCCTCCCCGATCTGAACCCGAGTGGTGTTCTGTTCTTGGACTTCTGTGCTAGTCACAGTTTGTCCATAACGAACACCATGTTCGAGCACAAGGGTGTCCATAAGTGCACGTAGCACCAGGACACCCTAGGCAGGAGGTCGATGATCGATTTTGTAGTTGTGTTAAAATGCGTCGTTATGGTCTTAACACAACAGCTTATTAAGAGCCCTCCCCACTCATGCTCTTTACGGCGACCTGACGTCAATAAGCGTCACTTCACGCGACTACTGGCGGCATCTGCCTGCTCACAACACACACACACTCTCTACTATACGTTTTTTTTTTTCTATGAGAAAGTTCAAAGCATCTATGTTTTACTACAGTCTCTTTGATGAAACGTCTGCGCTAACCTATGTGCTAAGATGTCCAGCGTAATGCAAGTTGTATTAACCTCCCTACGCTGTTTCAGTGTCACACTGTAGGTGCCTTTCCGCCTCTATTAAATGCAAACACAAACGACTCGAAATAAACTCTTATTATTCGTAGTACAAGCTTGGATTATTCTTTTACGCTCTAAGATATATCGTAGCACATACTCACTCTGTTTTTTGTGTAGACCTCTCAGTGAAGAAAAACAGACCATGGAGTAACGCTTTTTATACTCTATTGTGTGGATAAAGTATAAGAAGAACGATATCCTTCAAGGAACAAGGACCGAATGCAGAGTGGTTACAGCCCGTTCGAGAGAGAAGGTCCCTTTTAAATGCTCACACACTGTCTTAACCTTGTGTTCATCACTTATCAAATTATGAATGCGTCACATGTTGAAAACCCATGATGAACGCGTCCCGTGCTTAAAACATAGGATTGATTGTTGTCTTGTCTTGCATCTGGCATGTGACTTTAGACATGTGATATAAACCTGTGATGTGAAGGGACTTATCTCTTGGACAAAGGGGTCTTGTTTAAACCACATGCTTGGCGCATACACAAGTCACAAGTCACACACAGTTGCCCCATTAAAAGGGAAACTCACATGATAGAATTAAAGTCTAAGATGAATAAACAATGCACACATGTGAATACATATTAGTATAAAAACACAAAGGATTATATTATCTTCATTCTGTATTTACTTCTGCCTGTATTGGGTCTGCAACTATACTCATACCATATTCAAAATTCAAATTTTAGTTAAATTTAATGAAATTTGAATTGAGACGTTTTACAGTGTCATCTGATCTCCGGCTGCGTGTCTCGGACACTCAGGTGAAGAGACGGGCTGAGCTGTCAACTGATCACCACCTGGTGGTGAGCTGAATCCGCTGGCAGGGGAGGAAGCCGGTCAGACCTGGCAGCCCCAAGCGTGCCAGGGTCTGTTGGGAACTCCCACCTCCGGAAGAGCTTCACCCAGATTCCGAGGGAGGCTGGAGACATGGAGTCCGAGTGGACCATGTTTCCTCCTCCATTGTCACTGCAGCTGCTCGCAGTTGTGGCCGTAAGGTTTCTGGTGCCTGTCCGGACGGCAATCACCGAACCCGGTGGTAGCGCCCGGAAGTAAGGGATGCCGTCAAGCTGAAGAAGGAGTCCTACCTTTCCTTGTTGGCCTGTGGGACTCCGGAGGCAGCTGAGAGGTACCGGCAGGCCAAGCATGCTGCAGCTCGTGCGGTCCCAAAGGCAAAAACTCGGGTCTGGGAGGAGTTCGGAGAAGCCATGGAGGAGGACTATCGGTCGGCCTCGAAGAGATTCTGGTAAACCAATCCGCCACCTCAAGAGGGGGAAGCAGTGCTTCACCAACACTGCTGACCTCGACTGGGGATGTTGTCGGGCGGTGGAAGGAGGACTTCGAGGATCTCCTCTATCCCATCGTCACATCTTCCGATATACCCTTCATCAAGTGCTCGAGGGTTCGTGGGAGTTCGACCAACCAGTCCACATGTGTTTTGTGGATCTGGAGAAAGCATTCGACCATGTCCCACAGGGAGCCCTGTGGGGGGTCCTCCGGGAGCATGGGATCTGGGGCCTTCTGCTAAGGGCTGTCCGTTCCCTGTATGATTGCAGCAGGAGCTTGGTTTGCATTGCCAGTAGTAAGTCAGACCTGTTCCCGGTGCGTGTTGGTCTCCGCCAAGGCTGCCTTTTGTCACCGGTTCTGTTCATTACTAGCCTGGCCTTAGCCATCCGTAAACTCCGGTCAATTATAATTGCCCTGCATGTACGTCTGGGCTTGATCTCAGTGGCTGCATTACATCGGTTGACGTTCTACCGACCATTCAGCGAGCGGGGGAGGCGGGTGTTGTAGGTGACGTCAAGCATTTGCGCCAATTTGCGGGTTGTAGTTTGGCAATGGTGGCGGATACGAAAGTAATGGAAGCTCTTCAATCCGTCCTGGCTCAGCTCCCAAATATCCAGAAATTAAAATTGAAGCCTTGGAATGTCCCCAAGAGTTATGAAGAGCTTGCTTAACTCACTCGGGCGAATTACATATGTCACGACCAAACGCTAGCGAAAATCAGATCCAATCGTTTCAAAGGAGTTCACCCCTCCCACCTGATAACGGAGCTAAATTGAGAACGTCCAGACCCTTATACGAAACGAAGTAAGTACGAGGCTTCAACAAATCAGGACTTTCAGCTGCTCTGGGGCGGTTTGCAGCCGAGTGTGTAGCGGCCGGGATGAGGATCAGCACCTCCAAATCCGAGGCCATGGTTCTCCACCAGAAAAAGGTGGCTTCCCCTCTACAGGTCGGTGGGGAGTCCTTGCCTCAAGTGGAGGAGTTCAAGTATCTCGAGGTCGAGAGGGGAGGGACGGATGGAGCGTGAGATCGATAGACGGATCGGTGCGGCGTCAGCATTGATGCGGTCGCTGTATTGGACTGTCATGGTGAAGAGGGAGCTGAGTCGGGGCATCGATTTACCGATCGATCTACGTTCCCACTCTCACCTATGGTCATGAGATTTGGGTAGTGACCGAAAGGACAGGATGGCGAATACAAGCAGCCAAAATGATTTTCCTTCGCAGGGTGGCTGGGCGCACCCTTCGAGATCGAGTGAGGAGCTCAGTTACCCGGGAGGAACTCGGAGTAGAGTCCCTGCTCCTTCACGTTGAAAGGAGCAGCTGAGGTAGCTAGGGCATCTGTTTTGGATGCCTCCTGGTCGCCTGCCGTGGGAGGTGTTCCAGGCATGTCCTATTGGGAGGAGGCCTCGTGGAAGTCCCAGGACACGCTGGTGGGACTATGTCTCCGAGCTGGCCTGGTGTCGCCTCGGGGTCCCCCCAGAACATTAGGAGGAGGTGTGCGTGGATTGGGAAGTCTGGGCATCTCTGCTGAGGCTGCTGCTCCCGCGACCCGGCCCTGGATAAAGCGGAAGTAAATGGATGGATGGATGGATGGATGGATAGAATAATGCATTACTTTCAATTTATAAATCTAATTTAAAATCTTTTGTTATACACGAACAACCACATTCACACTCATTCATATCTGCATCCACTCAAACAATGAATAAAATTAAACAAAACTTTTAACAATAGTACTATTGCACAATGTGGTGCTCAGGGCCAAGCTCTACTCCGTGGAGACCAGCATAGGAACGAAGTATTACAGCAGCCGTTGGGTATTAGGGCCACGCAGATGGCGATTGCCTTGTTACCTTGTTTGTGGAGGAGTTGTTCGCTGTTACGCACAGTTACGCACAGTTACGCACAGTTACGCACAGTTACGCACAGTTACGCACAGTTACGCACAGTTACGCACAGTTACGCACAGTTACGCACAGTTACGCACAGTTACGCACAGCGAGGAAAAACCCCCACACCACAGCCTAAGGGGACGGCTGGTAGAGCACATGCACGGCAGAGGCATGAGCTCAGTAAGACGTCAACATGCTACAAACAACACGGTTTTAGGACAGATCGAACTAGATTTAATGAATGAAAACCCTACGGAAACTCACCAAGGACGCATTCGGCGAGAGTGTGGTTGCGCCGCCTCACACCTGTGCGACTGAACAGCATGTTCACGAGACGCTGGCCAAACACAGCAGCTCCGTCCCCAGGCTAGCTACGTGACATCACAAGGGTCATTCCACCAAAACAGAACACGAGAATTGTTTCTGCAGTTTGAGATGATTTTAGAGAAATACTTCTCCCTTGCTCCACGCAAAATCTGGTTGAACACACAAAGCACTTGTTTGTAAAGCTCCTCACCAATAGCAACACCAAACCTACACCCTTGGAGTCAAGTCTTTGTGACAGATCGCACAATGCGAAGATCTCCACATACACTGCGTTCCAAATTATTATGCAAATTACATTTTTCTAAGTTTTTCTAAATTGTCAACTCCAATGAGGGTCAGCATAATTTTCAAGTCTTTAACTGGTAGAGGATCATTTAAATGTGGTTGGTAAAAATCTCCCAGTGATATATATATATTTTTTAAATAAATATAAGTATATAATATAAGTAATATAAGTAAAAACCTAAAAATCCACTGTTCCAAATTATTATGCAACTCATCGTTTCAATACATTTTAAAGCTTGTAATTATGTGAAAATTGTCATTTGTTTAATTTGTAGCATTAGAAGGTCATATTTACTGAAATGAAAAGCTATTTAAATAAAAAAAATATATATATATTTTACTATAGGAGCCCTTGTCATAGCAGCTTCAAAATTCTTAAATCCATTAAACTTGTGAGTTTTTGGACAGTTTCTGCTTGGATTTCTTTGCAGGAGGTTAGAATAGCCTCCCAGAGCTGCCGTTTGGATGAAAACTGCCTCCCACCCTCATAGACGTTTTTTTTGTCGAGGCTCCAAAGGTTCTCAATAGGGTTGAGGTCAGGGGAGGAGGGGGTCCACATCATGAGTTTTTCTCCTTTTATGCCCAGCCCGTGATGCAGAGGTTTTCTTTACAGCAGGACATGGTGCGTTGTCATGCATGAAGAGGATTTTGTTTGGGAAAGCACAGCTCTTCTTTTTGTAGCATAGAAGAAAGTGGTCAGTAAGAAACTCCACATATTTTTCAGAGGTCATTTTCACACCTTCAGGGATCCTAAAAGGGCCTAAAGGGGCCGACCAGCTCTCTCACCGTGATTCTGGCCCAAAATAATTCTGCTACCTCTTTACTGACGTCACAGCCTTGTTGGGACATTGGGGCCATTCACCAACCATCCACTACTCCATTGATTTGACCATCCAGGGTCACACGGCCTCATTAGTGAACAAGACTGTTTGAAAATGAGTCGTCATGTATTTCTGAGCCACTGCAGCCGCTTCTGTTGATCAGCTTCAATTAACAGTTTAGGGGAGGCCCGGATAGAAGGTTTATGCACAACTGCAGCCTCTGGAGGGTCCTACACCTTGATGTTCGGGAGACTCCAGAGGCACCAGCAGCTTCAAATACCTGCATGCTGCTTTGTAGCATCTGTTCTCTTAATCTGATGTGTTTGTCTGGCAGAAACCGTCCATATTGTGCCTTTATCTGCCCAAATCAGAGTGTGCTCTGAATCATCCACAAATCTCTTATCAGTACGATGATTACGCTAAATCTTTCATGAAATATCGAAGGTTTTCATACCTAGACAAAGGCATTCAACTATTTCACGCTTTTCATCAGCAGAGAGATCCTTTTTCTTTCCCATATTGCTTGAGAATGATGATCTGCATAATAAAGTGGAACACCCTTTTTCAGTAGTTTTTCCCTTATCTGGGCTTCACCTGAAAACTAATCATCCCAGGTCTCTGAGATTAATGTCAGCGATTCATAGAGCCCCGAGACACGATACCATCCATGAGTTTCATTATTTATTTTATTTTTTTAACCTTTTTGACACAAAAATACAATTTGCATAATAATTTGGAACGCAGTGTACAAGGGCTTTTTATCAGTGTAATCAAATCGTGACTTGACTGCATCCAATAGGGTGCTCTTGGAAGTTTTTATACCATGGTCAGTGGGAACAGTCTTGTTTAAAAGTCTTTTTAATGCTTGGATGGCCGGGATGACATCTGCAGCCGTGGCTGTAGCCTTACTGATGTCCCTTGTTAGCTGCCCACAGGGCTTAAGGATGGTCACCATATTTTCAATCAGTGTCCACTGGTGTGGGTTCAGAGTTGCAGGTAGTTTGTTGTCCACCCCGTATGCAGCAAGTGCTTGTTTTTGTTGAATCAAGACTCTGGAGCATAAAGAAGGTACTGTTCCAACTGGCTTTTCTTTTGCTTTGGTTGCCGGTACAGGCAGCTTCGTAAGATGACTTATCAGATTAGTTGTGTTGAAGCTATAGTCGCCTTTTTCCACTCTCGTGGAATTTCTGCTGCACGAACGAATTGCGAGTGAATGGTCTTGTTGAGACATGGCAGGGAAAGTCCACGCCATGATGTTTTGTTTTTTTCTTTAGACAGTGTGCCGCGCAGTATCACAAGTATCATCAGTATCTGTAGGGGAGAGGAGGGGTTGATGAGTGAGGCACAGGCACACGCGGCAACAGAGAGATCAGAGAAAAAAGCGGAGCTAGTATGTCTTTATTATTATCAGCTCATTTTATCGGTGGATTTTTTATTATCGGACTTATCGGTGTGACGTTAGAAATGCCGATAATTGCCGACTCAACACAGCCTTATCCAAAGCAAGAGACCTTGACCGCACCAGCCTTCTAAATAGAACACATCGGCCTCAACCACCGAACAACCAGATTTTCTGTCCCATACAATACAGTACCATGGCTCATACGATCAAAAGGATCATCAACAAAAACTGGAGCATCCTCGCATGTGATCACACTCTGGCCCAGCCTTTTCTAATCCACCACTGTTTTCCTTCAAACGGCCTCCCACTCTACGGGACAAACTGGTACAGAACTATACACCTGCTAACAAGCCCACAAACTTCCTAAAAAAGCCCATAGGTACCTTCAGGTATGGCTCATGTACTCATTGCTCACATATTAACTACCACCTTCACCAACTGACCTCTCAAAAACATACCATTGTCGTTCATTCGCCAACTGCAACTCCACATATGTCGTCTACAGACTCGACTGTATATGTGGAAGCTTCTATGTTGGACGAACTAAACGCAAACTAAAACAGAGATTCGCCAAACACAAATATGCCATCAGAACACAAAATTTGGACTATCCGATGGCTAAACATTTCAAAAACAGTGGCCATTCAAGTCTCAACAATCTCAAAGTAATGGTCCTGGAGGAGGTCCCCAGCGACTGGAGGGGGGGTGATAGACTCAAAAGACTCCTACAGAGGCAAACTTTTTGGATCGAGGCTCTGCGGGCCACCAGCCCCCCTGACCTCAATGAGAAGATAGATTTCTCCCCCTTCCTTTGATACGGTGGCCGAGAGGGGTCACAACAAATACAAGCGCCACAACAAATGCAAATGCTAAAACAAATAAAAACGCCACAACACAACAACTTTGAGCCACAACACAATTTAACGAAAGCCACAACACAACAACTTAACAACTTACGGTTCCACAAGCCATTAGCTATTAATAAATAGACTTTTCCTCCTGGAATCCCTCGTTTGTAGCTCTGTGTAGTGAAGCTATATTTGATCTGCTTTACAATGTATAAAGCATAACAGTGTTTTTAGCTGCTAATCATTTCGGGCTTCGGTCACTTCCGTTTTGGCTTTCGTTAAGTTGTTGTGTTGTGGCTTTCGTTAAGTTGTTGTGTTGTGGCTTTTGTTACGTTTTTGTGTTGTGACTTTCGTTAAGTTGTTGTGTTGTGGCTTTCGTTAAGTTGTTGTGTTGTGGCTTTCGTTAAGTTGTTGTGTTGCGGCTTTTGTTAAGTTGTTGTGTTGTGGCTTATGTTAAGTTGTTGTGTTGTGGCTTTCGTTAAGTTGTTGTGTTGTGGCTTTTGTTAAGTTGTTGTGTTGTGGCTTTTGTTAAGTTGTTGTGTTGTGGCTTTTGTTAAGTTGTTGTGTTGTGGCTTTCGTTAAGTTCTTGTGTTGTGGCTTTTGTTAAGTTGTTGTGTTGTGGCTTTTGTTAAGTTGTTGTGTTGTGGCTTTTGTTAAGTTGTTGTGTTGTGGCTTTTGTTAAGTTGTTGTGTTGTGGCATTCGTTAAGTTGTTGTGTTGCGGCTTTTGTTAAGTTTTTGTGTTGTGGCTTTTGTTAAGTCGTTGTGTTGTGGCTTTCGTTAAGTTGTTGTGTTGCGGCTTTTGTTAAGTTGTTGTGTTGCGGCTTTTGTTAAGTTGTTGTGTTGTGGATTTCGTTAAGTTGTTGTGTTGTGGCTTTCGTTAAGTTGTTGTTGTGGCTTTTGTTAAGTTGTTGTGTTGTGGCTTTCGTTAAGTTGTTGTGTTGTGGCTTTTGTTAAGTTGTTGTGTTGTGGCTTTTGCTAAGTTGTTGTGTTGTGGCTTTTGTTAAGTTGTTGTGTTGTGGCTTTTGTTAAGTTGTTCTGTTGTGGCTTTTGTTAAGTTTTTGTGTTGTGGCTTTTGTTAAGTTGTTGTGTTGTGGCTTTCGTTAAGTTGTTGTGTTGTGGCTTTTGTTAAGTTGTTGTGTTGTGGCTTTCGTTAAGTTGTGTTGTGGCTTTTGTTAAGTTGTTGTGTTGTGGCTTTCGTTAAGTTGTGTTGTGGCTTTTGTTAAGTTGTTGTGTTGTGGCTTTCGTTAAGTTGTTGTGTTGTGCCTTTTTTTAAGTTGTTGTGTTGTGGCTTTTGTTAAGTTGTTGTGTTGTGGTTTTTGTTAAGTTGTTGTGTTGTGGCTTTCGTTAAGTTGTTGTGTTGTGGCTTTTGTTAAGTTGTTGTGTTGTGGCTTTTGTTAAGTTGTTGTGTTGTGGCTTTCGTTAAGTTGTTGTGTTGTGGCTTTCGTTAAGTTGTTGTGTTGTGGCTTTTGTTAAGTTGTTGTGTTGTGGCTTTTGTTAAGTTGTTGTGTTGTGGCTTTCGTTAAGTTGTTGTGTTGTGGCTTTTGTTAAGTTGTTGTGTTGTGGCTTTCGTTAAGTTGTTGTGTTGTGGCTTTTGTTAAGTTGTTGTGTTGTGGCTTTCGTTAAGTTGTGTTGTGGCTCAAAGTTGTTGTGTTGTGGCGTTTGTATTTGTTTTAGCATTTGCATTTGTTGTGGCGCTTGTATTTGTGGTGACCCCTCTCGGCCACCGTACTTTGACAATCTCCTCCGTGAAAAAAAAATTCTGGTTTCGGAAATGTGGGTTCTCGGTTCCGTTCTCTATCTGTCTCCTTCGAGCTCTGATCTATTATGGTGTCCTATGTAAATACTGACATTTTCACTGTTTACTCTCTGAACCAGTGTTCATGCAGTATCTATATGTGCGGTCATACTAAGCTTCGTAATTGTTTTACCTTCCACATGCTTTGGTTTCCCACATGTGAATGTTTTTAACATGTCCTGTCAACATATGTAAAATAGTTCTTTGGCATGCTCCATGTCTTATAAATGATCATTTCATTTTGTATATTGTGTGTATATATATCATTGTTTTGTCGCATTGGGCCACATGACACCCCTCACGTGAGCCCTCCCCCGGGTATTTTAGCACACCTGCAAGTAATTCATTCACAAAAATCGCCCTGATGAAGACATAGCTGTCGAAACACGTTGGTGTTTTTTTTAAATCTTTTTGTCCATGCCACAATCAAGGATTTTTAATTTTCGCAACTACAGAGTGCCTCCATACCTCTTTGACTGCTTTTGACACTCACAGCCAGTATTGCCGATAATTATTGGACACCGTTATTATCGTGCATCCCTAGTAAAAACACATACTGGAACTATTTATTGATTTTCTGAATTTGGAGCAGCATAACCACCTCTTCACTAGTGTCATAAAGACACAAGTGAAACGGAGACAATGGAAATAATATCTGAGAGGGAGAGAGGACAGAGGCGAGATTTGCCTCTTTGAAGAATCAGGAAACCGTTTTCATTCATATCTTAATGTTTAGCAGCAACTTCGCAGAGTTTTTTTCACAGAATTGCGAAGGCAGTGGCTCCGCCTGAGGTGAACACATATGAGTGTCTGATCACAAGACTTTCAAGTGTCTAAATAGAAGCAGCAGCGTGGTCCGTACGGTCAGGAGGAAGAGTACTCTTCCTCACCCTCCGCGGGCGGTCTCTTTTTCCTCCTGCTTGGGTCCTCTACCGTCGGCCTGGGAGCTTGAGGGTTCTGCGCAGTATCTTTGCTGTTCCTAGAACTGCCCTTTTCTGGACCGAGATGTCTGATGTATTTCCTGGGATCTGCTGGAGCCACTCCTCCAGTTTGGGGGTCACTGCCCCGAGTGCCCCAATGACCACGGGCAGCACTGATGCCTTCACCCTCCAGGTTTTCTCCAGCTCTTCTCTGAGCCCCTGGTATTTCTCTAGTTTCTCGTGTTCCTTTTTCCTGATGTTGAAGTCGCTTGGTATTGCTATGTCGACCACAACGGCTTTCCTCTGCTCTTTGTCCACCACCACAATTTCCGGTTGGTTCGCCATTACCATTCTGTCTGTCTGTATCTGGAAGTCCCACAGGATCTTGGCTCGGTCATTCTCTACCACCTTTGGAGGTGTTTCCCACTTTGACCTTGGGGTTTCCAGCCCATACTACTAAGCTTTCCCTGCAGCATCTTACACCCTGCAGTTATGTGCTGGATTGTCTCATTGGCCTCTTTGCACAGTCTACACCTGGGGTCTTGTGTGGTGTGATAGATCTGGGCCTCTATTGCTCTGGTGCTCAAGGCCTGCTCCTGTGCAGCCATGATGAGTGCCTCTGTGCTCTCTGTGCCTCTGTCCTTTAGTCCGGCTCTGTCTAGCCATTGGTAGGATTTCTGAATATCCGCCACTTCAGTTATATTTCGGTGGTACATAAGATAAGATAAGATAAGATAATCCTTTATTGATCTCACAAAGGAGAAATTCACTTGTTATAGTCGGCGTTCAAGAAGATCACTCAGAGTTAATAAAGTGCAGCTGATACTGAGATTATTGCACATGTTACTTTACAGTCTTATTGTACACATGCTGTGTAGGGGCTTGTCCTCCCATGACGGGACCTCCAGCACCTCATCTTCTGTTCCCATTGTCTGAGACATTCACTGAGCATGTTGGAGACGCGAAAAGGCTGTTGGAGCCTTTTCGCGTCTTGACATCTGTGGTCTGTGTCTCATCCTTTGGCCATCTTATTATTCCTGCAGGGTATCTGATTACTGGTAGGGCGTAGCTGTTTATTGCCCGGGACTTGTTCTTGCCATTGAGCTGGCTTCTTGGGACCTGCCTTACTCGTTGGAGGTATTTGGCTGTAGCTGCTTTCCTTGTCACCTCTTCGAGGTTGCCATTTGCTTGTGGGATTCCGAGGTACTTGTAAGTGTCCTCAATGTCTGCTATTGTTCCTTCTGGGAGTGAGACGCCTTCTGTGTGGACTACCTTCCCTCTCTTAGTCACCATCCGACCACACTTCTCTAGTCCGAATGACATCCCAATGTCTGCACTGTATATCCGGGTGGTCTGGATCAGTGAGTCGATGTCTCGCTCTTTCTTAGCGTACAGCTTGATGTCATCCATGTAGAGGAGGTGACTGATGGTGGCCCCGTTCCTGAATCGGTATCCATAGCCAGTCTTGTTGATTATTTGGCTGAGGGGGTTCAGACCTATGCAGAACAGCAGTGGGGACAGGGCGTCTCCTTGGAATATGCCACATTTGATGGAGACTTGTGCAAGTGGCTTGCCATTGGCTTCAAGGGTGGTTTTCCACAACCTCATCGAGTTTGCAATGAAGGCTCTTAGAGTCCTGTTGATGTTGTATAGCTCCAGGCATTCAATGATCCAAGTATGTGGCATTGAGTCGTAGGCTTTCTTGTAATCAATCCACGCAGTGCTCAGGTTAGTGTGTCAGGTTCTGCAGTCTCGAGCGACTGTTCTGTCTACCAGGAGCTGGTGTTTGGCACCTCTGGTATCTTTACCGATTCCCTTCTGAGCTGTGCTCATGTATTGGTCCATGTGCCCGCTTATCTTAGCCGCTATGGTGCCGGACATGAGCTTCCACGTTGTGGAGAGGCAGGTTATTGGCCGATAGTTGGATGGGACTGTACCCTTTGAGGGATCCTTCAGGATCAGGATTGTGCGCCCTTCGGTTAACCATTCAGGGTGATTCCCATCCCTCAGCAGCTGGTTCATTTGTGCTGCCAAGCGCTCATGGAGTGCTGTGAGTTTCTTAAGCCAGTAGGCGTGTATCATGTCAGGGCCTGGTGCTGTCCAATTTTTCATACCTGAGGCTCTTTCTTGGACGTCTGCCACTGTGATGGTAACTGGATTCTGTTCAGGGAGGTTGCTGTGGTCCTCTCTCAGAGCCACCAGCCACTGTGCATCACTGTTGTGTGCTGCCTCCTTCTCCCATATGCCTTTCTAGTACTGTTCAGTTTCCAGCCTTGATGGGTCTGCTCTGTTATTGTTGCCCTGCCACAGAGCGTACACTTTCGCTGGTTGAATTGCAAACAGAAGATTTACTTGTCTGGCTTCGTTGTCTCTCGTGTATCTCTTTAGGCGGCTGGCCAAGGCTTGGCGCCTTTGTTTGGCAGTTTCCAATGCTTGAGGTATGGGCATCTGGCTGTACCTTTTGGGTACTTGCTCTTTCAAGGCTTCTGTCAATTGACTCACTTCTCTCCGTGCTGCCTTGATGTCATCCTCCAGCCTTCTTTTCCATGGTGGGTATTTCATCTCATGGTTGCTCTTGCGATAGCCAGGCGTCTCTTGGATCACTGCTGCTGTGCAGTATATCAGCTCATTGGTTTCAGTGATGGTTGATGTAGGAATTGCTCTCAGAGCTGCATTCACATCTTCTAGGAGAAGTACTTCTTTAGCCTCTGTAATTGGCTTCGGGGTTGCCTGCTGGACATTTTTGCCATGATCTTATTTTTCAGGTCAGTCGCTGCCTCGTTCAGCGTGATGGCACTTATTGGGGCTTCGTACCCAATCTCCATTGTGGGGGCTGGTGTTAACCCCTTAACGCCTATTGGTACATTTTGATGACATACCTCTTCTTGCCAGACTGTGGCTAAAATAAGGCATGTTTTCCCTTGATACCTGTTTGCGCACATCTATGCCGTACCTAGGAACGTTTTGCAAGCACTAGTTTCTCGTAGGACTGGTCAGAGAAGGAACCACAACCGGGTTATGGTAGCTATTTAGCGGAAATAGCATTTCTGCAAATCGAGGCAGCAACTTTGATGGAATCTTCAAATGTAAATTGAGTTGTGCTAAAATAAAATTATGTAGCAGCTCATTGTGTCCATCTTTAGATTATTGATTGGAATGAACTTCGTGTGATGGACTTTTTTTGTTGTTGTTTGAAGATTTCAGTACGTTGTAAATCAGCAACATCAAGCCAAAGGAAAACTGCAGTAGCTCCATCTGGTGGCCACAGTGACCACATTTTAGTAGTATTTAGATTTATTTTAGAACATGCCCTTTTAGTGAAATTCTATAATCATTGCAACAATAACATACAAGGATATAAAAAAAAGTTATCCCTTTTTTTACACACGACAGACCGTTGGTGTTGTATGCAAAGCGACCACTAAGTGGATCTATTGGACCACAAACAAGAATTCCACGTCTGAAAATAATGTGCAATTATAGTATAATTTGCAAATAAGTAATGGTCAATAGAGGTATCTGATGTACAATGTATTATAAAACCTCAGGAAAGGGAGCAAAATATGTTAATTAGTCATACAAATTGTAGATATTTTGTAGATAAATTGTCTGCACCTTTATAAAGTGCTTTTTTTTCTCCTCCCTACATCAGGTGATGAAAGCAGCAGCAGCAGGGAAGGCACTGATGACAGGAACAGCAGTAATGAAGATGTTACTGAAAATCCTGATGCCCTTCCTGTTACCAGTGCTGCTGCTGCAGGACGGCATCAGCTGCTCAAAATTAACACTTTACAAGCATTTAGTGAAAAGCGTTAGCTCTGTTTACTGTTCTAATATCCTAACCTGGTTACACAAGTGCTCAGTGTATCTTACAGTGCATTTACATTTGTAATCATTCAGAACAAACAGATTTTGTCACTTTAATACATTAACAACTTTTGCCTGTTGTTGCCGATTTACAGCATACCAAAAATTACATTTATGCCTGTTGTTGCCGATTTGCAACGTACCAAAAACTATATCTGTACTATGTGCGACATAAAAAACAATCTCACTTAATTTAGCATCAGCTTGAAAGCAAAAACACTGATAATATATTTTTTTTATATAATTGGAAATACATTCAGGCGTATAATTTCAGGGGGAGTCAAAGGCATGGTCTGAATGAATATGTTTTTAAAAGTGTCTTAAACTGCGTTACGGAGGAGCACAATCTCAGTTGGAGTGGTAGGTCGTTCACAGGTCATACGGATTTAATATTTCACAACATCATACGCTGTTCTAAAAGGGGATTTTACCGATATTAGCATTTAGCCGCTGCTAGACATGTATGCAGCTTACCTTCATAGTTGTATTTAGCGGTTTCTTTCTGTTTTAAAGGATCTGTATCATGCTATTTTAGCCATTCCAAAGTTAAGTATAGGCATTTATATGATATATTGTACCTCTACCACAATGGAGCACTCATTTTTGTGATAAATATAAGTGTTTTCTTGAGGTATTTTTCGAACCCGGAAGACACAACGCTTCGATTCAGTTAACTCCGCCCCCTCTCTCCGCACATACTTTACCGTAATATAAATAAACAGCAATAAGTGAAATTGCTTCACGATGCAGTTGACATCTGCAACACAGCTTCATAAATGGCTAACACACATGCTAATATGCTAACACACAAGCTAACCCGCGTTTGGACTGACTCACCCTCTGCTCGATCGCTGTTTACATTGTGGGACTCGCGTTGGTTATAAAAGTTAATCCACTTTGGTTCTGGCGAAGGTTCACCAAACATCCATCAGAGACAGTCACAGAAAAACAATATTTTGGTGATAGTCGCTGAATCCCGGAGAAAAAAAACAGCTGAGTGGCCTCTTCCTGAAAAAGGTTGAATAAACTCCTCGTCCTCGTAGCCAAACGCGCTTCTTTTTCTCCGTGACATTATCGTTAGTTAAGAATAAAGAACAGGTGTGTCAGAGTAGGCAACGAGCTCCATCTTCAGCTGCAGCGCAAACATGACTGATCTCAGGGTTTGTTTTGGCCACAGCTGACCTGGAAGCACCTCGGGCACATTCTTTTTATTTTTTTTTCTCTTTGCATCTCTCTTACGACAGAAATAATGAAAACGCTTTTTTACAAATTAAAATCCGTCCGTAAGCATGGAATTAAGACATTACATTACAGACGTCGAGCACTTCCGTTCCGCTGTTACGACACAACTGAACACTCAGTCGTTCACCAGGAGAGGGCGGAGCAGCTGCTCAGAGAGCAGGATTCAGGACGATTACTGAGAGCTGCGTGAATGAAGCCACAAACCACTCTGGGGGTGTTTTTGATAAGGAAATAGCATAACAACATGGCTAAAAGCTCCAAAAAGTCGATTTTGCATGATATAGGACCTTTAATACAGCTTGGCTCCTCTGAATGATTCCATAAATCCCACCAGAGGGCACTATTTGTCCACATTACGCGGGGAGGGAGGATGTAACAGGGAATCTATTGTTTGTAAAAGAACCTGGGGTTTATGTTTAGATCAAAACTTTCAGCTGTCATTAAAAAATCTTTTACCAGAGCTTTTGAGGGGCAGCATATATGAATGTTAAAATCCCCTAAGATAAGAAGTCTGTCACAATGAGAGGAGAAAAAAGAAAGGAGGTCTGAAAACTCTTGTATAAAATCCTTGTTAAACATGGGTGGCCTATTAACTAAAACACAGAGAATAGGTACAGAAAGGAGTGATTGAAAAATTTGCACCTCAAAAGATTTTATTACAGAAATAAATGAACTTTTTCACAATATTGTAATATTCCGAGTTTCCCCTGTCCTGTGCTGGATATGAACGACCTCTTTCGCAGCTTAAACAGTTGTCTTGGGGTTTGCAGAAGACCTGCTGAAGTTCATGAGGTCACAAAAAACGTAAATCACGCAATAAAAAATCTTATGCCGTTAAAAACGATTTACGTAAACGCATTAATAACGCAATGTTTGGACAACATTAGTATTAAGTAGTGATGGCCAAAAGACAATGGCGCTCCGGAGCTTGTATCGCTCTTCCTGAAGCAGATGAATGTGCTGTATTTCCCCCGTTTTCCATCGAACTGCGTTCATGTAGCTGTGGGCCAGAATACATTTTGTATTTTCTTATTCTTTACAAAGTGAAGTATTTGTCAGCCTATGATTGATTTGATCATCAATATCAGGCTGTAATAATAAAACTGTTTAAAACTTCTCTTCCACATGATTGTGTTGATGCTTCATTCGTGTTTATGAGAAGTCGCGATAATAAAGTTTGTCCACAAGAGGTCAGTGTTCAAACAGAATGAAACGGCTCAGAGACTTCGAAGCGTACAACACTTTTTTGCTATGACAGACTCAAAGTGTTTCAAGGCTTCACTCGCCCATCACTAGCATTAACGCCTCTTTCACACCGCACACGGATTCGTCAATGAATTCGATGAGCGAACCAGCCAGCGCCAGCCAAGCCGCGCTTCAAGTGGCGTCCTGTTGTGCAGATGGGAAAGCTCTTGTGTGTACAGACAGCACGCCGAGGCGGCGCCGAGAGAAGCGGCTCGGGCCGCTGCCGCCTCCGCTCCCAAAACCAAAAATGGAACTCGAGCGCATTTCTTTTGCGTGTGGGCTGCGCAGCGAAGCGGCTTTCAACACTAAAATGTGCAAAATACACTTTTGTAAAGTCATTTAACATCTATCCAATCATATACTTGGAATACTTAAGGAAATATGCTTAAATATAACTTTAGGCGTATAAATAACATTATTATCCATGCCTACTTAGAAAAAACACATTTTGCACGTTAAGGAAACATATCAGTTGTATTCCTGTTGCTTTAGAATGAACCACGAGGAGTTGTTTTGAGTCCAATACTACTCTAGGTGCTTCGCCCCCGCTCCGTGGCAGTATGAATACATGACACGCGCCGCGAGGTAAGTAGTAATATACATGCACTAATTTCGCCCCCCACCACCCCGCACTGTATTTGATGATTTATGACCCACTGTCCCCCGACTGTTGACTGTTCCTCAGTTCCCCCACCACCTGTCCCCAAGCTTGTTTATGATGACCCTATTGTCTTAACGTCAATAATGACCCACTGTCCCAAGCGCTCCCGTGTGTCCAACATCTGGTTTGATCAGGATCTCCGCTCACAAGATTTTACGTATGCACAGTGTTTTCACAGGTGGGATGCTTTTAAAGAGTTTTACAGCATGTATTGTGTCTCTGATTTAGAAGTGGGATGCGGTCAACACAACAAACCGGCGTTTCTTAGCAAGGAGAGTAGTATAAGACTGAGGAAATAAGGAAGAAGATTGAGGCGGTGGAGCTGCAGATTCTGAGCTTGCTATCCTGGAGACCATACAGTGACGGTTTGAACTCATGCTATGTATCAAGAGCAAAGCAACAAGCTGCCAATCTTACCACCAAACCAAAAATCATGCAAACTGCAACTACTCTTGACAAAACAAAAAGCACACAAACCAAAGAAATCACTCCTAACATCCAGCCTGCAACCAATCCATCGCAAAGTATACCTTCACCACCAAGATTTGACAGAGATCAAAGTTTACAGGACATTTTCTGCAAAAGCAAAATGAAACATCAGACCTGCTCATCAAACAACAAAACGCAACTCAACTACCACACCTAAATGAGTCCAAAGGCATTCAACATGAAAACCATAACCTCAAAGCTGCCGTACAAAATGAAATAACTGTCGCATTACATCCAAGAAGAACAAAATCGCAAGAAAAATGTCTCCGACGTTGTAATTTTGTTGAACGTCAGTTGAAAATCATCTCTGATCCCAAAATTGATGACATTCAAATCAAAGTGTTGACTGACCACAGTTTAAAAAGGAAATGGAACTTTGCTGCTAATAACAGATCTGTTAAAGTTAATAATCCTAACAGTCCATTTTGTTCACAATCTCATTCTTTAAATGGTTGTCCTGGGTTTACAAACCCGAAACATTGAGAAAAGATTAATTTTGTTAAGGAAAGTTGTTGAGACTTTGCCTTGAATGTTTTTGAGTATGGACATTTTAACAAACAATGCATAAAATGTCCCATTTGTGACAATTGCCACCTGAATCATCCTACTATGCTTCATGTAAATGTTTCAGTGGATAAATGTATCAAACACTGATCTGCCTGAGCTCAATCCTGATGTCCATAGCCCTTTCTCAACAGTTGAATCAGAGCAAGCTCAAACCGGGACCAGTGGAGTTGGTAAATTTCAATCATTCCAGTTGATGTGAAATCCAACACAAACACAAAGACAATAAAATTGTCCAAACCTATGCATTTTTTAGAAAAATGGTTTAACATCAAGTTTCTGCACAGAATAACATCTGTAAGACTCAACTTGAAAAGACAAAAAACAATTTGCAAACAATGTCACCTCAACAAACGCTATCTACTTTGTTGACAATTGATCTTTCAGTTTCCAGTTGTGATGGCAATGAGTTCTATTCCGGTGGCGTATACTCAAAAAGACAATAGCATGTGACAAAAGTGAATGTGGTTACCAAAGAGGTCATAAAGAAACGGTCCTTAAGTCACGTGGATCTTCCAGAAATCGAATCTTATGTTGAATTGCTAATCGGAATGAATGCTCCAAAGTCGCACTAGCCACAAAAAGGTTGTAAACAATCCAAATTATGGGCCTTTTGCTGTTGAAATGTCATTAGGATGGAGTGTATATGGTACTTGTACACGACTTAAACATGTAAACTATGAAGAAAGCCAGGATGAGCAAAACTAAAAGATGCTTCCCTATAGGAAATAGGTGAAGCTTAAAGAAATGAAAAGGAAATGCAACAGAAAAAGACCAGTGTGAAAAGATGCAAAACCCTGTTCAATAATCTGCTCTATGTCACTGTGTGGTCTGTCCACACTCGTGCTTAATGCACTTGCACATCTGTGGATACAAAACACGCTGTTGTTCTATGTCAAAGTGTTGTTTCCTTATCATAGTTTAAATGTAACCGTCTTATGCATGCCCTTATAGTCTTATAGTTTAATGTTTGTATAGTTTATTATTTATCTAAGTTATTTGTTGTATGTTATATGTGTCATGTTGCACGATTGACAGAAAACAAATCCTAGTTGTGAACCTGCTCATATGTGCATATGTATAAACGACACATGTGAAAACTGGAAAGGAATGAGAAACGATGAAAATGAACACAGACAAAAGTCTCACACACTCAACCAAAAGTGTCCAAATAAATATCTTGTGATGTACAAGAGAGACAAAAGTGACAAAGGATGTATACTGGAAAAAGTTGAATGCTCTTAGCAAATTGAGTTGTTAATGGTATAGGGGTAAACCTATGAAAATATTGTAAAGGTTATGAAAAACAAAGATGATAAAATAGCAAAGTATGAAACTCAGTTTGGGGAAAATCTAAACTAAATGTACTTAAGTTAAATATTGTTGCTTATGCACACAACAAATGATCTTTCAGTGTCTAGTTTTGATGGCAGTGAGTTCTATAGTATTCTGGTGGTGTACACTCAAAAGACAATACAAGTGTACAAATCAAGTGTTAAATCTAGACCAAAACACATGTCAGCAGCAAGCTCAATAACCCAATGCACTGAGAACAAATCTTATCCGTTTTCATGATAATTGCATGATATTGCCTGGAAGAGTCCCAAAAGAACTGTTTTGTAATTGGAGTCAATTCACGTGTCACAGATCAGAGGGAATATCTTTATTACATTTTTTTCCTCACAATAATTGTTATTCAGAATGTTAGGATTGTGACATCCCTAACCCATTGTTAACAAATTACTCAAAATGGAAAAGTTGTGGTTCTACTATGGACCCCCTGCTTGCCTCTTGTTTTATTTTCCATAAGTCGGCAAACCTTCTTGGATTTATAAATTAATTTGCCTTCAAGGGGATGTCTGTGTCACTTTAGACAGTATCACGAAAAACATTAAAATGGAACTTAAATATTTACAGTTTAGTTAGTTAGGTTTATTACATCGCTATATTAATCAAGTGGCACAACAGTCAGAATATTAAGAATACTAAATGTGAATGTCATCTAAACATTACAAGCAGAGAATTATGTGCATCTGTCCTCTACTGCTTCATCAGATAATCCCATTCATTATATGATATTGCATAAATCTAAGAAAATATAATTGTACATTACGTCATTCAATAGAACCTAATGCACAGGCATTTTCTGATAAGACCCATTATAACAAGAAATGCAAGTATTATCATAGGATTGAGGATAGCTACTAATCACAGCTTGATATTTTTACAATTTTCATGCCGTTCACATTTTAAAATCTATTTTATATGACAATGTTTTCTATTGTATAAAGTTACTTTTCTGTGGTTTCTTTATCATGTCCATATTATAAGACAATGTTTAATGTCCATTGGACGTGTATTCATATATCCAACACACAAAAAGCAGGCACTTGAACGCAACTGAGCATTAAGCTCAGATTGCACTTTTATACGCTAGCCCAGTATCTAAAGTCAAATCTTACATTAGAAAAAAGTTTTTAATATGCTTATGCATGTTGATGCTTTATATTTTTGCTTCATTTTAAAGCTTCTGTTAAATGTACACAATATACCAATGTATTTATTTATTGCATTCAAAAGTAACAATATAAACTGCTCCCCACAAGTCTGAATGAAAAGGAGCGGAACAGACAATAAAGTTCTTCTTATCTTATCTTAAAGGAATAGGCCACCGTTTTTACATACAGAGATATGTTCTTACCTCACTTTAGCCGAGTTAATATATCCCCGTCTGGTCTTTGTCCGTGCGCTCTGTCACGCAAACGGAGCACATACGCAGCCTCTCCCACATGTCATATAGCTCCGAAAAAGCTCACGATAGAAGCTACCAAGCTCTTCCACGTGTTCCCTATTTAAATAAAGTTACGTGAAGTGTTTTCATGCGAAGTATATTTACCCAGAAATGTAGCATGTCGATTTTATAAGCAAATAAAAAGGGGGACTATATTGTGAGGCGTAATGATACGAGGAGTAAAACGTCCGCGCAGTAACTCCTAAAGGTTATTGACGGAAGTGAGCGGGGGGAAGTCTTTATTTTATTTATTTATTTATGGTTTATTTGGTAGGGACAGTGCAAGTTAATGAACAAGCCACACCGGATTGTAGCCTTAGGCTAATTTTCATCCGTCGTCCCCCATGCGCACTCTCAAACACACTCTCATACATCCTGGCCTATTGTACATGTTTTTAGTGGTAGGGGAAACCGGAGTACCCGGAGGAAACCTACGCAGACACGGGGAGAACATGCAAACTCCACACAGAAAGGCCCCGTCCTTGGTGGGAATCGAACCCGGACCTTCTAGCTGTGAAGCACAAGCACTAACCGCTGTGCTACCGTGCCGCCCCTTTAGGAGTTACTACGCGGACGCTGTGCTCCTCGTATCATTACGCCTCACAATATAGTCCCCCTTTTTATTTGCTGATAAAATCGACATGCTACATTTCTGTGTAAATATACTTCGCATGAAAACACTTCACGTAACTTTATTTAAATAGGGAACACGTGGAAGAGCTTGGTAGCTTCTATCGTGAGCTTTTTCGGAGCTATGTGACATGTGGGAGAGGCTGCGTATGTGCTCCGTTTGCGTGACAGAGCGCACGGACAAAGACCAGACGGGGATATATTAACTTGGCTAAAGTGAGGTAAGAGCATATCTTAGTATGTAAAAACGGTGGCCTATTCCTTTAAAGAACATCAGTCTTATCAATCTACCCTTTGTTACTTTACTTCTGTCTGTTATTTTATTCATGGTCCAGCTTTCTAAATATTAACAGTAATAATAACGGTTTACAGATATTTTTGTGCCATTTATGTACAGTATTTACAATATACAAATAATAATTTAAAAAAAACATAATTTTTTTAATGTCTGTTTAAAGTAAGAATCTCACATTAGCTATGTCCAAACCTAATTTTCATCGTCCTTTAACATTGTGGCTTTGATGCATTCTTGAATGCCGGGAGAGTTCCTGACTCTTTTACTTCTTTCTGAAGCTTATACCATAAACAAAGTCCTTTCACAGCGACAGTTTGTTCCATTGTTTTGGAATTAAACCTGTGTGTTTTAAAGACGTGTGTCATTTTGTGATTATAGTAACTTTCTATTTCTCTTTACTTTGTTGGATGTTCATTGGCAATATTTTGTTATTGGCTTTAGACAAAAGCTGAAGAATAATATAATAAAGTAGATCATAACATTTTGTGAATTTTAGTGACTTAGATTTGGTAAATAGTGGACTTGATGGATCTCTATATCTACATCTCAGTAGCCTTTTTTTGTGTGTGAAAATTAACAGTGGTAAATTAATGACCTCTATACGTTTCTATAGGTCGTTATGTTAAATATAGTATAATCATGCTGTTGTATTAGTAAGTCAAGAAGATTGATTTCAAGAAATGAACTTTATGTAACAGAGCAATGGATTTAGCTATTTTCCTTTCATATGATTTATATACAATATACTTTACTCACACCTGTTTTTCACATTACCTAGTTCTTTGATTCCACCGTTTTTCTTATTTGCACCCCACAGTGTAAGAGCAGCTAACAAGTGAGTTTCTCCAATTTGAGATCAATTCAGTTTCATCTTAAATGAAGTGGAATGTCTTGCTCTTCATTTTGGTCCAATCACTTTATGGAACCGGATAGACAAGGAATGAAATGTAGGGAGAAACAACCAAGCAGAGGTTGACCATGAGAATAAGTCAAGTTTTAAAGTACTGAAACACTTGCTAATGTCTAAGTTTTACTGCATATATAATTTATATATCTTCCCTATTAAAAAGCGCCTTTGTGTACCTCCCTGTACGTTCTGTTCTAAATAACTAGCTGATGTTCTTTAAGATAAGATAAGAAGAACTTTATTGTCTGTTCCGCTCCTTTTCATTCAGACTTGTGGGGAGCAGTTTATATTGTTACTTTTGAATGCAATAAATAAATACATTGAAATAATAACATTGGTATATTGTGTACATTTAACAGAAGCTTTAAAATGAAGCAAAAATATAAAGCATCAACATGCATAAGCATATTAAAAACTTTTTTCTAATGTAAGATTTGACTTTAGATACTGGGCTAGCGTATAAAAGTGCAATCTGAGCTTAATGCTCAGTTGCGTTCAAGTGCCTGCTTTTTGTGTGTTGGATATATGAATACACGTCCAATGGACATTAAACATTGTCTTATAATATGGACATGATAAAGAAACCACAGAAAAGTAACTTTATACAATAGAAAACATTGTCATATAAAATAGATTTTAAAATGTGAACGGCATGAAAATTGTAAAAATATCAAGCTGTGATTAGTAGCTATCCTTAATCCTATGATAATACTGGCATTTCTTGTTATAATGGGTCTTATCAGAAAATGCCTGTGCATTAGGTTCTATTGAATGACGTAATGTACAATTATATTTTCTTAGATTTATGCAATATCATATAATGAATGGGATTATCTGATGAAGCAGTAGAGGACAGATGCACATAATTCTCTGCTTGTAATGTTTAGATGACATTCACATTTAGTATTCTTAATATTCTGACTGTTGTGCCACTTGATTAATATAGCGATGTAATAAACCTAACTAACTAAACTGTAAATATTTAAGTTCCATTTTAATGTTTTTCGTGATACTGTCTAAAGTGACACAGACATCCCCTTGAAGGCAAATTAATTTATAAATCCAAGAAGGTTTGCCGACTTATGGAAAATAAAACAAGAGGCAAGCAGGGGGTCCATAGTAGAACCACAACTTTTCCATTTTGAGTAATTTGTTAACAATGGGTTAGGGATGTCACAATCCTAGCATTCTGAATAACAATTATTGTGAGGAAAAAAATGTAATAAAGATATTCCCTCTGATCTGTGACACGTGAATTCACTCCAATTACAAAAGAGTTCTTTTGGGACTCTTCCAGGCAATATCATGCAATTATCATGAAAACGGATAAGATTTGTTCTCAGTGCATTGGGTTATTGAGCTTGCTGCTGACATGTGTTTTGGTCTAGATTTAACACTTGATTTGTACACTTGTATTGTCTTTTGAGTGTACACCACCAGAATACTATAGAACTCACTGCCAAAACTAGACACTGAAAGATCATTTGTTGTGTGCATAAGCAACAATATTTAACTTAAGTACATTTAGTTTAGATTTTCCCCAAACTGAGTTTCATACTTTGCTATTTTATCATCTTTGTTTTTCATAACCTTTACAATATTTTCATAGGTTTACCCCTATACCATTAACAACTCAATTTGCTAAGAGCATTCAACTTTTTCCAGTATATTCCTTTCCAGTTTTCACATGTGTCGTTTATACATATGCACATATGAGCAGGTTCACAACTAGGATTTGTTTTCTGTCAATCGTGCAACATGACACATATAACATACAACAAATAACTTAGATAAATAATAAACTATACAAACATTAAACTATAAGACTATAAGGGCATGCATAAGACGGTTACATTTAAACTATGATAAGGAAACAACACTTTGACATAGAACAACAGCGTGTTTTGTATCCACAGATGTGCAAGTGCATTAAGCACGAGTGTGGACAGACCACACAGTGACATAGAGCAGATTATTGAACAGGGTTTTGCATCTTTTCACACTGGTCTTTTTCTGTTGCATTTCCTTTTCATTTCTTTAAGCTTCACCTATTTCCTATAGGGAAGCATCTTTTAGTTTTGCTCATCCTGGCTTTCTTCACAGTTTACATGTTTAAGTCGTGTACAAGTACCATATACACTCCATCCTAATGACATTTCAACAGCAAAAGGCCCATAATTTGGATTGTTTACAACCTTTTTGTGGCTAGTGCGACTTTGGAGCATTCATTCCGATTAGCAATTCAACATAAGATTCGATTTCTGGAAGATCCACGTGACTTAAGGACCGTTTCTTTATGACCTCTTTGGTAACCACATTCACTTTTGTCACATGCTATTGTCTTTTTGAGTATACACCACCGGAATAGAACTCATTGCCATCACAACTGGAAACTGAAAGATCAATTGTCAACAAAGTAGATAGCGTTTGTTGAGGTGACATTGTTTGCAAATTGTTTTTTGTCTTTTCAAGTTGAGTCTTACAGATGTTATTCTGTGCAGAAACTTGATGTTAAACCATTTTTCTAAAAAATGCATAGGTTTGGACAATTTTATTGTCTTTGTGTTTGTGTTGGATTTCACATCAACTGGAATGATTGAAATTTACCAACTCCACTGGTCCCGGTTTGAGCTTGCTCTGATTCAACTGTTGAGAAAGGGCTATGGACATCAGGATTGAGCTCAGGCAGATCAGTGTTTGATACATTTATCCACTGAAACATTTACATGAAGCATAGTAGGATGATTCAGGTGGCAATTGTCACAAATGGGACATTTTATGCATTGTTTGTTAAAATGTCCATACTCAAAAACATTCAAGGCAAAGTCTCAACAACTTTCCTTAACAAAATTAATCTTTTCTCAATGTTTCGGGTTTGTAAACCCAGGACAACCATTTAAAGAATGAGATTGTGAACAAAATGGACTGTTAGGATTATTAACTTTAACAGATCTGTTATTAGCAGCAAAGTTCCATTTCCTTTTTAAACTGTGGTCAGTCAACACTTTGATTTGAATGTCATCAATTTTGGGATCAGAGATGATTTTCAACTGACGTTCAACAAAATTACAACGTCGGAGACATTTTTCTTGCGATTTTGTTCTTCTTGGATGTCATGCGACAGTTATTTCATTTTGTACGGCAGCTTTGAGGTTATGGTTTTCATGTTGAATGCCTTTGGACTCATTTAGGTGTGGTAGTTGAGTTGCGTTTTGTTGTTTGATGAGCAGGTCTGATGTTTCATTTTGCTTTTGCAGAAAATGTCCTGTAAACTTTGATCTCTGTCAAATCTTGGTGGTGAAGGTATACTTTGCGATGGATTGGTTGCAGGTTGGATGTTAGGAGTGATTTCTTTGGTTTGTGTGCTTTTTGTTTTGTCAAGAGTAGTTGCAGTTTGCATGATTTTTGGTTTGGTGGTAAGATTGGCAGCTTGTTGCTTTGCTCTTGATACATAGCATGAGTTCAGGCGAAATTAGTGCATGTATATTACTACTGAGGTAGTTCGGCCGCAAAGGGCGCTCTGCTCTGAGCTCGGCGTGCGGTTTGAAAGAGGCCTAAGGCCACAGAGTTCAACGACAGCCCTGTGTAGCGACGTTATCGTTGGCGTTGGCAGTGGTCAAGGAAGCAGCTGACTGAGCCAAGCAATGGCCTTTCATCTCCCATTACTTCAGACAAGAAATAAATACCTTAAATAACAAGAAGAAGCATTTGTAGAGCCCTCCAAACACACGATAATCATCATTGTAAGACAAATTTACAAAAAAAATATCTTAAAAGCATTGACGGTAAGAAAAACGCAACCAAAACAATACACTGTCTCGGGGGGCAGTCTGGGGCTCCCCAAAAGGACATGTTGAATTAAACAGAACACAGTTGACATTGTCATTGCTTTTCTCTAAACTTTTAAAACTTACTATTGTATATTAACACTCCCAGTTTAAAGTTGCTAGTACTGTTATTCTATGTATTTACTGAGCCCCCCTCAACCCTGTTGCTGTGGGCCCGCAGTCCCTCTGCCGCCTGTGTCACTTCTTCCCTTGCTCCTCCAGTATGGACTGTGAGCTGCAGTTTAACCGGGAGCTGGCCCTCTGTTTGTGTTTCCATTATAAATGTCTGAAAAGGCCAACATTGTGTGTGGTCACTTGTTTTTTTCTCGCTGCATAAACACAGCCTAATTTGAGCAAATCTTCAAACCGTAAGTATGATTTGGATTGTTGTCAAATAAAAAAGCTAAGCAGGGAAGACCTCATTAATGGTTTGGTTCATGCCTCTAAAGTTTTAGTGAACCCTTTATAGAGCAAGTGACTATTTTTGGTAAGTTCCGCACACTTTACACAGTTCTCCCTGCTGCACATCAGTATTCACCTTTTTCCGCCCCGCCCACTTTTGCCACTTTTTGCGTTGTCTCGGCACTTCCGTTGTGCAGACACTTCCGGTCGAGCGCGAAGCCCGTTCATTTAAACGGAGAATGAGGGAAAATATTCTCCGCTCAAGTCTGATGTTTAGTCGATTGATTTGTGTAAAATGGCCAACGTTCATTTGCACCGACATGTCGACACTGCACCGTTTCTCTGCACGGCCGAAAAACGGCTTTGTTTTCGTGTAGTGACTGATTTTATGTGGACTTCTCCAGCCCCATGTTAACAGATAGGAGAAAAGTCAGCCAATAAGAAGAGATTACTGTACATCACAGATCCCACGAGTGTGGCATTTGTCCTTGATCTAAAAATCTAAATCTGATACTGTATCAATCTCTGTAGAGAAATCTCTTTAGAGAAATTAGTTCTCTGCATTTGACCCATCCTCAGTATCGCATGGGGCGACCTGTAGGAGCAGTGAGCTGCCAGCAGTGGCCGGCGCTCGGGGACCCATCTCCATGATGTGGAGCCAGGCTGGTGGTCAGAAACACCTGGCTGGAGGATTAACCTATTGCACATGTTTTTTATAACTTACCACTAACCTACGCAGACACGGGGAGAACATGCAAACTCCAAAGGCCCCGTCCAGGTGGGAATCAAACCCTGTGAGGCACGAGCACTAACCGCTGTGCCACCATGTCCACAATCACGCTCTAAACTTCCTGTTTTCTCTGAAGTCTGAAAAAGACCCAAGTCTGTAAATTCATGGTTCATTTCTTTACATAAGTTGAAAATTAACCCTGGTAAGTTGATGAAACTCACATGTTGCTGGTGAATAATTGTGCTAAGCGATGATATATGTGTTGGTTTTGGAGGACGTAGTGAAATTACAGCATGAAAGGCAGGCACCATATTTGATCATACGCCCAGTTCCCTTAAACCTAAAGTTCATTAGTTTTGTCCATATTTGGACATGCCCGTTTCACCTATTATTACCTATTATTCATACTTACAGTATTTTCTTGACAAGAGAACCAATAAACCCTAGGACTATGTGTTTATGTTGTCAATGGTTATTTTTAGTAACATTTGTACAATATTGGAGGTGACTGACCCCGCCCACTGACCATAAAACAAAATCACGTTCCAAAAGCTCTTGCCTATGACAAGTGTGATCATTCAAACATTAATATCACAAAAAACTTTTTTTTTTACCACTTTAAGGGCAATGAACCAAATATGCTAACTTCTCTCACATTGATTTTCTGCATGATATTGAAAAAATAGAAAAATGTTACAACAGAAATAAACTTGTGTTACGTCCCTCAATAACACTGTAAAGGGTTCATTGAGCAGGTACTTTATTATCCCCGTAGGGAAATTTGTCCTCTGCATTTGTCCCATTCTTCGATGACGCTGGGGCATTACTACAGGTTTAGGGAGCAGTGGGCGACCACAGTGCAGCGCCCATGGACCCATATCCAGATGTGGACCCAGGATAATGGTCATTATTACCTGGCAGGAGGATTAACCTATTGTACATGTTTTAGTGGTAGGGGAAACTGGAGTACCCAGAGGAAACCTACGCAGACATGGGGAGAACACCCAAACTCCACACAGAAAGGCCCCGTCCGGCTGGAGATTGAACCCGGGACCTTCTAAGGAAGAGTGCTAACCCCTGCCCAGGAGGCGCATTCAACCTGCAGCTTCTCTTATGCACTGGGCACTGCTCTGTGGCTGCTGCACTCTTCAGGGGATTCTTTTGCTGCTTTTCTCCACTCTGTAGAGAAACCTCTGTCCAGTGCAGCTTCAGCAAATGAACAAAAAGCTCCGTGTGCTCTTTGTTTGTGCGAAGAGTCGGATGTCTGTCTTGAAACGTTTCAGTCATTACCCAAGGTCACCTTCACTCTTAACGGTTTACTCTCTTTGTATGTTGGAAGAATTTCCATTTTGCTGTAACAAATGGTTAAACATTAACCTCATTAACACAGTGTTCTCTGACTGTGACTACAGTAACACAGGTAGGATAGACGCAGTTGTGCCAATAAGTTTACACACCCTGGTGGAATTTTTGTCCATTTCTCAAAGAATGAAATTAATTTTCCACTCATGGTCTGTGGTGTTGTGAAAATAATATGTGAACTCATTTCAAATCACCACAACAAAATAAAGTACCAAAAATGACCCTGATCAAAAGTTTACACACCCCAGTTCCCAACACTGTGTATTTCCCCCTTTAGCATCAGTTGCATCAGCTGTTGTGGTCGTTGTGGAGTGGGTTCTGTATATAATCTAATGGTAAAGCGGACCTTTCTTCTTAAAGCCTCCAATTCCTGTAAATTCCTGGGCTGTCTTGCATAAACTGCACCTTTGAGCTCTCCCCACAGTGGATCAATGATATTGGGGTCAGGAGACTGAGATGGACATTAACAGTCCACTTTATTCTGCTGGAGCCAGTGGCATTAGCGAACCACCTCCATGTTTCACGGTAGGTATAGGACACTTAATGATGGCCATGATTCAAACCTCGACGAATAGTGCTTAAACGGGATGGATGCAAGTTAGTTATTTTATACTCACTACTGCCACCTCAGGTCTTATGCGTAACTGCAGCTTCTATATTAAGCTCGTGCGTGACTGCACTTCGGACCCGAATTAACACCTTTCTGAGTAACAGTGCAGGATTTTGGTTACGACAGTGCAGGATGTTAGAGGCAGTTGTGGTGAATAAGTCTGAGTTCATTCTACACATTAGGACATGGCTGGAACATGTAGGGGGAGGAAAATACTTAGTTTTAACATTTTTACACTCCATATAGTGGTTGTGGGGTAAAGGCACGCACATCCACAGGTCTAAGTAAGTGTGCAGGATCGAAGAATGAGAAATAATAAAAGGAGTTATCACCTGCAACACCTACAATGTCATCTATTTGCTCAAGTGTCTGTGCGGGCTTGCCTATATTGGCAAGACTGCAAGACCCCTCAAAACTAGAATCACGGAACACCGATTCAACATTCGAAACAATGATTCTAGGAGCCCTGTAGCAACACACTTTGCCGAAGCACAACACAATATCAGCACACTCAGGTATATGGGCATAGAACACGTCAAACTACCGAACAGGGGCGGCGACATAAACAAGCAACTATTAAAAAGGGAGGCCTATTGGATATACACATTGGACACTATGAGTCCCAAAGGCATGAATGAAGAATTTGATCTCAGACCTTTTCTCTGACTCCAGTCTGTTTTTTTGTTCTAATAAGGTATCATAACAGTGTTCATGTTCAGCTTCTATCTACCCCGGGGTAACTCTGATGTAAATATGTAAAATATGTCTACATTTTGTAAATTTTGTAAATTTTGCACATTTGCTGGTGTGTATATACATATATGTTTTTACACATTTTCTTATCCTGGGGTTGTCACTTGCCTTGTAAAAATAAGCCTACACTCATCTGTCTCCACTGTCCTGCACAGGAACCTGTATAGGTTTGATTCCTGTACGTGGCAACATTTTATGTAATGTCTCTATGTGAATCCATATTATTATTATTATTTATTTATACAGGTGGTCTCTTGAGACTCAATGTCTCATTTGCAAGAGAGACCTGTTAAAACATACAAGGTAAATAACAGTCAACAATAAGACAACAGTGGAACGATTAGACTATAACACAATACTAAGAAAATGTGTAAAACTTAAAAACAAGAGCAGACACATGGAGGATACTCCTTTACAAGGGATTTAAACTGATCAAAGGTTACGAGATGATCCACATAAAAGGTTTATTGTGCCTCATTCCAGACTTTCGGTGCGAAGCAGCAAAAGGCCTTCTTTCCCCATTCTGTCTTTACACAGTGAGACTCGAGAGTCAAAATGTCCTGAGACCTCAGCTGGTCAGCATTTGACCTCACATTTATAAGACTAAACAAATAATCAGGAAGGACACCAAGAAGAGCTTTATAAATAAACAGCAGACAGTGCTGCTCCCTCCTTGCTTCTAGAGATTGCCAACCCACTTTAGCATAAAGATCACAGTGGTGGGTCCTATAACCATCTCCAGTGATGAATCTAATGGCTGAATGGAAAACTGCATTCAGAGGCTTCAACACAGATGCAGTGGAATGCATATATATGACATTACCGTAATCCCAAATTTAAAGTAACGTAGCCTGGATTAACAGTTGTCTCTTGTTAGGAGGGATACAGTTTTTGTTTCTGTAGAAAAAAGACAGCTTTGCTTTAAGTTTGTTCGTTAGCTCCTGGACATGTTTACTAAATGAGAGCCTCTCATCAATCCAGATGCCAAGATATTTATAATATGGCACTTTCTCAATAATGGAACCGTCTAAAGCAGAGACTGACATGTTCTGTGACAGAACCGACTTTTTTCTAGAGAACAACATGCATTTAGTTTTCGAGGAGTTCATCAACATTTTCAAGTCAGTAAAATTTTGTTGAACCAAATTGAAGTCATGTTGTACGTATATTTTGAATTGCTTGTGCAGCAGAGGGCGACATAGAGTACAGAATTGTGTCATCTGCATATAAATGAATGGGGCTTTGTTTTAGGTTATCACCAATAGAGTTAATATACATTGTAAATAAAAGTGGTCCTAAAACTGAACCTTGAGGCACACCCTTCTTAAGACATAAAAATTCAGACTGGCAGCCTTCAGCAACAACCGCCTGGGTTCGATATGTGAGATAATTTCTAAACCAATTTCTTGCATTTAAATCAAAACCAAAGAGATCAAGACGTTCTAACAAAATACAATGATCTACAGAATCAAAAGTTTTTGACAAGTCAATAAAAAGGGCAATACATTCCTCATTCTCATCTAAAGCAAGAGCGATATAATAATAATAATGCATTGGTTTTATATAGCGCTTTTCTGGACACTCAAAGACGCTTTACATTGCACTAGTCATTCACTCCATACTCGGTGGTGGTAAGCTACTATTGTAGCCACAGCTGCCCTGGGGTAGACTGACAGAAGCGAGGCAACCAGTCTGCGCCATCAGCCCCTCCGACCACCACCAACCCCTCACTCACTCACGCATTACATTCGCTAGGCTTCCTGGTGTTCCCAAACGGTCTCCCATCCAAGTACCGACCAGGCCCTTCCCTGCTTAGCTTCCAAGGTCTGACGGGATTGGGCAGAGCATAGGCGGGATGGCCACCTATATATCATATCATATATAACTTTAGTTGCTGCTGTTATGGTGCTATGCCCTGGTCTGAAGCCAGACTGAGGGGGACTTAATAATAAATACTTAGTGAAATAAGCGCCAACTTGAGTACTAATCAGTACTGGTAACATTTGGTTCGATTCGATCAATTTAAAACCTTTTTGTGTGTGTGTGTGTGTGTGTGTGTGTGTGTGTGTGTGTGTGTGTGTGTGTGTGTGTGTATGTGTGTGTGTGTGTGTGTGTGTGTGTGTGTGTGTGTGTGTGTGTGTGTGTGTGTGTGTGTGTGTGTGTGTGTGTGTGTGTGTGTGTGTGTGTGTGTGTGTGTGTGTGATCCAGCTTTCATGATGTTGTCTGTGCTCACCTATCTGCAACTGAAGTGTGGAGAGAAGAGTGGAGCTAAAAGGTTTACTCCAATAAGATTACTTGTACTTTGACATACTATTTCTCTGAAGTAAAGAGCATTTAATCATCTGAAATACAAAGCAAAGCGCTCTGGCTTTACAATGTGAAACGACATCATTGTCCCGCTGAGGAGGGAATGTGTGCAGAGGGGGGTGATCTCTGACCAGACCAACCTTTGCCCGCTCGTGACTTTGATAGTACATAAAACAATCTCACTCTCAACAGAAGGACCATCTCTGCTGACACGGCTGCTGCTGCCATTCAGTTCCATTCCTTCATGTCCAGTGTAAGTTTGTCCTCTTTTCACATTTGTTACTTCGATTATAAAGTGATTGTACTGGTGCTGTTAATTTTTAGCCTGGTGATAACACATGATTGTTTGAAAATAGCCTTGTTTCTTTGCTTTTTGCTTTCTGAATCTGCTCTATTTATTTTTACCACTTAAAAGATCATACCTCAGAGAATACCGCTGTTACAAATACTAATTTAACATTTATTTATTGCTTGTAGTGAAGTTACTGCAGCACAATGATGCAGCTTTGGCAATGTGTTTGATTGTATTCTGTGTTCCTGTAAGAAGGACTGGGTGTCATTAAACAATACCAGTGTGATCTGAGGAAAAAGGTTTATGTACGACTGATATCGAAAGAAGGAACCGAAAAGAAAAAAAAATATTGTATCTTTAGAGTTTTGATGCCTGGTTGGTCCAGCGACAGCTTTAAAAGGAGGTGACTTGGTTTCCCAATTTTGTATGTTTTCTTCCCCTTTATTTATTCCAATATTTAAAATGTATTGTTCTTAATTTTGTCCCAATTTTTCCCGTTTTCCCAATTTTTCAAATTAGTAATATTTCCTCTATTTTTGCACCACTTTTTCCCCAATTTGTTTTTACACAATTTTTCCTTATTTCCCCCCAAATTATTCCCCATTTTTTCACACATTTCCTGAACCCGATATTATAAATTTGCAGATCTTCTGCCACACATTATTGTTCTGTTTTCTGGTTCTAGACGACAGATATTTCAGTATAGGTATACCAAGTATCGTTTAAGTACTGGTATCGACAACATTTTAACAGTAACCAGCCCTAATTAAAAGCTTCATCAACAACACGGCATTTCTGCAGCTGAGAGTGAGTTCTTCTCAAATCCACACTACATATGGGGCTATAAACACACGAGCAACACGCGTGACTTTATTTCTCTGAGTGAGTTACTGCGTCTGGTCCAGATCAATAAATAGCTAACGGTTACATTGCAGGGTGTGACAGTCGCTCGCATCCTGTGGTCATACCGCCTTTGCTCTGCCCAATCCCGGCAGACCTTGGAAGCTAAGCAGGGAAGGGCCTGGCACGACTTGGATGGGAGACCGTTTGAGAACACCAGGAAACCTATAAAGAATGTAGTGTGAGTGAGTGGTGGTGGTCGGAGGGGCCGATGGCGCAGACTGGTTGCCTCGCTTCAGTCAGTCTACCCCAGGGCAGCTGTGGCTACAATAGTAGTTTACCACCACCGAGTATGGAATGAACAAATAGTGCAATGTAAAGCGTCTTTGAGTGTCCAGAAAAGCGCTATATAAAACCAATGCATTATTATTATTATCCTTTTAACCCTGTAACCACACTTTATTTAGCCATAACCTCTTAACGCCCACTTGAACCAAGCACACTTTCACTGGTATGGCATTACTCAAATCTAAACGCTTCTTGAAAAAAAGCGTTGAAATAGCGACAGAACATGTTGGAAAAGCAACAATAAGTACATAAAAAATTGACAAAAGCGTGACAAATACAAAAACAACAACAAAAGAGCAACAAAAATGAAAATCAACAATAACACAGCAAAAAGTGACAAAAGAGCAATAAAAAAAGCAACAAGAAAAGAGACAAACACGACAAAAATGCTTTAAAATGTTAACTTGGCTAATGGCAGACTGCTGTGTGCACTCGAATTATTTCCAACTGCACAGCAGCCTGGGGACCATGGCTGAAATTTTCGCATGGATTTGGGAACCAATCACAGAACGAGGAGGGACAGGAATTTGATGACAAGCTATTCGATATACGGAAGCTTGTAGCTTATTTAAGGATTTAAAAAAAAAAGTTTACAGCGGGTACGTCATACGTCATCTGATACAATGATACGATTGGCTATGGCTACGTGCAGACTCATGATAGACATTCGTAGCGACCAATAAACAGCTATGGACGTTTATTGGTCACTTTCTTTCAAATGAGGCGGTTCCTCTCCAGTCGGGAAGCTTTTAGATTTGGGTAAAGCTGAACTGGAGACAATGTGCTCGGTTAAGGTGGGGGTAAAGGGTTAATAAATGATGAGTTAACACTTCACTCGTGAACAAGACCCCGAGATACTTGAACTCCTCCACTTGAGGCAAGGACTCCCCACTGACCTGTAGAGGGGAAGCACCTTGTTCTGGTGGAGAACCATGGCCTCAGATTTGGAGGTGCTCCATGTGGGACACGGTTGAACGCTTTCTCCAGATCCACAAAACACATGTGGACTGGTTGAGCGAACTCCCATGAACCCTCGAGCACCCGATGAAGGGTATAGAGTTGGTCCAGTGTGCCACGACCAGGACGAAAACCACATTGTTCCTCCTGGATCCAAGGTTCGACTATCGGCCGGATCCTCCTCTCCAGCACACTGGAGTAGACCTTACCGGGGAGGCTGAGGAGTGTAATCACTCTGTAATTGGAGCACACCCTCTTTTTGAAGAGAGGGACCACCACCCCGGTCTGCCAATCCAGGGGCACTCGACCGCCACGCGATGTTGCAGAGACGTGTCAGCCAAGACAGTCCTACAACATCCAGAGACTTAAGGTACTCAGGACGAATCTTATCCACCCCCGGAACCTTGCCACCGAGGAGCTTTCTCACCACCACAGTGACTTCAGCTTGGGTGATGGGTGAGCTCACCTACGAGCCCCGAGCCTCTGCTTCCTCATCGGAAGACGTGTCGACGGGATTGAGGAGATCCTCGAAGGACTCCTTCCACCCACCGCCCGACAACATCCCCAGTCGAGGTCAGCAGCTCCCCAGCCGCACTGTAAACAGTGTTGGTGAAGCACTGCTTCCCCCTCCTGAGGCGCCGGATGGTTCGCCAGAATCCCTTCAAGGCTGGCTGATTGTCCTCCTCCATGGTTTCCCCGAACTCCTCCCAGATCGATCCTCCCCTCGATTTACTGATGACCGAAAGGACAAGATTGCGAATCCAAGCATCCGAAATGAGCTTCCTTCGCAGGGTGGCTGGGCACACCATTCGAGATCGGGTGAGGAGCTCAGTTACCCGGGAGGAGCTCGGAGTAGAGTCGCTGCTCCTTCACATTGAAAGGAGCAGCTGAGGTGGCTAGGGCATCTATTTTGGATGCCTCCTGGTCCCCTCCCGCGGGAGGTGTTCCAGGCATATCCTAGTGGGACAAGGCCTTGTGGAAGGCCCAGGACACGGTGGTGGGACTATGTCTCCGAGCTGGCCTGATGTCGCCTCGGGGTCCCCCCAGAACACCTGGATTAGGCGTCGGAAAAGTCTGGGCATCTCTGCTGAGACTGCTGCCCCCGCGACCCAGCCCTGGATAAAGCGGAAGAAAATGGATGGATGGAGTTAACGCTTAAATTATAATGAACAGTTCATTAGTTAAGTGTGAATAACACTTAAGGCAGTACTAAGTAACTTGTTTACCTTGATAAATCCTTTCCGTAGTCCCTCTGGGGGTAATACAAGTGTTTATGGGATGATTGGGGGGGTCTTTCATCTCCCCCTGGTGTCTCTGGCCAGAAAACCATGCTTGAAACTTTAACAAAGAATAAGCGAAATATGTCAAGAACTATTCATTATGAATTATATTAAGAGTCAGTCACACTTAACTAATGAATTGTTTATGATGAATAAAGTGCTAATTCATCATTGGCTAAATAAGATGTAGTTATTAGTGTTACTATACTTCTTAGAGTAGTTTGATCATACAGTTCTTTTTACTTCTACTTGAGTAAAATTATAATGAAGTATCTGCACTTTTACTTGAGTATAAATACATGTTTTTTTTTTGCTTTTTCCACTCAAATGCTTGATTTTGATCAATAAAATAGATGTAGATCGTCCTGTGCTAATTGTTCCTTAGAATTATAGTTTTTCTGTATTTTCTGCCATTATCTTTTAATTGACTTTGTAAATATTACGATTTGCACATGATTTTGTTTTGTGTCACACAATTTATGGTGTCACTGAAAATATCAGACTTTTTCGCTCATGCAGTTACTCAGTTACTCACAGTACTCAAGTAACATTTTCTCCAAGTACTTTTTGTTACTTTTACTTGAGTAATTTTGGTCACTACGTTTTACTTGTACTGGAGTGAAATTATTTCAAAAATATGTCAAGCACCCCTATAATTATAGGTCAAAAAACAACAACATTTAGAGCGACTTTTTAAAATGATCTCAGGTAAAAAATGTTTTGTAAAGTAGGCTGTATTCAAAGTCAGATCCCCTTTGCAAATGTTTTGATCCATTTAGAAATTGCGAGAGTACCGCATATTTTGAATCGTGTTTGCCTAGAACCCATAGGAACCCATAGGAACCCATAGGAAGTGGGTGGCGGCTCCTACAGTCTTACGTCCTATGGATGTTCCATTGAAACTTTGATTGACACCCGCGTTGCCATAGCGATCCCAACCTCCCCTCCGTGCTTTTCACTCACGCAGCGGGTGCTAATAATAGATCCACGCTGCTGATGGCAGAGGCGGGAGGAGAGTGACGAGGCCGACAGTTCTAAAGTTTGTAATTATGTCACGGGGCTAGCTTTGCTCAATGGGATTTTCAGCCTTTCCCTGGATCTAACTACAGGACCAAAACGTGACTCTACATTCTTATCCTGCTTGTGAGAAACTTCGAGTTTGGTGAGTAAACAATTTTAGATATCACTTTAGTGGGATAGATTCCTATAACATTTGACATGTTAAAATAAAACCATAGTGAGAATTATTTCGAAAAGCTAAGCTTGTGAAATGAACATGTATTGTCCTACAGAGGGTCACTAATAGGAACAACAGGCCAAGTGTCCTTTGCTATTTGCTTTAACACGGTTTAACATTAATGTTGCTAACCTTCATTAAACAGTGTGTAGGAAAGTCAATTGTTTAACACTGATGTCAAATATGGTAAACTTAGTAAACTGTCCACACCACCATTGCAGTGCTTATTTATGGAGTTATAAACTTGTACATGGATTACATTAAAACACTTTACTCCTTCAGGACGAAGCGTCTGGGGAGAGCAGGAGACCTGGAGACAAATGTGTTCTGAAGAGGATACAACAGGATGCAACTTTACCACAAGGCTGTTTTTCATTAACCGTTAACCGAGGCCCTTAGCGTTTAATACTCGGTTAACCATTGATGTTTACCGAGCAAAGAGCTTTTACCCGGTTAATCAGTTACCATGGACACCCCTATTTACCACATGAACCTTAGTGCATAGTTTACATTAGGAAGTTAACTTAACTGAGGGCATTTTCTCCAGATACCCAAATCCAAAAGCTCCTTGACAGGAGAGCAACAGTGGTTTGCCTAATTTGAAAGCTAAGATCTGCAAAAGTGATTGTACCTTTTCTGTCCCATTTGCCACATTTTTGAAGCGTTTTTGATTCGTTTTTTGTCTCTTGGATGTGTGAGGTTTTTGACGCCTTTTTGTTACATTTTCATCACGATTTTGTTGCTTTTTGGATGCTTTTTGTTAAGTGTTTGGCTTTGGGTAATGGAGAAAATGTGCTTGGTTAAGCACATTTTCTAAGCGGTTCAGAGATGTTTCCAATAAACTGCATTTCTTGAGTTAAGGATGTTTTTTTCACCCCAGAGGGGGATTTGTCCTCTTCATTGTATTTCTCACTGTATATTGAGAATAATTATTCATTTACTTCACACATGTGCCTGTGCTGTCATTCATACTGCCGTATTGTTGTTTTTCAGGCCATATTTACTTTTACATTTTAAAGGACATCATGGCAACCACCTGCATATCACTTTTTGTTTTGAATCCATCTCCAGGTCGTGATGATCATACAGCTCTGATGTATCGGACAGCCTGATCCTGAGCAGCTGACACACCGTCTCCTTCATCCTCCTGTCACAGCACTCAGTCTTTATAATAAACTTTTACAAACCATGTTTGTGCTACTTCTTCTACTGTTATTATTCTGTGTACTGAAGCAACCTCTCCTGGTACAGCTTCACTTTTTTTTTATAATTCAAATATTTATTGAGTTTTGTCTTTTATAACAAACAAAAAAAATAAAATAAAAATAAAAACAAAACAGTGAGGTACTTTATTAATCTTGGTAACACTCCATTCCACCCCACCTCCGACACACCGCACCCAACCAAACCCAGCCAGGCGCAATGTATCAAGGTAGTGCAGAACAAAGCGACATCCTAATCTTTGTAAACAGCTGATGTCCAAATTACATTGTAGACATGTAGGTGCAGAAATTGTCCCATTGTTCCTTCATGGTTTCATTCGTACAGTGTAGTCTTCCCAGCATCTTTTCGCACGCAACATTTTCAGTCATTCTTTCTTTCCACATTCTAAGTGTTGGGGCATGAGGGTCCTTCCAAAATTTCAAAATGAGTCGGGAACATGTTACCAAAGCAGTATTTAACACTCTAAATGTATGTTTGTTTAACATTGGCACCTCTCTTTTATCTCCAAGCAGACACAGTCTAGCTGATTTGGGCAGATTACAGGATAACCAACCTTGCATGTAACTTAAAACGCTGCTCCAAAAAGGAGAGATCACCGGACATTCCCAAAGGGCGTGCGTCAAAGTACCTTTAGCTGTATGGCATTTCCAACAAAGATCGTTTCTACCAATACCCATTTTGTAAAGCCTCGAAGGAGTATAATAATATCTATTAAGAATTTTGTATTGAGTAAACTTACCCCTAGCTTCTCTAATGTGTAACCCACTATTAGACAAAATTGAATCCCATGCATCTTCATCCATTGTACAATCTAAATCTCTTTCCCATATTACTTTTAGACTTTTACTTGTATTGTTTTTAACCCAGGGGCAGATATTATACCATTTTGAGGCCTTACATAATAGTGGAGGTAGTAGCAGAAAGGTCTCTATAGGGTTTTTTCCTAGTTAAATTTACTTTTGACATCATCATATGAAATAAATGTGTCCCCCTCCAGTAGATCACCTATAGTTCTAATACCTTTTCTTAGCCATTGTGCCCAGTAAATAGTCTGTTTATTAATTTTGATTTTTGGGTTATGCCACAAGGAGGCGTACTTTTGCACATATGTAACAAGCTTGTATTTTTTATGTACCTCAAACCATACCATTTTAGAGAATTTCAAGATAGGATTTTGCAATTTATTCACTTCATTTGACTTTTGTGATAAAATATCAATTGGTGTGAACGGAGAGGCAAGCTCTCGTTCAATTAAAATCCAGTCTAGGTTGGTTTTCCCCGCCCAATGTTTGGCCAATCTAGCCATTTCAAAAGAAATACTGTAATGTTCTATATTGGGCAGGGCTAACCCCCCTTCTTTTCTTGGTTGGCAGAGCCGATAAATATTAATACGAGGTTTACCACCATTCCAAAGAAAGTGCTTTATCATGTTATTGTAACTTATTAGTATAGGTCGTGGTATGCACATAGGTAACATTCCAGTATAATAATTGATAAGAGGGGCTATGACCATTTTCACTGTGTTTACTTTCCCCCATAATGTTAAATTTAACTTCATTTATCCAAATTAGTCTTAATCTTGTTGAGCATTTTTCCAATATTGACAGCCATAATATCATCTATATTCAGGTTCAATTCAATTCCAAGATATTTCATTCCTTTATCCAACCACCTAAAATTGAAACCAGTTAATAAACTCTGAGTACAAGCTTGTGAGACAGGCATCGCCTCAGATTTATGCCAATTAATTTTGTATCCAGAGAACAACGAATAGTGATCAATAACTTCAAGTAAGATTGTGATAGAATTAGTGGGGTCTTGAATCAATACCAAAATGTCATCTGCGTACAAGAACAATTTGTGTTCCCTGCCCCCGGCAAATACGCCTTTAATTCTTGCGTTTTCTCTAATTTGAATTGCCAATGGCTCTAAAAAAAATAGTGAACAACAGTGGGCTTAAACTACACCCTTGGCGAGTTGATCTGGAAATATTAAAAAATTGACATAGTACCCCATTTGTTAAAACAGCTGCCGTTGGTCCCGAATACAAGGTTCTAATCCATCTGTTAAATTTCTCACCTAGACCGAATTTCGGTCCTACCTCCGCCCCGCCGCTACATCCACCTCAGCCGTCCGTGCCTCCCCCTCGCCATCCGCGGCCCCTTTTCTCCCCCACTACCCTCCTGGTGGGAGACTCCATCATAAGGTACTGTAGATTTTTAAATTCCAAAACCCACTGTCTTCCCGGAGCTACTGTCAGCAAACTACTCAATAAACTACCGGACATTCTCCAAGCAGCGCCCGCCACAATCACAACAATAATCATCCACGTCGGCACCAATGACACTTCTCTCCATCAATCAGAAATTACAAAGACTGAGTTTAGACTTTTATTTGACTTTTTATCCCGTTGTGGAAAAACTGTTTTTATCTCTGGCCCTCTCCCCACGCTGGGTCGTGGGGATGTTCGTTTTAGCAGGATTCAGGCACTTCATTCTTGGCTCAAATACTTCACCTCCACATACAACTATGGCTACATTGACAATTTTACACTATTCTGGTTCCGCTCCTCCTGCTATAACCCTGACGGACTTCACATCAACCCACTTGGAAAAAGGATTTTAACAGCCAACATAGTGTATGCCATTCATTCCCACAACAACTATTGACTGCCTGCATCCTCCCAACCCAAGCCCACCACACCTTCGTCCCTCCCTCTTAGAACCCCCTGCTCTCCACCCCAGCAAACTGTCCCAGTTAGCACCAGCCCTCACCACTACTGTCATTCAACCTTCCCGTTTTATACCCAACTTACTTCTGATTTTAGCTGTAATTCATATTCACCCATCCCTGTCATTATCAGCAGAGAGCGGACTAAATATGTACAATCCATAAAACATAACCCAAATAATCTTAAGCAGTTAACAAAAGTCTCATCACCACAAAACCATTCACTTAGTCATCCCTCAGTCACCTTAAACATGGCACTTTTTAATGTCCGCTCTCTGCTGAACAAGACTTTTATTATGAATGACCTGATTTTAGATCATAAACTTGACTGTTTATTTTTAACAGAAACATGGCTGGGTGCAGATGCTGCAGTTGTTCTCAAAGAGGTCTCACCACCTAATTTTAACTTCACTTATTCTACAAGGAGTGGCAAAAAGGGAGGTGGCACTGCTCTGGTAAATTCAATAACCCTTGCTGCCAAGCCAGTTTTATTTGATGATTTTACCAGCTTTGAATACAGTGCCATTGTTTTTAGCAGCCCTGAAATTGTATGTGTTACAGTCTACAGACCTCCAAAAAAGTGCTCACTTTTTATTTAGTTTTCAGAGTTTTTAACAATTTTACACAACTCCTATGAGCGAATAATTTTAGCCGGTGATTTTAATTTACATGTAGATAATATTTTAGATCCTCTTTCAAATGAATTTTTAAACATTCTTAACTCTATGTCTTTTACTCAGCATGTCACACAGCCGACTCACGACAGAGGACACACCCTGGACCTGGTCATCACGTATGGCCTGTCCACTGGTGTGTCCTCTGTCGTTGACTTGGCTGTCTCTGACCACTACTGCGTGTTTTTTAAAATCACCGCTTTTATCCAGCGTGAGACCTCCTTGAGAACTGTAGGGAAGCGCCATCTAACCCCTGAAGTGGCTGCAACTTTTATCGATATTTTAGACAAACACCCCCCCCCTTGGTTTTACCTGCACCCTGTGATTTTATTGTTGATGATTTTAACAGTAAGCTTCAATCCACTCTTGACCTGGTCGCGCCTCTAAAACTGAAACAAATGCAAGTCAAACCCACGCCCCCATGGAAAAATGAGGAACTCAAAAAACAAAAAAGAAATTGCAGGGTGCTAGAAAGAAAATGGAGGAAAAATAAAATTACAATCAATTACCAAATTTACGCCAAGCAGTTGAAAACATACAATAAAACAGTTAGAAACTCAAGAAATTCATACTTCACCAAAATCATATCGGACAATAAAAATAATACAAAGGTTCTTTTTTCAACCATTGACAACCTTCTTCATCATGATCCTAAAGCTTTCCGTGAAACTCCATTGATTCCCTTTGCGAGGCATTTGCAGACCACTTCAGGGGGAAGATAGACACTATCAGATGTAATATTTTATCTACCCAAAGTAACACGGTTTTTAATACATCTGATTGTCTATTTGTTCCAGAGGAAACACTTGACAGTTTTGTCCTGGTTAATGCTGAGATGCTTGATAAAGTTTTCTCCTCAGTGAGGCCCACCACATGTCTTTTAGACCCGGCCACAACGCCGTTTCTTTTAGAGACGAGCTTTTAAACATGATGAATTGCTCTCTTCAGACGGGGGTCTTCCCTGCTGCCTTTAAAGGGGCGGTGGTGAGGCCCCTGTTGAAGAAGAGCAATTTGGATTTTAATGATTTTAGCAATTTTAGACCAGTATCCAACTTACCATTTTTAAGCAAAATTTTAAAAAAAACTTGTTTTTACCCAACTTAGTGATTTTATAAATGCACATAATGTCCTTGAGAAATTCCAGTCTGGCTTTAGGGTAAACCACAGCACCGAGACCGCCCTTTTAAAGATTTTAAACGATTTTAGATTAAATTATGATTCTAAAAAGTTGACAGTGTTGTTTTCTTCTGGATCTGAGCGCTGCCTTTGATACAGTCGACCACACTATCCTTTTAACTCGTTTAAAACACATCGGCCTCTCTGGTGCTGCACACAAATGGTTTACTTCCTACCTCACAGACAGGACGTTCATGGTGAGTGTGGATACCTGCTCCTCTAAAGTCCATAAAATCACATGTGGTGTGCCCCAGGGTTCGATTTTAGGCCCAGTGCTTTTTAACCTGTATATGCTCCCTCTTGGTGATGTCATCAGGAGACATGGAGTCAACTTTCACAGTTATGCTGATGATACACAGTTATACATCTCCATGTCTCCTGATGACACCAGGCCAATGGATGCACTTTTTAACTGCATTTTAGAGATCAAATCCTGGATGGCAGAAAACTTTCTCCAGCTTAACCAGGACAAAACTGAAGTTTTTGTCATCGGTCCTGAGGCCCAGAGAGAGAGACTTTTACCCAAACTACAGTCACTGTCTTTTCACCCTTCCTCACAGGTGAAGAACCTGGGCGTGATTTTTGACTCTGAGCTGACTTTTATTCCACACATTAAAAATACCACAAAGATAGGTTTTTACCATCTAAAGAACATAGCCAGAGTCGCCCCATTCTCTCTCGGGCCAACACGGAGACACTACTGTAATGCCCTGCTTTCTGCTCTTCCCAAAAAGAGTATCTCAGGTTTACAACTCTTACAAAACTCAGCAGCTCGTGTCCTGACGAAGACCAGGAGGCGGGACCACATTACACCGGTTTTAGAATCGCTGCATTGGCTCCCCGTGTGTTTCAGGATCGATTTTAATGGTTTTTAAATGTCTTAATGGTCTTGGTCCTTCTTATCATTCAGAACTGCTTTTACCTTACGAACCTTCACGGCCCCTTCGCTCCTCCGGCAGGGGTCTCCTAGTTATTCCTAAAGTCAACAGGAAAACTCACGGTGAGGCGTCTTTCCAGTGTTACGGCCCTCGCCTCTGGAACGACCTGCCGGAGGAGCTCAGGGCTGTAGAGAACGTTCAAGTTTTTAAGAGCAGGCTCAAGACCCACCTTTTTAGCTTAGCCTTTAACTGATATTTATTTTTGCTAGGCCTATTTATTATTATTTATCAGCACCTTACAATTAATTAAACTGACATTTAATAGTTATTAATATTTATTTTGTATTAATGTATTTTACCTCTCGGTCTTTTTTTATTTTTATTATCCTATTATTCAATTTTACTTACGTACTTTTATTTATTTTAACAATTTTTATGCTCTTCCAGTTTCCTCTGGAGGAGCCCTCTGCCTCGGGAGGGGTGATTGGCTTTGGCTGCTGGGGGGCTGTCTTGTGGGTGTCTGGATGGAGGTGTGGTGTTGTCCGGGCACCCTGTGTTGGTCCCTGTGGCTGCAGCCGAGGTGCCGCTCCCGATGCAGACGGCTCCTTGGATGGTGTTCCCTTACCTGGTTTATCTGCACCCAGCCTTATCTTAGCCTTTTGTCCATAGTCTCCACTGTTTTACCTTGAGTGTGTATTGTGTGCTTGTGTGGTGTGTCTCTGGGGAGGTGGGTGGGGGGAGTGTGAATGCGACAATGTGTCTGTATTTTTGGAAGGAGGTGGGTGTGAGAGAATGTTTTTAAATCTGTAAAACACTTTGTGTTACATGTCATGTATGATAAGCGCTATACAAATAAAATTGATTTGATTTTGATTTAGAACAGGGGTCACCAACGTGGTGCCCGCAGGCACCCAGGGGCCCTTTGGGGCATGTCCAGTACTTTTTCTAAAGTGTAAAACACTAAAATTACAGTTATTTCGGTTCTTGTGACTCGGTATGAGTTTAAAATAAAGCTATTTTAATATAATATGGGGTCAATATCCTATAAGTGAACAGTGTACGTTTAAGTCTTTAGGATTTGTTTTTAACTGGTAGCCCTCGAACAACTTAATGCTCTTAAAGTAGCCCTCAGCTGAAATAAGGTTGGTGACCCCTGGCCTAGAATGAGGAGCGGGCAGCCTCAGCCTGCGGTCCCTCTCTCTGACACCGAGGGACAAGCCGGTGAGGGAGGGGCAGGAGCGCATCACTGATTGCCTATGTGGTGTCTTTAGAAACGTGACTCGCAAATTCCGAATATGGAAGCTGGCTCCAACCAAATACAGCTGTGCGGCGCTCATAACGGTAGGACACATCTGTCCGAGGCGTTTGTGTTGGCGGCGTTCAACCAGCTCGGGGCGACAGTAGACGTGGGCGTGTCTTATAAGAATCCATACCCAACCAGGAATGTATTTAAGCACTATCAGCCCAAAAAATATCCTCCATGTTTATAAACCTGTGCATCACCCCTTTATGATCATTGATACAATTCTCTCAAGTAACTACCAACAAGTGTCATATGTCCCATATAACTCTTTATAACGTTATTCTCACATTTACTCCTCTCCTGTATCCCATCTTTATATATGCCCCCGACAACAGAGCTCCAGGATCATTCAGGTGCCCAAACCCCTCCACCACGTTAAGGTGGCAGTTGCAGGAGGGGTATATATATGTATATATATATATATATATATATATATATATATATATATATATATATATATATATATGTATGTATATATATATATATATATATATATATATATATATATATATATATATATATATATATATATATATATATATATGTATGTATATATATATATATATATATATCGACTCACTGATCCATACCACCTGGATATACAGTGCAGACATTGGGATGTCATTCGGACTAGAGAAGTTTGGTCGGATGGTGACTCAGAGAGGGAAGGTCGTCCACACAGAAGGCGTCTCACTCCCAGAAGGAATAATAGCAGACATTGAGGACAGTTACAAGTACCTCGGAATCCCACAAGCAAATGGCAACCTCGAAGAGGTGACAAGGAAAGCGGCTACGGCCAAATACCTCCAACGAGTAAGGCAGGTCCTAAGAAGCAGCTCAATGGCAAGAACAAGTCACGGGCAATAAACAGCTACGCCCTACCAGTAATCAGATACCCTGCAGGAATAATAAGCTGCCAAAGGACGAGATACAGACCACAGATGTTAAGACGCGAAAGCTCCTAACCATGCACGGAGGGTTCCACCCCAAATCCAGCACTCTGAGACTGTACGCTCGCCGTAAGGAAGGAGGCCGAGGACTAGTGAGTGTGAGAGCCACTATCCAGGATGAAACATCCAAGATCCATAAGTACATCAAGGACAAGGCTCCAACAGATGACGTGCTCAGTGAATGTCTCAGACAATGGTGAAGAGAAGATGAGGTGCCGGAGGTCCCATCATGGGAGGACAAGCCCCTACACGGCATGTACCACCCAAACATAACTGGAGAAATCCTACCAATGGCTAGACAGAGCAGGACTAAAGGACATCACAGAGGCTCATCATGGCTGCACAGGAGCAGTGCAAAGAGGCCAATGAGACAGTCCAGCACATAACTGCAGGGTGTAAAATGCTGCAGGGTGTAAGAACATAACTGCAGGGTGTAAGATGCTGCAGGGAAAGCTTACATGGAGCGCCACAACCAAGTGGCTGGTATAGTGTACAGGAACATCTGTGCAGAGTATGGGCTGGAAACCCCAAGGTCAAAGTGGGCAAACCAACCGGACATTGTGGTGGTGACAAAGAGCAGAGGAAAGCCGTTGTGGTCGACATAGCAATACCAAGCAACTTCAACATCAGGAAAAAGGACCACGAGAAACTAGAGAAATGCCAGGGGCTCAGAGAAGAGCTGGAGAAAACCTGGAGGGTGAAGGCATCAGTGGTGCCCGTGGTCGTTGGGGCACTCGGGGCAGTGACCCCCAAACTGGAGGAGTGGCTCCAGCAGATCCCAGGAAATACATCAGAAATCTCGGTCCAGAAAAGTGCAGTTCTAGGAACAGCAAAGATACTGCGCAGAACCCTCAAGCTCCCAGGCCGACGGTAGAGCTTGGAGGGAAAGAAAAAGAGACCACCCGTGGAGGGTGAGGAAGAGTTTATATATGTATATATATATATATATATATATATATATTAAAAAAAAAACTCTTCCTCACCCTCCGCGGGCGGTCTCTTTTTCCTCTTGCTCGGGTCCTCTACCAGAGGCCTGGGAGCTTGAGGGTTCTGCGCAGTATCTTTGCTGTTCCTAGAACTGCACTTACATATATATATATATATATATACAGTGGGGGGAAAAAGTATTTGGCCAAAATCCAATAGAATGTCTATGTGAAACTGACCAAATACTTTTTTTCCCCACTGTACATATATATACAACCCTAGTCAATAAACTGGGATTTCTAGCATGAGGTAAAGAGATCTCCACAGAACAGTCAAAGGAAGGATTGGCTACTTGGCCCAGTACCTGGGGTCTATGACCTTATGTATGACCCCTGTAGTTATCCAAGGACAAAATGACAGTGCGCTGTGCACTGGGAATCGAGCCCTCGACCTTCTACTGTCACAGTCGCCTTCAGTCAGCAGCAGGTGACCAAAGTGTCATCGGCCAATCGGAGGTTGGTAAGAAGAGACCGGGATGAGGACATGTTGAGAATCTGCACTAATGTAAATTTGCCGACTTACGAGACTGACAAAAGAGGAATGTGTGGAAGGTCATCAGTACAGGGCATTATAACTTTTGGACACTGCTGTGTCATGTGTTCCAGAATGTGTCCAGATTGTGATGTCATTGTCTACAATAATTATTTTTAATAAAAGTGGTTGAGTTTAATCGGTGAACATGAATGATGTAATGATGGTTCCTGGCTGAAAGGCAGGTCAAGATAAAACAGATATTTTTCTAAGATTTTGACGCAGACTTTGTAGTCTAGTGCTTGGTGTTTGAATGCCTGTTTAACGTGTTGACATTCCATTGCAAGCAAATATTTTGGTGATGGTACATCAGGCTTTTCATGTTCTGAGTCTAAACCCAGCTTCCCCGGGTAACGGTAAGCCTTGACCCCGTACGCTCAGGTCTTTCATGTTAGATTGTTCAGGCTGGAGCTTGGGTGGCACTCAGTGTGGCTTTGGCTGAGGCGTACCAGCTCCTCAGCGGGTCTGGACCTGGCATGGTCAGGACCTGGTGCAACGTTCGGTAATAATAATAATAATAATGCATTGGTTTTATATAGCGCTTTTCTGGACACTCAAAGACGCTTTACATTGCACTATTCATTCACTCCATACTCGGTGGTGGTAAGCTACTATTGTAGCCACAGCTGCCCTGGGGTAGACTGACGGAAGCGAGGCAACCAGTCTGCGCCATCGGCCCCTCCGACCACCACTCACTCACTCACGCATTACATTCGCCAGGCTTCCTGGTGTTCCCATACGGTCTCCCATCCAAGTAACGACCAGGCCCTTCCCTACTTAGCTTCCAAGGTCTGACGGGATTGGGCAGAGCAAAGGCGGTATGACCTTTCTTGAGACCTCAACAGTGCCCCTGTGGCAGTCTTTGCCTAACCCTAACAATTTTGTATTCATGCCTCGCTCTTACAGGACCACACAATGGCGAAAGACAATCAAGGATTGAATGGATTGAAAAGAAGGTCATGGGTAAGAGCTGTTTTGGTTTGGTTTCTTCTCTTTCTTCATTTTCCTCTCTTATTTCTTTGTTCTGGAAAATAGTCAAACACCACTGACCATCGTGCCTGGTCAGCCACCCTCTCCTGCTTTTTGTATCTGTTCAAAAGCAGGACCATCCTGTACTTTGCCTATCAAATCTCGAAAATAATATAATCCAATTGTCATGACAGGAATTGTGTCAACCACTCTTAAAATGTTGTCTTATTTTCTTAACAAGAGAACTTTGTTTGATTGAAACAGCCATTACACATTCGTATTGAATTCTCCAATGTAAAAAATCTGACCCAAATTGCTGATGACTCTCTGTTCCTTAAAGGAATAGGCCACCGTTTTTACAAACTGAGGTATGTTCTTACCTTACCTTAGACGGGTTAGTATATACCCATCTGGTCTTTGTCCGTGCGCTCTGTCATGCAAAAGAGCACACAATAGAAGCTACCAAGCTCTTCCACGTTTTCCCTATTTAAATACAGTTACGTGAAGTGTTTTCAAGCAAGTATATTTACACAGAAATGTAACATGTCGATTTTATAAGCGTATAAAAAGGGGTACTATATTGTGAGGCGTAATGATACGAGGAGCACTACGTCCACGCTAGCCAGACTAAAATCACAAGTGATATTTAGTCTGGGGACCACCTCGTAGGAGAGGTGTGGTTTACGATCGTCCATAGCCGTTTATTGGGCGCTACGAATGTCTATCATGCGTCTGCACGAAGCCATAGCCAATCGTATTATATTATTATATTATTATAGTATCCGATGACGTATGACGTACCTGCTGTAAACTTTCGAGCTAAACTATTTAGAACACGGCCTAAAGCTTGATCAAAAAATAGCGTTGCGTCTGCTGCTGTCATGTTTGATCCGTAAATAAACGTTTTTTTTTTTATCCATAAATAAACTACAAGCTTCCGTATATCAAACAGCTCGTCATCATCTTGCCGTCCCTTCTCGTTCTGTGATTGGTTCCCAAATCCATGCAAAAATTTCGGCCATGGTCCCCAGGCTGCTGTGCAGTTCGAAATGATTCGAGCGCACACAGCCGTCTGCCGTTAGCCAGGTTACGTCCACGCAGTAACTCCTAAAGACTTCTCCCCTGGTCACTTCCGTCAATAGAAGCAGCGTGACTTGTAGAGAGTTATTGGAGTACGGTCGGTCCATCAGGGCAAGTTCCTCCTCTGTATATTCTGCCTCAAAAAGATAAGGCTCTGGATCCGCTGTCAGCCATTCCTCCTCATCAACAAAGTCCGCCTTTCAGTTATCTCATTAAAACTTGATGCTTCCTCAACTATACTCAAACTAGCTATCCGATAGCTCTCTGTTACTACTGCACGTACTACAAGTCACGCTGCTTCTATTGACGGAAGTGAGCGGGGAAGAAGTCTTTAGGAGTTACTGCGTGGACGTTGTGCTCCTCGTATCATTACGCCTCACAATATAGTACCCCTTTTTATCTGCTTATAAAATCGACAGGCTACATTTCTGTGTAAATATACTTTGCTTGAAAACACTTCACGTAACCATGTTTAAATAGGGAAAACGTGGAAGAGCTTGGTAGCTTCTATCGTGTGCTCTTTTGGAGCTATATGACATGTGGGAGAGGCTGCGTATGTGCTTCGTTGGCGACCAGACGGGTATATATTAACTCGTCTAAGGTCAGGTAAAAACATATCTCAGTATGTAAAAACGGTGGCCTGTTCCTTTAAGTTTTTGAGTCAAAAACGTCATAGATCATTCACGTTTGTCTCCGCTCTTCTGCCGATGCTTTGTAAAACTACTAACTTCTTTGTTTAAAAAATACGCTGTCAATCACACCCCTGGGAAATTAGAAATCTGTAAAGACATGGAAAAGCACGTATTCTGGTTGGCCAGGCTACTGACAATCTGTTACCTGCCACTTGGTAAAACATATCAATACAGAAACACAGAAAACATAGGTTTACATTTTAAGATTTAGAGCTAAAGAAAAAGAGACATTTGGTGCATCATGCCCACAAATGGCTACATTCTATTTTATAGGCTTGCACTATTTAGCACCAGCCTTGTTAAATGAACCACCAAGTGTGTATGCTATGGGTCCTATCTGTATTCTTTGTGGATTGTGGATTCTTTGTTTATCTTATACAGGGTTTCCGCGGGGCATTCAAAGTAATTCAATTAAATGCACAACAAATCAATCAATCAATCAATCAATCAATCAATCAATCAATCAATCAATCAATCAATCAATCAATCAATCAATCAATCAATCAATCAATCAATCAATCAATCAATCAATCAATCAATCAATCAATCAATCAATCAACCTTTATTTTTTATAGCGCTTTACAACAGCACCTGCTGAACCAAAGTGCTTTCCATAAGTGCAATGTAATAAAAAATATTTCAACACAAAATGGTAAAACATGTACATTTCACATGTGTAATTCGCAGTCAAAAACAGAATAATACAGGTATGTTTTCAACTTAGCTTTAAACAGTGTCAGGTCAGTGATGGCTCGCAACTCAAGAGGCAGAGAGTTCCACAGCCTCGGACCAGCCACTGAAACAAAACCATCATCCCACTGCTTACTTTTGGTCCTGGGGATCACCTTACATGTCACTAAAAGGCATTCAATTGGATTCAAACTGGCATTAAATCTAAATTTCTTGGAAAATACCAAAAATAATGATTTCTTGAGTTATTGTTCCCAGATAATCTTGTATAATGAGCAATGGGCCTCTCAGACATAACACTCATGCCCCTCACATCATATTTGCCAATATAAGAGGAAATCGTTTGTTGTATCACCCTCCAGGACCCACAGAACCTCAGAACTGTGAGGCCCTAGCACTGTACTAAAGGCAATATCAAATGGTGAAGTTTGGGCAACATGATCTATGCTACATATCTGGACCCAAAAAAATCGTCACAAAAAAGGTCACACGCTCTAATATTATATAGTTAATAGTTATTAACTACTGCAATAAAAAATTACTGTACAATTACTTGTACAGTAATTTTGACTGTACAAGTAATTACTGTATTGGACAATATCAAACTATGGCATAAAACATTTTTCAGTTTCTGTTTTGGCTGAAATTGACAACTTTTATTTTGGTCAAACGTCTCCCGTTTTGTAAAAAACATGAGGCTGCCATTTCTTCATGTTTTTCTCTGTTTTGTGCTCTTCCTCTTCAGTCAGACAATGGAGACGTGTGGACCGTGAGGTCGTCAGAAGATCCCAGTATGGACTACGGAGCTGTACCACGTCCCACGGGTTTTAGAAAATACAAGCAGAGCCTTCAGGCGTTCAAACCCTTTCGCTGCGCGTCTCCTGAGTCAGTATCACCCAAAACACACGCACACACATGTATGCAAGCATGCACACGCATATGCACGCGCACGCGCACACACACACAAACAAACAAGATATTATGCTTGTGCTATGATAGATACAGACGGCATCTTTGGAATTGTCCATATATGGTCATATTCAAAGCAGCCAGAGGGGCAAAACAAAGTAGAGAATAAAAAAATAACTTTCACCTGTTTCTCCACCATTATTTTAACAAACGCTCAATTATGAATACATCTTTCTACTAAATAAAATAAATAAACAAAGATACAGAGGCATGGAGAGGAGTAAAGTGGTTCTGCAACCCATAGATACTTAAAAAATGGACAATGCTAACAACTAAGCTATGTTAGCTTTATGCTACATGTGCTAACATTAGCAATGAATGCCGTTTTTTGCTTCTACTGCTCAATCTGCTCTTGAATATTGACCCGATTTTGGCTTGACTTTATTGGTGTGTGATAAATATGTTTGTAGTTTGCCAGAAAATGGCTGAAAATAGGGAAAAATTGTTCCCATGAGAAGTTTTCTTCATGCCATGCCTGCCCCCTTGTATGATGTGTTGCCAACTGTATCTATACACCCACAAAATACCCCCATAATTATTCATTTGTAATTTGTCTGTAAGGTCGAATCCACAAGACAATGCTGGTTTTCTATCCCTTTCGACCTTCTTCTGGATGACCCCGGTTTTGTGGTCTGTTTTCCGGAAAAAGATGGATTTTGATTCACTTGCGCTGTCTCCCCATGATGCGTCAGGTATCAGTTCAGACAGGTATGTAAATGAGCGATTATGTCACTGGCAAACGTGTAAATAATGTGCTGGTTGCCTATTTGACAGACTCAAGAGATTGTGGGACAAAGAGGTGGCCAGAGTAGGACGAGAAAAGGCCTCTTTATCTCGAGTGGTGATGCGTTTTCAAAGAACCAGGCTAATCCTGTCGTCTATTGTTGGAGCCATCGCAATGATGGCAGCTTTTACAGGCCCAGTAAGTTCTGTGATTCCTTTCTTTGTTTCATAGTTCCATGTGCTGTTGTTGCTGGACATTGTCACAAAAAAGCGGTTTCTGATGATGGTCAGGGTCTCGTGCCAGTGGGTAAACTCCACACCGCAGAAACATGATCACCGCTTTTATGTTACCTCGCTGAGACACGGCCGTGAGGGAGACAAAGGCCGTTTCTCAATCTGCGTACTTGTGTGGACTTCTGTGCTCGGGACTCGTGAAACGTCATCACGCGCGGCCCAAGTCCTGTTCCAATTCAAAGTTCGCTTCTCAGCAACTTCGCTGTAAATCCCTGGAAGAGAACTTGCTCCGCCCCTTTCTACCAAGGATGCATCAGAGGCTATATTTCCCACAATCCGTCTCGTTTTGAGCACGTGGCTCACCGCAAGCCCCCGCCTGCAGTGGCCCCTCCTCCTCAGCACCGAGCCCCTCCAGCTGAACTACAGCTGATCGCGCGCATGTAAATAAACGCGGAGATGTGACCGGTTTAAGAATCTTTTGTCCTCAGAGACGTGTCTCCTGCTCAAGATAGTTTTCTGAGCAGATGTGTGGAAACAACTTTGAACATGCTTTCATTTTCTCACAACATCAGCAACAGTTTCATTTAAAGTCTTAAAGGAATAGGCCACCGTTTTTATATACTGAGATATGCTCTTACCTCACTTTAGCCAAGTTAATATATCCCCGTCTGGTCTTTGTCCGTGCGCTCTGTCACGCAAACGGAGCACATACGCAGCCTCTCCCACATGTCACATAGCTCCAAAAAAGCTCACGATAGAAGCTACCAAGCTCTTCCACGTGTTCCCTATTTAAATAAAGTTACGTGAAGTGTTTTCATGCGAAGTATATTTACACAGAAATGTAACGTGTCGATTTTATAAGCAGATAAAAAGGGGGACTATATTGTGAGGCGTAATGATACGAGGAGCAAAACGTCCGCGCAGTAACTCCTAAAGGTTATTGACGGAAGTGAGCGGGGAAGTCTTTAGGAGTTACTGCGCGGACGTTTTGCTCCTCGTATCATTACGCCTCACAATATAGTCCCCCTTTTTATCTGCTTATAAAATCGACATGTTACATTTCTGTGTAAATATACTTCGCATGAAAACACTTCACGTAACTTTATTTAAATAGGGAACACGTGGAAGAGCTTGGTAGCTTCTATCGTGAGCTTTTTTGGAGCTATATGACATGTGGGAGAGGCTGCGTATGTGCTCCGTTTGCCTGACAGAGCGCACGGACAAAGACCAGACGGGGATATATTAACTCGGCTAAAGTGAGGTAAGAACATATCTCAGTATGTAAAAACGGTGGCCTATTCCTTTAACGTCATGAACAGGTCATTGAGGACAAATGCATTTGACTTTTACATTGTTTTATTAAGGAGGCGCTGCAGAGACATCTTTATGTGGGAACTTCAAAAACAGCTACATATTGTAAAGTCTAAATTGTTTGTTCGTTTTTTCAGAATAATTTGCAACCCCCCAAACAAGTTCATATTTGACCTATTTGTCTTTTATTATTATTGTTTCAGTTTGCACATCAGATTTTTTAATGACTTTCCACACAACACCTTATTTATAGGCTATAATTGTAAAAAATAATGTGAAATTGTATAAAATGTAAACCTTTATTTTTGTTTATTGCAAAAGTGAATAATTTATGTCTTTAAAAACATTTCCACTTCGTCTGCAGTGTCACCCTTTTAATTTCATATGAGGTGATTTAATGTTATAAAAGCTCACAGCCCTGTGTTCAGGAGCTACTTCCTGTGATGTCATCGAGTTCACTTGTTCCAAACTCGTGAACTCCTCAAGTCCGTTCTCCGAGTCTGCACCCGCAAGTCCGTACCGCGGAGTTCACAAGTACGGAGTCTGCTGTCTGAGAATTGAGAAACGGCCAAAGCCACTGCAGCCTCTCTCCTCCACAGCAGGAGTAAACCTCAGACTGGACATATTTTACTAGCATAAGATGAGAACTTACCCAGTGGTGCAAGAGCATGAATATTCCACACAGTGGTGCCGGTTGCATTTTTATGTAGCTCTGGGGATTTTTTCTGATTACCTAAAGCACACAGGTGCTTTAGCCTCGATACTGGAAGTGTCCCCTTTGTTGCATATTTTAAACTAGTATTACAACAGGCTACAGTGGATCTTTTAGCCTCTCGCCACTCCGTGAAGGAGCAAAGATTTCTCAAACATGCTACATGATATGTTTTTGATGAGGAAACAATCTTGTATCATGGGAGAAAATGATTGAAATTGATTTTGCAGTATACCCCTGCAACGTTTAGTTAAGTAGTGATGTAACCTATCAACTAATTTTGTCCTATTGACTCCAATTACAATGTTATGTCTTACAGTGAGTCGAAACAAAATACAACAACTAAAAAATGTATAACAGTTGGTTTTACTTAAAGTCAGTCTGAAGAATAATGGGCCAGAGTGATGACCTTTTTGGGGAACTCACATAGTTTTTGTCCAGTTGAGACAGTCTTTGACATTTCTAGCATTTATAGGAACTATTCATCTCCTCCTCTCTTAGGCTATTGTGGTTTACCAAATCTTACAATACATAGAAAACCCAGAATCTCAACAATGGGCTAGAGGACTTGGTCTTGCTCTTGGGCTGTTCACAACTGAGTTCTGCAAAGCCTTCTTCATTTCACTGCTCTGGGCTGTCAACCTCCGCTCAGCCGCCCGCCTGAAAGGAGCCTTCTCAGCGCTGGCTTTCCAAAAGATCCTTTCCCTTAGAGTCAACGACTTCACCATGGGCGAGGTAAGCATTTTAGCTTAACAAATGTCCAAATGAAGTGTAATATCAAATGTTCTCTCTGTTCCTGTTCAGATGATTAATGTTTTGACGAGTGATGGGCACCGTGTCTTTGAGGCTGTCATATTTGGAGGCTTCATCCTGATCTCACCAGTGCTTTTTATAGCGTGTATCGTGTATGCTTGTTATGTTTTGGGCTATACAGCATTAGCTGGTGTCTTCATCTACATTATCTTCATACCTTTACAGGTGGGCAATCAATCATATTCACTAAAAGCATTCAAATTGTGTTACAGAATGGTCTGAACTACAAATAATGCATTTTTGTGTGTTGTGGCAGGCTTTCATTGGAAATATGATACAGAGATTTAAATTTGCAGCCATAAAGTCAACTGACCGACGAGTCCGTAAAATGAATGAGATACTGAGTAGCATCAAATTAATCAAGATGTACGCTTGGGAGGAAAGCTTTGAGCAGGAAGTTGCAGGTATCACTTTAAGTTAATGTTAATCTTAAAGCCACATTAGTGAAGTATGACCCCTGTCCCTACTGTCCCTCCCAACTCACCTGTCCCACTGTCCCCCTTCTTTATACAGCATTCATGTCTTGCAACACATTCATTTGCACACAGAGCAATATCCATTAGCAAAACATTTACAACAATTGGACGGGGGAAGTCCAACAGGTGTAGTTCAGTGAATATTTATTGTGGCCCTGGTGGGGTTAGTGCACCATCAGGGTTTAACCAGTGAGATCTCAGAAAAGGCCATACTAGCTCTGCATCAAGTCCTGACCGTGCCAGGTCCAAGCGGCCTGATAGACTAAGAATCCTTGACCGAGGACGTACTGAGAGCCATACCACCTCCAGCCCGGAGAACACAACGCACAAGGCCTGACTGACTACCTGGGAGGTTATGGGTATACGCTCAAAGCATGAACAGCATGATGTTACATAACTGCTTGCATTGGAAGGTCAGTACTTTACCCGGTCATAACAGGGTCTACCAGAGAGTACCGAGGACTGGCTGAAAGTACAGCTGTAGCAAATAATAGGACAGAAATACTCACCAAGTGAAGGCTTAGGCCACCATCTTGTGTTTCTAAACACAGGCTGTAGACTAGACCTTTGCGCTGACCTGTTGCAGTAAGTAGCTGGACAGACTCAGATTCAGTTTCATATTCAGTTTATTTGTCATTTGCAGTAAAGAGTACTCAAAGTGCACTGACTCCCATGGCGATGTTACAGCAGTGGTCCCTGCCTAAGCTTTATCTCCTATAGACCGTACCAGACTGGAATATTTTCTGCTACTATTGGTGGGGAGAGGGGAGAGGTGCATGTGTTGTTGTTTTGATCCCGTTTCTGCGGTGTGGAGCAACCACGCTCTCTGATACTGGCACGAGAGCGGGACCGTCGACACACAGTATTCCAGAGCTGGACAGTGTTTAATTCACAGTGGGAGAAATAGTTTGTAGTTTGTCCTGCAAGCGCTAAAACAGATAAAGAAGAGTAGATTGAAGAGAAAGCAGCAAGCGCTTGTTCTAGTCAGCGCTGTTTGTAGCACACCACGCCTCAGCTGACCCCTTTTTTTCTCTAAGCGACGTCCTCAACCCACCAACCAATGACTCAAAATTACAACAACTACCCCAGGCACTTATTACATAATTCATGTTTACAGATTCCAATTAGTTGATTAATTAGTAGATTTGCTGCAGTTGGGCTCTTAGCTTTGTCAAACATATGTAGCCAAAATAAAGATTGTCAATGATGACATCACCATCTAGACACATACATGGACACGTTTGTATGCCACAAACAGAAGCTAGGGCTGGGAAATTTAATAGAAATTGCGATCTTAATGTTTGTGATAGTTGATTATGCCATATCGCCCAGCCCTAACAGAAGCTCTCATGTTCTGTACTGCTGACCATAGTTTGTCAGTCTCTGCTGATTTCTCATATATGTTCTGTGTTTCAGGCATCAGAAAGGACGAAAAGAAACATATGCGAAATGCCAGTTACTTTGAGAACATCAACGTTTCCGTCACTACCCTTTGCCCTGTCGTTGCCACTGTGATTACTTTCTTGGTGCACACTGCCTTTGGCTTATCACTGAAGTCTTCTGATGTAAGTGTTAATACAGATTTGTGGCATGTCCTATATTATTAGCTACGTCATGTAGCTCTTTGAATTTGTGCAAGGCCCTGCTGAGATATTGCTATTGATTCTACTGCAAAAGTTGCAACTTATATATTTGTATAACTGCAGAGGACATGCAGTATTAGCGTTAAAATGATAAAATCATCATGTTAGGATGCACCAATCGAAGGGACAGGGAACAGTGCTCCTACAGCAAGTTGTTTTTTACCCTTTTCATTGCCACGGTAAATTTTGTTTAAACAACTTCATATTTGGCCCATTTATATACATTTATTTTACAGACTTGTTTGCAGGGGCGTAACATCAGGAAGTGTAGGCCTGGAGAGCTCTGTCATGCTAATAAGGCTGAAACTCAGCCCAGGACAGATCAATGGGCAAGTAATCAGCAGTGATTAGCTGAGAGTAGGGCCTTTCAGACTGAAGCTCAGGTGTATGTTATAATAATAATAATAATAATAATAATAATAATAATAATAATAATAATAATAATAATAATAATAATAAAAATAATAATAAAAATAATAATAATAATTATTATAATAAGGGCTGTGTGAATACCTGCAGTCCGATGGGCGCCTAATCAGACTCCTAAGAGACTTTGACAAGGTGCAAGTACAGCGCAAGTCCATAGTTCAAAGAGGGCATGAAATCAAAATCAAGTACAATGTGCCCACAAGATCAAATAACACTGCTGAGAAAACTAAGGTTCTGGTCATAGGCAATATAATGGCAGCTAGAGTGCAACGCTACAAGAACAAGCCCCTGCATGGCCAATTTGCCAAACATGCTGAAGAGCGTTATGTGGATGAAGAACTCACATACGCTTGGTTGTGGAGTGCAGGACTCAAAAGCGAAACTGAGAGCCTAATTATAGCTGCACAGGACCAAGCTCTAAATACAAGATACCACCAGAAGAACGTGATGGGCATGCAGGTCAGCAGCACATGTCGCATGTGTGGAGAGGCAGAAGAGACCATCAGTCATAGAGTTTCTGTCTGCAAAATTTTGGCTCCAAAAGAATATCTGGACAGACACAACAAGGTTGGAACCTACCTCCATTGGGCACTATGGCAAAGAATGGGCACAGGGACAAGTGAGAAGTGGTACAAACACAAAACTGAAAAAGTGGTAGACAGTGGTGACTGTGTGCTCATTTGGGACATGACCATCCCAACAGACCGTACCATCACGGCAAATCGGCCAGACATTGTTCTCCATGACAAGAACAACAAAATGTGCTATTTGATTGATGTGGCCATCCCAGATGACAAAAACATCTTAAAGAAAGAAGCGGAGAAAATCACAAAGTATCGAGATCTGGAGATTGAAATCAAGCGCATGTGGAACACCAAAACCCGAATTATGCCGATTGTCTTCGGAGCTTTAGGAACTGCCAAGAAAGGGCTCCAAGATCACCTGGACAAACTACCTTGCAGAATCAGTGCCAAAGAAATACAAAAGACGGTGCTGTTGGGAACTGCCCGCATACTTCGAAGAGTCATTGGCTGAAGACCTGAGCCAAACCTGAGGGACCTGGTTGGCCCCTGGTGAAAGAACCACCTTAAATGCTGAGATGATGATGATGATAATAATAATAATAATAATAATAATAATAATAATAATAATAATAATAATAATAATAATAATAATAATAATAATAATAATAATAATAATAATAATAATAATAATAATAATAATAATAATAATAATAATGCCTTACTCTTGTATTGCGCTTTACAAGACTGTATTACCAAGCTTCTCAAAGCGCCACACTGTCGTCATTATTTGTTCACTCCGTACTCGTGGTGGTAAGCTACTGTTGTAGCCACAGCTGCCCTGGGGTAGACTGACGGAAGCGAGGCAACCAGACTGCGCCATCGGCCCCTCCGACCTCTCACTCACTCACTACATTCACCCAGGCTTCCTGGTTTTCCAAAACAGTCTCCCATCGAAGTACCGACCAGGCCCCTCCCTGCTTAGCTTCCAAGGTCTGATGGGATTGGGCAGAGCAAAGGACTTAGAACTACAAAGACTCATAACTATAAAGATGTTTACCTACAGGTGAGAGTGGCTGTTAATAGAGGGGAGGGACTGAGCCAAGCTGAACTCCTCCCTTTAGTCTTTAGTTTATCAGGGCCGACGAAGCCTTTTGGATGAAGAGGCGAAAAGTTTGACACTTCAGCTACAGAGTACAGAAGATGACTCAAGAACCTTCATTGAATCAAGAAGTGTAGCCAGTCCAGGGAAGGGAAGGGAATCTTTGCTTTTCATATGACACAAGTAACACCCAAAGCGCTTCACCCATGAAAGGGAGGGGGGTTCATTCACTCCATGCTGATGGTGGTAAGCTACATTTGTAGCCACAGTTTCCCCTGGGGCAGACTGACAGAAGCAAGGCTGTTCACATCTGAGCCAACATCTGAGCCAACGGTCCATCCGACCACCACCAACCACTCACGAACCCCCGACCTTCCGATCATGAGACGACCCGCTCTACCATCTGCACCACTAATATTATATATACATTCTGTAGATTTTTGATTAATTTGTAAATAACTAAATAATTAAACATATCCCGGCCCTAATTCTTTCATTTATGTACACATTTGTCTAAAATGTCTTCTTCTCTCCGCAGGCATTTACAACCATCTCTATATTCAATGCCATGAGGTTCAGTCTGGGCGTAGCTCCTCTGGCTGTGAGAGCTATTGCTATAGCTGCTGTTTCAGTTGAACGCCTCCAGGTAACCTCTACTCTGCTTTACATTTACAGCCGTTTCAAGTCACATTCATTGAGAGAGACGAGACATTCAAGGTGAATGGGAAAACAACTTTTAGAGATATCAAGCTGTTGCTGTTGATTACAGACTTAAATATAAGAACAATATGGCTGTCCATCATTAAATATTTCCATATGAAAATAATTATGCATTTGCATTTAGACATATTATGTCTAAAATAGATACAATTAGATAATTATTCGGTTACAAAAAATAAATCATAGATGGAGCATAATTCTATGCATTATGTGGTGATAGGTGATATTGTCTTTGTTGTTACTGAGAAAATATCAAATATAACATTTTACTTTGTAAAGAGAGTTAGAGTATAATGGATTGGATTATTGACCTTATGCAGGATCCCCGCTCCCTTAAGAAGTTTGTGCTTGTGACTTTTAAAATCCTTAAAAATGCCTTAACGCAGGTAGCTTTTACACACAACTGCAACTGGTACAGTCGTGTAGACTTGCCATGCTCTTGCACTCCCGGGTATATTCTCCTCTTTTGTTAGCCTACTGTTGATCAAATATGAGCGTTATGGTTAAGTTGGCTGCAAGCTAAACCTACAGGCACAGGCAGAGTGCACTTGTGACTTAAATCTGAAAGTTACAACGTCCTCCTTCTACCATCCTGTGACTTCAAGAACAACTAACCCCAGTACAAGCGCTTTACTCCACCCACATTCAATATTTGAAAAATGTGCCTGAGGAGCTGGGGACATGAGCTGTGACTTTGGCTGTGTGAGCATGAGGCTGACATCGGCAGTCACTGCTGACGTCAGCCATCACAGCAGAGCCAACTGATTCATAATTCAAACATGGTATATATATTTTTAACCACACGAGGGCGCCACGCAGACGGGTTTAGGCTCTACCACAATGCACTTCATTTTCAAAACAATGCCAGAGACATGTTAATCACCCACAGTTTATCAGCCCAAAAACGTTGATTTGAGGGAAGTTGCATCTGCCCTCTGTGCCCTACACCCAAGAGTCACTTTTACGTGTACGCCCGAGGAGATGGCCTCTTACAGAGGTTATGTTTGCACTTAAAGCAGTACTAAGTAACTCTTGCCCCTAGAGGCCATAAGCGCAACTGCAGGTGTCGTAGCAAGTTGCGATTTTTTAACATATTAATTGTCTTGGAGAGTAAATACTGCACTGACAGAAAAGACGAAGGGAGAGAGTGATATTGTACATCCAATTATACAATGGACTTTTTTTTTTCACTCAAACTTGGCTGTAAGTACTGTTTAAAGTGACGCTAGCCCGCAGTTAGCTTTGCCTGTTAGCATGTTAGCTTCTTCTTCGTGATTCCATTAGTGTGTATTGGTGGCTCCGGCCCAGTGGCAGTCAAGTTGCAAGCATGGTTTTCTGGCCAGAGACACCAGGGGGAGATGAAAGACCCTTCACCAGCCCATAAACACTTGTGTTACCCACACAGGGACTACGAAAAGGATTTATTAAGGTAAACACGTTACTTAGTACTGCTTTAAAACGTAAACATGGCCAATATTCCAGCGGCAGAACAGCTGGCAAACAACAGGACGGATGGTGAACGAGTATTACTTATGCTTCAAAGTTAGCAGGCGCTATTTTTGAAACAGAAACAGCTCCATTAGTTTCTATGGGAGGAGTTCCGGTGAAGGTCTTGTATCAAAGGTTGCTAAGAGCTATGATTGGACAATAACTGTTTTAGGGCAGGGTTTTACAAAAGGTCAGTTGTGTGCCTGGAGGTGAACTTTATATGTGGAATAAAAGTTGATGTCAGTGCATATTTGACTTTCAGTGACCTCGCGTCTGTATGGGTGGTTTGCATTAGGGGTGGGAAACCTCATGATTCGAAACAATGTGATATATGGCTTAAAATAACGATAATAAAAACACAACCTATGATACATCATGGTAAAAAAGAACAACTTTATTTTAACGTAGGTGTACATTTACATTTCTTTCCATGTGCCTTGTACCTCATTGTCTGTGTAAATAAATGATCCCTGATTTACACACTGAATATGGGTCAATAGATCTGTCAGTGACTTTATTTACATTTAAATACTAGAACTATAGAAACTAGAAATGACAGTCCTATTTTAAAAGGATTAAATCAAACCCCATTTTTAAATTATAATTATGAATAAGATTATTATTTGAAAAAAAAAAAGTAATATGTGTGGGAGTGTTTGGTCCAAGTACTTTTTTCCCCCCTTTCAGATTGAATATGGCCTTGTATAACATGTGTAACTATTGGACATTTTACATGGTTTAGTTCGTACTGTGTATAGGGTGGACTGATAAAAAACAAGAGTTCATCATATTTTTGTGGAATGTATACTCTAAATTTATAATAACTCTTCAATAACTCTTCTGTTGTAGAAAATATTGCGCCTGAAGAGTCCAGAACCATACCTGATCAAAGGGAATGACCCAGAGTCAGTGATAGTCATGGAGAATGCTACACTGTCGTGGGCCAGACCGGAGGAAGAACCAGAGCCCAGGGAACACACTGGAGACAAGGAGACTTCCACAGAGTTCCAGTATGAAGCCAAATCCACTTTGAAGAACATCTCCTTCACGTTACCAAGGGTACAGTGAATATGTTTGAAAATCTAAATAGTATAAGTAGTAGTAAGGACTATTTTTCATTAGGTGGGGAAAATGTCTACACAGCCAGTAGGTTGTGTTTATGGGACTTCACAACATTCTAATCCTATAGTCTGTCCACAGTTCCCTGATTACTCGTGTTTATGTTGAGGAAAAAATTCACGGCCACTCCGACGTAAAAAGTTGAACAAAAATTTATTTCCAGAACTTGTTGAACTTTACAGGAGCATAGAATCCTTAACTAACCTCATATAAACTACGGTAAGAAACTGTTGGGCTCTTTTCTTAATGTTGCTGCTTCTCGCGCCGGCTCTCCACTGCCTCTGATCCTGCTCTAGCGCAACGCGCAGCTCTGGGCTTAAAGCTCCAATGCGGACATTTTAAATTACAAATTAGCTTCTAAAATACATCTATTTACTAATTTACCTACCAAAATAAACACAAATGCAATACTACAATTTGACTCTATTTTTTAAGCAACAAATTAACCCATTAAATCCCTTGTAAAATAAAATAAATATTATTATTATTAAATACAAAATGCAGCATGTATTAATTACACTAAACTTGGCGCCCACATATAGCTTAAAATTGGTTACTGTAGGTGAAGGTATACTACAATCCCGATCAAAAGTTTAAGATCAGTTGAAAAATTGCAAAAATTCACATTTTGCATAGTTGGATCTTAACAAGGACGCAATAGAACTTCAATATGTAACAAGAAGAAAAGGGAGTGAGACATATTTTTTTAAAGGTTTCATCTGAAACAACAAATAAACTGAAATAGTCATTGTTTGCAGTTGATCAAATGCTTAGGACCACATGTCTTTAAAAGGCCAAATCTGTGCAAAAATGTGGATACAGTTTCATTTTCTGTCAGTCTGTCCGTCATGACACTGGACGATCCTAGACCCAAATAAAGGCTGTTACTGGAGCCGAGTGCAGCCCAATAACCATCAGAGGCATCTACCACTCAAGGGCTTCAAAAAAAAAAAATGTCTTCAAAGGCCTCTGTTCTTTGAGCCAGAGAACTGCCCATTTAGACTGTTGAGCCCCAAACATGGGACACTGAAAGGTGGAAGAAATACTGTACGTATTCTCTAAGGCATCACAAGCAGATCCACCTGTGATATTTTCTCGGCCCCACAGCCGCTGGCTCTGTGCAGATGTTACAGAGAGCATCCCTCAGACCCTTGTCTGTTGGAACCACTGGTTATTGGGCCGCAGTCGGCTCCAGTAACGGCCTTCATTTGGGTTAAGGATCCTCCAGCCATGCCATTCGGACCCTCCGGCTCACAGCTGGTGACATTTTTTTGGATCTTCCATTTGACTTGTGTTCCATGACCCTCGGAGTCTTTTGATCAGGACTGTATAGTGATAGACACAGGCTCTCACTTTGAAATCTGTGAAATTGTCCTCATATGGCCATGTGAGGACAATTTCCAGATGGGGGAAAAAAAGAAGAAAAAGAAAGAAAAAAAGAATTTTCTCCCATTTCTCCACCACTAATTTAAGAAATGCTGAATTATAAATATATTTATCTACTAAATAAAGATACAACGACATGGAGAGGAGCAAAGTGGTTCCACAGCCCATAAATACTTCATGCTACATATGCCATTGTTTGCAATGACTGCCGTTTTTTGCTTCTGCTGAACAATCTGCTGTGAAAAACCATCCACATGGGCCTGATTTAGACTTAAACTTAGACTTAAACGGTTGAAAAGAGTGAAAAATGGTTATCCAAAACCTACTTCCTGGCCTACTAATGCTATCTGTATCTATAGATCCACCATGTGACTGCATAATGTTAAAAAAAAAGCTTTCTCCAGTTTAACTACAGTTTAACAACACAATCAGCTAGCCCAGTTCAGTGGGTGATCATTGTTAAGATAGTGGTTTTATTGACTTTATTTGTGCATATTTCTCGCTTTCATGTGATGACCGGAGCTTTAGCTCGTAGCATTAGCTTTCTCCGGTGGTATCATCAAGGCCCAAACACATTCCCAGTGCAGATACAGACACTGAAATAAGTTATCTTGTCGCCGCTTTTAATTCTGGGTGTTTAGGTAAAAGAAACACTGATGTGTGTCTTTGTAAACATGTGCAATAGGTGAATCCTCCAGCCAGGTGTTTCTGACCACCAGCCTGGCTCCACATCATGGAGATGGGTCCCCGAGTACCAGCTCATGCTGGCAGCTCACCCCTCCTACAGGTCACCCAGCGACATTGAGAATGGGTCAAATGCAGAAAACACATTTCTCTAAAGAGATTTCTCTACAGAGATTAATAAAGGACAAATTATAACTTAAAAGTCCCAGAGCTGCTGTAGCTCCAGTTCACAACGCGATAATCCTCCATGACTTGGTTACATCTGCGGGCCGGCATAGCATCTGCCCTGGTGGCTCAGCTACAACGCACATCACTGTTGGGTGAGCTCCTTATTGGTCAACGCTCACTAATTTCTCCAAAAAGTTGAACAATTCCAACTCTAGCGTCAGCCATATTGGAGGTGAGTCAAAAGCTTACCACGCACTTCGAAACTTCAAAACGCGCTGCACAGGATGCGCTTGATGCGCTGTGGGAACTCTTGATGCTCTCCGAGGCGTGTCCTCCATGTTTTTTAAAAAACCTGATGCTTTTGATGCTTTTGGTGTGGACGCACCATAAGAAGGCAACGATATTGCTGATTACAACATACCGTTCCAAATGATTATGCAAACGTCATTTTTCTCAGATTTTCTAAATTGTCAAGTCAAATGACAGTCAGCATGATTTCCAAGTATTTAACTGTTAGAGGATCATTTGAATGTGATAGATAAAAATAAATTGATTGAAAAATAAATATAATAAACAACTTAAAATATACTGTTCCAAATGATTATGATCTACATAATTTTCAGAGGTCATTTTCACACCTTCAGGGAGCCTAAAGGGGCCGACCAGCTCTCCCCATGACTCTGGCCCAAAACTTGACAGTTTATGCACAACTGCAGCCTCTGGAGGGTCCTACACCTTGATGTTTAGGAGACTCCAGAGGCACAAGCAGCTTCAAATACCTGTTTGCTGTTTGTAGCAGCTGTTCTATAAATCTGATATGTTTGTCTGGCAGAAACCGTCCTCATTGTGCCTTTATCTGCACAAACCCGTGTGTGCTCTGAACCGGCCACAAATCTCTTAAAAGAACAGGCCACCGTTTTTACATACTGAGATATGTTCTTGCCTGAGCTTAGACGAGTTGATGTGTAACTGTCTGGTCTTTGTGCGTGTGCTCAGTCACGCAAAACGACCAAAGATGTTGTTTGCATTTGGCCTCTCCCAACATATTCCTATAGCTCCAAACGAGGGTGAAATTGGAAGTTACCATGGTCACACACAAAGACCAGACAGGTAGGTATCAACTTGTCTAAGCTCAGGTAAGTCACAGTATGGATGAACTGTCTGCCCTTAGTTACGCAAAAATACCAAACATGTTGTTAGCATTTGGACTCTCCCAGTATATTCGTAAAGCTCCAAACATGGTGAAGTAAGAAGTGACCAAGCTCTTCCACACAAAGACCAGACCGGAACGCATTAACTTGTCTAAGCTCAGGCAAGAACATGTCTCAGTATAGAAAAATGGTGGCCTGTTCCTTTAACAGTACGATGATTGCACTTCATCTTTCATGAAATATCAAAGGTTTTCATATCTAGGCCAAGGCATTCAACTATTTCATGCTTTTCATCAGCAGAGAGATCCTTTTTCTTTCCCATATTGCTTGAATATTTTGGTCTGCTTAATGACATGGAGTGTCCTTTTTCAACAACATAACATTGTAAATAAAAAGAATAAAGCAACTGTCTTTCTCCAGTTGCGACTCGGGAAAACTCACTGTGACTGAAAATTATGGCAAAGTTGAAATAAAAATAAAGAAAATGATAATTATGCAGTTTATGTTAATCGTCATTCCCTGCACCACTTGCTTCCCCAGGAGCAAACTCAAGCTGTTTATGTACAAAATAGCAAAACACTTTTTTGAAAGGTGAGAGCAGGAGAAAAGCTGTGTGCACTGTTTGTAAAGAGCTTCAAATTGTGCTATGGTTTTTTGAAGGTGCTCACACATTGTGCTCTCTGCCGCAGGGGAAACTCGTTGGAGTGTGTGGGAATGTGGGGAGCGGTAAATCATCACTCATCGCATCTGTTTTAGAGCAGGTTTGGCAAATATTTTATAGGGTATTATTCGTGTCAACTCTTTTTGCAGTTGTTTTTTTCTGTTCTAGATGTACCTTCAGCAGGGATCAGTGTACGTCAATGGGACCTTTGCTTATGTCGCCCAACAAGCCTGGATATTTCACGGAACTGTCCAAGAAAACATCCTGATGGGGGAACCATTTGATCAACAAAAGTACATTTGAAAATGATGAATAGTAATAGCTTTTATGGGAATAATGATGTTGTCATTTACAGATACCAGAGAGTGCTGAGTGTGTGCAGTCTTCGTGCTGACTTAGAGATTCTGCTGCATGGGGATCAGACTGAGGTATGTGGCCAACAGTGGTGGAAGGAGTGTAAAAGTGAAGATGGGAACTTCTTGTGGTGACCATACGTCCCAAAAAATCGACACCAGGCCAGCTCGGTGCATGTTGGTCTCCGCCAGGGCTGCCTTTTGTCACCGGTTCTGTTCATTACCTTTATGGGCAGAATTTCTAGGCGCAGCCAGGGGCCGCTGGGTGTTTGGTGTTTGGGAGCCTCAGGATCTCATCTCTGCTGTTTGCGGATGATGTTGTTCTGTTGGCTTCAACAAATCAGGACCTTCAGCTGCTCTGGGGCGGTTTGCAGCCGAGTGTGTAGCGGCCGGGATGAGGATCAGCACCTCCAAATCTGAGGCCATGGTTCTCCACCGGAAAAAGGTTCTTCCCCTCTACAGGTCGGTGGGGAGTCCTTACCTCAAGTGGAGGAGTTCAAGTATCTCGAGGTCTTGTTCACGAGTGAGGGATGGACGTAGTGTGAGATCGATAGACGGATCGATGCGGCGTCAGCAGTGATGCGGTCGCTGTGTCAGACTGTTGTAGTGAAGAGGAAGCTGAGTCGGGGCAAAGCTCTCGATTTACCGATCGATCTACGTTCCCACCCTCACCTATGGTCATGAGATTTGGGTAATGACCGAAAGGACAAGATGGCGAATACAAGCGGCCGAAATTAGTTTCCTTCGCAGGGTGGCTGGGTGCACCTTCCGAGATCGAGTGAGGAGCTCAGTTACCCGGGAGGAGCTCGGAGTAGAGTCGCTGCTCCTTCATGTCGAAAGGAGCCAGCTGAGGTGGCTAGGGCACCTGTTTTGGATGCCTTCTGGGCGCCTCCCGCGGAGGTGTTCCAGGCATGTCCTAGTGGGAAGAGGCCTCGTGGAAGACTCAGGACACGCTGGAGGGACTATGTCTCCGAGCTGGCCTGGTGTCGCCTCGGGGTCCCCCCAGAACTGCTGGAGGAGGTGTGTGTGGATCAGGAAGTCTGGGCATCTCTGCTGAGACACTTTATCCGTGACCCAGCCCCAGATAAAGTGGAAGAAAATGGATGGATGGAACTCTGAGAATCATAAAACAACTGTTAGAAGGTGAAAAACTTACTTGGAAAGTGCACATTAAATACCGTAAATTCTCTAACAGTGGCCGGGTTCGCAGATGGTGGAGGTAAATTAAAGCCGGTCTCTAAAACAGGCAGGGGCTATAATTAGAAACTATAGCGGTAGAAATACTCCCCAAGTTAGGAATTTGTTTCATACTCGTGTAAATGATAACTCACGTGCAAGAAGTAAACGGGAACCCGGGCCGATGGGGAGCGCTGCGAAGTGGAGCTGATCCAAGCGTAACTTTGACACAGATTTAGCCACTTTTCAAATCTTCTGTGACTATATTTGGAAACCGGGCAAGCAACAAATGTTGTGTGACCCTCCAGGGTATTAATAAGGTCACCATTGCGTCTTCAAAGCACATCCAGCTGCTCCGTGTGCAGGTCAGTCCCACGCATCAAAAATAAGTTCTCCAAACAGTGCGAGCGTCTCGTTTTCTCTCTGGTCTATTTTATGATTGATCACAAACACAAAAGCTCCGTCTACACCTTTACACCAGAAAACAACAAATAATCCAAGTCTGTGGTAAAAACGAAAGTAGAGAAATCAGACATTGATGTGAATGTTCCGCTAATAGTAGCAAAACGCTTCCTGTTGTCCCTACAAAACAAAAGGCGTCAATGTTCCAGCCGCTGGAAGAGTGTTTGAAATGGTAATTAATAAAAGAACCTAATATTATAGGTTCAAATGGACACAAATCTTGTGTTTCTTGTTGTTTTGCTCAAATAGAATTAAAGGCCTGTCTCTAATTTGGCCTGGTTCCAATAAAGGCCTGGTCCTCCATGCGCTTGAGTAAATAAAGGCCCCGGCCTATATTGGAGAATTTACGGTATGTGCATTCAAAATTAGTGAGAAGTATTGGAGTCATGGCTATGTCTATTATACTGCTCATTAGTGCTACCATACTTGAGTTATTGCGTGGAGGTTTGGGGGAACAATTATAAAACAGCATTGCAACCCTTAGTATGTCTGCAAAAAAGAGCAGTTAAAATTATTCATAACGTTTGTTTCGGGGAACACACAAATGACAGTTGGTGGGGCCCAGGCGTAAGCGACTCCACCGCAGCCATTTCCATAAACAGTTGAGCTGGTTGAGCTAGCTTGCTAGCTAGCTTCAGGTTAAACAGCGAAAAAGTGAAATAACTCCTGCCCACGAGTGCCGCATATCGGTGTTTACTTCCACGGAAAAGTGTTTCCGGGTTAGTCCTGTTGTGTTGTGATTCTGTGCTGATGTTGTGTCGTTGAGCCTGACTGAGATCCTCGTAATAGCTGCGGAGAATGACTCACTGTGACGGGCCTTCAGACAGTGACCGGTTAAAATCCTACATAAAATAGTCCCTGTAGTCTGGCATATTTAGTGAGTTTAGTAAATGAAAACATTTGTTTTAAAATGTTATGGGACCATGGTATAAACAACTCGGAGCCGTGCATTAGACGGTTATAATGCACTTCGCGGAGGGGATTATAACCGCCTAATGCACGGCTCCTCGTTGTTTAATCCTTACATATAAGGATGGGATACTGTCGCAATATTTAGGGTTAGACTCTGAAAATTGTTTGTAATTGAATACAGGTAACTGAAGGTAACCAGAAATTGACTGTTTTTATATGACTGTTTTGAATCGGATATTTGAGAAAGAACAGCAGACCATAGATGACGACTATTAGTGGAACAATATGAAAGTTGTAGTTACAGTTTATGTAGTTATAGATGTGTGTACATTGCAGAAACAACATGTTATTGCATGTAGTTTGGGTGAGCTTGTGTATGCATCAATGTGAATCTATATGTCAACTATGTGAAAGGGAGCAACCATTGTGGGAGCTGGTGGGTGGTGGTGGTGGGGCGACTGCAGTTGGTCCTGGATGTGATGATTGGGTGGCGTTGTGGCGTGCCTGTGGTGTGGCGAGGTCTGCGTGCTGTTGGTGCCATAGCTGTCTGCCAGTAGCTGACCTTTAGTACAATGTATTGTACTTCTATTTGGATGAGTAACACGAACCTGAAGTATGTATTCAGACTAGATATATCCAGATATATTTGATAAAAATTTCATAAAGAAATAAAGAAAAAAGAACTTCTAAGAAAATTTGACAATGTACTGCATCATGATGACTGGCTGTAGGTGGTGACCTGTCTCTTTTGGGGAGAGTTTGACACTTGCTCGGCGGCTTTGGTGCAGTATGGGTGTGTTATTGCGTTGCTGGTCTGCTGCATTTGGGACTGACTGGGATCGTTGTGCTGTAGGAGTTGTCGTGCTGTTGTTCATTGTCCACTATTAGCTCCCACTAAATACAAGTACTTATGACACTTAGGGGGGTGGGAGTTTAGAAGTCTTACTTCCTCCCTCTCCTTTTTCCAGTTTGAATATGTACAAGCAACATAACATTCAATATTATGTTATGTATGTATGAAAATATGTACATGATATGAATATTTTGTATATTGTGCAATTGCCTAGACTGTACATCTATTTTTATGCCCCATACGATATGCAGTGCCACGAGTAGGCTGTTTGTTCGTGACCCACCCGACGCTCCACATCATTCAGTGTTTACCTGGACAGAGACAGAGGGTTGTAGAGGGTTGCATCGTGTTCTCTGCTTCAGAAGCATTCCTCGTGTCCCCGAACCGCAGCTTGCCAGGCCCACAGCGCTGTTAGTGACCGATGGTGATCATTGGTCAATAGCGTTGGAAACTTTATTTTTTTGCCCAAAGACACGGAAATTCAGACTTTGTGTGAGGAGGCGTCTTCCCCCTCTCTCACTCTCTGTGCCTTCCTTCTTCCTCTCTCTGCTGTGAAAAGCTTCACAGAAAACGACAGGCTGCCAACTCTCTGTTGGGGCATCTGAACTTATATTTACTAATGATTGTTTTACGTTTCGCCTGATGAATGAACAGAGACTTCACCCACGATGCCTGTGCTTGAAGTCTCTCCTGATTGCTGGCCATGATGGCACATGTTTTTTTTGTCAATTGCATTAATAAAACAGCGACGCAAAAAAAGCCCCCCCCCGAATTAGATCCTGGTGCCGCAACTGCTCCAAACGCCTGATAAGGTGTTAATGTCTCCTTATAGATTGGTGAGAGGGGGCTGAACTTGTCTGGAGGGCAGAAGCAGAGGATCAGTCTGGCCAGAGCGGTCTACTCCGATAGAGACACTGTTCTTCTGGACGACCCACTGTCTGCTGTGGACGCCCATGTGGGGAAACACATCTTTGAAGAGTGCATCAAGAAGGAGCTCCGTGGAAGGTCGGTCATACTGGTGACACACCAGCTTCAGGTATGTCCAGATTGCAACAGAAGATCAGATTTAATACAGCTGTCTGTGGCTTGGTGTAAAAACTTGAAGCTCTCTATTTGCCAGTATTTGGAGTTTTGTGATAGCGTGTTGCTGCTGGAGGACGGAGAGATCGTTGAAAGTGGACACCATGAGGAACTGATGAAAGATAACAAGCGCTATGCCCAACTTGTTAGCAACTACCAATCACAGCAGTCCGAGGTAAGGCAATGAAGCAGATAAAAGCCAACAACAACACCGACCAAATGCTTGTTTTTAGTCTCAGGAAGAGGAAGAGGAGAAGCCCATTCAGGACGTCCAGGAAAGAGTCCGGGAGGATTCCATGCGCCGAGCGCGGGCCGAAAGTGGAATAAGTAACCCAGGTCAGGGTTGATGTTTATTAGTTTGACCTTTTATCTGCCACTTTAGGGCTAGGGTTAGCAATTATGCATATCCAAATCTCAAAGCATGTTAACTGAAGAGCCTGCATTTTATACGTATACTAGTGAGAGTGTTATATCTCATTTGAAAGCCAACATATTCTAGTTTCTACTGTTCTGTATATCACATTTGCCGTCCCCAGTCCACGTGATAGGTGGAGCTCCACTTTTCCACAGGAAATGATGTCAACTTCGCAGGACAACGCTATCTTATAATGATCCAAGCTAACCCTAATCCTAACCTTAAGGACAGTGGAGTTTACTTATTAAAATAAATAACGCGTAATAGTGATGTGAGGGGCCAGGTTGTTTTCAGCCCGTGGGGTCCGCATTTCGAGCAGTTTGTAACCAGCCCCACAAAGATGTTTCTATTTTCACAACTCGCCCTACCCCACTTTGCAACAGTTAAAAATGATGCATTATAAATATGATAGGTCTGAATGGACCACGGCTTCAATTCCATCTGAAAAGGTGCTTGAAAGTTCCCTAAAACTAGTAACATGATGCAAATCTGCAAGAGATAGGAATAAGACACAATAATGAGTTCTTAAAAAGCTTTGGTTTAAATTATTCCTAAATGAACAGGACTGGCATCTCATCCATTCCTGCTCTCTCTCCTGTCCAGAGCAGCAGCAGCAGCAGACAGGGTAGAGAGCAGATGTGACACGACCTCACGTACAGAGGGGCAGGTCATGAAAACAGGGGACATTGGGCTCCATAAAAGCATTCTCTGGTTGTTAATGAAAATCTAGCTCATTTTCAAAAAACCTTGTGAAAAGATGTTGCAATTAGACGAGCTCAATACAATGATATGCACGTATGGCGCCAATCAGTGATGGAGTCAAGCATTTTTTAAAATTTGATTTGATTCTTTATTTTGAACATGAGAACAACAGCACACACCTTTACAAAATGTAAACATAAAGGCTGTTCCAAATCAAAAAGGAAAGGGAATCTTATTTGTATAGCGCTTTTCATATGACACAAGTCACACCCAAAGCGCTTCACACATGAAAGGAGGGGGTTTATTCACTCCTTGCTGATGGTGGTAAGCTACATTTGTAGCCACAGTTTCACCTGGGGCAGACAAACAGAAGCGAGGCTTCTCACATCTGCGCCAACGGTCCATCCAGCCACCACCAACCACTCACACATTGGGTGAAGTGTATTGCCCAAAGACACAACAACATTCTGCACCTGCAGGAGCCGGGATTCGAACCTTCCGACCTTCCGATCATGAGACGACCCGCTCTACCATCTGCCCCACTGTCTCTCCAAAGACAACAGCAAACTTGTTAATTCTCTTGAACAGTATACATTGAGTATACAGATTTCAGCCCCATTGCCAGGGCAGCTGTGGCTGCATATGAGTGAGGCGAGTGAATTAACATTTGCGAAACTTTGAAACTGCACTGCGAGTTTATAGTGACTAATGACCAGACTTTGACCAGAGGAGACTGTAATGTGCAACTCCGCTCCCATGGTTGTGAACCACTGGACATAAACAAGATACAATTGTAATTTAGCAAACACATATCAATATGTTTTTTTTACTCCGCTGTGCTGCACATAAGATACTTTTTCCATTTTGAAAGCATGTGCAGGTCCGCGTGGGGATAGGGAGGAAGCGCGTGGGAAAGAGTGTGCGGGTGCAGATCAGGGTTTATTACTGACACCCACTGATGAAAAACATCCAAGAGAAAAGCTTATTGTGGCTTTACATCTTGACTTTACATCTAAGAATATGAAGTGTTCTTTTGAAGCCTTTTAATCTCATGACATGTTGATCTTGCAGGTTTTGACATGTCAGATGAAGATGTTGGTTCTGTCCCCCCAAAGAGTAAGTCTTTTAAACATGGTCAGTGGTCACGTATTATTACATGATTATTCTAACCTCGCACTCTGAACATGAAGCTGCCGCTGTCAGTGACCAGCTTGTTCGCCAGGAAACCTCCACAGAGAGTGGAGGGAAATGGAGAGTCTACTACAATTACATGAAGGCGACTGGAGGTGTTTTTTTGCATCTACATTTTGCTACTTTTACCTCAAAACACAGTTAGCATTCCCTTAATCTCCATCTCTGCAGGATTGTGTGTGGTGTTTGGCGCGTTGTTGATCTTCGTCTTGCTGGTGGGATCCACAGCCTTTGGCAACTGGTGGCTCAGTTATTGGCTCGGACAAGGAGATGGGGTGAGTCTGAGCCTGATGAAGCTTGTGAGAACGCTTTATAGATAAATGATGCATTGGTTTGGCACAAAGACCGTTTACCACTTAAAAAGGGGCTGTGTGGAGTTTGTCAGTTTTGTACTCGCTATTGCCCCATCAGGCCAAATGCGTAACTGCAGCCTCAGTGATAAGCTCCTGCATGAGGCTTTACTCATTTGTGACGCAAGCGCTAACTATTTTGGTTTGTTTATGTGAGTTCTACTTTCGCGTCAAAGTCTATTTCTTACTACAAGGTGCACACTACGACGAACAGCACTTTCCTTTCTCCTTTAGTCTGAAACGTTTGCACCAAACGCATCCAAACTGGGCCAAAAAACAGCCAAAGTTCATCAAAACGTTCCCTCAGACCCTCCATGTTGTTTTGTCAACAGGGCTATACTTTCAAGACTGTAACGTTGTAGTTTTTCTCTTTTATACTTTTTAAACGATAAAAAAACAACTGAATTTCTCATTTTGGTCAGAGAAATGCTTTGATGCAGGATGTAGTTTCTATAGCCCAAATACAGACATCAATAAACTGTTAAAAAGACATTTTAAGTCAGTGTTGCTCTTATTTACGTAGACTTCATTACGCTGGTAAAAAACTTTCCAAACTCCAACATGGAATAGAATCACCTGAGGAGCTCGGAGCTTGCAGAATTACCCCAAAGGTAATTTTTCACCTTCAAAGTGGATTTTTCACCTTCCTAATTACCAACATGGCAGATTCAATGTTAATGAGATTTCCTTTCGCCTTTGAATGCACTATCAGGGCAGTGTGAGGAGGGGAGTGAAGGGACCGAATGCAGCTTTAAAACTGAGTTCAGCAAATTGCAGTTGAACAAAGCAACATTAGTAAAAAACATAAAACATATTTAATGCTATGAAAATGTTACATTTCAAAGTGAGCTTTATTGTGATTAGGACTGGGTACCATTAAACAATGCCAGTATGGAATGCACAAAGAAGTTCAGGTACTACTGGTATCGACAAAATAAAAGATTTTATGTCTTTTTAGACCAAGTTTAGATGCTGTTGCTCCAGTGACTGCATTAAATGAAGTGACTTGGTTGTTTCGGCTCAAATAAATGATACACATTTAAAAGAAACTGTCTTTTATGGAATAAATGAAAATTATTGTTCAGTTTTATGGTTATAGATGACAAATAATTCAGTGTAAGCATCAAAGAACAGGAAAAATCTCTCGCACACTGTATACTTGCAACACCACCATTATTTAATGCAGTGGTTCTCAACCTGGGGGTCGGGACCCCCGTGGGGGTCGCGAGAAAAATTCGGGGGGGCGCTAGATGAGGCTAGTAAATTTTTTTTTTTAAAAATCCATAAAAAAAAAAAAAAAAAATGTACCATGTGTGTGGTATTTAATCAAAGTGTTATTAATTTATCTTAACAATTTTAGGTTATAGTTTCCCACGGTGTGACCCAACAGCTGGAATAAATAAGATACATTTTGGCGGACTATGGCTGTTAGCAAACAAACTTGCAGAATTGCTGAATGCATTACTAGCGGCTAGCCTAGTGCAAAAAATGGATCGTTGGCTCCAGAAAAAAACAGTTATTGCTCCACTCGGACAGCGGGAAGAGACAACTACAGAACAGCCTACTGACTCCTCCCAAACAGCGGAAACTGTGGCTGAGAAGCGCAAGGTGCCTGACGCGGGTGCCAAGGCCCTCGGGAAAATTCGTAGATATCAGACGGAGTTTTTAAAATATGGATTTGTCTGCACAGTAAAAAATGAAATTGAATATCCCCAGTGTGTAGTTTGTTTTGAAGTGCTGGCACACGAGAGCTTGAAACCAGCTAAGCTTAAGAGACATTTAGAGACGAAACACAGCACATTCAATGACAAGCCATTAGATTTTTTCCAGCGCAAAGCCAAAGAACTAAGGTGCCAGAGAACAGTGGTCACAGAATACGCTACAGTCCCAGCAAAAGCCCTGGCAGCTTCTTATGAGGTGGCGTATCTGGTGGCTCAGTCAAAAAAGGCCCACACTATTGCAGAGCCTTATTCTTCCCGCAGCTGTGGCCATGACGAGGGCTATGCACGGAGAAAAAATATCCCAAACCCTCCTGACCATTCCTTTGTCAAATGACACAATGGGGCGCAGAATCCAAGACATGGCCATGGACATGAAGGATCAGCTCATTGAAAGAGTGAGGGAATATGGGAGATTCTCTCTACAATTAGATGAGAGCACAGATCTGTCAGGAGCCGCGCAGCTGTTAACTTTTGTCCGGTACGCATTTGAAGGAAAAATGCACCACGATATGCTGTTCTGTTCGGCAATGGAGGGGAAATGCACAGGATGGGACATTTTTACGCAGCTGGACAGCGACATGGAGAAGGCAGGACTGCGGTGGGAGAGCTGCGTGTCAGTCTGCACAGATGGGGCAGCCGCTATGCAGAGTTCGAGAAAAGGCTTTAAAGCCTGCGTATTGAAGGTGGCTCCTCATGTAAAATTTCTACACTGCATGATCCACAGGGAAGCACTTGCCAGTAAATGTCTTGAGCCAGAGCTGCGCAATGTTTTCCAAACGTCCGTTAAGATGGTGAACTTCATTAAAGCCAGGCCGGTCCAAAGCAGATTGTTTGCTCAACTCTGTCATGAAATGGGATCAGAACACGAAGCTCTGTTGTTTCACACAGAAGTTAGATGGCTTTCTCGTGGGAAAGTGTTAACAAGATTGTTTGAGCTGCGTGAAGAAGTCCGCATATTTTTATCCGACTGCGGTTCCCCACTCGCTGAACATCTTTCTGATCCTAAGTGGGTTGCAAGCCTCGCATATTTAGCCAGCATTTTTGACAGACTGAACAGCTTAAACATGTCTCTTCAGGGCCCAAACGCAAATGTCCTTACACTTTCTGATAAAATCACTGCATTTAAAAGAAAGCTGGAGCGATGGGCCGTGCGCATGGATGAGGGCTGCGCAAGCTTGATGACTTCATGGACAGTTACGACATAAGCATTGGCACACTTAAAAGTGTTATAAGTTCCCATCTCATGGGCCTTTCTCAAAGTTTCAATAAGTACTTCCCCCAAGAGGACGCACCAGAGATCCACGACTGGATACGTGATCCTTTCACCTCCTCCAACGCGCCGCACCTGCCGTCAGAGCTCCAGGACGCCCTACTGGAACTCGCGAAGCCCATTCATTGTTATTATGGGGGTCGCGACTCCAAAAGGTTGAGAACCACTGATTTAATGCAACGTTTCGGCCAGTGGCCTTCGTCAGGAAAAATATTTTTTTATGAATGAGAAGACATCCTTAAATAGGGTGTGGCCTGCTGCATCACAGGATGCTGTCATAATGGCCTATGGCAAAACATAGGCAGCATACGTATACAACATACATCCAAACACAGAAAACAAAATCAGGATGTAGTGAATAAAGCAGTCAAAAAATTTACATATACAGTGCCTCTCGAAAGTATTCATACACCTTGAACTTTTGCACATTTTGTCATGTTTACAACCCTAAACATAAAAAAAATGTTTTTATTCTTTTACTGAACGTTCACACACAAGTAACAGACAACTGTGAAGTGAAAGCAAAATGATACATGATTCTGTTATTTTTCAAAAAATAAAAAAAATAAAAGTGGGACTTGCATAAGTATTCATACAGCATGAATGAATACTTTGTGAACCCCCTTTTGCTGCAATAACAGCAGAAAGTCTTGGGGTCTGACTCTACAAGATTAGCACATGTAGAGACTGACATTTGAGCCCATTCCTCTTTAGAAAACAACTGAAGCTCTGTCAAATTAGAAGGAGAGCGTTTGTGAACAGCAGTTTTCAGATCTTTCCACAGATTTTCAACAGGATTTAGGTCAGGACTATTCCATTGTAGATTTATCTTTGTGCTTCGGGTCATTGTCCTGCTGAAGGTGAATCTTCACCCCAGCCTCAGTTCTCTTGTGACTCCAGCAGGTTTTCCTCCAAAATGTCCCTGTATTTGGCTCCATCCATCTTCACAACTATTCTTACAATCTTCCCAGTCCCCGTTGAGGTAAAGCAGCCCCACAGCATGATGCCCTCCCCCCATATTTGACACTGGGGATGGTGCACTCAGGACCATGAGCAGTGTTCGGTTTGCTCCATACATAATGTTTTACATTTGTTCCAAAAAGTATCATTTTTGTCTCATCTGACCAAAGCTCCTTCTTCCACATGGAGCTGTGTCCTCCATATGACTTCTAGCAAACTTCAAACAGGATTTCTTATGGCCTCCTTTCAATAATGGCTTTCTTCTTCCACTCGTCCATGAAGGCCAGATTTGTGTAGATACGACTTATAGTTGTCCCATGTACAGATGCCCCCAGCTCAGCGGCAGGACTTCACAGCTCCTCCAGAGTTATCTTGGGGCACTTGGTTGTATTTCTCACCAGTGCTCTCCTTGTTCGTCCACATATTTTAGGTGAACGACCGTGTCTTGGTAAGTTCTCAGTGGTGCTTTACTCTTTCCATTTCTGAATGATGGATTGAACAGTGCTCCATGAGATGTTCAAATCTTGGGAAATCTTTGAATAACTTAATGCTGCTTTAAACTTCTCCACAGCTTTATCCCTGACCTCTCTGGTGCACCTTGGCCTTCATGATGTTGTTTAGTGACTAATACACTCCGACCATAGCTCTGAGGGCCTAAAAGAACAGCTGTAATTATACTGAGAGTAGATTACACACAGGTGGCCTCTATTTAATGGTTAGGGCAAGGAGTGAACATTCTGGAGTCATTAGGAATGTAATTAAGGCAATTTAATGCACTCAGAAAATGCTGTATGAATACTTATGCACGCCCCACTTTTCACTTTTCTATTTTTTTTAAATAACAGAATCATGTATAATTTTGCTTTCGCTTCACAGTTGTCTGTTACTTGTGTGTGAACGTTCAGTTAAAAAAAATCAAAATAAAATCTTTATGTTTAGGGTTGTAAACATGACAAAATGTGCAAAGGTTCAAGGTGTATGAATACTTTCGAGAGGCACTGTATACAATAAAACATTTTGTGGCACATGCAATACATATGGGAAATGGATATATAAGACAGCTCAAAGAGAGAGAAGATCTGCCTAAATATATGCAAATCAATAGTACACCAAGGAAGTTAACACAGCCTGTGAACATAGCATGGCATTGGAACCACTATAGCAAAACATTCAAAACAAGCGCATCATTTCATCCCTTGGGTGTAAGGGTCTGCAAAGTTTCAATCCAGTAGGCTTCTCTTTTCTTCAAAAGTTTGTCATGGTCTCCTCTATAAGGAGGGGGGACTTGTTCAATGCTGCAAAACGTAGAGCACTTACATCATGGTGTGCATCGTTTGTTTTAGTTTTCTTATGGTTTTCCTACATATGCTAAACCACAATGGCAATGCAATAAATAGACCACATGTGTGGATGCGCAAGTTATTACATTGCAAACAGGTATTTTTTTATACCACTGTGGGGATGTTGGAAGAAAGAAGTTTTATAAGTGTTGTTAAATTGCGCACAATCCCACATCTGTAATTCCCCTTAGGGCAAGGTGTCAATAATGTCTGGGTAGATGTGACTTTGGGACTGACATTGGCACGGACCGAATAGTCTTTTACATGTTTCCCCCTCCTATTGACAAAAGGAGGGGGTTCCTTGAAGGTTGTGGAGAGTTTAGGGTTAGATGTTTAAATGTACCAGTATTTTTTAAAGTGTCCTTTATGGTAGCAGAGTAAGCCGAATACTGAGTTATGCAGTTGACAGAGAACATTTTATCTTCTTTTCAGTCTTTTTTAACAGTTCTGAATGTGATTTCTTCAGAGCCGCATCAGATGCCTCCTCAATCCACGTAGATGGGTAATCTTTTTTCATGTCAGCCTTTTGCATGAAGTCATGGTTCAGAGTGGCAGATGTGTCTTAGCTTGTAAAACTGGCAAACAGATAAGCTCTTTTTGAGTGGTGTGGGATGAAAACTTGAAGCTAATAGCAGAGTATCTCTATCCGCTTCTTTTCGGTATAATGCAGTGATTATGGAACCATTAGATTTCATCATCATCATTTGTGGTGTAAACACCAAACCTGGTTCAAAACCATTAAATAAACTTACAAATTCACTGATTTCTTGTGGACTGCTAAAGATGATAATTTATCTGAACCATTTCAAAATTGTATCAATCAGTGGTTATTTTACAGAGAAAAACTAAACAAACAAACTAGCATAATTAGGTGCACAAATGGTGCCCATGCTTGTGCCACATGTCTGTAAGTAGAACACATTTTCAAAACAAAAATAGTCCAAATAAGTTGAATGGAGGGCTTGATAAATGACTACCCTGCTGAAGGTAAGGGTTTAACGCCTCTAGATCCCTTTCGTGGGGAATGTTAGTATAGAGGCATGTAACGTCCAACGTTAACAGCAGGGTCAGTCCTTTAAGTCAGAGATCTTCTCTATGAAATCCGTCTCTTATGTAAGACGGCAGGGTGTAAACAAATGGCTTGATGTGGTGGTCCACATATGAGGACAGAAGGGACCATAGAGAGTCATTTTGTGTGACACTGTGAGGTCATGATCAAGCTTTTTGTCAAAGCGAGCGTCTGATATTTGGGAGATAATTTCCTGCCTGTATTTTTCATAGCCTTGGATACAAATGGCACCCCCTTTATCAGCTGGTTTGATCACAATATCCTTATCATTCATTAAATCTTTCAGGGCTGTCTTTTCCTCTTTTGACATTTTTTCATTATTATAAGTATAGGGTTTATCAACACATTTCTTAATGTCCTGTTCGACCAGTCTACAAAACGTATTTATAGATGCATTAGATGTGTTGGGACAAAACAAACTTTTGGCTTCAAACAACGGTTGCGGTAAAAAAGAAGACGTAGAGATGTCGCTATCGAAAGTGAAATCACTTTCCAGGCTGGAGTCATAGTTGCCACGGTGCACTTTCTGTCGATGCTTAACGGTGGTCCTTGGGGCTGGGCCGAAGCTTGCGGAGCCGGTGTTTCTTGTCCCAGTGATATATTTCGTTTCGCATCCTCAGTGTCACGTTTGTATTTCTTCAGTAAAAGTATTGAAGAAAGTATTGTTCAGGCGTCAGTATCATAAACCATGTATCATTAAAGTACCCAGCCCTAATTGTGATAACTTCAATGTCATTCTGGGTACACATATCATGTACACATACAGAGAAAGAAGATTTCATTCTCAATGCCTTGGTGCCGATTATGTAATCAGTCCCTCCAGGATTACGCGATGTTTGCAACTATTAACACAACATCAAGCAAACTCCTCAAATCAGTGCGGAGTTGCAACTTTCCCAAAAGCCCGCAACTATTCTATAATCCACAACTTATGCGCAACTAAAGTGAGTTTCTCATCATTTAATATATTTTACTTCTTATATTTTTGCATAGTACATGCCCAGCACCACCGCCTCAGACTGAAAGACTTTCACATCTGCTCCGCCTCCTCTCACTCGCCTGGGCCTGAAGCTCCGCCTTCCCCCACTCACCTGGGCCTGAAGCTCCGCCTCCTCTCACTCGCCTGGGCCTTTACAGTGTGACCTGCTGTGTGCTCCTATGGATCTCCTCCCGCACTCTGTCTGAGTTGCTTTTTTCTGCTACTCTATCTTTATTTGCCGATATAGGCTTTATCTGACAAAAAAACGCTGCATGTGTGTTTAGTGTGGGGGCTGGTGCTTTTACTGCGCGAACTTTAGGAGTCACAGTTTTGTTGAACTGGAGCTGAAACTCAATGTCGACATCCGTCCTTTGGTCTGTTCTCCTCGGATTCTCATTCTTAGCTCTATTTTATCAGATTTGTGTGAAGTCAGACCCATAGACTGTATACATAAATGGACATCTTCTCCTCACTCCTCCCCGTTTACCATAATGACCACGCTCGTGGGGGAAATCATGGCAGATTTACAGCCTCCCCCTCCCCAGCTCTGACGAAGCATGTTCCTAAAAAGGACATAAGGGCGGGATCTTCACTGTAGACTCGGCCCTTGCGTGACGTGTAGCTCCAATTGTAGCTAACCCAGCGTTATCACAGGAGGAATATCTAGCTCTAGATAGTTCAAAACCAGGCTTTAAAGTTGTTTTTAACGTGTCTAAAGTTTAATGCTTTTCAATGGAAGACCAGCGGCGATATGGAGGTACTACAGCAATGGCGGCCTCTAGTGTTGTGGGCATAAAGCAGAGCAGCAAGCAGCCATTGGTCAGACCCTGCGCTTGCCTGTTAGCCCCGCCCACTTTCTGTTGCTGAGTGTAGGAGACGAAAGGGGAGGGGCACACATGGTGCTGTTTTATTTAAATTATACAATAATCTAAAATAACACATATTTTAAGTCTTTTATTATTCCCCGGAGTCTCTTTGGTGATGTAAAATACAAAGAAAAGTTACATTATTCTGTTAAAATATATTGTAGCAGAAAAGAAAAAAAATAAGCAGAAAAACTTTTGGAAAAATGGCTTGCGAAATCAGGCATTTTACCCCTGCAACAATCCCGAAATCCTGGAGGGTCTGTGTAATACTATATATAGAGAGAATGTTGTAAGACTTGTTGATCTGATTACAAAGTGGAATAACACTAGAGCACAAATGGAAAAAGTAATTAACAAGCAACAGTTCTGACCATTTTAAGATAAGATAGGACTTTATTGATCTCACAGTGGAGAAATTAACTTTTTACAATGCAATATGTGATCAAGGTGATACTGGTGACTGTATTTTTAAGACTAAATATTCACAATAGGGTCCATAATATGGAAGGAAGCAGCCCACCTGAAAAAGATCGAGCTGCATTTATCCTCACTTGCCTATTCACAATGTGCGATCAGCTGTTCTGTCATGCAGGACTCCTCAAGGGGGTTTAACTCAGCTTGAATAATGTTTTACACTGAAATACTTATCTTTTCCTCTTCTTTCGACAGTCTTCCAACAATATGACCACTTCGGACCCAGGCAACATCACTGAAAATCCAGATCTTCCTTTTTACCAACTGATCTATGGTTTGGTTCTTCTTGCTATGCTATTACTTGCCGTCATAAAGTGCTTCGTCTACACAAACACAACAATTAATGCTGCCTGCAAGTTCCACAACAAGATGTTCAGGAACGTAAGTTGCTGCTCAAATGAACGGATCAAAGGTTTGCCAAAGTCTCATCAGGAAGTATTCTGGATAAATCTTTGCTTTCTCTCATAGATTATGTCCTGTCCCATGAGTTTCTTTGACACAACGCCAACAGGCCGCATTCTGAATCGCTTTGCTAAAGACCAAGAGGAAGTGGACTCTGTGCTCCCTGGGAACCTTGACCCTTTTCTTAATTTCTGCCTACAAGTCATCTTCATTCTGGCTGTCATTTCCTCCATCTTCCCCTTCATGCTGTTGGCGGTGCTCATCTTTGGACTATTCTTTACACTCATCCTCTTGTAAGTGGACATTACACAGTACAGTTCTTTTAGCAAGGAAACTGAAATGATACGGAACCTTTAGATGAACAATCTGCGAATCAAACTTCAAGCCTAGTCTTATTTTAACAGGATTACCTCAACACATGTAAACATTTCCCAAGCACATTACAAGGAAACAAGGAACTCTTATCGTAGGGGTCGTTGTTCCAATTTCTTAGGACTAGAACAATTGGAAAGCACGTTTTTACCTGGAGTACTATGGCAGTTTGGGATGAATTCACTGTTACCATGGAAATCTGCCATGTTTGTGGCTACTAGCAAACATTTCCCGTAGCCTAGCCTAACATTAGCTTAAAACAGTATCAAAAGTGGCAAAAAATTCTGTGGAACAACTCCGTTAGCTGCCGAGTCACTACTGGTTTATCAGTCTAACATACAGTAATGTCCAGATGCTTGAATGTAAACATAGATGGAACGGATAGACCGCAGTCCTGTCGGCTCGGTAGGCGGTGCGTCCCACTTGCTCGATAGCAGTGCCTGGAATGGTGCTGTTCAGCTAGGTTTTAGTGAAAATCATGCAGCAACATTTCTAAATAGTCCTTTTAGCTGCTATAGGTTCCTTCCGCATGACGTCACGCCAACTAAGTTACTCCATCTTGACGGGATGCATGCTAATGAACTCCAGATAAACTCACCAACGTTTCATTTAAAATCTATTCATCCATCCATCCATCCATCCATCCATCCATCCATCCATCCATCCATCCATTTTCTTCCACTTGTCCGTTTCCATTTCAAAACCGCTGAAATGCCTGAAACTTGTTGCGCAGTTGGATGCAAATTAGTGGAGTCACTGGACATCCCTACATCCACCGAGGCTCCCGTCGCAATCTCCTCTACAACTTCAGTGACGAAAACAGTATTCCATCTCTCCCGCTTGGACACCGACACAACAACATCCGCATACGTCATCTGCGCACTCGTCACGTGACTTCATCTAACCTCCTGCCCATCTCAACTTCCGCCACACGGACTTCACAACAAAAGTCTCTTAAGACAGCACTCTTCAAAACAAGATCACTCAACAATAAAAGCCTGCTCCTCTGTGAATTCATCATCAACAATAAACTGGATTTACTCTGTCTCACTGAAACCTGGCACAAACCCATGGACTACATTGCATTAAATCAGACCACCTCCGCCTCATCACCATCCCAGCTGTATCTTCATTTGAACACTTGGCTTTCAGACTTCCCGGTTCCCAATCACTCACTGCTGCAGTCATCTACCGCCCTCACAAACCCTGCCCATCATTTCTCTCGGATTTCACAGATTTTGTAAATCAACTGTCCTCCGTTCTCCTCCTTGGTGACTTCAACATTCATATTGACTCCCCTACATCTAAATTCACATCAGACTTTCTGGACATTTTAAACTGCCTCAACCTCACCCAGCACGTCACTTCTCCTACACACAATCATGGACACATCCTGGACCTGGTCTGTTCCACACCCTCCCTCACCATACAGAACCTGTCACTGACCGACCTCACAATCTCTGATCATCTGGCCATCACCCTGGACATCTTTACCCCCACCTCCACCGCCAAACACACAAGAACAATTACATTTCGAAACCTGAAATCAATCAGTCCCATCTTTCTCTCTTCCTCCATATCCCATGCCATCACCAGCTCTTCGCTCCCCTCAGATACAACTGCCTCTGATCTCGTCAACTTCTACAACCACACACTCTCCTCCTGCCTCAACCAAAACTGCCTCAGTCTCCTTCTCCACCTCCGCCCCTTGGTACACCCCAGATTTCCACACTCTCAAAAAACAAAAAAGGCAACTTGAACGGCTCCATAGAAAGTCCGGTCTCACTGTCCATGCCCAAGCCTACAAACACGCTACAACCACATACAACTCCGCTCTCAAAGCTGCCCGGTCCACCTTCTACTCACAACTCATCCACTCTAATTCTTCCAACCCCCGTACACTATTCTCCACATTTGCAAAACTGACCAAACCCAAGGACAATATAACCTCCACATTCACTACAGACAAATGCAATAACTTCCTGTCTTCCTACCATTCCAAAATCCATGCCATACAATGTTCACTTGCATCCACTTCCTCCGCTTCTCCTCCCTCCGAACATGAACTCACCCCACTCACACTCCATAACCTTTCCTCCTTCTCTCCACTGGCTCCCTCTGACACCCCCAAACTCCTCTCAACCATGAAATTCTCCAACTGCCAGCTTGACCCGATCCCATCTCCCCTCCTCAAAACCTGCATACCCACTCTCATCCCACTCATCACCAGCATCATCAACACTTCCCTTGTCTCTGGATCTGTCCCATCGCTGCTCAAACTAGCCTCCATCACACCCCTCCTGAAAAAACCCGGCCTCAACCCTGACAACCTGGACAATTTCAGACCCATCTCCAATCTCCCGTTACTTTCAAAAATTCTGGAACGCGCAGTCATCACCCAACTCCACCAACATCTCCACTCGTCTCAGCTCTTCGATTTATTTCAATCCGGATTCCGTTCACATCACAGCCCTGAAACAGCACTTCTCAAAGTCACAAATGACCTCCTCCTTGCCACAGACTCTGTTTCCATATCCATCCTCCTCCTCCTCAACCTCTCCGCTGCATTCGACACCATAGACCAGGGCTCTTCAATTACTTTTGTCACTGGGCCAGATTTGTCGGAGGTCATTGGCCACTGGGCCAATCAGTCGGTGAGCCGACCACTGCCACCAAACGTATTCATATTTTTGTGATAAATAAATGATAATTTCATTATCATCAATGCTTGAATAGAATAGAATTGGGCCTAAACTCAATAGTTGTATTATATTCCAGCATTTTAGGCTTTAGAAACATTGTAATAACATATTAATACAGAACAATAAAGAGCCTAATAATAAACAAGGACTACTCAGAACTAAACCAGGATTAAACCAGGGAAAAACATGATATATCAGGGCTAAGGCAGGACTAAATCACATAAACCAGACCAAAGGCCTGATGCAGAATAAGAGAGTTGCATGTGAGACCAGAACATCTCAAACAACATGACTAACTCCTGATCAGCTGAAGGGACATACGCTGACCAAACCCCTGAGCCGCTGTTCTGTCCAGACCTCCAGCTTTATGATAAAAGTGAAAGAAGCTCATCCACATATTCAGCCTCTCTTTTGTCTGTTAACTTCACAAAGAGCATCTCTGCGCTTGTACATTTCCCACAAAGACGTATCGAATGAAGTCGGGGGAGAAAGGAAGAAAATGCACCTGTCAGATTCATGATTCAGATGTTATTTTGTTAAGTTAGAGCCCAGAGAGCGAGGTTTAGCGCTGACCGGTTAAACACGCGCTGCAGGTGCAGTACACTTATCCAAAACTCATGCACCATCAGCTTCATCGTCCACTTTTCAAACATCCACAACTGAACTGGTGTTTCTTACCTGACAGTCGCTGGTCAAGCCCTTTGTAACGATGAAGACGACAGGGAAACATGTGGTCATCTGCCGCGGTGCGTGAAGAGAGCTGCTTCTGCGCGGGATAATCAAAAACAAAAGTCCAAAAACACGCTGCACACTGTCCTTGTGCTTCGGTGTAGAAAACCTGTCAGTCCGTCCAACGATAAGCCACCTGTTTACTCAGTTTACACCGTTTAAAAAAGCCATGTTTTCATTTGAGCCGCGCTGTAGGAGAGACGCTAGCTAGGCTGCTGGCACACTGTCTGCTACGCAAAGCAGCGCGATTCCGACGCAAACGCGCTGCGGAGCGACGCGAACGCGGCCGGGATAATGCCAAAAAATGGATATACTTATGGAAAATGAGGCGCGGGCCAGATTTAATTGGTTGGCGGGCCGGAACTGGCCCGCGGGCCGCCTATTGAGTAGGCCTGCCATAGACCATACCATCCTCCTCCACCGTCTGAAATCAATTGGCATCTTCGGCACAGCACTCCTCTGGTTCACCTCATACCTCTCTGACCGTCATCACTTTCTTCTCTGTCAACAACTGTTACTCCCACACTTCCCCCGTCACCCACGGTGCTCGGCCCCCTCCTCTTCACCATCTACATGCTTCCCCTCGGTCAGATCATCCGCCACCATGGACTCCACTTTCACTGCTACGCCGACGATACCCAGCTCTACATCTCAACCAAATCCATCACCCCGGTTATCCTCTCCACCATCACTGACTGCATCTCCGATATCAAAACCTGGATGGACAATAACTTTCTCAAACTCAACAGCAATAAAACAGAAGTCCTCATCACCGGCCCCAAATCTCTCCTCCCCTCTGTCCAGAACTTTCCCCTCCTGATTGACGGTCACAATGTCACCCCCTCCCCCTCTGTACGCAACCTCGGCATCATAATGGACTCCACCCTCTCATACAAACAACAACATCACTAAAACATCCTTCTTCCACCTCCGCAACATTGCCCGCCTCCGCCCCTCCCTTAACCAGTCTACAGCTGAAATCCTCATCCACGCATTCATCACTTCCAGACTCGACTACTGCAACAGCCTTCTCTACGGACTTCCCACCACTCACCTCCAAAAACTGCAATACATCCAGAACTCTGCTGCCCGCCTCCTCACCCACACCCGGTCCAGAGAACACATCACCCCCGTCCTCCAACAGCTCCACTGGCTCCCCGTTCAATATCGTATTCAGTACAAGCTCCTCCTCCTCACCTACAAATCCCTCCATAACCTGGCCCCGCCCGACCTCACCAAGCTCCTGCAACAACACCAACCCACCCGCTGCCTCCGTTCAGCTGACTCCAACCGCCTCACTCCCATCACCCGCACTAACCGCCGGACCTTGGGGGACCGAGCCTTCGCCATCGCCGCCCCCACCCTCTGGAACTCACTCCCACAGCCCCTGACTCACTACCAACCTTAAAATCAGTACTCAAAACCCACCCGTTCAAACTAGCTTTTTCCTAAACCCCCCTTTTTGTTTCGTTTTATCCCCCATGTAAAGCGTCTTTGAGTGTCCAAAAAAGCGCTATACAAGTCTGATGTATTATTATTATTATTATTATTATCAAATTATTAGCCTATTGAAGACTGCTGTAGCATAGAAGGATTTACTGTCAATGTGAGATTTACTGTTCGTTAATCTGTGAAAGATCGCCACACTGCTGTGTGCGCTCGAATCATTTCGAACTGCACTTGTGACTTTAGTCTGGCATTAGCCAGGCTAAGCTATCTATACAACAAGCTGGGTGTCCAATTCAGTGTTTTTTACAGTATTATTAGCCTGCTGGTTTAGCGAAGTGTCAAGTAACTTACCTTACTCATGACAATGAGAATATCCTTTCTTTTTGGTTGCCATACAGACGTATTCGATGCCCATCCTGACTCAAAACATCTGTATGCAGAAAGGCTTTTATATGCTTTTAATGATTTTCCTGTGTATAAAGACGGAAAAATCAATCAAGAAACTATGTAGTATGTTAAGACAGAATAGCGGTGGGGAAACTTTGAGCCAAACATAAGCAATTTCCTGCATTCTGGGTAATTTTGAAATAAAGGACTCCTATGTTAGAATGCTGTTTTTAGACTTCAGCTCAGCATTCAACGGAGTCAAACTACAGGAGTGAGTGAGCAGTCTGGCCATGTGGTGCACCCAGAACAATCTAATATCAAAAGAGATTGTTGTGGACCATGCACACTACATCACTGGTCAAGAAAAGTAATCGGCGTCTCTACTTTCTCCGCATGTTGAGAAGAGCCAGAGTCCCAGCCTCCGTTATGTGCAACTTCTACAGAGGGACTATAGAGAGCACCCTGACCAGCTCCATCACTGTGTGGTTCTTCTACAGAGGGACTATAGAGAGCACCCTGACCAGCTCCATCACTGTGTGGTTCTTCTACAGAAGGACTATAGAGAGCACCCTGACCAGCTCCATCACTGTGTGGTTCTTCTACAGAGGGACTATAGAGAGCACCCTGACCAGCTCCATCACTGTGTGGTTCTTCTACAGAGGGACTATAGAGAGCACCCTGACCAGCTCCATCACTGTGTGGTTCTTCTACAGAGGGACTATAGAGAGCACCCTGACCAGCTCCATCACTGTGTGGTTCTTCTACAGAGGGACTATAGAGAGCATCCTGACCAGCTCCATCACTGTGTGGTTCTTCTACAGAGGGACTATAGAGAGCACCCTGACCAGCTCCATCACTGTGTGGTTCTTCTACAGAGGGACTATAGAGAGCATCCTGACCAGCTTCATCACTGTGTGGTTCTTCTACAGAGGATTATAGAGAGAATCCTGACCAGCTCCATAACTGTGTGGCTCGGCGCCAGCACTGCCTTCTGCCGAAGGAACCTCCAGCGCATCGTGAGAGCAGCGGAGAAGATCTGTGGAACCCCTCTCCCCTCTATTAAGGAGATGTAGAAGTAGAAGCCTCTTCACGCCTGTAAACGCCGATCGAACCCTGACCACGCTGAAGGTGTAGTCAGGAACAATCGCAACCGGTGCATCCTTGTAACTTAGTGGGCCTAGGGTACGAGCGCGGCAATACCCTCGACACAGACTTGACAATAGTGTAGCTTAGCCACGATTACTCGCGGCCTGCCACCCATCTTCTTTTGGCCAGGTGAGCGATGTAAACGATCCACCATCAGCTTCTTACTGAGTTGTAAGCACTCCTTTTTTGTGCTGGCTTCCATCTCTGCGACTCCGAGAATGCGAACGTTACATCTCCTCATCCGACCCTCCATGTCTTCACATTTATCCCTCAGGCCCTTCACCTCAGCTTTCAGCTCTGCCATTGTATCTCGTAGGACAACCAGCTCGTCAACCATACGGACAGGCCCTCCTCCATGCCGTTGACTCTGACATTCACCTGGTCCATGTCCGAACGGAGCGTGGCTATGTTGTTGATTAAAGTCGTCTTCACTGATTGAATTTCGACCTTAAGCATGTTGAAGTCCTCTGCAAGAGCCTCTTTCATCTCTTTCTTTATCACTGCTGAGAGCGAGAAGTACTTCTTACTTCAGATCCGCCATCATGTCGGTTTTCTGTGAGGGAGGAGGCCAGTTACTTGCGGTCTTGAGGGAACTCTGGTCCGTGCAGCGCTGAGCCTATCTACCTGATGATCCAGTGTACTTGTATTTGCGAAGTTTTGAAGTAATTTCAGAGATTTTGCAACGCCAAAATCACGAGTGTCCAAAACAAACCCAAATAAGCCAAAATATTTCCCGAAATCACTGATGGAAATGCTCAATTAAGTAGGCATCTCGGGAGCCCTCGCTAAACACATCTTACATCTTTACGCCATAGCACAACTCCGGCACAAAATACATACATTTTATAAATTAGTTCCAAATATTAAACCAATCCCTTGACGGCATCAGCTCAAACATGGGATGGCAGGAATGTCAGGGAAGATTCCCTGCTGTGGTGATAAAGGGACACCTGTGATCTTCTCTGCAGCGCTCACGATCTGACTAAGACTCTGCCTCTCTGCAGCTGTACAGCTACTGAACCAGGACAGGATCCCATACGTCAGCAGGCTCTCTACTGTCACTGTTGCGTAAAAAGCTTGCAACAAACCCCTGATTGCTTAGCGATGCTTAGTGATATCACCATGCTGAACTCTGTACAACCTGCTGCGACTTTGTCCTGGCTTTTATGTTATGAGTAAATGTAGGCAATACTTTACTCTACACAGCAAATCGTCACCTAAAAATAAGGAAAATATCCTTGAAAGAAGTAAATTTGCCCCTGATTTGAGGCAAGTTTGTACACTTAAAGCTATCCATTGCATTGTGCCACCTTCAAAATGCCGTGTTCACTTTGTACCACAGACTACAAATCTACATCTACAAATCTGAAAATGGCCCAAGATATTGTGAGGATGGGGCCAGAATATTACTGAACGTATTTCAGCTGCAGTCACTTAATTTGTTTTTATTGGAAAAACATGATAGCCCTGTCCTACCTGAAAAGGCTCAAAGTAAAATGACCCAATATTCTTTGAACTAAATTGTTCAGGTGGTGGTAAAACAAACATTGCAGCCACTTGAAGTTCTAACCCGCTTCTCTGTTTCTTTTCTCCAGTGTGTTCCGTCAAGGCATTCGACAGATGAAGCAGATGGAGAACATAAGTCGCTCTCCTTGTATTTCCTTGACCACATCAGCTCTACAAGGCTTGAGCACCATCCATGCCTACAATATCAAAGACAGCCATTTAAAATTGTACAGTTACCATGAAGATCCAAGTCCGTTCTTTACTGTGTCGACTTATTTTTGTTGCTCAATTCTACGATTGCTTGTCCCGTTGTAGGTTCAATGTGCTCACTGACGCAAACACCAACCACCTTTTACTGTTTAACGCTGGAACAAGATGGCTATCCTTTTGGCTGGACTTCTTTGCTGCCACCATGACCTTCGTAGTGTCTTTGTTTGTTATTTTCAGCAGTAATGATGTCATTCCACAGTCGCTAAAAGGCTTGGCCTTGTCATACTCTATACAGGTATGTTTTTGATGGACTAGGTTTGTTTATTTAGTCCGGACAGTGCATGTTAATGAACACACACACGATTTGTGAAATGGAATGTGGAAGTCGTCTCGTGATCGGAAGGTCATTGGGTTAGAATCCCAGCTCCCACAAATGCACACTGTCGCTGTGTCCTTGGGCAAGACACTTCACCCTACTTGCTTCCAGTGTCTGCATACATTGGTGTATGAATTAGAGGGTGAGTGGGTGACTGGTTACTTACTGCAAAACGCTTTGGGCCTGATAAAGGTAGAAAAGCGCTATATAAGTTGAGTGCATTCACCATATACCAAACAAGTAATGATGAGTATGTGTCTTTAACGGAAGCTGAATCGTGCATGTTTATTTCAAGGAGCCGTTTTAAAAACACCTCACCTTTATCTTCTTGGCCGACATGCCCTGTCGAATAAAAGGAGGCGTGGCATGGCGCTCACAAAACTATCTGACCCAAACTGCACTCATAAGACATAAAATATAAATAAACAATTATGAGGCTCATGCTATAACTACTATTAACACATAGAAGAACTAGAAAAGGGTGTATTTATATGTAAAAAGACAGGTTAATCTCACCTTTCAGTCTTGGACTCCTGCTCCCTCACTCCTGCATCAGCTGCTGTTTATGTGCTGTCCTTATATACATCCATATAAAGCCGTAGTTCTTCTCTTCCATCATCGTCCCTAATCTCAAACGTCCTCCGGGTGAGACATCTCCATGTGCCACTCTGTGTTTTGCCGTCACGTAAACACAAGCCACGTGCTTTACTGTGAAATGCGCCACACAGTTGGTTTCATTCCATACTCATAACAGGCTGTTTAATTTCTTCGACTTCGAAGGATTGGGTACATGTTACGCGGACGTCCACGTTTTATTTACCCCAGAAAACTCCAGAATAAAGCGGAGAAAGACTCAGCAAGTCCATGTGCTGCGCCTGATGTTATACTTTCACTTTCTACCTTCCATGGTCATCCAGGACCCCATCGGCCAATTAATCAACTAAACGACCAACAGGGGTAGCTCTAATACTAGTAACAAATGCATTAAAACATAAAAGTTATGGACACTCAGCATTTATTTCAAACAAATGAACTGAATTTTAAGTGCTTTCTGCAAACGTAGTCCTTTCTTGGTCACATGTGATTTGCTTAAATAATTGCTCTGCCATTCCAGGCGGCACTGATCCATGTGCGGTGGGGCAAAAAAGTATTTAGTCAGCCAGCAATTGTGCAAGTTCTCCCACTTAAAATAATGACAGAGGTCTGTAATTTTCATCATAGGTACACTTCAACTGTGAGAGACAGAATGTGAAAAAAAGATCCAGGAATTCACATTGTAGGATTTTTAAAGAATTTATTTGTAAATTATGGTGGAAAATAAGTATTTGGTCAATAACAAAAATTCAACTCAATACTTTGTAATATAACCTTTGTTGGCAATAACAGAGGTCAAACGTTTACTATAGGTCTTTACCAGGTTTGCACACACAGTAGCTGGTATTTTGGCCCATTCCTCCATGCAGATCTTCTTGAGAGCAGTGATGTTTTGGGGCTGTCGCCGAGCAACACGGACTTTCAACTCCCTCCACAGGTTTTCTATGGGGTTGAGGTCTGGAGACTGGCTAGGCCACTCCAGGACTTTCAAATGCTTCTTACGGAGACACTCCTTCGTTTCCCAGGCGGTGTGTTTGGGAATATTGTCATGCTGGAAGACCCAGCCACATTTCATCTTCAAAGCTCTCGCTGATGGAAGGAGGTTTTGGCTCAAAATCTCACGATACATGGCCCCATTCATTCTTTCCTTAACACGGATCAGTCGTCCTGTCCCCTTAGCAGAAAAACAGCCCCAAAGCATGATGTTTCCACCCCCATGCTTCACAGTAGGTATGGTGTTCTTGGGATGCAACTCAGTATTCTTCTTCCTCCAAACACAACGAGTTGAGTTTATACCAAAAAGTTCTACTTTGGTTTCATCTGACCACATGACATTCTCCCAATCCTCTGCTGTATCATCCATGTGCTCTCTGGCAAACTTCAGACGGGCCTGGACATGCACTGGCTTAAGCAGGGGGACACGTCTGGGATTCCCTGTCGTTGTAGTGTGTTACTGATGGTAACCTTTGTTACTTTGGTCCCAGCTCTCTGCAGGTCATTCACCAGGTCCCCCCGTGTGGTTCTGGGATTGTTGCTCACTGTTCTCATGATCATTTTGACCCCACGGGATGAGGTCTTGCGTGGAGCCCCAGATCGAGGGAGATTATCAGTGGTCTTGTATGTCTTCCATTTTCTGATAATTGCTCCCACAGTTGATTTTTTCACACCAAGCTGCTTGCCTATTGTAGATTCACTCTTACCAGTCTGGTGCAGGTCTACAATTTATTTCCTGGTGTCCTTCGACAGCTCTTTGTTCTTGGCCATTGTGGAGTTTGGAGTCTGACTGTTTGAGGCTGTGGACAGGTGTCTTTTATACATATAACAAGTTCAAACAGGTGCCATTAATACAGGTAACTTCCTGATCTTCCTTGTTTGAAGTGACCAAATACTTATTTTCCACCATAATTTACAAAAGAATTCTTTAAAAATCCTACAATGTGAATTCCGGGATTTTTTTCACATTCTGTCTCTCACAGTTGAAGTGTACCTATGATGAAAATTACAGACCTCTGTCATTATTTTAAGTGGGAGAACTTGCACAATTGGTGGCTGACTAAATACTTTTTTGCCCCACTGTACATTAATGGTACAGTGGTTAACGCTCGTCCTTCACAGCTAGAAGGTCCCGGATTCGATTCCCACCTGGACGGTGCCTTTCTGTGTGGGGTTTGCATGCTCTCCCCGTGTCTGTGTAGGTTTCCTCCGGGTACTATGGTTTCTCCTACCACTAAAAACATGTACAATAGGCCAGAATGAATGCAGTGTGTGTGTGAGTGAGTGGTTGACAGAAGCCAGTCTGTGCCATCAGCCCCTCCGACTATCACCAGTCTACCCCAGGGCACAGGCTTAACACAGGCTTGTAAAGCGCAATAAGTCTAAGCCATTTATTATTTATAAGTCACGAGTCATTAAATAGTCTGTAAAAAGTTCTGATTCCATGAATGCCACATCAGTACTAGCAGGTTACTAATCTATTTCTTTGTGTCTAGTTGACGGGTATGCTTCAGTATGTTGTGAGGCAGGCAACGGATGTGGAAGCGAGGTTCACCTCTGTGGAGCGTCTACAAGAATACATCACGGTCAGACAAAGTTGTTGTTAGTTGTTACACTTTGTACACACCATGCATGATTACTTTCCTGTTCCCTGTATCTACACATGAAACTTGTGGGCTGTAATCTTCCGTTCATCCAGCCTTATTCCAATCCATTTTGGAATATGGTTGTGACATAAAAATGTGGAAAAAGTGAAGGGCTGTGAATACTTCCCAGGTTACACGATACCATTTCGACACCCCATCACTCCGACATCGAGGTCTAATTGTCGGAGTGGGGGGGCATTTCCATTTTCTTATCAAATGTCCTGGCACTCCGACATTTTTTTCCCCCTTTGTTGGAGTGGTGACACTTTACCTTTTGTGCGACATCCCGCCATTCCGACACACAAGAGAAGTATGAATTACCATTAACCCTATCACTAAGCATGTTCCCCAAGGACACACGCTCTCCCCCTGGCATCGCACGGCAAACAGGCTTTGCTCAAATCGGTTGCACCCCGCCATTCCGACACTTGTCCATTCCGACATTTGGAGTGGTGACACTTTACCTTTTGTGCAATGTCCTGCCATTCCGACACACAAGTTAATAATTAAAAACACGTGGGCCTACTAGAACTAACCCTAACCTTACCTTAGCTCTAACCTTAACGACAGTGGAGTTTACAAACCGAACAGGCTACGCTCAAAACTACTGTCGGAATAGAGGCACCAAAAAGTGTCGGATTGGTGGGAAGTCGCAATGGAGGGTTGTCGGAATGTCGAGTCGACCCCTCTCAAATCTGTTGTCTGAAGGGGTTATCAAAATGGAGGGTTGTCAGAATGACGGAATTTGGTTTGGAGGGCTGTCTAGATGGAGGTCTGTCGGAATAAGGGGTAGATGCCCAGATGCACTGCACAGCCATTGTATTATAATATTGTCAACATGTAATTAACAACAGAATGTTCACACTTCAATAGGATTGCCCATCGGAGTCCCCTAGACGAGTGCAAAATGCTCAAGTGGCACAAAACTGGCCATCAAAAGGCTCGATCACTTTCCAGGACTACAAGATGAGATACAGAGAGAACACGCCAATCGTCCTAAACGGGTTGAGCATGTCCATCAAAGGTGGAGAGAAGCTGGGAATTGTGGGGAGAACAGGATCTGGTAGGTCAAGACATATCAGTTTTATCAATATTGGTAGTTGCTGCTTGCTTGCGTAGAAAATGTTAGACTGTGATTTGTTTGTTGCTAGGAAAGTCATCTCTGGGTGTGGCTCTGTTCCGTTTGGTGGAGCCGGCTAAGGGTTCCATACTAATAGACGGAGTGGACGTAGCAGCCATTGGTTTGCATGATCTGCGCAGCAAACTGTCCGTAATCCCTCAAGACCCCGTTCTGTTTATTGGCACTGTCAGGTATTGGACACAATGATTTAATTTCAGGGAGTTTCATTAATAACATTAACATTTATTAATAACTATGGACCCCCTTGAAAATGAGATTCTTCATCTTTAGGGGCTTTCCGTTTATATTGAAATCAATCTATTGCGAAAGATGAAGATTAGGGGTTTTTCTTTTTTTTGGTTTCCAGGGGAAAGTTTATGTTAAAGGAATAGGCCACCGTTTTTACATACTGAGATATGTTCTTACCTTAGCTTTGAGTTCTTTAGGACCTGTCTGATCTTCCCCCGTGCCTTCAGTCACGTAAACACAGCGCAGACGGCGTTAGCATTTAGCCTCTCCCCCTCTCCACTATAGCTCCAAAACTGGTCAAGATAGAAGCTACCAAGCTCTTCCATGTTTTCCCTATTTAAATATGGTTACATGAAGTGTTCCACTACAAAGTATAATTACACAAAATTAAACAATGTGGATTTTTTAAGTGGATAAAAGGGGGGACTATATTGTAAGGCGTAATAATGCCAGGAGTAATTTGGCATCCGCACAGTAAAGTGAAGATTACTGCGCAGTAAAGTGAAGATTACTGCACGGATTTCGAACTTTCGAACCAGGAGTGCCCAAAGTGGGGCCCCGAAACAATTCTGTTGGCCGCCAGAGGGTGACCTACTTTTGTGCTGCATGTGGTTAATACTAATTCTCTTCCATTCATTCTCAATGGGAAATATGGATGCAGTACACTTTTTGGCCACCACCGTCAAATTGGGGGCGCTGTTTCACTCCTTTCGCAAAGTTAAGGAAACACTGTTGTGGTGTCTTGGTGTTTATCACAGGGCGTTGTAGCATCAACTTTCCCACCAGTATACAGGTGTTTTTTTTTTACATTTTGCACTATATTGCTACAATTGTTGATTTTGTTCATCTAAAACTAGGTTAACATTTGTTTTAATGTAGTATGTTATTTGCATAGATAGAATCAAATACAAATGTATACCAAAAATACAATAAAGTATCCATTATTAAATGCAGTTACATGTGTTTCACGCTGGACATCGCCGTATTGGGCCCGTGGCCCCCTTTTTCCCTTTGGCCCTCGGAGACAAAAAGTTTGGGCACCCCTGGTGTAAACATTTCACAGAGAGCCACAACATTCTGAGCACGCTGGGTCACTTGGTCACTACAGTGCATATGTTGCTGCCAAACAGCGACAGTGCGTCAGGTTGGTGAATGCACCTTAAGAACGCACTGTCTGCACTTTCATTCATCGTCTGCATTCTTTGGTTGTATGTAGATGTATTTACTGTAGTTGTTTGTACCACTGTCCATCACTCTCTTGCTCCGACTCAAACGCAGAGATAGAAACCATCGTAAGACGTTTCTGCTACGTCCCTGCAGTGTCTCCAACATCTGTCGGATACCAAGGAGATCTCAATCTCATATGGAGTCTCCTTGAGATCTCCTTGGTGTCTGACAAGTCTTGGAGACACTGCAGGGATGTCACAGAAACGCCTTGCAGGTTGAGGACAACATATGGTATTCATGACACAACTGCTTGCGACCTCTCGGAGACCATGCGGAGACCACACTCTTTCAGGTCTCCATGTGGTACTTGGAGACTTGCCTTATCTCCAGGGGACGTCTTGAAAACATCTCAGTGACCTGCAGCAACTTGAGTCTCCAACTAGTCTCCAGGCCAGTGAGATAGGCCCTTAAGGCAAAAATATTTTCAATTAAGGAGCTGTGGTCACTAAAAGCATGTTATTTCCTTTCTCATGAACATCTGCCTTTGCTCACAGGTATAACTTGGACCCCTTTGACAATTACAGTGATGAGGAAATCTGGACAGCACTGGAGAAGACCTACATGAAGGAATCTGTATGTAAATCCAGTGGTAGTAATGTGTGGTTGCACATTACTGTTTTGTTTCATTATTTGAGTACATCTGAAAAGGCATAGTATTTAAGTTACACAAAAATAGACAACCTACAGTACATTTTAAAAGCTGCTCAAATGGATTAGTTAAAAGTATGACTAATGGTAGAACTTGAAAATGATTACATGGTGTTGTCGTCCCCCTGGATCAAAATGTCTAATAATTTAAATAATGACGCGCGAAAAGATGACATGATCTACAAAAGACATGATGTGTAGATGAGACATTGGCATAACTTTCCAAAATAATCAGGTTTTAATTTGATCAATGACATGTTCAAAATGCAAAAAAGCAGAGCAAATCTTTGTCCACAATTAATGCCTCGTAGCCCCCAAATATATCAAGTATCTCAGCTTTAAATGATTTTCTAGGAGCAAAGAGTCTAGTTTGAGGGATTTTAGTCCTTTCTTCCTTACAAAAGTCTTACAGAACTAAGATTTCTGGACTGTCTTCTGATCTTCATTTATGTTTAGGTCAGAAGACTGTGAAAGCCACGGCAAAACTTTGTGATCCATTGTTTTTTTTTAAGTGTGTTTTCGATCATTACCCATTTGTAGAAGCCATAATTTGGAGTTACAAAGCATATTATTGCAAAGCATATTATGCTTTGTAACTCCAGCTTTTTCACAGATGTTTTACTGCAGAATTTGTTAAAAATTAATTGAATCCATTCTTCATTTTACCAAAGAAATGCTCCCTGTCACCGCTGCAACACAACTCCAAAGGATGATGGATCCATCTGGGGATGGATTAACAGTCGGACAGATGTTCTCCTTATGAAACTTGGTTCCCCTTTTTCTCCAAACTGACCATTGTTCATTGCAGCCAAAAAGTTATTTTTAACCTCTGTTATTTGTCTCCAAAATGCAGGAGAACATTTTCCCTCTTACCCTTGTCTGATTATTCATTTTATTAGACATTTTGATCAGACCTGCCTAAACTTTCACACCCCATTGTACCTTGCTTTTTGCTCGTTCGGGCTAGTGCTGTTTCTATTTGCCTCCCAGGCTCATGAGTGCTTCCAATTTGGTTGCGTATGCGCCTAACAATTTTGCTAGTGCGCCTTAGTCCTAATCCTCGTCAAACCCCTAGGTCCCCGTAGCCCTCAACCATTCTTCTCACTGCCAACACTGATCAGAACGTGTAGAGATCACTCTGCAATGTTCTCTTCCATTTATAATGCCTCTAAAAACGGCCAGATGTGTGAACTCAGGTGCATAATCCAGACACGTGTTTATTTTACTCAGAGAATTGAGCTGTCACTGGGGAGCTAAAAGCAAAAGTAAAGTCTACCGTCAGAAGATGATAAATGATACGATCACTCACTCTGTATCCAACTTTCAAAGAACAGATATCTCATGCTGATTAGTTAACTGATTCCCTGCCATCCACCCCCTGTAAGTTGTGTTTTACTCACACAGATCTTGCACATATTTTCAGAAACTGCAAGGTCTTAGCTTTCAAATGCACTTGCCTATAGTCTATTAACAAAAACGTGCCAAAAAAGCAACGAAAAAGCAATCAAAACATGGCTAAAAAAGAAAAAGTGACAACAACATGAGCAAGTGTCAATAATATATGTGATATTGAAAAAAAAAACGTGCCAAAGCAACAATAACACAATAGATCAGTGAATCAAAGAAAAATCTACAATCAATAAAAAAGCGGTGAAATGTAACAAAAAGACACAAAAAATGTGTCAAAAATGCAACAAAAACGTGACATAAATGTGGCGGTAAGGATAAAAAGTTTTGATCAGTTTTGTCGGTCTTAGCTTTCAATTGAGTCATTACACTGACCTATGGGCTGTAAACTCCAGTCTGGAAGCTTGTACACTTGGGTAATGTTGAACTGTAGAAAATGCGCTTGGTTAAGGTGGTGGTTTAGAGGTTAAAAAAAGAATTGCAGCTGTTACATGACTCGAAGTTTAGCTATAAACTAATTTATTCATCTTAACACATACAATAATGTAAGTCTTGATTACCTAAGCATAATTCACGGTCTCAAACTGACATTGATGCCTGTATTTATTTTTAAATAGTAAAAGAACAGCTGTTTGAACTCTCTTGTTGTGTAATGTTTAAACAAAACTGTCACTGTTCCACATTATTTATTGTTAGCATGTATTATGTAACATGGAAGATGAATTGAATGAGATTCCCATATCTACTAGAAGTGGACTGCCTGTAGCATTTGTCGTGTAAGGACATTTATGCCACAGCTCGTCTTTTCACAGATCTCACAACTTGATGAAAAATTACTTGCTCCAGTTATGGAAAACGGAGAAAACTTCTCTGTGGGAGAAAGACAACTCATGTGTATGGCAAGAGCTCTACTCCGCAATTCCAAGGTGTGTGTTTTTTGTGCACCTTTGCCATCATTTGCTGTAAGAGTTTTAACATGGACCTATCCTGCATTACTGGAGCCTTATATTTTATGTTTTAGAGAAAGGTTGTAGAAAGGATGAAGCAATCTACACAAAATAACTACTACATTTTCTTTGTTGATGTCAAGCCAAGGAAAAACATCTGTTAAATTGCTCATGTCACATAGCACAATACTCCACACCTGAGCTAGCCCCACGTTAGCCCCAGCAGCCTATCCAGAGCATTGAAAAAAAACAACTAAGTACTTAAGTACACCATTAAAAAATGTGGACAAGCAGAACATGAGGCTGGCTGGTCAGGTTCGTACATTATACTGCCAAATAAGAAACAGTCTCAGTCAACAAGATTACATACACTTGAACGAGTGAAATGAAATGCTACTCCAGGAATGTTTTTAACGAGGGCACTGTGCTAGAACATGAAGAAACATGAACATAAGTGGATTTGATGTCCCCTCTGAATAAGACTGTGCGCCTTCGCTGTTCCAGATAATTCTTCTGGATGAGGCAACAGCTTCCATTGATGCTGAGACGGACTCTCTCATCCAGAGCACCATCAAAGAAGCCTTCCAAGACTGCACTGTGTTGACCATTGCACACCGCATCAACACTGTTCTGGGCTCTGACCGCATTCTTGTCATGGACAATGGACAGGTAAAGCAGTGCAGATCACTTTGATACGACAAAGAGTTTGGCAACTTGCTTGTTAACAGTAATCTGATTACTGTTTACTCCTCCCAAAAGTATTACTTAAGACTTTATTGAAGTCATCTCTGTGCACTACACTGTGCATCAAGGACCACAGGCACTCCTTTGGTTCACGTCTCTGGTACGGCAGTACAGCGGTTAGCGCTCTATCTCAAACTGACATTGATGCCTGTTCTCTGTACATGTCCTTGTCATTTTTTTTTTAATTTGAGTGAAAATTAAATATAATCTCACTTTTGAACCAAAACCTGCTTAGCTCCGGGAGAAAACCGCGCGCCTTCAACCCATTGTACATAAAATGCAGGGCTGTCAACTCTCACGCTTTCACCGTGAGACACACGCATTTGAGCGTCTTCACACGCTCTCACGCCACACTCCTCAAATCACACGCCCAAACAAAAAATATCCCTGACTTTTTGCAGCGAGCGGCTGCAGACGCTTTATTTTGTCTGTGTGCCTGTCCACAGCTCCTCTGGCGTGTGTGTGTGTGTGTGTGTGTGTGTGTGTGTGCGTGCGTGCGCGTGCGCGTGCGCGTGCGCGTGCGCGTGCGTGCGTGCGTGTGTGTCTGTCGTCGGCTCTAGTTGGTCGCGAACAACTGGCTCTTTTGAACGAGTCTTTACAGTGAACGATATGAACGGGTTTGTGGAGGTGAACGGCTTTTTGTATTATTTTATTCCTTTTCGGAGGAGGGGCGTCACTTTAGATGTGAATGCTTATTTTGCAAAACAAAAGTCACTGCTGGAGTGGGGCGGACGGAGCAGAGTGGCAGAGGGACTGCGAATGCACGACCCGCGGGACGTGAGCGCGGCCTTCAGGGAAAGGGTTTGAGAGCGCATGGGTTCCGAAGTAACGAGGCGGCTACAGGAGCCCCGACACTCACATCCTCCACCTGTTCACTCAGCTCACCCCACTATTGACACAGGGAGCTCAAAGTGAGCACGCATAACACGGGGGCCACACTGCCTGCGTTCGTGAACAAAGTAAGGGGATGACGCAAGAATGGTCACACCAGCACAAAAGAGAAGAGGTTTCCTGTCAAATCAATGCATCCCGTCAAAAAGTCCAGCAGCCAGTTGCACAGTGATGTGTTGATCCCCAGGTGGAGCAGTTTGTGTATTAGCTGCTGTGGGATGATAGTGTTGAATGCTGAGCTAAAGTCTGAAAACAGCATTCTGACGTAGGAGTCCTTTGTTTCAAGGTGAGTGAGGGCTGTATGAAGCGCAGTGGAGATGGCATCATCTGTTGAGCAATTGGATGGATAAGCAAACTGGTATGGGTCCAGGGTGGGAGGGAGAACGCCTGCTCTGCTGCTGAGTCACTGGGTGTAGACTTAACAAAAGATGGTTGTTCACCTGATCTCAATAGGCCCTTATAGAGGGGGGACAAGGCCTGCCTCTATAGAACAAAGTGAAAGTGGACTTAATCCTCTTCCCTTACAGTGTATAATAATAATAATAATAATAATAATAATAATAATAATAATAATAATAATAATAGTAATAATAATAATAATAATAATAATAATAATAATAATAATAATAATAATAAAAAAATAAAAAAAAGAAGAAGAAGAAGAAATTGTATTTATATTGCACTTTGCATTTCAAAGAAACCTCAAAATGCATGCAGTCTCAAGCCCATTCCTGCAGTGCACAATAGCGTCTTGACTAATAGTTGACACTTGTTTGTGTTGAACAGGTGGCAGAGCTGGACAAACCCGAAGTGTTGCAGCAACGGCCAGATTCCATCTTCTCTTCCCTGGTGCAAGCTGCTAACACCTCAAGCAGCTGAGGACAGTGCAACCTCAACTTTTGTTTAGCTTTTAATTATGTCTGTAGCCTGTCTCTGTAATGCCGTTCTCTCAACAACAAAAATATGCCTGGAGTTGTATTTGGCTTCATTCACATTCAAGTTTTAGTTTTACATCGGTTACGTGTTCTTCAACTGCTGATGCATTTCCATCTGTATTTCCTGTATTTTGTGGTATAATAAGTGTCCTCTGTACCCATAAACCATCGCCGTTCATTCCGCTTTCAAACTGCACACTTAATAACAATACACTTGAATATACATAGATGTTACCCCCAGATTCCATTTTCCGTCTTTGCCCCACACTCTAGCAAATACATATTTATTTTAATTAATAAGAAACATTCCATACATCCTCCTCTCCGCTCTGATGGACTCCGATAAAAATACGGATCCAACTCTATTTTCACCTCTGTCAGACTCTGGCCGGATCAAGCTCCACAGTTCAGATCGCACCAGACATGAGATGCCAACAACATCCAGGTTTTCAGAGTAAATGCCCTCTACATGGACTTTTTACTACAATTTTACACACAATAACACGGATATTTCCACTCTGTAGAGATTTATTCTCACAAAAACAATCACATGGCCCGATTAAGTTAATATTGCGCTCATTCACGTGACTTTTATCTGCCACTGGCACTCAGGAGGGGAAAAAAAACTTGTTGAAGTAAAAGAGAACGGGGCGAACTTCAAGCAATCTTCTCTGTGACTGGACTGGACTGGTCCTATATCATGCTAAATAGACTTTTTGAGCTTTTAGCCATGTTGTTATGCTATTTCCTTATCAAAAACACCCCCAGAGTGGTTTGTGGCTTCATTCACGCAGTTCTCAGTAATCCTCCTGAATCCTGCTCTCTGAGCAGCTGCTCCGCCCTCTGCTGGTGAACGACCGACCTGCTCAGTTGTGTCGTCACAGCGGAACGGAAGTGCTCACTGTCTGTAATTGTAATGCCTTATGGCCTGATTTTAATTTGTAGAACAGCTTTTTCATTATTTCTGTCATAAGAGAGAAACCAAGAGAAAAAAAAATGCATCCCATGACCGTCTGAACAGACGTCATGTATGCGCTGCAGCTGTGAAGTTGGAGCTCGTTGTAACTTACTCTGGACACACCTGTTCTTTTTTCTTACCTAACGATAAAGTCACGGAGGAAAAAAAGCGTGTTCGAAGCGCTGTGTCTTCAGGGTTTGAAAAATACCTCCAGAAAACACTTATATTTATCACAAAAAATAGTGCCCCCTAGTGGTAGAGGTACAATATATATCATATAAATGCCTTGCCTGGCTCTGCCATACTCTTCCCTGTTCATTCCATGCAGGGAGTTAGTCTGGTCACGGAGCAATTGGAGCAGTTTGAAGGGGCGGGCCTAACGCGCACAGATTGTCAGTGAAATAAACCAATCGGCGATTAGCGGACGTGACGACAGCTGTGTCCAATTAAACAAATATGAAGTGAATATTAACTCACGCGGAGAACGCGAGGCAAAATCCTTGACCACTTCATCCAATAATTAGTTTTGGCTGATGTTAACGTTAATTGAACTAAAAACATAGAGGTGCAGCGAGTGACATAACCTTCTCATTTCTCTGTGACGGTCGTGATTGGTTCGGCTCGGCCTTAGCTGCCAATCAACAACGTGTCTACCGTGCGTGGCCAGACCCACCTTCTTTCGTGCAGAAAGAAGGTGGGTGTGGTTTATCAGGCTAATAAATGCCTATACTTAACTTTGGAATGGCTAAAAGAGCATGATACAGATCCTTTAAGAGTTTCATTTCACAAACTTGTTGCTTTGTGCATGCTCTCTTTGGGCTGCTCGTGGACCTGCAGCGGCAGAGAGGAGTGGAATGAAGTGGAGGTAGTGGCGTTGATCTCGCTGTCATTCGTAGGAGCTGAGTGGAGCGGAGTCTGGGCATTATGTGTTAATCTGTTGTTCTGCTCTGATATTCAGAGCACACTGTCACAGTGTGTGACAAATACATGGTGCAGGTCCCATAGGCGTAAGTCATGTCAATGTCCTGCTGTAGAGGCAGAAGAAAGGCTTGTTCTCACTGAGAGTACACAATGACAGTAACATGTAAAAATTAAGATGTTTATTTGGCTGGGACAGTGCATGTTAATGGACATACGTGGCACTCATGCCAGGCTCATGCCGTTGTCCCCCATTCGCTCTCTCAAACACACTCTCATTCATCCAGACGCACTCTAATTCATTTCCATCCTATTTTCTGAAATACTTTAAAACTTTTTCATTGATTTTCAGTAACTGGATCCGATGTCTTTGCACATCAATCACTCCATCGATTTGATCATTGTCTTATTTATTTGCGTTTTAAGTAGAAATGTTGTACATTTAAATCATTTAGCCAAAGTCCTAAATATACAACGGTATTGTCTCTTTAATTTTTTTATTTATTGTGTCACAATAAATAAATATGTTGTAAACACTTTCTGTATGTATTTTACTTGTCATGCCGTTAACCAGTGGCGGCTGGTCCATTATGGGCCTATCAATTTTGCAAATAAAATAAGAAGTTTTAAGTTTAGCAAAATCATAACTTTCTTATGTACTGGTCTTTTACACACTGAGGGAGGGGGAGCGGAGGTGAAGGAGCGTGTCATTTTGTCTGCCAGCTTCATCGTGTGCTGCAAAAGCGTCATAAATGTGTAGTTTTGTGCTTGGGGCGGTGAGGAACAGTGCCCCAAGCATCTAACCAATGGCCTCTACTATGGTATAAAACGTCACTGTATATCATTAATTCAACCAATCAGAGACGCGCAATAATAACAGGTGAAAGACGAGGAAGCTCTACTGTAAACAAACGCGAGTAGCTCGTTGTTGGAGCGGCTCTGAGCTCATGGACGATCGGAGGAAAAAATTCTCATTTGAGAGACCGGAGAAGCTTTGTGTTGTTTCCTGAGAGGAGGTGAAAGGATTTAGTCAAACTAATGGACTTGGGACAACTTTCTTCCGTCAGAAGTCACTTTCCTGGAGGTAGCATTACGATGCTAACTAGCTCGTCTGCTTTAGCTGCTGCTTGTTTATTTCACACTTTGGGACAATTATGTCCCAGGACGTGGACATTTGATGGGGAGAAGATTCAGGACCATGAGGAGGAGCTACGACAGGAGAGGGGAACGTCATTCATTCACTGAGGGAAACAGAGGTGGAGCTCCAGGTGCTAAAGGAGGAGGAGGATTCTTGTCTATGCGTGAGCTGCTCATTATTTCTGAGCGGATCATTTGTCTGACGGTTTATACGGGTTTAAACTTGTGGCTCTGAGGCTCATAATGAAACCACAGCAGGTCTGGGACTAAAACTGTATGAAATCAAAGAGGAAACACCTCCTGCCTTTGTTCTGGTTCTGTTGGTACAAAACACAAATCAGTGGTGCACAACACAAATATGCATAGTGACTATCGTTACACTTTAGTCAGAAATTATTTATTTTTTAGTTGATTAAAAGTAAACAATAAGTTTTGAATATATTCTACATAAAATAATAATATTAAATGCCCCAAAGACTTTCTTTTTTAAGTTAAAAACAATGTTTATAAGTATCTTCTAAAATATAATTGAAGGTAGGTAGATGCAACTAAAACCCCTGGTTTTCACATCACCAGCCACCACTGCCGTTAACAACTTAGAGATCACTCACAACAAATAGCATAATACCTTCAACGAGTAAAGCAGGCCCTAAGAAGCAGCTCAATGGCAAGAACAAGTCCCGGGCAATAAACAGCTACGCCCTGCTAGTAATCAGATACCCTGCAGGAATAATAAGCTGGCCAAAGGATGAGATACAGACCACAGATGTTAAGACGCGAAAGCTCCTAACCATGCACGGAGGGTTCCACCCCAAATCCAGCACTCTGAGACTGTACGCTAGCCGTAAGGAAGGAGGCCGAGGACTAGTGAGTGTGAGAGCCACTATCCAGGATGAAACATCCAAGATCCATAAGTACATCAAGGACAAGGCTCCAACAGATGACGTGCTCAGTGAATGTCTCAGACAATGGGGAACAGAAGATGAGGAGCTGGAGGTCCCGTCATGGGAGGACAAGCCCCTACACGGGATGTACCACCGAAACATAACTGAAGTGGCTAGACAGAGCCGGACTAAAGGACAGCACAGAGGCTCATCATGGCTGCACAGGAGCAGGCCTTGAGCACCAGAGCAATAGAGGCCCAGATCTATCACACCAGACAAGACCCCAGGTGTAGACTGTGCAAAGAGGCCAATGAGACAATCCAGCACATAACTGCAGGGTGTAAGATGCTGCAGGGAAAGCTTGCATGGAACGCCATAACCAAGTGGCTGGTATAGTGTACAGGAACATCTGTGCAGAGTATGGGCTGGAAACCCCAAGGTCAAAGTGGGAAACACCTCCAAAGGTGGTAGAGAATGACCGAGCCAAGATCCTGTGGGACTTCCAGATACAGACGGACAGAATGGTAATGAACCAACCGGACATTGTGTTGGTGACAAAGAGCAGAGGAAAGCCGTTGTGGTCGACATAGCAACACCAAGACTTCAACATCAGGAAAAAGGAACAGGAGAAACTAGAGAAATACCAGGGGCTCAGAGAAGAGCTGGAGAAAACCTGGAAGGTGAAGGCATCAGTTGGGGCACTTGGGGCAGTGACCCCCAAACTGGAGGAGTGGCTCCAGCAGATCCCAGGAAATACATGAGACATCTCAGTCCAGGAAAGTGCAGTTCTAGGAACAGCAAAGATACTGCGCAGAACCCTCAAGCTCCCAGGCCGACGGTAGAGGACCCGAGCTTGGAGGAAAAAGAGACCGCCCGCGGAGGGTGAGGAATATGAATGAAACATCAAGGACAAGGCTTCAACAGAATGCTCAGTGAATGTCCCATCGTCCCCCATGCGCACTCTCAAACACACATTCATCTGGCCTCCTGGCCTATTGTACATGTTTTTAGTGGTCGGGGAAACCGGAGTATCTGGAGGAAGCCTACGCAGACACAGGGAGAACATGCAAACTCCACACAGAAAGGCCCCGTCCCTGGTGGGAATCGAACCCGGACTTTCTAGCTGTGAAGCACGAGCGCTAACTGCTTTGCTACCGTGCCGCCATACCGTGCCGCTTGGTCAAATACATCAGACATCTCGGTCCAGAAAAGTGCAGTTCTAGGAACTGCAAAGATACTGTGCAGAACCCTCAAGCTCCCAGGCCTCTGGTAGAGGACCCGAGCTTGGAGGAAAAAGAGACCGCCCACGGAGGGTGAGGACAAGTTTTTTTTTTATTGTAAAGTGTCCCCACCAATAGTAACACTAAACCTACTACACCCTCTCCGATAGTCGACATGTGTCGACTATCGGAGCACTGTGCCTCACTGATGCTGTTGGTCAGAGGGATCCCCCCTGCCAACAGGCTCAGAAAGCCTTGTCCTTTTTAACACATCCCACAGTATTGGTGGGTTTCATGTGACATCGCACTGATGTATGGTGGATTTCCTTTTCATATTGGCGCTGTAATGGCGACAAGTGGTAAGGTGAAATATCCCTCCCGTGCAGCCTAAAGTCCACCACTACCCTCTATTCTGCTCGCAAATGTCTGATCTCTGCCCAATAAACTGGATGAGCTGCAAGCCAACGTCTCTTGCCAGTAGGCTTACAAGGACACAGGTCTGATTTGCGTAAGAGACCTGGCTGCATAGCACCATCGCAGACTCATAGCTCTCCCTTAGCGGCTTTGGGACACATGGACACCTGTGCGCCTGGCCCGGGACACCACGAGCAGCAAGAAGAAGCATGGGGGCAGGGTCTTTGTGTACATCAACCAGGTGTGGAGTACAACAGCCACTGTCACTGACTCTTGGTTGTACAACTGATGTCGAACTACCCGCTCTGACTTTCATGCCCAAATATCTCCCCCGCGAGTTTGGCCAGCTTCTTCAGCTACTTCTGGCAATGTGACACGCGTGTCAGAAACCATTGCGTCTTGTTTTCAGAGGCTAGAGATTGCTTCCCCTGACTCTCCTGTGTTTGTCCTCGGAGATTTCAATGGTTGCAGACTGAATAAGATGCTCCCCACTTACCACCGGTACGTTACCTACACCATCTAGTCCCAGTAACAGAGGTAAGAGTTAAGAAGCAGGTCCAACAGTGGTCTGTTGACTCTCCAGGGTTTTTTTGACTGCACACACTGGGAGGTACTCATTGAGGGAAACAATTTAGAGGAGGCCACAGATGTTACAACATCATGCATCTCCTTCTGTGTAGAGATGATGGTTCCAAGTGTTTTCAAACAATAAGCCCTGGATAATTAAATCACTGAAAACAACCCTGAATGAAAAGAAAATAGCATTTAATTCAGGAAACAAGCTAGAAGGTAAATGAATTCAAAACAGACCGAACAAAGAAATTAAAGCGGCCAAGAGGTCTTATAAAGACAGGGTGGAGAGACTTTTCAACCAGGGAAAGTCCAGAGAGGCCTGGCAGGTTGTTAAAACCCTGACCTGGCTCCCCTCCAAGTCCACCTCATCTGGGCTTTCTGCTGGGGTGTGTGTCTGCATGGCAGAGGATCTTAACATCTTATATTGCAGGCATGGTCAGTGTGATTTCACCAAGTAGAGGGAGACGCTCTCTGCAGAGCTTGTCTCTACGTCCCAGTCCACTGAGGACCTGCTGCTGCTGCCTGCGGATGGGGAGCGCGCACTGCAAGTCTCCTGGACAGATCTGTGGACGCCTGCTGAAGGGCTGCTGCAGTCAGCTGGCTTGTGTCCTCTGCTCCATGTTCAACTGTTCCCTGGCGGAGCACTCCATCCCCTCCATCTGGAAGTCCTCCATCATCTATCCAGTAGTGAAGAAGAGCAACCCCAGCACCAACAGCGACATGGCCCAGTTGCAGGCTGATGTGGGTGTGCACTCTGACCCACTGCAATTTGCCTACCAGCCACTGAAAGGGGTGGATGATGCTGTGCTCACTCTGCTATGGTGTCATCACCCACCTGGAAAATCCCAAGTCCCATGTCAGCCTGGTCTTCGTGGATTTCTCAAACGCATTTAACACTGTGCAGCCACATCTCATGGGGTGTAGGCTGCTCCAGATGATCGCCAACCCCCACCTCATCCTCTGGGTCCTTTCCTTCCTCACTGGAAGGGATCAGATGGTCAGAGAGGACGGCCACCTGAGTGCTGTCAGGACAATATTTACTGGTTCTCCTCAAGGTTCAGTCATCTCTCCACCTCTCTTCAATCTGTACACAAGCGACTGCAGGAACACCACCCCAGGTATAACCTACATCTAGTACTAACCTACTCAGATCAACAGTCTGGCAATATTTTGGCTTCCAGAGGAAAAGACAACATGGTGTCGATGTTGACCGAGAAAAGACAAAACCCAGAACTGCGACGCACAAGAGATGAGCATTTTGGAAACTCATGACATTGTAAACACGGAGGACATTGTGTACTTGCACCCCTCAAAACAACCACAATGGTGCTGTGTGATGAAAAAACTCCAACAGTGTCCTTGATTTTACCATTGATCCACATGATAAAACAGAATATGGCACCAAAGAAAGAAGACACAGCTACCATAGCAAGCTTAAAAAGAGGCATTTTTGCGAAGCTGAAGGACAGGTACAGCGATATTCCACAGTTGAAAGTCTGAGCCCAAAGAAGACAGCACCCCCTATGGGCCTCTTTGTTGACTGTTTCACCAGTACCAGTAGTGAGGAAGACAAGTCCACCACTGTGATAGACCAACAGATGGACATGTACAAAAAAGGAAGTCCTCTCCCACTGACAGTGTCCACTTGAATGAATGAAGGTTTATTCGGTTACAAACATAAAACAAAAAGTATGTACTGCAAATTCATCACAGACAAAGCCACTTAAATGATGGAAAGAAAAATCTGGTATATTTAACATGCTTGCTCCACTAGCTAAAGCATAACTTGCAGTTCCTGCAACCTCTGTACCAAGCAAGCGTGTATTTTCCACTGCAGGGGACATACAACAGTCAAGGTCCCAACTTCTACCAGAACATGTTGACATGCTAACCTTTTTGAAAAATAACCTTTAATAACTTGCAGACAATTGTATTTTGTTTGTTCAGTTCATTTATTTTGTTATAATACTTACATTATACGTTCAAATTAGATTCAAAAGTGGATGCCTGCCTCTCTTAAATAAGACGTGACATGTCAGTCGTGGCAACCCTTGTTGATATGTGAAAATAGTGCCTTTTTCAAACCAAAACACACAAGCACTTTGTGTAACAGTGCACTTTAGCTATACAGGTTTGTAATAATAATAATGAAAAAGAAAAACTATATATTTCAAGTTTTTCCTTAATCACCAAGTAGAAATACTGACGCACATTTAAAATGCTAACCGAACCGTGAACCGTACCGAACCGTGAGATAGCTGAACCGTTGCACTCCTAGTCAGCAGTGATCCGAACCACACACCTCCGAGTCCTGGAGGTGAGCAGGACTTGGAGAGATGGGAGCATCTGGTTATGTATAATGCAATTACTGAACACAGTGTTATGCTTAAACAAACTTATATGTGTTGAGACGCATGACCAGACCCTGCTCTGGCTGAAGAGTGTTGAGCTGTATGACTTGACCCTGCTCTGGCTGAACAGTGTTGAGCTGTATGACCGGACCCCGCTCTGGCTAAACAGTGTTGAGCTGTTTGACCGGACCCCGCTCTGGCTGAACAGTGTTGAGCTGCTTGACCGGACCCTGCTCTGGCTGAACAGTGTTGAGCTGTTTGACCGGACCCCGCTCTGGCTGAACAGTGTTGAGCTGTTTGACCGGACCCTGCTCTGGCTGAACAGTGTTGAGCTGTATGACTTGACCCCACTCTGGCTGAACAGTGTTGAGCTGTATGACTTGACCCCGCTCTGGCTGAACAGTGTTGAGCTGTATGACTGGACCCCGCTCTGGCTGAACAGTGTTGAGCTGTTTGACCGGACCCCGCTCTGGCTGAACAGTGTTGAGCTGTATGACTTGACCCCGCTCTGGCTGAACAGTGTTGAGCTGTATGACTTGACCCCGCTCTGGCTGAACAGTGTTGAGCTGTATGACTGGACCCCGCTCTGGCTGAACAGTGTTGAGCTGTATGACTGGACCCCGCTCTGGCTGAACAGTGTTGAGCTGTATGACTGGACCCCGCTCTGGCTGAACAGTGTTGAGCTGTATGACCGGACCCCGCTCTGGCTGAACAGTGTTGAGCTGTATGACTGGACCCCGCTCTGGCTGAACAGTGTTGAGCTGTATGACTGGACCCCGCTCTGGCTGAACAGTGTTGAGCTGTATGACTTGACCCCGCTCTGGCTGAACAGTGTTGAGCTGTATGACTTGACCCCGCTCTGGCTGAACAGTGTTGAGCTGTATGACTGGACCCCGCTCTGGCTGAACAGTGTTGAGCTGTATGACTGGACCCCGCTCTGGCTGAACAGTGTTGAGCTGTATGACTGGACCCCGCTCTGGCTGAACAGTGTTGAGCTGTATGACTTGACCCCGCTCTGGCTGAACAGTGTTGAGCTGTATGACTGGACCCCGCTCTGGCTGAACAGTGTTGAGCTGTATGACTGGACCCCGCTCTGGCTGAACAGTGTTGAGCTGTATGACTTGACCCCGCTCTGGCTGAACAGTGTTGAGCTGTATGACTTGACCCCGCTCTGGCTGAACAGTGTTGAGCTGTATGACTGGACCCCGCTCTGGCTGAACAGTGTTGAGCTGTATGACTGGACCCCGCTCTGGCTGAACAGTGTTGAGCTGTATGACTGGACCCCGCTCTGGCTGAACAGTGTTGAGCTGTATGACTGGACCCCGCTCTGGCTGAACAGTGTTGAGCTGTATGACTTGACCCCGCTCTGGCTGAACAGTGTTGAGCTGTATGACTTGACCCCGCTCTGGCTGAACAGTGTTGAGCTGTATGACTGGACCCCGCTCTGGCTGAACAGTGTTGAGCTGTATGACTTGACCCCGCTCTGGCTGAACAGTGTTGAGCTGTATGACTTGACCCCGCTCTGGCTGAACAGTGTTGAGCTGTATGACTGGACCCCGCTCTGGCTGAACAGCGTTGAGCTGTATGACAGTCTCCAGTGCATTAACAGCAGCTTGTTCAGATGAATGCACATGCACCGCAAAGTGTGCCTTTTGCCAACGAGAGTATCAACAATTAAAAGAAGAGAATGAAAGATTGCGCTAAGAAATACAAACACTAAAAAAAATACAAGAGCCCCCACACCAAAGACGCAAATATAACATTGAGGATATACAGAACTCTGACCAGCTGGTGTCGTTGCACACTGGTGTGCCTTCGTATGCACTCTTTTTATGGGTTCTTAACCAGGTTGAATCCAAGATCCCACATATGCAATATTACCGTGGAGTACAGTCTGAAACTCTGAAGTCATACCAGCTAAAGAACAGCACCAAACCAGGACCACCACGACTTCTGTCCCCAGCAAATGAATTGTTTATGGTACTGATGAAACTGATATTAAATCTACCAGAAGAATTCTTAGCCTACTTGTTTGGAACATGCACCAGTCTCGTATCACAAGTGCTGTCAACATGGCTACCCCTTCTCGCATATGAGCTATCACCTCACCTGTATTGACCTAAACAAGAAGAACTGCCACTGTACTATCCTGACTGCTTTAAGAAATATAATAATGTACGTGCAATAATTGACTGCACAGAAGTGCCAATCCAAAGGCCATCATTGGCAAAGGCCAATAGTCAGATATTCTCCGCATACAAGGGCCGACCTACAGTTAAAGTTTTAGTTGCATGTACTCCTGCTGGCACTGTATGCTTTTTGTCTAAAGCTGCTGGTGGGTCAATGAGTGACAAAGAACTGGTGAAAAGATCTGGGATTATTGACAAGTTTGATCCAGGAGACACATTGCTAGCTGACCGTGGATTCAATATCCAGGAACTACTTCTAATGACAGGAGTGAAGTTGGCAATTCCTCCTTTTCGAAAAGGGAAAAAACAGTTCTCCTTGGAAGATGACCAGAAAACCAAGACCGTGGCCAATGCTCGCATACACGTGGAACGAGTCATTGGACGCATGAAGGATTTCCACATAATGAAGTCTGAGTTGCCTTTAGATATGTTTGATCTGTTTGATCATAGGGTTACTGTTGTTGCAGCACTAGTAAACTTGCAACCACCTATTGTTCCACTGAATAGCTGCTGAAAACAAAGATTACGTGAGCTCAGTATCAAATGTAATACACTCAGGTGGCAGTAGTGAGTATATAATGACCAACTTGCATCCAGTCCCTTTAAGTACATGTCAGGTCATACGTGTAACTGCACCTTCTAAATTTAGCTCGTGCATGACGGCGGATCAAAGTAACAACTTTTTGAGTGACAGTGCAGGATTTTAGAGGCAGTTTTGGTGAACAGGTCTGGGCTCATTCTACACATTAGGACATTGTTGGAACATGTAGGGGCAGGAAAAGACATAATTTTAACATTTTTAAACTCTGTATAGTCCCTTTTAAGTAACCTTTTATAAGTAGTTGTTCTTTTGAATGTAGTTTTTTCTTACTGTACTTCTACTTGAGTAATATTCATCAGTCTTCTTGAGTAAAATAAAAAAGTAACTAGTTCCACTGTGAGTAAATCTTAAAATCTTCATGTTGACGCATAAAATAGATACATTTTGTCTTGTTAATAAATAATACCATTTTCACATAATTTCATGTTATGTTGTTCATAATTTATGCCACGAGTGAATCATAAATCATACTTTTTCGCTGAAACACACAATACACAAGTAAAATCTTCTCCAAGTACTTTTTCAGTCTTGAGTGAATATTTAGGTCACTGCTTTTTACTTCTATTTGAGTGAAATAATTTTAAAGTAACGTTACTATGACTTGAGTAAATATTTTGGCTAATCTACCCACCTCTGGATATAATTAGATGTTTTTAAACGTTTCACCAACAGGCCCGGTTGGAACCATGAGGCTGTCCTTCTGTGGACCCACCACCTGCAGGAGGAGCCATAGGATGCTGGTGCAGTGTGATTTACGACCTGGCAACGGACAAGTGGAAGAAAATGGATGGATGGATGGATGGATAATGATGAGTCCAGTTTTTGAGCTCTACCTGTCTTTAATACCAGTTTTCATCAATTCATCTTTACAAAATGAACATACAACAATATAAGTTTAATTTAACCTCTTAACCCACGCCTTTTTCTCCAGTTCACAATTTACCCAGATCTGCAAGGTTACAGCCTATAGGCCAGTGTAACACTTCATTTGAAAGCTAAGACTTACAAAGCTAATCTATCCTTTTTCTTTGGGTGTCCCTAAATCATTTCAAAATTACATAAAAATAACACACCACTTTTTGGTAAATTTTTGGTGCAATGCAACATATAAAATACAGTCAGTTATCAAAGCAAACTCCCTAAATACATGTTATAAACTGATTTGTAATGTTTTACTCCCCTATAGTACTGTAAGAGACAATAACTTCTTACAATGGTGGTCCATGGCCCCAGACAAAACAACAAAGTTAGGTAAACCCTGATTTAGGCCATATCACTGTTTTGGTTGAGCTTGCACTGAGGGCATTTCCATTTCATAGTCTTTCTCTTCAAGAACGTCTCACTTCCTTTCACCTGAACACAAACCCAGTGAAACCAGCCTTTGCAGTAATCACAGAAGATACTCATTTCCTCGAATACAGTGGGCTCATCAACACACTCTTTGGTGCAAATGCTACAACTATTCTCGGCTGAGGATGCTGAGGGCCTGGGTATTATTGTCGGAATTGCTGAGGACACTTTTTGAGCCTGCAGCTCCTTGAGGAGCTGGCCAGAGAGCAGCTCAGGCACCACTATTTTCTTAAAAAATGTTACACATTTCCTCACAACTTCTTCCATGAACATAGGATCAAACATCACTTCCTCACAGTGAAAATTATTGTATGGAGCAGCTGTTTTCAATGCAAAATATCCAACATCTGCTCCAGTTGCAAACAACTGAGCTTGTACTTGAGTGTAATAACTGTGATTTACTTTTAGCTTTACCAGGCCATCACAGGCAATTTTTAAACATGAATCTGGCTGCTGGGCTGCAGTGATTGTCAACCCTCTATACTTGTAAGGGTTTTTCACCTCCAAGGGACGGGGTTGAGGGCCACAACAGTTGCAAGTAACCATGGCATCAGGAGATGCTGCAAGCATTGGGAACTTGTCGCAGATGTACAAACCACAGTCTTTAACTTTTAAACCCTTGTGTTGCTTGCGCTTTTTGTTGAAGAACATCTTAATGGCATGTTTCTCATTATATTGACCCCAGTGGATTTCTGGCGAATATGCAGGAGGAGAATAATTCATAATATCCTTCAACACAGATTTAGTTTTTCCCAGAACATTTCCTTCAGTATCTACCATGCTACTGACCTTGTGCATTTTGCTTGCAGTTACTCTCCCAACCCTATGCTGACTCCAAAGATCAGACTGAGCTTGATCTTTGGTTTTAGCTGAAAGAACCTGAACAGCATTTTCCGTGATTGCTTTCGATACTTCAGAGAAAAGCTCCTCATTGTCTGTTACACATTTTGATATCTCAGGGAGGGTAGGCAGGAGAGATGGTGTAGTAGTCTGTGCTTCTACTTCCTCCACTGGACTACAGTGGGCTTGAACTGGTGTCTGTTTTTCAGGATTTGGCAATCCAGGTAGATATGCCAGAATTCCAGCACAACCACCACTTGCTGCACGCAAGCCCTCCAGGTCGAGCTGTGTTACAGTCTTTGGTTGCCGGTCATTAAGGGAACGGGGGTCAAACTGAAACCTCCTTGACCGGCCCACCACCTCCTCTATTACACAATTCCCTATAAAACACAAAACTTTATAACAAATAGACTGTGACCTGGGATATAACCTGAAAACATAAATATTTGTGTACTGTATTCAACTGATCTATGACATGAAACTGACATCTCAGTATTTATATATTTGCTTTGTTTAATTTGAATATGAATATTTACTCATTGTTGAATTATTATGTTGATTGTACTGTTGAGTGCACTGCAGGGTTTGTGATTTTTGATGTTGAAACTTGATAACATTTGATAAAAGCTAAAGTTTCTGGGACAGCCCTATACACCCCTGTCAGTGAATGCTTTACCTTGAAGTTTTTGAATTTGTATATTACTCAGAAAGTCTGGTGGGTGGGTTTTCTTCTTACTGGGTGCATGCCAGACCTGTCTCTTCTCTGTAATGGTGGCATTATTGCCACGTGCTACCCTCTCAATGATGTAGTGACACAATGCAGCAACATGCTTGCATGTACCACGGAGACTGCAAGAAGCATTAAAATTATGTTATTGCAATATATAGGATACTGTAATAGTAAGTAACAGGGAGGACAGGACAGGGTCACAAAATTAATTCTGAGTACATCTATATTTTGATTATTATTTTGAACCTATTATTTTGAATACCATGATATTTTACATTGTGTACATGTCCTGAGAGGTAAAGGTACTTCCCGTCTCGCAGAGATTCCTTTCCACTCGTCTTTATGCCTATTGCTCGATTTTCTACAACAGAAATAATGTTTGGACTCACACAACACAATAATTGTAATCAGACTTCTAATAATGTAATATTAATTGTATTTTTAAATGTTGTTTGTTTCATGACATTGAAATTGTAAACTTACTGCTATCTACGTAATTTCCACACCAGTCTGGATAAGATCAGGTAAACTGGCAGATTCATCTTCCCAACCCTGTTGTAAGGTTTCTGGGTCTGGCAGATTAATGATTCCCCCATCCAGGGAGAGCTTCTCTTTCTTTGACCTCCATATAGCTGTATCATACTGTGCTGGAGACAGATTTGAAGGAAGGCTGAGGCCCATGGCCAAGCGACAATTCTCCACAAGCTGGTCCTTCCTGTAGTTGTTTGGTACAGGAACACCTCTCAGTCAGAAATACCCTGAGTTATTTAATTGTCCACTGCTCTAGTTCTGAGGAAGCCATCGGTCAAATAATTGGATTACATAGTAAGATGGGACTATCATGTATTAGCAAGAAAATATGAACATATTTAATAAGAATACATTGGGCACCTAAGTAGTCTGGATGGGGGAATCAATGAACTTAAAATCCAATGATAAAAGGCATCGTTTGACCCACCTCGCCAAGTTGTCTTTTTTCTTTTTGTAAATGGTCATGGCATATTTACACAGCATGCTAATAATTGCCTATGTAACTCATTATTTGAATAAAAAAATGAATTAAACAATTGCTGATACTCCCAAAGCTGCCAATTACACTGACCCAAACAGTGAATCATTTTTTTCCTGACATTATTTGAGTTTTATGTCCGATATTATTTTAAGACATTGTTGGCGCTATATTTACTAGAACATATATATACCACAAACGGTCAACAGCATGTTGTTATAAATTAGTCTGGCAATAGAAAATATACCTTTAAAACCAGCATATAAACCTCTGTCACTAGATCAGGACCACTGACAGCTCATCGATGTCAACAAACGGCACATGCCCCCTAGCCGCCCCACAATGCTTTGCGTTTTTTCAACATGGCGGTATCTGCGAAACGGGCTATGGGAGCATTCCTTGCACATTCCAAGGCATCCGTTTTAATTTCTGGGTATTTGGGAGCTGAGCCAGAACAGATTGAAGAGCTTCTGTTACTTTCGTATCCGCCGCCATTGCCGAACTACAACCAGCAAATGTGGCGCAAATGCTTGACGTCACTGACAACCCCCGCCTCCCCTGCTCGTTGAATGGCAGGTGGAAATTACACTGATGCCACTGAGATCAGGCCCACACGTACATGTAGGGAGATGCTAATTTACCGGAGTTTACGGATGGCTAAGGCCAGGCTAATGTAGAACCAGAACCATGTTAAAAATAAACATCTCCTTCTCTCTGTTCCTCTCTCTCAGCCTGCTCCTTCAAGAAATCAAGCAATTCTTGCCCTCCACTTCTCTGTGTTCCTCAACTGCCTGCACTTCTCTGCCCTCAGTGGGAGCAGAGGCCGGCGCAGGAACCACCCACCTGCTCTGACAGACACACTGGATGCTACAACAACAGGGAGATTTATAGAGCGCGGCCCCCGAAGTGCAACGTCCATCCGGCCCCTGCAGTACCGTCGGATCTCGGGGAAAATGGATTCATTCACAAAGAGTTCATCCATATTTGTCTCTATACAAATAGGTAAAATGTGAAACAACAACCTTATACTTTTTGGCATGTTTGGCATTTATTGCCAGGCCAGAGGTTGCAACAAAGTCCCTATGAAAAAAGGAATAATGACAGTACTTTAGTGCAGTAGTAACAAATCAATAGCTATTAGTAGGCAATAACAACACAAACGACACTGATGCTTACTCCCACCCAGTTTTGGATGAATTCCTCCAGCCTGTGAACTGAATGAAGGTTAAATGTTCTTCATGTGTTATTCCACTATAACAAACTAGAATAATGACAAATTAGATACCCAACAAAGAACGCTGACGTGTATGTCTAATTCAATTATTGTATATAGGGCTTTTGATAATTTGTTGATAATGATTCTGCAATGTCTTGTGACCCTTGTGAGAAAATAAGCCTTTGGCTACAATGTTTACATGCATGTATTTCCTGTTTGTTCATTAACATGCACTGTCCCAATCAAATAAATAAATAAAATGAATGATACATAATTTTCCTACTTTTTAATTTACAATTGTGGGTTTTCTCCTCTGCCATTGTTTCAATGAAAGGGATGCAGCACAATTCAGTGTCCATTTGTTCCCTGGATGAAATTGACAGTTTTTCTTTAATTACAGTAAGTATTTGTTCATAATATGTTTGCAGAAAGATATGAAGAATTATGAGAATGATAATCTGTCATGAAACAACACTATTTTGAGCGCCTTACGTCATATATTACCAGTAATGTCTCTTGAATTTTTATTCCCCGAGTTTTACCTATTGTAGATGTAGTTGTTCATTCTGCTGGTGCTCTGGACAACGGGCTCACTCCTTTCTGCAGTGAGTAGGCAACGTGCACGTGACTATATAGTCATTACAGTGGTTCCAAACTTGCGGGGCGCCTGGGATTGCACAGGCTCAGAGCTCTCATGGGTAAAAATCATCAAATATGACTGAGAAAGTGGTACGGTGCATAAAACACTCCAATTGCAGTTTATTTGTTTCTTTGAATTATTTTTAGCATTCATTGTTTTATACATTTGCAGTGGCAATAGGTTTTGGAATGGGGGGCGCAGTCCGACTATAGCATGTGCAGGGGCGGCTTCCAGTAAAATGGTTGGTAACCACTGGTCTGTAGAGGGTGAATCTCAGAACATCAAATATGGAGACTAGTTGGATAAGATTTTGGGGCAAGCAGAATGCCCAAATTGAGAAACAGCCAGTGTATGACCAGCTCAAGAAGAAGCAGCTTTGTTTTTGCAGTACCACCCCGTGTCCAGCAGGAGGTGCTCCTCGCAGTGAGTGCCACCGCAGAGGAAGAGGATCATGTGACTCTGATCAAAACAACCCGGAACACTTGACACATTTTATAGAACTAAAACAAATCCTGGTTCTCTCCGCGGCCCCCGATCCTCCACAGCGGCACCGGAGACATGGCGTTCGTCACCGCGAGCTGGAACCCGCTGGGAGACGCCTTTTACCGGTGAGAGATCCACCAAAGACCCGGGGAGCCTCCTGAGCTAACCGCTAATGCTAACGGGCCCAAACTACGCTGTTTTATTCATTAAAATACATGATATAATATTTGTACTGCTTCAGTAATGACGTGTCTTTTGTCGAGGCCTCTGAAACCTCGTTTGATATTTTAAAATCATCATAAAAAATAAATATAATCGCATTTGATGGTTTCCCAGAACCTCCCTATGAAATGTGTTCAATTAAATATTTCTCCTCGCCCCGTTTCTTATTTTGAGCTTAAGTATAATCTTTCACTGATGGGCATTGATCGGACACTTGTTCTGATCCATTCGGCTTTAATAAAGTTTTAAAAAAAATCTTCAGTTTTAAAAGAATTGGGAAAAGTTGAATTAGCTTCTTGTGACGCTGAGTCACTGATCTCTGTGAAGCGTCTCGTTAAAACCGTGGTTTGTGTCGTGAGAGTTTTGTGTTGTTTTCACTTTGTTTTTTACACAATAGATGGAACAATATCTGGATCTTATTCCTGTAGTATTTCATATTTACATAAATGTGTAGATCATATTTTTGATGATAAATATTTGATGAATGAGTCTGTATCTGTCATATTCTACAGCTGTTTTTCCTAAGTCTTCTTCCTGTGGTTGTCTCAGCTCTACACAAATCTAAAAGGTTACATTAGGCCAATGTAACGCCTCATTTACAAAACTTATCTAAACAGACCTTTTTCCTGATGTCACTTTTTTGACAATTTTTTCTATTGCTTTTTTTGTTGTGTTTTTGTCACTTTTCCCCCACTTTTCTGTTACTCTTATGTGGGATTTTTGTCACTTTTTTTGTTGCATTTTAGGGTTGGATGATATCCCCATTTTTTGGGGGAGATTTTTCTATCCTTTGTATAGACTGCATGTTAGGTAAAATGTGAGATTGAAGGATAAATGGATCTAAACTAAACACGAATTTTGCAAGGGAAATGTGTTCAAACTTGTGCGTAAAAGTCTGAAGCTGCTCCACACGCCGCCCAACCTGTGTGCTCATAGCCTCATACCCCCTGCATACACCTCTTCTCTTTCTCTCCTCACTCTTCTCTCTCTTCTCTCTTGGTCCTTCCTTCCTTGTTTATCCAAATCCATGCGCTTCAGCTCCGATGTGATATCCATCGCGGCACTTTAAAACTGTTTAGTGTCTGTGCGAAAAGCAAAGCGAAACCTACTAACTGTTAACAGTGTGGCTACTTAAGACAGAGAGACCCATGCGTCAGAAAAAGAGCGCGCTTCAGTTAAAGTCATATTAATAATTATTATCTGGTGTTTCTTAGACAGAGCTGTATGAGGCATTTAAATTCATATTAATAGTTGTTTTGTGGTGTTTCTCAGTAAGACGGAGCTGTATGAAATGTCCTGGCCGCTCAGGGATGGGCTCAGGGACTCTTTGGTGGCAGCGGCTCCGTATGGCGGGCCCATCGGTGAGGATCCACGTTATTATTAACATGGATATGCTGCTGGAGATTATATATTAAGATGTTGTGTTTTCGCAGCCATCCTGAGGGAGCCTCAGCGCCGCTCTCCGAGCTCCAGGCCTCACCTCGACATCTACTCGGCCTCCGGGCTCAGCCTGGCCTCGTTCGTAGTAGGTTAAAGGAATAGGCCACCGTTTTTACATGCTGAGATATGTTCTTACCTTAGCTTTGACGAGTTCTTTAGGACCCATCTGATCTTCACCTGTGCCTTCAGTCACGTAAACACAGCACAGACGGCGTTAGCATTTAGCCTCTCCCTCTTCTCCACTATAGCTCCAAATCAAATTATTTATTTTTTGAGGAGATTTTTGGTGAGAGATCATGGACCCAGTCAGTGATATTAATAATATGTTATGTTTTAGTGACGTTTTAAGGATGCTTTTAGTAATGTTCTAATGACATGCGGATATTATGGATATTTTTGGTAATGTTTTTGGTGATGTTTAGTTGTTTCAGTGATATTTTTGGTGATGTTTAGTTACGTTAGTGATGTTTTTGGTGATGTTTAGTTTTGCTGTAGTGATGTTTAGTTGTTTTAGTGATGTTTTGGTGATGCTTAGTTATGTTGTTGTGATGTTTAGTTATGTTATAGTGATGTTTTTGGTGATTAGTTGTTTTAGTGATGTTTTTGGTGATGTTTAATTGTTTTAGTGATGTTTTTGGTGATTAGTTATGTTATAGTGATGTTTAGTTGTTTTAGTGATGTTTTTGGTGATTAGTTGTTTTAGTGATGTTTTTGGTGATTTTTAGTTATGTTGTAGTGATGTTGGTGATGTTTAGTTGTTTAGTGATGTTTTTGGTGATGTTTAGTAGTTTTAGCTATGTTTTTGGTGAGTTTTGGTTGTTTTTAGTCATGTTTTTGGTGATGTTTAATTGTTTTGGTGATGTTTTTGGTGATGTTTAGTTATGTTATAGTGATGTTTTTGGTGATGTTTAGTTATGTTACAGTGATGCGTTTGGTGTTTTAGTGATGTTTTTGGTGATGTTTAGTTGTTTTAGTGATGTTTTTGGTGATTTTTAGTAATGTTATAGTGATGTTTTTGGTGATGTTTAGTGATGTTTTTGGTGATGTTTAGTTATGTTATAGTGATGTTTTTGGTGATGTTTAGTTTAGTGATGTTTTTGGTGATTTTTAGTTGTTTTAGTGATGTTCTTGGTGATGTTTAGTTTAGTGATGTTTTTGGTGATTTTGGGTTGTTTTAGTGATGTTTTTTGGTGTTTAATTGTTTTAGTGATGTTTTTGGTTATGTTTAGTTTTTTTATTGATGTTTTTGGTGATGCTTAGTTTAGTGATGTTTTTGGTGATTTTTAGTTGTTTTAGTGATGTTTTTGGTGATGTTTAGTGATGTTTTTGGTGATTTTTAGTTGTTTTAGTGATGTTTTTGGTGATGCTTAGTTTAGTGATGTTTTTGGTGATGTTTAGTTGTTTTAGTGATGTTTTTGGTGATGTTTAGTTTAGTGATGTTTTTGGTGATTTTTAGTTGTTTTAGTGATGTTTTTGGTGATGTTTAGTGATGTTTTTGGTGATTTTTAGTTGTTTTAGTGATGTTTTTGGTGATGTTTAGTTATGTTATAGTGATGTTTTTGGTGATGTTTAGTTTAGTGATGTTTTTGATGATGTTTAGTTGTTTTAGTGATGTTTTTGGTCATTTTTAGTTATGTTGTAGTGATGTTGTTGGTGATGTTTAGTTGTTTAGTGATGTTTTTGGTGATGTTTAGTTTAGTGATGTTTTTGGTGATATTTAGTTGTTTTAGTGATGTTCTTGGTGATGTTTAGTTTAGTGATGTTTTTGGTGATTTTGGGTTGTTTTAGTGATGTTTTTGGTGGTGTTTAATTGTTTTAGTGATGTTTTTGGTGATGTTTAGTTATGTTATAGTGATGTTTTTGGTGATGTTTAGTTTAGTGATGTTTAGTTGTTTTAGTGATGTTTGGGGTGATTTTTAGTTATGTTTTGGTGATGTTTAGTTATGTTATAGTGATGTTTTTGGTGATGTTTAGTTTAGTGATGTTTTTGGTGATGTTTAGTTGTTTTAGTGATGTTTGGGGTGATTTTTAGTTATGTTTTGGTGATGTTTAGTTATTGTATGTTTCAGAGATGTTTTTGTGACGTTTTACTGATGTTTTTGTGTGTTCCCAGTGGAAAAGCGGCACCGTGGTGCAGCTGGGGTGGACCGTCTCAGATGAGCTGCTCTGTGTTCAGGAGGACGGGAAAGTTCTCATCTACGACTTGTTTGGATCCTTCAAAAGACACTTCAGTTTGGGACAGGTCTGTGACACCATCTGCATTCCCCAACAGGTTGTTTGTTTACTTGTTTACATGTTTGTTTACATGTTTGTTTGCATGTTTACGTGTGCAGGAAGTCAGTCAGAGCCAGGTGCTCGAGGCCAAAGTTTTCCACTCGCCGTACGGCTCTGGTGTCGCCATAGTAACGGGCTGCGGACGCTTTACGCTGACTACCAACATCGACGACCTGAAGCTGCGGCGCCTCCCGGAGGTCCCAGGTGGGTACTGCCACTACTATTATTACTGTTGCTGCGACTGTTGGATTGAGTCTGGCTTTAAATCTACGTTTCTCTGAAAGTAATGTCTCATTTGAAAACTAAGGCTTCAAACGTTTCTGTTGCATTGTCGCTGGGTTTTTTGTCAAATATTTTAAGCGTTTTTGTTATGTGTGTGTTTTTTGCGTGTTTTCGTCATGTTTTTGTTCACTTTCTTTCTTTCTTTCAATTACTGATGCTTTTCTGGCGCGCTTTTGTAAACTCTTTTGTTGTTTCTTCTGTCGCTTTTTTATTTTGCTATTGTTGCTTTGTCTGTTTTGGTTCTTTCCTCTGATTTCGGGTAAATTGATCCAAAACCCACTCAGCTGCTGCCCCAGACTCTGAATGTGCTTAAAGACCTTGTTCTGGACAAACTTCCTTCTTCTTCCTCAGGCCTCCAGGGCGCCCCCTGCTGTTGGGCTGTTCTCACTCAGGACCGTCAGACCAAAGTCCTGCTCTCCAATGGACCAGACCTGTACGTCCTGGACAACACCAGCTGTACAGCCGTGGTCAGTCTAACCCTCACCTGTCCAGCCAGAACACACGCTTTTCCTCTTCTTTGTGTGTGTGTGTGCATGAGCTTGATTTCTTTTTAAGTTCCCGATGGCCGTGACTGACAGGCGTATGAACCAGGCAGAGAAATTACACAAACAAAATGTGGCGTATTTTGTAAACGAGGAAGTTGGTGTATTTTTACGGAGCGTCGGCCGAAGAACGGAGACTAATGTGAACGATCTAAAAACTTAAGGAACAAGGCGTCATTGGAAACTGTTCCGTTTGTTTTGTTTGGAACGGTACGAAAAAACCTCCAATAGAAGAAAGTCCTGTTCGAATAGATGAAGCAGGAACATTCTTAAATTCATTTCATGAAATAGAATATATCCCTCGTGGTTAATTTGGTCCCTGGCTGTGATCGGATCGATATAAAGCTTTGGAAGATTTGAGGCTGTGAGCAAAGTTCCTGACGCTTTAGAACAAAAACAAAAAACAGAGGATGGATGGACAGGCAAAGTGTAACCCTAACCCCGGTCTCTGCAGTCTACTCCGGGTCTCAGTCCTGGTTTAGACATTGTTTGGCCCTGGTTTAGTCCCGGTCTAACCCCAACCCCGGTCTGTAGTCTCCTCCAGGTCTTAGTCCGGAGGCCGGATCTATCCTCCAGATGAGCGTCTCCTTCAGTTACAAATATCTGGCTCTGTTCACTCAGACCGGACTGGTTTGGACCGGGACCTCCAACCTGCAGGTGAGTCCCTCAGATCTTAACCCTAACCCAGATATGACCCAGACCTGACTGACTCAGACCGTTTTTTCTGGTGTTTTAGGCGAAGCTGTGTGAGGTGGACACGAAGATGCGCTCAGCTCCTAAACAGATGGTCTGGTGAGTCTCAGGGTTTAGATCTGGTGAGTCTCAGGGTTTAGATCTGGTGAGTCTCAGGGTTTAGGTCTGGTGAGTCTCAGGGTTTAGGTCTGGTGAGTCTCAGGGTTTAGGTCTGGTGAGTCTCAGGGTTTAGGTTTGGTGAGTCTCAGGGTTTAGGTCTGGTGAGTCTCAGGGTTTAGGTCTGGTGAGTCTCAGGGTTTAGATTTGGTGAGTCTCAGGGTTTAGGTCTGGTGAGTCTCAGGATTTAGGTCTGGTGAGTCTCAGGGTTTAGGTCTGGTGAGTCTCAGGATTTAGGTCTGGTGAGTCTCAGGGTTTAGGTTTGGTGAGTCTCAGGGTTTAGGTTTGGTGCGTCTCAGGGTTTAGGTCTGGTGAGTCTCAGGGTTTAGGTCTGGTCAGTCTCAGGGTTTAGATTTGGTCAGTCTCAGGGTTTAGTTTTGGTGAGTCTCAGAGTTTAGGTCTGGTGAGTCTCAGGGTTTAGGTCTGGTCAGTCTCAGGGTTTAGATTTGGTCAGTCTCAGGGTTTAGGTCTGGTGAGTCTCAGGGTTTAGGTCTGGTGAGTCTTAGGGTTTAGGTTTGGTGAGTCTCAGAGTTTAGGTCTGGTGAGTCTCAGGGTTTAGATTTGGTCAGTCTCAGGGTTTAGGTCTGGTGAGTCTCAGGGTTTAGGTCTGGTGAGACTCAGGGTTTAGGCTTGGTGAGTCTCAGGGTTTATGTTTGGTGAGTCTCAGGGATTGGGTCTGGTGAGACAGGGTTTAGGTCTGGTGAGTTATCCGGGGACAGTGGATAAGCCTGACTCTCAGATCTTTTGATCTTTCTGGTTTAATGACCTGTTTTTCTCCTCGTCCTGCAGGTGCCGTCGGCCGCGAGCGCAGCAGCCCTCTGTGGTGTTGATGTGGGAGCGCCTCCTGCTGGTGGCTGGCCAGTGCAGCGACACCATCCAGTATCCTTCAGTGTCTGCGGGTCACGCTAGGGGTCAGGTTCTGGTCTTGGTCTTGGGTTAGTGTTTGTGTTGGTCCTTAACGCTTACACTTAGGTTTCCTCTGGACTCGGTCTCGGTCCTGGTCCCAGAGCTGGATGGGGTGCGGGTCCTGAGTGGGTCTCATCAGGAGCTGCTGCAGGAGGTTCCTCTGGTTTCTCAGGAGATCTTCAAGATCGCCTCCATGAGCCCCGGAGCACTGCTGCTGGAGGCGCACCGCGAGTACGAGGTCTGAACCCCATGTGAACCGGACTGAACTTTGCCCAATGTTTCCCCCATTTTTCCACAATTTCTTACTTGTTGCCCCAATTCTTTCCCTTTTCACAATTTTTTCCCCTCATTTTTGCATTTTTTTTTAAATTTCCAGTTTTCTCCCTTTTCAGGCAAATTTTTCCACAATTTTCTTCTTATTGTTGCCACAATTTCTCTCACTTTTCCTCAATTCTCCCCAAATTATTCACACATTTCTTGACATTGTAGATGAACCTGATATTGTAAATGTGCAGATCTTCTACACATTATTGTTCTGTTTTCTGGTTCTAGATGATAAATATTTTAGTATAGGAATTAGAGGTCGACTGATGTAATATTTGGGGATTTTACAATAAAAATTAGCCCAAGGCTGCAATCCGGTGTGGCTTGTTTACATGCATGAGACCCATGTATATTCATTAACATGCACTGTCCCGACCAAATAGACCAATAAATAAACAATATTGGCTGATCTATATCTATATCCAATCTCTCTGGAACTGAAAGTGATGGAGACTTCCCGTCTTTGCATTTGAAAGAGTGACATCAGGGCTTTGAAACGAGTCTTGTTAAAAAAAGCTTACTCGGCCTAAGGAGAACAGAGAAACATCACAATGAAAAGAAGAGAGTTTAAGAGAATTTAATCGCTGAGTTAGTTTTAACCACCGCAATTGTATTTTCAAAATGCCGTGACTAGCAACAGTGTGCTAATGCGTACGGCAACTAATCAAAGCTGGGACAGAAACTATTGAATCACCTAAAATAATAGAATATAATCAGCCACATTTTAGACCAGACATTTGAATAAATCAGCCAAAAAATATTGGTCAAAAATATCAGCTGAGCATATCGGCAATCGCCTTAGAAAAAAACTATATATCGGTCGTATCAGAAAAAGTATTGTTCAGATATCAGTTTTGAAAAAAATATGTGGTTATTAAGAGGTTATTAAGACGTTAAGAGGTTATTATGTGGTGATTAAGGGGTTATTAAGAGGTTATTATGTGGTTATTAAGGGGTTAATTAAGAGGTTATTATCTGGTTATTAAAGGGTTATTAAGAGGTTATTATCTGGTCATTAAGGGGTTATTAAGAGGTTATTATGTGGTTATTAAGGGGTTAATTAAGAGGTTATTATCTGGTTATTAAAGGGTTATTAAGAGGTTTTTATCTGGTCATTAAGGGGTTATTAAGAGGTTTTTTTGTGGTTATTAAAGGGTTGTGAAGAGGTTATTAAAAGGTTAAAGCAGGTCTGGTTTTGCAGAAGCTGAGTCAGAGAGCGGACGAGTACCTGCGGGAGATAAAGGAGCAGTGTGTCCTGGCGGAGGCTGTGCGACAGTGTGTGGAGGCAGCCGGACACGAATGGGACTGCGTTACCCAGAAGGCTCTGCTGCGGGTGAGTGCATTACCCAGAGGGCTCTGCTGCTAAAGCCAGTGATTTACTGTTTCTGATGTTCCTTAAAAGTCAAAGTTAAAGCAAAGTGAAGTAATTTTTGCCACAAGAGGCCACAAGCACTGCAGCTGTCATGGCATGTTTCATTTTGTCCGTGAGAGTAAATACTACGCTGACAGAGAAGACAAAGGGAGAGAGGGATTTTGTACATTGTGCCACAACCCAATTACACAATGGAGATATTTTTTTCACTCAAACTTGGCTGTAATCACTGTTAAAGTGACACTATCCTGTACCCACGTCTCCAGCCCGACTGTAGAGGAACTGAGAAGCTCTTTCAGTGGCAGACTGAGACACCCTCAGTGCAAGAAGGAGCGCTACCGCAAGGCCTTCATCCCAACTGCTGTCAGACTGTACAACAAGACTGTAAAATGTGCAATAACCTCTTTGCAAAACTACGTGCAATGTTCTCTGTATCATCAGTGACAATTTGACCTTGATATTGTATTTTTTATAGTCTGTTCTGTTTTTTTCTGTTTTTATTTTATTCTTTATTTCCTCATTATTTATATTTCTGCCCCTTAAGATTTTTGGTTTTAGTCATTGTACATAAGATATGTCTTTTTTTTTAATTATTGAACTGCTCACATTTCATGTCTATTTTGCACACCCTGAGTGATCTTAAGTCCCGAATGTAACAAGTGAATTTCTCCATTGTGAAATCAATAAAGGACTATCTTATATTATCTATCTAAAACTCAGAAATTTGAGCCTAATGTGATTTTGTGGAGAACTGAGAGCAGCTAGGAAGATCAATAATGGGTATTGGGGATGCCGTGTCGGAGGCAGAGACACCGGGGGGAGATGAAAGACCCCCCCCCCCCCGATCATCTCCTTAACACTTGTATTACTGTCAGTGGGACTACGAAAAGGAACTAAGAAAGTTACTTAGTTCTGCTTTTAATAATGAACCGTTTCCTTGTGTTGGGTTCTTTTAGCTCAGTCTGGGTTTAAGTTTTTATTGTCTATATTTAAATGTACCTTTGAGTCAGGTCAGTGATGGATCTATTAGCGTCTGACCTCTTACCCCTGCAGGCAGCATCGTTTGGGAAGTGCTTCCTGTCGGACTTCAGCCCAGAGCCGTTTGTAACTATCTGCAGAGAATTGAGAGTCCTGAACGCCGTCAGGGAGAGTTCAGTCGGACTGCCGCTGACGCACACGCAGTATCCTTCAATACTAAAAATACTACTCTAGTGCTACTGCAGCACTACTGCAGCACTGCACAGTCCTGAACGCTGTATGAGTGCCTTGACCTCTGACCTCAGGTTCAAACAAATGACGGTGCAGGTGCTGATAGACCGGTGAGTCTGTATACACACACATACATGTTTATATACACACGTGTTCAGTTCCAGTGGGTTACACCCGAGGACAGACGGTTCCACCGGACCAAATATATGTTATTAGCATCTCACTGACCGTGGGATTTTTACTCTTATCCCATGGTCAAGCAGCAACAGTTAAATCATGTTCTATATCACTCCACTGCAGCCTTTTCCATAGTGACAACAAACAATTGAGCTGGAACCAGCTTCAGGTAAAAACAGCTTAAAAAGTTAAATAACTTCTGCCAGTTTCAGTCGATTTAAACCAAAAAAAAGAGGAGCCGAGCGTGAGAAAAGGGTTTTACTGCACTTTGCGTTGTGTTGTTCTTGACTCCATGTTGTGCATTAAAACTGTCAACGCTCGGCTCCTCGTTGATTTACCCTGACTTGTATGAGCATGCGGACAGTCTCTGTAGAACCAAATCAAAACATGTCAATAATAATAAAATGCTCCAAATATTTATCTGAACATATTACCAAACCTCCGGGCCCCCATCTGACCCCCCTGTAGTCAGGCTAAAGGAGTACTCGAGTACTTTAATACTTATACTAGAGTATTTAGATACTTGTTTTTACTTATAGTACTTATACTTGTTTTACAGACTGGTCCACAGGAGTATTTTAATACTTGTACTGGAGTACTTATACTTGTTTTACAGACTGGTCCACAGGAGGCTGTATCCGTTGGCGATAGAAGTTTGCCGTTATCTGAAAATCCCAGAGTTTCAGGGAGTGAGCCGCGTCCTGCGCCACTGGGCCGAGTGCAAAGTACTATTACTACTGCTACTACTAGTAGTCGGGTTGGGGTCTGTCTGGTTGGGGTCTGTCTGGTTGGGGTCAGTCAGGTTGGGGTTAGTCGGGTTAGTGGGGTTTGGGTTAGAATAGTTTGGGTCAGTCGGGTTGGGCTCAGTTGGGGTTAGTCGGGTTGGGGTCAGTCGGGTTGGGGTTAGTCGGGTTGGGGTCAGTAGGGTTAGTCGTGTTGGGGTCAGTCGGGTTGGGGTTAGTCGGGTTGGGGTCAGTAGGGTTGGGGTCAGTAGGGTTGGGGTCAGTAGGGTTGGGGTCAGTAGGGTTGGGGTCAGTAGGGTTGGGGTTAGTCGGGTTGGGCTCAGTTGGGGTTAGTCGGGTTGGGGTCAGTCGGGTTGGGGTTAGTCGGGTTGGGGTCAGTAGGGTTGGGGTCAGTAGGGTTGGGGTCAGTTGGGTTGGGGTCAGTCGGGTTGGGGTTAGTCAGGTTTGGGTCAGTCGGGTTGGGGTTAGTCGGGTTGGGCTCAGTTGGGTTTGAGTCAGTAGGGTTGGGGTCAGTAGGGTTGGGGTTAGTCGGGTTGGGCTCAGTTGGGGTTAGTCGGGTTGGGGTCAGTCGGGTTGGGGTTAGTCGGGTTGGGGTCAGTAGGGTTGGGGTCAGTAGGGTTGGGGTCAGTTGGGTTGGGGTCAGTCGGGTTGGGGTCAGTCAGGTTTGGGTCAGTCGGGTTGGGGTTAGTCGGGTTGGGCTCAGTTGGGTTTGAGTCAGTAGGGTTGGGGTCAGTCGGGTTGGGGTTAGTCAGGTTAGTGGGGTTTGGGTTAGTCAGGTTTGGGTTAGAATGGTGTAGGTTAGTCGGGTTCGTCTGTTTATGTAAAATAAACCTCAGAGCGACTCCCCTAAGAACAGATACAGGAAGGGCACCTGACTCTCTGTTGTGGGCGTGTCCAGGTGCAGCAGACAGACCTATCAGACGAGGCCGTGGCGCGGACCGTTTGTGCTAAAGTCGGCGACTCCCCCGGCGTCTCCTACTCTCACATTGCGGCCAAGGCGTATGAGAGCGGGCGGCCCGAGCTTGCAATCAAGGTACGACTCTTTTACTCTAACACTGACCTAAGGTACGACCCCTCACCTTTACCCTAACCCTGACCCAAGGTACCAACCCTGACCCCTCACCTTTACCCTAACCCTGACCCAAGGTACCAACCCTGTCCCCTCACCTTTACCCTAACCCTGACCCAAGGTACCAACCCTGACCCCTCACCTTTACCCTAACCCTGACCCAAGGTACCAACCCTGTCCCCTCACCTTTACCCTAACCCTGACCCAAGGTACCAACCCTGACCCCTCACCTTTACCCTAACCCTGACCCAAGGTACCAACCCTGACCCCTCACCTTTACCCTAACCCTGACCCAAGGTACCAACCCTGACCCCTCACCTTTGCCCTAGCCCTGACCCAAGGTACCAACCCTGACCCCTCACCTTTGCCCTAACCCTGACCCGACAAAAGCGGGTCGGCCGGAGCTCGCCATCAAGGTATGACTCCTTTACCCTGACCCAAGGTACGACTTGGGCCGGTATAGACCCATGTCTTTGCTGCAGCTGCTGGATTTTGAAGCTTGCGCTGGAGAACAATTTCCACTGGTTTAGTCCTGATTTAGTCCTGGTTTTAGTCCTTGTTTAGACCTGGTTTAGTCCCGTGTTAGACCTGGTTTCTGACTCGTCTCCTCGTTGCAGCTGCTGGAGTTTGAAGCTCGCTCTGGAGAGCAGGTTCCTCTGTTGCTGAAGATGAAGAGGAGTCAGTTGGCTCTGAGCAAAGCTGTGGAGAGCGGAGACACTGACCTGGGTCTGTACCTGACTCCACCCAATGACCACACCCACTGCACCTGACCACACCCACTGCACCTGACCACACCCACTGCACCTTTTCCCCATGAAAATCTGTCTGACCACTTTTACACTGAAACTACAGAGCCTACTGACATGTGACTGATGACGGGTGTACACTGCATGATTTTGACGACGTACGATACATGGGTGGTGTACACAGTGTACACCACCCATAAGACTAAAAGAGTTCTGTGTGTTACTTGTGTGATATTGATCTGAATTTGTTTGTCTGTGTTATTTGTTTGTGTAGTTTTCACTGTGGTGAGTTTCCTGAAGAATGAAATGAACAGAGGAGATTTCTTTATGACTCTAAGGAACCAACCACTGGCCTTGAGCCTCTACAGACAGGTAACCCCGCCTCCTATGGTTAACCCCGCCCCCTGCAGGTAACCCCACGCCTTCAGTCCTAACCCCGCCCTCTCAGTTCTGTAAGGTGGAGGAGAGTCAGACGCTCAAAGATCTGCTGAACCAAGACGACGACCACGACGGCCTCGGAAACTTCTACGTGAGCGCCGCCTTCAAGGAGCCGGTGAGTACAGCAGGACGGCTGTAGTACTCCAAATACTCCAAATACTACAAATAGCATTGTGTGATGTTTTTTCCAGAGACTCGATGGCCGTCTGGCGTCGCTGCAAAACGCTGTGGACGAGTACAACAAAGCCAAGAATGACTTCAACGCCAAGGTATGACTCGCCGTGTCCTTTATCAACATGGGGCGCCGTGTCCTCTATCAACAGGGGGCGCTCTCTGACTTTGTGTGTGTCGTAGGCGACTGAGGAGGAGATGAAGCTGCTGAAGTTTCAGAGGAAGCTGGACGAGGAGAAGGGGGCGGGGCTACAGGGACTGTCTCTGCAGGTAACAGCCAATCGGATCGCATTTACATGCCAATGCTGTTTTAAAACATCTTACCACCTTAACCAAGCTCATTTCTCCAGACCTACAAAAGTGATTATAACTTTTTCGTCGTATCATTTTCTTTGTTTTTGTTGGTGTTTGCTGTTTTTTCATTGCTTTTTTGTTGCGTTTTTTACAATTTCGTTACTTTTTTGTTCAAGGTCCAAGAAGCTGTTTTGCTAAAGTAGCACGTGTTGTTAAAGTAGCACGTGTTGTTAAAGTAGCCCGTGTTGTTAAAGTAGCGCGTGTCGCTAACGCCGCCTCTGTCCAGGACACGATGGAGGCACTGTTGAACCTGGGCCTTTATAAACATGCCGAGCAGCTCTGCAGAGACTTCCGCGTCCCAGACAAACGCTTCTGGTGGCTGAAGCTGCGTGCGCTCGCCGAGAAACATGACTGGGACGAGCTCGACAAGTTCTCACGCAGCAAGAAGTCTCCCATCGGATACTTGGTGAGTCCTCCCTAGGAGCAGGAGGGCATCCGGGTTTATTCCCTTTAGTAGGTGTTTGTGTGGATCATAACGTGACGTATTTGTGCTGCAGCCGTTTGTGGAAGTCTGTGTGAAGAACCACAACCAAAATGAAGCCAAGAAGTACTTGGTGAAGGTCTCTCCAGAACAACGGGTCAAAGCCTGCCTCCTGCTGGGGTAAAGACCGTAACAGCCTTGATTTTTCTGGTTAACTGTAAATAAAATAATATCAGCAGTGGTGCTGTCAGTATCTTTTTAAATCACACACTTCTATTCTCCAGTTTTAAATGCTGCCTTAGTTGTGTGGTCCTCTGTGTCTGTATACTGCTTTTCATTTTACGTATTCAATTGTTTGTCTGTATTTTATTGATTTTAAATAGATTTTTTCTTCGTTTGGAGTTTGCTCTTGTAGTATAAGCTGAATTCCCATGTCGTGTTGCATTATGGGTAATGGGTTTTTTTTTGGCTACCAAACAATATTGATGGCTAGCGTAAATAAATGAAGAAAGTTCTGATTTGGACCATTTTAACCGCTGGAAAGTTGATGATTTAAAGCATTTTTGTCGCTGCTGTGGAGCTTGTTGCATTAGCATAAAGTCTATTTGTACAACCAGAGCTGCGTACGGATCCCTTCTGGGTTTGAGCGCCCGAATGATCCTGGAGCTCTGTTGTCGGGGGCTTCGTGCCCCTGGTAGGGTCTCCCATGGCAAACAGGTCCCCGGTGACGGGTCAGACAAAGAGCAGTTCCGAAGCCCCTTATGAGAGACCAACCAGTCCCATTTAATCGTGAGGCTGTCCTCCCGTGGACTCACCACCTGCAGGAGGAGCCATAAGGGGCTGGTGCAATGTAATTTGGGCAGCTCCAACAGCTGGAAGATGATGGATGGATGGATGGATGGATGGATGGATGGATGGATGGATGGATGGATGGATGGATGGATGGATGGATGGATGGATGGATGGATGGATGGATGGATGGATGGATGGATGGATGGATGGATGGATGGATGGGCTGCGTACGGAGACAGACAGAAACTGAAAGAACTGAACGGTGGTTCATATGTAGAGATGTTGTCAAAGTGACGACCAGTCCTTGTTTCAAGATATTGACAACATAAATATTTGCAAGAAATGTCACTTGAGACTTATAGTCTTTAAACCAATGCCCGTAAGCCTTATGGTTCAGGGTTATGGCTCAGTATACTTCAGTGGGCACGCTCCGCTGACCTGAACTCGCTCACACATTTCAATGGCGGAGTGGTTTGTTTGGTGGCTGAAATTAGTAGCCACACATGTGCAGTCAAGATGGGAATTCGGCTTATTGACGGTTTGAGTTTAAATGTGACCTAGAAATAAAACCCTCCACTGCGACGTTTGTGACGAGAGTGTGTTTCTGCAGGGACCTGAAGGGGGCGCTCTTGCATGTGTCTAAGCGTATTAAAGTGTGGTCATGTGTTTCTGCAGGGACCTGAAGGGGGCGCTCTTGCATGTGTCTAAGCGTATTAAAGTGTGGTCATGTGTTTCTGCAGGGACCTGAAGGGGGCGCTCTTGCATGTGTCTAAACGTAATAAAGTGTGGTCATGTGTTTCTGCAGGGACCTGAAGGGGGCGCTCTTGCATGTGTCTAAGCGTATTAAAGTGTGGTCATGTGTTTCTGCAGGGACCTGGAGGGGGCAGCGGACGCAGCCATCGAGCGCCGTAACGAGGCGGAGCTGGGGGCAGTGCTGGGCCGATGCCCCGCCTCTAACCGCCAACTGATGGATCGACTGCAGCGAGCGGCGGCCAAGAAGTGACGGAGTTTGATACTAATGCGCGTGTATCTGATAAACACGTGTAAAGGTGAACTGACAAACGAGGCTGTTTCATGTTTTTGTCGTAAAGTTTCAATCTCAGTGCTGACTCTGACGATGTTATCATTTGTCCAAAAACGCTTGAAGAAACTTCTCTTGTTCATGAGGATCAGCCTCAGCAGCGCCCCCTACTGCAGCACTGAGGAGTTTGCCCTTTCACATACGCTGCTCTTGTTCATCAGGATCAGCCTCAACAGCGCCCCCTGCTGCAGCACTGAGGAGTCTGCCCTTTCACATATACGCTGCTCTTGTTCATCAGGATCAGCCTCAACAGCGCCCCCTACTGCAGCACTGAGGAGTCTGCCCTTTCACATACGCTTCTCTTGTTCATCAGGATCAGACTCAGCAGCGCCCCCTGCTGCAGCACTGAGGAGTCTGCCCTTTCACATACACATTGTCACTGATTCAATAAAGACTTTTATTGATTTAAGTAAAGACATGAATAAAGGATCAATAAAGACAAAGGAGTCGTTTTTGTCTCCACTTTCCACAGTGTTTAACGTGATGTAAGACACGGCACACGCCTGTGCTCAGTGTGATCATTTATTTCATACGCATCGATCATCAGTGCTTGCCTTGACAATTAAAATGGTTTGTTTGTTTATTTATCAGGATAGTGTACATTATGCTCGAGAGCAAAGATGACTGTACCAGACTGTTGCTTCACAAGCTAATGTCCATCTGTAGTCTTTGGGGAAAGTGTCATAAATATACAGTGCAGTCAGGGATCATTCATCAGCATCACATCCATAACAGATCACTCAGTCTCTTATTACATTTCATCCTCATCATCACCATCACATGTAAAAAAACACAATATTCTTACCCTTGCATATGGTGTCCTAATCATAAAAGTCCATAATCATAGTATACATTTTACTTACAGTTTATAAACATCATTTGGAGCTAATGCTGCAGCTCTGGTTTTTCATAAACCAGTCCTTTACTTCTTTAGTAAAGGTTCTGAAATCTGTTATGCTCACAATTCCTGAAGGGAGCTCATTCCATTTCTTAGTGCCTATGTATGAAAATGCAGACTGAGCAAATTAACTTTTGCATTTTGGGAAACTACACTGCCCCCTGGTGGTAGATCTCGTCACCCTTGTAGCGGTATCTGCTGTTTGGTGAACAGCAGACACCGCTACAAGGGTGATGTAGCGGTATTTGGTGAACAAGTAACTTGGGGGCATACAGCAAAACATAACAAAATGAGACACATCTTAACAGTTTAGAAGAATCAGAAAATACAGTTTAACCCAAACCCTGTGACTCTGGTGTAGATGATGAACATCACAAACTGTACAAGTTTGATTGTACAAGTGGCATTGAGAAACTCTTCCGTAATGCTGGGGTTGCTGCGGCCATCACACAGTACAAACCTCTATACGATAATGTCAGAGTTCAATTCCATGTTTCAGAAGAGGTCAAACTTTGGATAAGAACTTGTTGAGTAGCCTTGTTGTAGCATTTGAGTCACAGGGTAGGGAAAAGTTAGTGATTACATGTACTGCAATTGAAATGCATAATGCCTTTCTTTCACAATAAAGTAAGCAGGGCATCAAAACATTGGTAAAATCTCTTGTTCCTCTCCATGGAAGTCTTTTGCGAAAGATTTATGTGACCTGAAGAGAAACAAGAGCACTGGTCCAAAGAGCAGGCCACGGGTTGGGACCAATGGCCGCTGGCTGCTCTGCTTTTTGACCACAAACGTGGGGGCCGCCATTGCTCCGCCGTTGCTGCAGTACCTCCATATCGCCGCTAGGCCCCCATTGAAAAGCATTGGACTTTAGACACGTTAAAAACTACTTTAAAGCCTGGTTTCAATTGTTTCAACACTAGACGAGGCTAGATATTCCTCCTGAGATAACGCTGGGTTAATAACAATGATATGAAACCAGGCTGGTTTTCGTAATATGAATTTTTGAAATCTGGTACTTAATGAGGCTCGGACTGTTAGCATTGGAGCAGCGCGAGCTACACGTCACGCAAGGGCCGAGTCTACGGTGAAAATCCCGCCCGTATGTCCTTTTTAGGAACATGCTTCGTCAGAGCTGGGGAGGGGGAGCCTGTAAATCCGCCATGAATTGCCCCACAGCCGTGGTCAATCTGGTAAACGGGGAGGAGTGAGCATAAGACGTCCATTTTTTTTTACAGTCTATGGTTGGGACTTGTGGCCATGCGCTGCCCTGTCATGGGCAATCTACCTCTGGAGTCAAACCTAGAATCTTATCCATAGTCAGGCGCATTATCCATCGCCACTAAACCCTTTAAACCTGCTGTTTATTAATGTTCTTTCATGTCCTACTTAATAAAACCTAGTCTCAGATTTTGTTGAGTGTTTTACAAGCATATGCAAATGTCACATTTCAGACATTATTGAACAAGTCTTATTGAATAAATGGCTTCTTAGAAGCGTAAACCAATGCCATTTATTGATTGCTCAGTTGAGCAGCAGACAGCTTTAGGGGTGAGCATGAAAGCATTCAATTGTAGTGTGAAAGAGTTGCTAGGGTAAAGCATTAAGGCATGGTCATTTGTGGCTCGTTGGTCTAGGGGTATGATTCTTGCTTCGGGTGCGAGAGGTCCCGGGTTCAAATCCCGGACGAGCCCACTGGCATACTGTGTAGCATTTATTGAAGTATGTTGATGTTGATTTTCTGTTGAGTGCTCTAGAAGACAACGGTCTCCTTTGTGAGTGGACCCTTTTGAAACAGTTTGCGATGAGATGGCAAAGGGCCTGTAAATCAAGGGGCCTCACTGTGCATAACATCTTATCTGAGCCTTTTCAAGCAATGACTTTGTTTTCTGAAAACATTTCTGATTAGTAGAGGAGCAAATGGGTCTCATTGTAAAAAGGCACCAGCCCAAACTGACTTCTGTGGGTTCCTTAGGAGACTAGCATTGCATGGGGCACAGCTTTGTGTAACAGGGTTATGGTTCATGGTATATCCTGGAGAATTGGCGCTGGGCGTAGTTCTTGTTGGTTTGTTCGGTGTTTTGGTGTTGGTCATACCTGGCAGTGTCTTTGGGTTGTCTGTCTTGTTTTGGCAAGTGTATTTTATTTTGGTTGTTGCCCCTTGTGTGTCACGTCCTGTCCCAGTCCAGTCCTATATATGTGGGCTCCTCCCGTTCTGTCTTCCCTTTTCTTAAGTCTTTTGTGGAAGAGGTAGGATCTCGGGCCATCTGCACCTTATGTTTCATTTTGTTGTGAATTCCATGTGTCTTTTAAGTTATCATATTGTTTTATTGTCATTTCTGTTCATATTAGTTGTTTATTCTGTGGATGTCTTTTCTTTTGTATTTCGTAGATTGTACAGTGGGCTGGGGCTATCGTCGGGGCTAACGCCATTTTCTTTTAAATTTTGCCAGAAATAAATGGGGTTGAAGTGGCCGCTTCCCCCAAATGTGTCCTGAGTCCCGCGAGTCCTTTAGTAAAACTACACAACGCAGGGTCCGCCACGCATCAGCCACATTTGGAATTTTTTGGAAAAAAAATCTTGCTTTTCAGAAGGGCCACTGTTTCCACAGAGAGAAGAACCACACCTTATTACCATGCCACAAAGTATCTAGCAGAGGATGGTTTTGATCCATCGACCTCTGGGTTATGGGCCCAGCACACTTCCCCTGCACCACTCTGCTTTGGGGGAAACGTCAGATGGCAGTTGAACTCTAAACCCTGGCCTGGGCAGCCAGTGCCAGTCTTGTTCAAACTTTTACCCCAAGCATCAAAAGGAAGATCAGAAATAACTCCAAAACAAATGGAAACGGACATTACAAAGTGAGCACCGAGCCAACAGATTCAGAAGCACAGTTGGTTTTAGCCATATCCAAAGCAGTCTCCTCTTTCAGCTGTTGAGTTTGTTACATGTTCAACTTGAGATATTTTTGTTAAGATAATTTGTTAATTGCAAAACCTTTGATGGTGGTACCCGACAGCTGTAGGACTGTATATGGCGACCAATCACTTTTGAGATTCATTCTTTCCCTGGCCAGATGAATGCAGAACACTGAACGCATCCTCCTTGCTTCTTGTACTCTTGTCGACTTCAGTAGTTTCTTCAATTGTTTCTATTTTCATGTTGGATTTAGCTAGCCTGTTTGCTGCCGCTAAATGCGGCTTTTTGTTGTTATCGACCAATGTTGTAAACAAACTTTTAAAGGAATAGGCCACAGTTTTTACATACTGAGATGTGTTCTTACCAGAGATGGGGACTCGCGATTGATGCTATCAATCAATCATCAGCATCACAGCAGACACGGGACAACAAGCGCCTCCACTTGTAATAGCTTTTGCGTTTAAAAACTTTTTGCAGCGACATGACAAATGATTTGCAAAATGTAAGGAGTGTGGCCTTCAAACTACTGACGCCAAGGCCACAACCTCTAATTTTTTAAGGCACTTGAAAACACACCCGAAGAGGTGTAATTATGCGCCATATTTAAATATGACAATCAATGTGAAAGAATTTTAAAAGTATTCACAGGATTCAGAATACAGTACTGTGTAGTAGCAGAATACGTTACAAACTACATTTTAAGACAAGTATTCAATATTCACTAACTAAATACAATTTCAAAGTATTCTCCCCAAAACTGTTGATGTGGACCATACGTGAAGAAAAACAAACTGTTTTCATTTCTATCTGCAGGTTCAGGGAAGGTCCCAAAATGCAGCTGAGGGACAGAGCAGCAGCATTGAACCATTTTTGAATAAAACTGTTCACACCTACAGCCAGGGCCATCCCAAACAAAAAGCAATTACAGAGTCCAATATTCGAGAACTAGTTATTGCTTGCAATCTTCCGCTCTCTCTAATTGACAATGTGCATTTCAGAAAGTTTCTGTCAGTGATGGAGGACAGGTACAGCCCAGTAAGCCGATCTACAGTGAGCAGGCGCCTGAGTGAACTTGCTGCTGAAATGGACATAATAATAAAAAATAAACTTGAAAAGACCAATTCCATCTCTGTCACAGTGGACATCTGGACACCGGTGCATGTGAGGGTTCATAGAGGTAACTGCTCATTCTATGGATATGGAAGCAAATAACCCCCACTCTGCAGTCTCTCCTCTCTCAAGGAGCGTTGCTTCTCAACTAGAGACTGGAGTCAACTGAAGGAGCTTGTGGAAGTTTTGGCTCCATTTCTTCAAGCAACAGACCTTACATAAGGAGAGAAGGCGGTGACCGCAAGCACAGCTCTTCCTTGTGTACTTTCTCTCAACAGTCTTCTCATTGCTATGCAGAAAGCAGGTCATTGTCTGGTGAAATTGGTGGACGCACTCCATACATCACTCAAGAATCGCTTCAATGGGATTTTTACCAATGTGGATACTACAGAAGAAAATCCAAGCACGCTTTCTTTTGGGGATTCAATCTACATGATGTCTGCTCTGCTAGACCCATCCTTCTGCTTGTTTTGGCTTGAACAGGATGTTATTCTACTTTATTATAATTTACATATATTTACATGTGTAAATATAATGTTTATGAAATTGTGATATTCATAGTAAGTTTTTTTTTCCAGATCTGGTCCTTGTTGAAATGCGCAAAGAAAGCCTTGAAAACGACTTCAATCAAAAGAGCAAGATGCTGCAGCAGAAGCAGCACATGTTTCTTCAGAACCAGCCAAAGTCCCACTGCTCTTTTCAGGTTACAAGAGAAGAAAAAGCCATGGTGTGGACTCTGGAGAACTCCTCAGTCGAGACCGAACTAATGCGCTACATCACAACTTGCTGTGATGAAGAGGATGCAGGCTGCATAGATTTTTGGGAAAAGCATACAAAGACATTTCCACGACTGTACCACGTAGCTATGCGGTGTCTTGCTGATCCTGCCACTAGTGCAGCTGTAGAGAGGGTTTTTAGCCAAGGTGGTCTTACAATGCGTCCACTCTGAGCCAGGATGAACACACTTTCAAGTTTGGTCAATCTCAAGTTATCACTCATGTAAAAGGTGGTCATCATTTAACTTGGATACTGTGGTTGCAAGCTACTGTTTTGTTACAAAGATGGCAGGGAAGTACTTCTGTGCAATGTAACTTAGAGAGATCACCCTAAATTAGGTGCAATTATATTTCCAGCACAAAGAAAATGATGAACGTTCCTTTATAGTTTACTATATTTACATACATGTTTGCGGATTTTGTTCAGGTCCAGCTCAGAACAAAATAAATCTAAATGTGACACTGAGTGAAAGCCTATATAGAAATAAAGAAAGCCTTTCAAGACCTGCTTGGAAAGGTCAAAGAAATCTACCAGTTGGGGATTCCTAGGTATACTGACAGCAAGTTTAAATTGTCTTACAACATTCAAAACACTTGTGTTGGGTTGCATAGTATTCTTGTATGCACCTGTTCTTACATATTTAAGATCATTAGTTGAGTAACCACCCCAGGTATAACCTACATCAAGTATTCAGACGACACAGTTACAGAGCCTCTCGTTAGTATTCATACACCTTGAACTTTTGCACATTTTGTCATGTTTACAACCCTAAACATAAAGATTTTATTTTGATTTTTTTTACTGAACGTTCACACACAAGTAACAGACAACTGTGAAGTGAAAGCAAAATGATACATGATTCTTTTATTTTTTTTAAAATAGAAAAGTGAAAAGTGGGACTTGCATAAGTATTCATACAGCATGAATGAATACTTTATGGAACCCCCTTTTGCTGCAATAACAGCAGCAAGTCTCTTGGGGTATGACTGTACAAGATTTGCACATCTAGAAACTGAAATTTTAGCCCATTCCTCTATACAAAACAACTCCAGCTCTGTCAGATTTGAAGGAGAGCGTTTGTGAACAGCAGTTTTCAATTCTTTCCACAGATTTTCAATAGGATTTAGGTCAGGATTTTGACTGGGCCATTCTAACACATTAATATGTTTGTCTTTAAACCATTCCATTGTAGATTTAGCTTTGTGTTTAGGGTCATTGTCCTGCTGGAAGGTGAATCTCCGCCCCAGCCTCAGTTCTCTTGCTGACTCCAGCAGGTTTTCCTCCAAAATGTCTCTATATTTGGCTCCATCCATGTTCCCAACTATTCTCACAATCTTCCCAGTCTCCGCTGAGGAAAAGCAGCCCCACAGCATGATGCCCCCCCCACCATATTTGACACTGGGGATGGTGCACTCAGGACGATGAACAGTGTCAGGTTTGTGCCATACATAACGTTTTGCATTTGGGCCAAAAAGTTCAATTTTTGTCTCATCTGACCAAAGCTCCTTCTTCCACATGGAGCTGTGTCCTCCATATGACTTCTAGCAAACTTCAAACGGGATTTTTTATGGCCTCCTTTCAATAATGGCTTTCTTCTTGCCACTCGTCCATGAAGGCCAGATTTGTGAAGAATACGACTTATAGTTGTCCCATGTACAGTTTCCCCCAGCTCAGCAGCAGCACTTCGCAGTTCCTCCAGAGTTATCATGGGGCACTTGGTTGCCTTTCTGACCAGTGTTCTCCTTGTTCGCTCTGGTATTTTAGGTGGACGACCACACCTTGGTAAGTTGGCAGTGGTGCTATACTCTTTCCATTTCCGAACAATGGATTGAACAGTGCTCCAGGAGATGTTCAAATCTTGGGAAATCTTTGTATAACTTAAGGCTGCTTTAAACTTCTCCACAGCTTTATCCCTGACCTCTCTGGTGCTCCTTGACCTTCATTATGTTGTTCAGTGACCAACACACTCCGACCACAGCTCTGAGGGCCTGAAAGAACAGCTGTAATTATACTGAGAGTAGATTACACACAGGTGCCTCTATTTAACCGTTAGGCCAAGGTGTGAACATTCTGGAGTCATTAGAAATGTTTTAAAGGCAATTTAATGCACTCAGAAAATGCTGTATGAATACTTATGCAAGCCCCACTTTTCACTTTTCTATTTTTTGAAAATTAACAGAATCATGTATCATTTTGCTTTCACTTCACAGTTGTCTGTTTCTTGTGTGTGAACGTTCAGTAAAAAAATAAAAATAAAATCTTTATGTTTAGGGTTGTAAATATGACAAAATGTGCAAAAATTCAAGGTGTATGAATACTAACGAGAGGCACTGTATCATGGACACTACAAACACACACGGATTATTGCAAATTGAACTGGACTCATTCTCACGGTGGTGTAGGGAGAACTGTCTAGATTTAAATGTATCCAAGACCAAAGAGATGACCATCAACTTCCAACATGGCATATGTTACATTCAACATACATCCTTACATACATCCTTACATTCAACATCACTGTCTGGTTTGGTTCACTCACCCTCACCCACCGCAACATGCTCAATAAAATAATCAAAATCAGCAATAAAATCATTGGTCAGGAGCTGGACTCACTCAGCAGCATCTATGACTCGAGAGTTCTGAGGAAACGAACCCAGATCTCCACAGACTCCTCACATACTCTGCACTCTCACTACGCCCTGTTGCCGTCAGGGCGCAGGTTCAGGTCCCTCCCTCTGGGGACAAAGAGTAACTTTCCTCCCGACCTTGATCTATCAAAGGGCCATTATATTGTTTTCTAATGTATTTATTATTGCTGTATGTTGTTGAATGTCTGTGGATGTTCTGTTTTTATAGGGCCCGTAGTGGCACTCCTCCTGCAAATGAAGTTCCTAACGGATAAATAAAGTGAATTTGATTTGATTTAAAATTTGGTCTGTAGCCATAAAGAAGTTGTACCTATTTTGTTAATAGGTTTCGTTAACGTGACACAACATTCTAAAGAGCGACAACACTTGATTATTGTCTCAAAGATGTTAAAAAAAATAGAGACAAGATTGAAAAAAACATTTACGTGATGTTGGCCAGTAGAAAGGCCTTCCTGCCATAAAGAATAAAAATAATATGGCGAGTTTGTGAATCCAATCACTACCAAATACTCAGTATAAAACAAGCGATGAGACTTGGGACTTGACTTGGACTCCTAGCCAGAGACTTGGACTTGACTTGGACTTGCAGGTCAGAGACTTATGTGCATCTCTGGTTCTTACCGTAGCTTAGACGAGTTCATTTGTACCTGTCTGGTCTTCACGTGCTATAGCTCCAAACGAGGTGAAGATAGAAGCTACCAAGCTCCTCCACCTTTTTTCCTATTTAAATATGGTTACGTGAAGTGTTACACTACAAAGTATAATTACACAAAATAAAACAATGTGGATTGTCTAAGCGGATTAGAGGGGGAACTATATTGTAAGGCGTAATAATACTACTGTATACTGTATAATAATACTGTAATACTTTCTCCAAGACCGTGGATGAACAGAGTTTGACAATGGATCGTGTTGATGAGCTTGCGGAATACTTGGTGCAGCTCAGAAATGAAAAAGGCCTCACTCTTACCAATCAGCAGGTCAGCACCAACGTGGTTCTTTGGCAGAACTTGGACCGGATTTCTTACGCTGCTCGTCATCAGGAAAGACTGCTCACTGGTCGGTTCAAGTTTCCAAAAAAGATGTATTTGCAAGTTGAAAGCACAAGCAAGAGGTGTGTACTTGGTCCTACGGGTTCAGCTGATCCGTGGCCAAACTGATGCCGTCTTGTAGAAACAATATTCATTAGATTGTGAAACATTTATAATAGCCCCAGAATGGTTCACCAAACCCTTTCTAGATGGTCACTAATTCTAAATGATTATAAAAAGACTCGACTGCTCATCATGAGCAACGGTATTATTATGAAAGATACAACTGTGCAACTTGTTACTGTAAATCAGACCATGTTGATACAGTGGCAAAACAAAAGATTCAAGGCGCTCCCCAGGGCTGTGTCAGTTCAGCGCTGCTGTTCACCATATACACTGACATCACAGATTGCTTGCATTTGGATAGAGGGGTACAGTTTGTAATTTATATAATCTGGCCGATATAAGAGGCCAGGCGCTTTGATTTGGATGTGTGTCCCATCTATGGCTCCAGCAGCGTGATTCAAAGCTGGGCTTAACTGGGCGAAACCCTGTGCAATTGTTGGCAGTTCATCCTGTGTTAGCAGTGAAATTGCGGTAGATAATTTGTTTTTTATTGTCGTTGCAACCTTGTGGATTATCATGTGTACAGTGCTTTTTGGGATGTCAAAGGCTGCACTGGCAACGGACAGGGACAGACCATGGGCCAGACGAGGATCTCTATGTCCTCAGCACAGCCATGGTCCTTAGGAGATTTGAGGAGATTGTGGATGTAGTGAATGGTTTCTCTGCTGATCCTCAGGTCCCCTTTCAGGCTGGCCTTGGGGTTGTTGTAGAGTTTGAAGATGGGCACAGCATTGTTGATGCGCACATAATGTAGTCTTTTACTCTGCAAATGAGAAAACAGGCAATGATATTTAGGGGCATTGCAGCTTTTTATCTTTTAATGGCTTGCATACTAATGAGGCCTTAGACCGGAATAGACAACAACGGCGTCTGACGGGTGTGTGATTAGAGTGTGTGATTTGAGCAATATTTTCTTATTTGGCATATTGTCTTGATCCCAATCAGGACTCTAATAACCCTTCATCCTCTGCGAAATTTTGTGTAGTTTAATGTTTTTAGATGGAGAACGGTGAGATTCCATGGAAAGAGACCGCCCGCGGAGGGTGAGGAAGAGTCTTGTTTTTTTTTTTAAATAAAAAAACTGTTCCTCACCCTCCACAGGCGGTCTCTTTTTCCTCCAAGCTCGGGTCCTCTACCAGAGGCCTGGGAGCTTGAGGGTTCTGTGCAGTATCTTTGCTGTTCCTAGAACTGCACTTTTCTGGACCGAGATGTCTAATGTATTTCCTGGGATCTGCTGGAGCCACTTCTCCAGTTTGGGCGTCACTGCCCCGAGTGCCCCAACGACCACGGGCACCACTGATACCTTCACCCTCCAGGTTTTCTCCTGCTCTTCTCTGAGCCCCTGGTATTTCACTAGTTTCTCGTGTTCCTTTTTCCTGATGTTGAAGTCGCTTGGTATTGCTATGTCGACCACAGCGGCTTTCCTCTGCTCTTTGTCCACCACCACAATGTCCAGTTGGTTCGCCATTACCATTCTGTCTGTCTGTATCTGGAAGTCCCACAGGATCTTGGCTCGGTCATTCTCTACCACCTTTGGAGATGTTTCCCACTTTGACCTTGGGGTTTCCAGCCCATACTCTGCACAGATGTTCCTGTACACTATACCAGCCACTTGGTTATGGTGTTCCATGTAAGCTTTCCCTGCAGCATCTTACACCCTGCAGTTATGTTCTTACACCCTGCAGCATCTTACACCCTGCAGTTATGTTCTTACACCCTGCAGCATCTTACACCCTGCAGTTATGTGCTGGATTGTCTCATTGGCCTCTTTGCACAGTCTACACCTGGGGTCTTGTCTGGTGTGATAGATCCGGGCCTCTATTGCTCTGGTGCTCAAGGCCTGCTCCTGTGCAGCCATGATGAGCCTCTGTGCTGTCCTTTAGTCCGGCTCTGTCTGCCATTGGTAGGATTTCTGTATATCCGCCACTTCAGTTATGTTTCGGTGGTACATCCCGTGTAGGGGCTTGGATTTGGCTTTAGACTGCTACAGACTTGTCCTCTGTTTGAAAACTTTATCTTAAAGTGACTATGTAGAAACCAATATTTTCTAGTAAAAAAAACATGCTTTAACGGCCTTCTGAGATGCACAGCTGCTGCCTGTGCTGTTAGTTGGCTTCAAACATACAGTAGTACCACACAAAATATGCTAAACCCAATGCAAAAGGCGTGGAAAGCAGTCAGGATGGCCGAGCGATCTAAGGCCCAAGACTCAAGGTCAACTCTTTCCCAGGCAAGGGGACTTCTGGTCTCCAAATGGAGGCGTGGGTTCAAATCCCACTCCTGACACTGAGATCTTGTTGGTCACAGTAGAGCATCACACGCTCACACCAGAGCCCTTCTTGTGCAGTCAAGCACACGGATAACTCATGTGTGTATTGGCGATTGGACCAGTGTTACTTGGAAGGTCATGCATTTTATGAGGCCATAAGTTTGCTTGGAATCCCAATCAGTTTTTAATGACAAGTAATCACATAAACAGATGCCCAAATCTGACATGATCCTTGTCCAGTTTATTAAGAATCTCCCTGGTAGTTTTGGATTGCATGTGATAATCAAAGAGACAGAGCAGGTTTCAGGCCCATCAAAGCACAATTTCCTTTCCCTCACTGTGTCATGTGCTTTCAGAATACCAGCGACAAGTCACAGCCAAATGCCTGAGAAAGTGTTCCTGTGCATTTTCGAACTGGGGACCTGCCTTTTGAGTGTGAGGCGAACGTGACGACCACTACACTACAGAAAATGTGTTCAAGTGACTAGTTCACCATATTTTGGGGAGCACATGTGTATGTCACTTTAAAGATTGGTGAAGTACAGCAAAACTCTCCATCTGGGAAACGAAACCCAGTCTTCAGTGTGACAAGCAGAGATACTCAACCCCTATACTAACCAGCGCTCCAACATCAGTACGTCCCCTGTCAGATATAGCTTGTAATTGACGACCACCCTTAATTACTTTACTGGGTGCATCTTGGTGGGCATGGGGATGGACATCCCACAAAGGAGGTACTGTTGGAATGTTGGGAGTATGGGAAAAGTCAGAAGGAGCATTTTGGAACGGTGGGAAATCAGTGGGCTAAGGAGTGTCATGTGTCTGACCTTAAAATCTGTCCTGCCTTAGTGTTCCCTGTTGTTCCTCCATGGTTATTGGGGACCCCTTCTGTTGACTGGTACCTGTTGGACCTGAAGAGAAAATTGAAGGGAAGAGTGGATCTGGTTTCAGCATTTCATTATCACAGTTTGAATAAGTACTCTGAATGTGTTCATGTGTACACAGACAGTGCTAAAAACCCGGATAATGTAATTACAGGGTTTGGAATAGGGGTCCCATCAAAAAAGATTGAGATAAACAGTCACACTTCGGATGGACTGGCAGTGTATACAGTGGAGATGGTAGCAATTTTGGTAGCGTTGAAATGGATAGAGTATTCAAAACTAAGATAAGTAGTAGTGTGTTCTGACTCAGCAGCTGTCCTTTCGAGTTTACAAACATTTTGTTCAAGGACGAGGCAGGGTATGCTGTTTCATATTCCTGTGACTGTGAACAGAATAAGGAGGGGTGACAGCAATGTTCGCTTCCTTTGGGTGCCAGCACATGCAGGAATCGGTGGAAATGAGAAAGTGGATAGATTGGCTAAAGGAGCTTTGAGTAAGAATAGGATTGAGATGGAAATTAAAAGCAGCAAATCAGAAGAGAAAAGTGTGATTTGGAGGCAGGTTGTTAAGGAGTGGCAGGAGCGGGGGGATTCTGGGAGTAAGGGTAGACATTTGTCTGGGGTTAAGAAGAAGGTGACAGGGTTTGGGGTGCATAGCGGAAGTAGGAGAGAAGAGGTGGTCATTACCAGGCTTAGACTGGGACACTGTGCACTGAACAAAACACTGAAGATGGTAGGAAAACTTGAGACAGGGCTTTGTGGAGAGTGCCAGGAGGCGGAGGAGTCTGTAGAGCATGTAATCTTGCGGTGTGAGGGTTATGGTGTGGAAAGAGAAGCTCTGAAGAGTAGGATGAAGGAGCTGGGCATTAGGGAGTTCACTATGAAGAGTGTGCTGGAGTGTAGCGGGGCACAGATAAGGGAACTGGTGGGGTTTTTGAAGGATATAGGGTTTTTTGATAGGGTGTAGGTGTGTTATTATTTTATTTATTTATTTTATTTTTTATTTTATTTTGCTTTGTTCATGTACAAAGGATGTAGTTTGTAAGCTCATTGGCTGACCAATACTCCGGAACAGTAGGAGGCGGTAATGCTCCTTTAAGCTGGTTGCCAACCGCCGTAAAACAAGAAAAAGAAGAAGGCAGAGATACCGAGGGGCGTGGCCTAACGAGGAAGTGTTTTGGAGGGAAGTTGCTGCGGAGTTTTGTTTGTTTTTGATGAGAATTTAGGTTAGTGTATTGTTTTCTGACGGTGGGGGGCAGCATTGCGCATGCCCGCGCATAGCCTGCCGGAAGCAAGAAGAAGAAGAAGAAGAGTTTTATTTGTTTTTGTGTGTTTTGGGGGATTTTCATTATTTTTTCTTTCACTTGGCCCCCTTTTTTCTTTGCATGTGTGCCTCCTCTCAGCACTCCTGCTGTGGAGGAGTGATTTTGTTTTTCCCCTTTTGAGCTTTATGCTCACCGGACCGACCACTATGGCTGCAACCCCTGCTTGCTCTGGACCATCGGCTTTGGATCATGGACTCAATAAATCAGGAGATGGTTTGAATGTGACTGAGAAGTGTCATGTGTATCAGAAGGACTTGACCGTTGTTTTGTAAATCGAAGGAGTGGAAGGGATGGTACCCTTGGTTTCAATGAGAGCTGCAAAGGAAGTGTGTGGACAAATAATTGCTTGCCGACAGATTAATAAACTGAAATATGAACTGACAGTCACCTCCATCAAACGGAAAGAGCAACTGATGGATGGATTTCGGGTTGGAGGGGCCAGGGTTCATGCCCTGGATGTCTCCATTGACGAGCTGGTTGTTTCCTTCATGGGGCTGCCGGCTTACATTGATGATGAGGAGATTCTGGCTAAGCTCCTCTCCTGGGGAGTCTCTGCAGTGTCCGAGGTGCAGAGGAGAATGTGGCCGGGGACTACTGCTCCAACTGTTCTACCAGGCAGTAATGTCCAGTGCTCTTTTCTATGGTGTTGTGTGTTGGGGGGGAAACATCAGACAGAGGGACACTCAGACACTGGACAAACTAATCAGAAAGGCCTCCTCTGTGATTGGGGCCGATCAGGACTCTGTAGTGTCAAACTCGGAGAAGAGAACCCTGGGGAAGCTGCTCTCTGCGATGGACAACAGAGACCACCCTCTGCATGAGCTGGTGATGAAGCAGAGGAGCTCCTTCAGTGAGAGGCTGCTCTCGCTCTCCTTCTCAAAGGACAGGCTCAGGAGATCCTTCTTGCCCAGAGCGATCAGGCTATATAACAAATCCTTGGGTGGGAGGGGCTAAATGGGAGTGAAATGTTTTTTTTTAAATACACTCTATTTTTATACTTATAAATTAATATTATATTTATTCTCTGCACTGTTCTAGTTATTTTAAATCTGATGTTTGTATGTGTGACTTGATTGTGCAGCTGATGAACTGAATTTCCTTCGGGATTAATAAAGTATATCATATCGTATCGTATCGTACTGTGGCAGACGGGACGAGGTGCGTGAAGCTGCGGGCCCAGATTATGTTCGGGTAATACATGACCAACAGGGGCGAGTGTGCAGGGGGTGTCTACAGCCTGATCATATACTGCGGGACTGTCCAGAATTCCTGTGCAATAATTGTGGCAAGCAGGGGCACTATGCCCGGGAGTGTGTAGAGCCCAGGGCGCGTAAATGCAGGGATTGTCGGGCCTTTGTGCATCTGTGTGTGTGTAATGGGGTGGCCTCAGATGAGGATGTGGCAGAGGAGGAGCGTGGGGGGAGGGCCATGAGAGACAGGCTCTCTTGACCTACGTGAGTCTATGAACTCATGAAGACATCGGAAATACAGTTCCACAATCTTCTCACACAACAAGAGGATTTCGAGGGACTGAACGCTCTGCAGGTCATTTGGGATTCATAGAGTCCTCACACTCTCAGTGAGGCCACCGCAGGTTCGACGGACGGCATGCGGTCCAGCCCAAACTTGGCCACCTCCTGCATGGATACAAGCGTCGAAAAAACCTTAGTGATGGTCCAGCAGGCCTGAAGCTGGCCGATGTATTTGATTCAATGGATAGGGGAACCAAAAATGCAGTGGATGAAGCCTGCCGCCTAAAAAAGGCACTGGGGGCAGCCGACTGCGCGGGTGGAGCGTCCAGCTGCAAATGCGCAAGCTAGCCTTTGTGGTGACATTGGACCTGGGCCTGTCTCTGTGCGGCTCAAGGATGCGGGAGATGTCTATAGGGTCTTCGGGGTTCTCGTTGGGAAAGATGAGATTGTTTGTAATAGACGCCTGGGGAAGATGTAATTGTTAAAATAGTTACGAAGTTGAATTTTTGGAAGTTGCGAAATTTGACTTTAAGAGGGAAACCCACGTGTTGACTGTGTGTGATTTACCTGGTGAGTTTGCGGAAAAAATAGGAGCAGTTTTAGCACAGTTTTTGAGAGGAAGTAACCGCAGTGCGGTTGTTCATTCTGTAGTGATGAATGATGTTGAAAGAGGTGGTCTTATTCTAATGGACCTTGTACTGAAGAAGCAAGCCTTGAGACTTAAACTGCTGAGAAAGTTGCTAGACCCGGACTGTATGGCCCCTTGGAAGGATTTCTTCCCGGCAGAGCTGAATGCGTGGAATCCTTTTGGTGTTTTTAATCTTTGCCTTTTGCCCCCTGCCTCAAACTCAGGGCTCTCAAGGCCTTTGTAAGGGAAGCCTTGCAGGCGTTGGCGGCCCTGAGACCTCAGGCTGTGGCGGCTGCTGCCTTTTGGCATAGTTTACGACTAATGCCCCTTCGTCACAACCCGGATTTGCTCTCCTCTCCCCCTGCGCGTAGAGAGAGAATGATGAGTGCCGCAATGGAGAAGGCTGGTTGGGGACATTTTTTCATCTTTTGGGTATTGTTGCACTGACTTTGTTCAAGAGAAATTCCTCTTGTCAGGAATAGTTTAGCGGAAGAAGACAGTTGTATCTCTTTGACTGTTGAGGAGATCTGTTGTCTGGTGGGGCATCCCCCAAGGAGGACACAGTCCCCCTGGACATGTATATTTCAATGAATCGGTCAGGCGATTCTCCTCCCTGCACACTCGCATCTTCTATCATTTATTAGTTGCCCGTGTAGGACCCCACAGCTGAACACACACACACCTCGATTTTAAAGTTCTTTTAATGGTTTTTTAAAGGTCCTATATCATGCAAAATCGACTTTTTGGAGCTTTTAGCCATGTTGTTATGCTATTTCCTTATCAAAAACACCCCCAGAGTGGTTTGTGGCTTCATTCACGCAGCTCTCAGTAATCCTCCTGAATCCTGCTCTCTGAGCAGCTGCTCCTCCCTCTCCTCGTGAACGACTGAGTGTTCAGTTGTGTCGTAACAGCGGAACGGAAGTGCTCAGCGTCTGTAATGTAATGTCTTAATTCTATGCTTACGGCCTGATTTTAATTTGTAAAACAGCGTTTTCATTATTTCTGTCGTAAGAGAGAAACAAAGAGAAAAAAAAAATAATTAAAAAAAATAATTAAAAAAAGAAAAAAGGATGTGCCCGAGGTGCTTCCAGGTCAGCTGAGGCCAAAACAAACACATCGCGTCTGAACAGATCAGTCATGTTTGCGCTGCAGCTGAAGATGGAGCTCGTTACCTACTCTGGACACCTGTTCTTATTCTTACCTAACGATAATGTCACGGAGAAAAAGAAGCGCGTTTGGCTAGAGGACGAGGAGTTTATTCAACCTTTTTCAAGGAGAGGCCACTCAGCTGTTTTTTTTCTCCGGGATTCAGCGACTATCAGCCAAAATATTGTTTTTCTGTGACTGTCTCTGATGGATGTTTGGTGAACCTTCGCCAGAACCAAAGTGGATTAACTTTTATAACCAACGCAAGTCCCATAATGTAAACAGCGATGGAGCAGAGGGTGAGTCAGTCCAAACGCGGGTTAGCTTGTGTGTTAGCATATTAGCATGTGTGTGTTAGCCATTTATGAAGCTGTATTGCTGATGTCAACTCCGTATAACTGCATCGTGAAGTGACTTGACTTATTGCTGTTTATTTATATTACGGTAAAGTTGTATGTGCGGAGAGAGGGGGCGGAGTTAACTGAATCGAAGCGTTGTGTCTTCCGGGTTCGAAAAATACCTCCAGAAAACACTTATATTTATCACAAAAATGAGTGCTCCATAATGGTAGAGGTACAATATATCATATAAATGCCTATACTTAACTTTGGAATGGTTAAAACAGCATGATATAGCTCCTTTAAGTGTCTTAAAGGAATAGGCCACCGTTTTTACATACTGAGATATGTTCTTACCTTAGCTTTGCCGAGTTCTTTAGGACCTGTCTGATCTTCACCCGTGCCTTCAGTCACGTAAACACAGCACAGACGGCGTTAGCATTTAGCCTCTCCCCCTCTCCTCTATAGCTCCAAAACTAGTCAAGATAGAAGCTACCAAGCTCTTCCACGTTTTCCCTATTTAAATATGGTTACGTGAAGTGTTACACTACAAAGTATAACTACACAAAATTAAACAATGTGGATTTTCTAAGCGGATAAAAGGGGGGACTATATTGTATGGCATAATAATACCAGGAGTAATTTGGCATCCGCACAGTAAAATGAAGATTACTGCGCAGTAAAGTGAAGATTACTGCGCGGATTTCGAACTACGCAACAACGCAATGGCGAGTGAAGAGCAGCCAACAACGACTTCGAACATTTTTGTTTCCCTTCAAAATGTTGCGCGCTTGCATTTCTAGTCACGTGACTGGGAGACACCTATTGAATCTCTTTTAGAGAATGCATCATCCAATGCCAGCCAAGAAGAGCTGTAGTAGGAAATTGAGGCCCCGCCCTCAAAAAAAAAAAAAAAATCTTTATTGAGACAATGGTTTGTAAGAAGAAAAGAGAAAAAAAAAACATACATTTTAATAACTAATTAGTTTACTTACTCAAAGGTTTTCAATAAATGTTATAGACAGCAACAAATCAAGGCAGGTGTTAGTCTTGATAGATGGGCCAACTCCTTCTTGGTGTAACATATTTATTGCAGGTGGCACAAGCTGTAAAACATGTACAAATGTTGTTAAATATGGAGCTTGCTGCCACTGTTCCTCTCATATCGTACTGGCAGGACTTCTTCTACAGCGCCAGCTACTGATACCAAGTGCACCAAGCGCCCTCTGCTGGTGTACCCAAGTATTGCATGACACATAAAACAGTAAAACCTTAACATAGCGAAAAGTAAACAATTGTAAACAGTATTTAAACTTAGTTTTATGACCTTAAAGAGTTTTTAATGGAGGGGCAACTATTTTAATCTATAAAGTAAACACCTAGTGCCACACAGGCAACCCGGCGAAAGACAAAGCTAAAGGATACATTATCACAGGTTAAAATGCAATGGGAGTTAAAACTTAGGGTGCAATCAAGGAGACGAATACTGTTAAAAAGGCATGAAACAATTTATCTAGTGGCCAGCTAAAAGTCAAGTTTAAAAGGGTGCAGTAGCTAGTCGTGGTCCTCGTGGAGTCGTGGAGAACTGCAACCGCCGCTCGATCTAGCTAGCTGCTCCACTCCAGGGGACATGGCTCGACGCTGCTCCCTCGCCGCTATCTCGCTTCCTGACCTGCGTGTCGTCATGTCCCGTCTGGTGCCTCCTCAGTCCGTGCCTCGCATCTGTGCGTCCTGTACGGTGCCCTCCTCGTGGGCCCAAAACCTCACGTTCACTGCGTCTGTGGCCGTTGCTGCCGCCGCCGCGAGAAGATTGACCATGCAGCCTTTCTGAGAGCTTTCAACTTCCATGGGAGACACAGGGTGATGGTCAGTGTTTGTGCATTTGGACATTTAAATTATAACCTAAAAAAAATGTGCATACTTAATTTTCAAACGTTCAGTCTGTCCAGAGGAATTGACCAAAGAGGGGTACCAAGGTCTTCACCTTTATCAACAGCAATACTAAGCAACTTGATTACCTTAATAAATCCTTTCCATAGTCCCTCAGTAGTGATAAAGTGTTAATGGGATGATTGAGGGGTCTTTCATCTCCCCATGGTGTCTGTTCAGAAAACCACAATTGTAACTTGACTGCCACCTATAAAATCGACATGTTACATTTCTGTATAAATATACTTTGCTTGAAAACACTTCACGTAACTTTATTTAAATAGGGAACACGTGGAAGAGCTTGGTAGCTTCTATCGTGAGCTTTTTTGGAGCTATATGACATGTGGGAGAGGCTGCGTATGTGCTCCGTTTGCATGACAGAGCGCACGGACAAAGACCAGACAGGGATATATTAACTCGGCTAAGGTGAGGTAACAACATATCTCAGTATGTAAAAACGGTGGCCTATTCCTTTAAAGGGGCTAGATGCAAGTTAGTCATTTTATGTTCACTACTTGACACCTCAGGTATGCCTAACTGTAGCTTCTATATCAAGCTTGTGTATGATGGCACTTCGGACCCGAATTAACACCTTTTTGAATGAAATGCAGGATTTTAGAGGCAGTTGTGGTGGATAAGTCTGGGCTCATTCTACACATTAAGACATTGCTGGAACATGTAGGGGGAGGAAAATACTTAGTTTGAACATTTTTAAACTCCGTATAGTCCCTTTAATTAATGTTTAGATTTATGTGTGGTGGTGCCATTAGGGGGCGCTCTGGGAGTGGCCCATTTACTTTAATAGGTGCGGCAATTAGTAACGGGTGTGGCGCTGCCGGAGCACACGGTTTTGACCGTGCTCTGAGAAACTCACCAATCATCCATAAACTGTGAGTTATTCATTATTTTGTTTTCAGTTTTTTCCATAATCACCCTGTACTACAATAAATGGATTGACATATCTAATGATATTTTTACGTTTTGGCATTTTTACTTTTTCTTCAGCCAGCTAACAATGCGCCACCACAATGTGATTGTGCTCCATGACTGGAATAGGTGTTTTGGGCTGAAGTGTCTGTTTAAAAAATCTGTGCCACATGTCTATATTGGTCGAAATATATTTTTCCTAAATATTGTATGCAAGTAAATGGAACTGGAGTCAGTCTCTGATCAGGGATATTGAATATTTCTTTGTCATAACTGGCCTACTTCAAACACAGATCCTAGTGTAAGTCATGTAAAAGCACAGATTGATACAATGTCCTAGAATATGTTGATCCTTCTAATTTGGACTTGGTATAAGTGTTGAATACCAAAAGTGCAATACATTTAATTCAAAATAGTTGCTTGCAGTTTTCTTATTATTGCCTACGGTATTTGCATTATACTCAATATTATCGTTTATCGCGATATTTTCTGAGACGATATATTGTCCTCAAAAATGATTTATCGTGGCAGGCATTACTGTGCACATCCTAGACCGTACCCACAAGGGGGGTCATTGTGATAAATGGTGAATGCAACCTTGAAAATACCACATAGCTATTGGTCGGCATGTTGACACGGATGTAACGTTTCAAATATCATGTATTACAGTTTTAGTAAATGGACAATCTCCTGGTAAATGACTCCCAATGACTTTAAACTCTCAGTTGTATTTGTAGTGCTCTTTTTAAACCAGCCTTTACAAATGTGCCTTTGTGTAAATTGACTCTGCATATGAAATGGGGAGGATAAAAGTTATATTTTTGGATTATTAGTTACTGTCAATCAGCTAAAGTTTATCTGTAATATTTCTTATGTAATACAGAGTTTCCACGGGGCATTCAGAAGCATTAAATTAGATTCCAACTGCCATTCTAAATTTCTTTTCTCGACAATTTTTACTGTGTAAGTTCATTGAAAATATAAAAATGGTCTAAAACATGTTCAGCTGCAGTTTGGGATGAAATGGATCACATTTGTTTTTGCTGTACATTCTTTCCTCTGATGAAATCTTTGCAAATCTTCAATGAAATCTGCGCCAATTTATTTCTATGTTTGTGGTTTTCAAAATAGTAGTATTTTTGGCATTAAAAAGCATTAAATTCGACTTCGCTAAACCTTGTATTATATTTTACTGAAATGCTGACCTTGTACATGTTTGTATATTATTAAAATGCCACATATCAGATTGTGACTTTTGTGACTTTTGACTCAGTGTGTTGAATGTTCATAAATATGTTTCTGCCCAAAATGCCCTTTCATTATGTAACACAAACACAGTAAATGGTAAAGGTTGAGACCATTTACCATGCAACACACAGCCAGTGAAGAATTTCGTTCACAAGACTGTTTAACATCCTACATTATCAGGGCCACAGATAGTTACAATGGTTCTTTTCTTAATAGTGCAGATGTGAAAGATAAACCACAGCACCCCGAAACAAATGATCAAGGTCCATAACCTGACCTGACAGGCATTCAATCTTTACTTTCAGCAGTGTACAGAGGTGATGTATGTGATGGACATATTATGGAACATAGAGGGTGATTACTATGACAGTAATGACAGCAAAGATGATAAACAAGTGAATCATTTGGGAATTATATTGTTCACTTAATTGATAGTTCTGTCAATTATTCAATCATTCCACTATTTAGGTATGGTTAAATTGCTATTAAATTGTATATTTGGTTTAACAAATTAAATATAAAGAGGATTTGGTTCACAAGTTAAAGCCTCTTCCATATTTAGAACTAGTTTGGTCAGTTGTGGCTTCAGGTGTATAGCGGCGTAGGTAGTGAAACACAATGATTTCTTTGTCCAAATATTTTTGACGGCAATATAGGTGCTTTTACTAAAATCACCCTGAGAAACTACGTAGGGGTCCAGTTTTGGCCCCTGGGCCAGGCATTGCCCTGGTCTATTGCAAATTTAGACACAATATAGGCTTGTGAGTCAGTATTTGGATAAAAGCATTTATTTGTGACATGAGCATTATTTTATTAAACATTGTATCCTTAAATCTGACTATTCTTTCTGTTGAGATTGACATGTACAGACATTGGAGGAATTGTGCAGAAGGATGCTGGAAGAAAAACAAAGAGGGGAATTATTTGGATTTGAAATAAAAGGGATCATGTTAAATCATCTTACAGAGGATTGGCTGCAGGTGAATGCAGGAGTAGCAGAAAATATCCAACTAAGTTTAAGACAAATTTAGTCGACTTTGCATTAAGAATATTTGTTATAATGAAGCTTCAGTGTAAACTCAACATGGTAGACGTACCTGCAGCTTTCATTCATTGCCTCATCAGCAGCCTTTACCAATCATCCAGTCACAGCCCCAGCTCAAGCCGCGGCACCAATCCACGCCCCATGATTCCCTTCTTAAGCTCCCTGGTCATTCATGTGGCTGTTTCCTAGCTGTGCAAGGTGTTTCTACAGCTGGATATTGCTCCTGTGATAACGCTGGGAAACCAGGCTGGTTTTCATAAGAAACATTTTAGAAATCTCGTATACTAATGAGGGCCAGACACAGACAGGCTGTTAGCAGAAGCTTTCTATTAATTCTACAGTCTATGATAACAGCAGAGAGGTCAGAAGTAAGAGTAGGTGAGGAGAAAGAGCAAATAGAGGGGTGACAGTGGTCAGTTCTGAACTGCGTGGAGCCGATGGGGTTCTAGTGGTACATAGAGGGGTAACAGTATAGTCAGAAGAGTGAGGAGAAGAGGAAGTAGAGGAGCTGAACGGAGTGAGAGTGGTAAGTCAGGAGCATAGTAAGTGGAGCTGAGAGTTGACCCAGCATGGTTGGAGGTCATGGATAAATGTGAAGTGCCTCGGGCGATCAGATGTATCTGCAGGAGCAGTGCCAGCTTCAGACAGCATTCTAGCTAAGGAAGTGTTACGACGGTCGTATTTTGGGGGCAGGACAGGGTTTTGGGGGACCTGTCGGCCCTTGCAGTTGCTCCTCCCTCTGCCTCCTCTGCTCAGGTGCTGCTTGTTTGCCTGATTGCCGCAGGTGCTGATGAAGAGGGGCAGTGCAGGTGCTTCCTCCCCCCCTGGCTCCTCTGGCTGCAGTGCTCCACCTCACAGCTGGCTGCTGGTCGGGGAGCCTCGTTGACTCATCTCGCACATTTTAAATTAACGTTACCTACGTTAGTCTTATCTGTTGTTCACATGTGTTTATTCTTTCCTTTCAGTAAATAAATCTTCCGTTTACACACTTTTACACGGTCTCGTCTCCACCGCCAGTCGTAACTATTATGGCCCTCAAAATGCAATCATTTATGTGATGTAAGGTCAGTTATATTCCAAAAAATATTCTATGGACACAGACATTTACATGGTTAGTCTGGTGTTATAAGTGATTTGCCTCAGGTGCACTGTGGAGCGGGTCAGACTGTTTTTAATGCAGGCTAGCTGATATCGTAGAAATGCACTTGCCTAGCACCACAAAACTTTTCAAATATGAGGACTGCAAGAATAAAAAAATAAAAAAAAATCACCTAAAATCAACAACACCCTGGATAACTAGGAAATGTCAAATCTGGAAATATCCCTTTAAACATTCATGGACTTCATATATTTATTTACATCTTTACATGCATTTGTATAAAACTTGCCTTACTAATTTTCATGGGAGTGAATGCAATTGCGCAGTGACGTTTTTTCTGGTAACTTCTCTAACACGCAAACGTAAACATAGATCGATTTGCACCGACAACAATCTATTCATGCCCTGTAAAGTTTGATGATTTCCTCACAGTATTCTAATTTTTTGGAAATCCTGTTTTTGTGGGTTTTGTGAGCTGGAAGCCCAAATTATGTACAAATAAACAACTAAATACTTGACATCGTTTAAGTTGTGGGCCCTGAGTCTATAATAAGTTTAACGTTTTGAATGGAGTTATGGAAATTAATTTTTTTTTTTTAAAGGGTCTGTACTCAGGTGTCCAGATTGAGCCCCGCCTGGGGTCCCGCCTCACCGCCCGACTCCTCTGCCTGGTTGAGCTTCAATTTAGATGGAATCCTTGCTTTGAGTGTAATAAAACGCTTGAGCAGGTCCAAGTTGGCCTGTAACTTGGTCTGGCCTTGTGGAGCCATGAGCTCCACATACTTGTTCCACAGAAACACAATTGTGAAAGGTCCCAGCATACTCCTGGAAGAGTTTCGCCTCATTCCCCTTCCTCATTTTTATTTCGTAAGAGAACCTGGTCCCCCACAGCAAATTGGTCGTCATGCCCAGTCTTCAGTTTACGTTTCCGCGTCCTCCCCTGAGCTCGCAGGATGTTGCCCCTGACCTCCTCGTAGACCTCTTCTTGCTGCTGGAGACCCTCAAAAGGCAAATCTACGCTTGCAGTTTGTCAGTTATCTAATGCCCAATCTCAATTCTGCCCCTTAGCCCTCCACTTTGTTTTGGCTAACGGGCTGCAGCCACAGCGACCCGTGGTAAAAGCAGCAACACACGGACAGGGCTGGGGAAGGAGAATGTAGCACTGGATGAAGCAGAAATAGATGAAAATCTGTGGGGTTTGGGCTGAAACGAGTCCTGTTTAGCTATTACAAAACAGCATCAGTCTGTTGCAAGTTACTGATCAACTGGTTCAGTAAAAACATGCTATAGAGACAAGTAGAGGTATCCGGGTGTTCCCTTACCATCCTATTCAGGATGTACCAGAAGAGAAAATAAGAACAGTCCTACATATCTAATACTCTTTTTGGGACTCAAAGTGTGAATGAAGTGCATGATGCATGTGGTCACCTCCTCTGCAGGCTTCCTTCTCAGGGGGCAGGCTTCAGCCCAGTTTGAGAAGTAGTCAATCATTACGCACATGTATTGATAACCACTTTTCATTTTGGTCAGTTTGCCCACCAGGTCCATCCCCACCAATTCAAAGGCCTCAGTTACCGACATTCAAGTAAAAACAATCAATATTCAAAGGAATTACGCGACAGAGGTACATAAAAGGGTAACAGACTCACTTGATTTGGCTGATATTGGACCTTTTCTTATATGTTGCTACTGCACATTTGGCAGGAAGGACACATCTTTGTCATTTTCGTGGGTTATTATTTCTCTACTCACCCAGTCCTGGATGTCCTTCTGCATCCCAGGCCAATAATACCAAGCGATAATGGTCTTGTGTTTTTTCCCAGCCACAGAGTCCCCCAAGTTTGCTGCCATGGAATTGGTCAAAGACGTAGCTGGTCTCCTTGGCCGAGGTCACCACTGTGGCCAGGTGGACCATCCAGTCCAATAACTCCGTGACTTTCACAGGGTCCATGGCCAAGTTAACTCTCCCTCGCACATATCCTGAAATCTAATGTATCTCAAATAAATTAAACCTCTCCTCTCTATACTTTACCTCTCTATATTTCTAATCTCATCTAAACTGTCTACACCTTTTTCTAACTGAAAACTCAACTAGTTGATAACCATAACTCTATTTTAAGTACACTACAACTCAAATACTGTCACTAAACTCACTGAAAATATCCTGAAATACTCTATTCAACCAAAAACTGTCCCAAAACGACTAGCTTCGACCATTCTGTCTGTATTTTATAGATTAAACTGAATTTCTATCTAACTAATAATTTCAACTTTTAACTACTCCCTATCGTACAAAGGTGATTTGCACCTGTTCAAGTGCAATGCAGGTGCTATCAAATTAGCCGCCCTGATTTGGGGTATTAGGGTGAGGGTTACCTGAAGTCCAATGCATCTTAGTATTACAGACTGGGTATAAAAGACAGGTCCTCAGGTTCAGTCATTCTGGATCCTGTGAGGTGACAGTTGTGAGTACGTTGATAGAACAGTGAATAATAGTGATGGGCCTGTAAAGCCCCGTAACACACTGATGCTGCGTCCACACCAAACGCTGCCGGCGCCTCCAAAGCTTCAGGTTTACATTTAAAATACATGGAGGGGGGCGACAAGAGGTCCCGCAGCGCATCTTCGCGTATGGCAAGCTTTTGATGCGCCTCCAGCGCGGCCGACGCTAGAGTTGACTGTGCATGATGTCATGTTACTTAAACCAAAATGATAATGTTGATACTTAGACTTTTAGATAACTAACAAAGGAGTCCTGGCACTTCTGAACGTGGATTTGCCTTTTGAGGGGCTCCAGCAGCAAGAGGTCTGCGAGACCGTCTTGATGTGTCCTCGCTTATTACATTTGTAACAGGGTTATATAGTTCGAAGTTAATCCTGGAGAATTGGTGAAACGCCAGTGCTGGGTGTTGCGTGGTGCCACACGCAAAAGTTTTTGTTTGTTTAATTGGTTGATGTTAATCATACCTGGCAGTGTCTTTGAGTTGTCTGTCTTGTTTTGAAGTGTTTATTTTGGTTGTTGCCCCTTTGTGTGTCACGTTCTGTCCCAAACCAGTCCTATAAAAGTTGGCTCCTCCTGTTCCGTCTTCTCTTTTGTTAGCTCTTTTATGGAAGAGGTAGGATTTCGAGCCATCTGCTCCTTATATTTCATTTTGTTGTAAATCCCAAGTGTCTTTTAAGTCATCATATTGTTTTATTGTCATTTTGGTTCATATTAGTTTATGCTGTGGATGTCTTTTCTTTTGAGTGTATCGTAGACTGTACTGTGGGCTGGGGCTGTCGTCGGGGCTAACACCGTTTGATTTTATGTGCCAAAAATAAATGGAGTTGAAGCGGCTGCTTCCTCCAAATGTGTCCTGAGTCCTGCGAGTCCTTAAGTGAAAACCGCACGCAGGGTCCGCTACACATCAGCCACACATTGACACATTGGACCCACACCGCCTGAATACTCTTTATGAGTCAGTACGTACTCATCCACCAGTACAGCCACATCCGACATATTCGTAATGTTTTGTTCCTTAATATAAGTTGCAATCCTCTCTGCCAAACAGTTCTTGAATTCCAAAATTAGGTCACGCAACTGATCAAAGTTTATTCTGAATCTCGGCTTTCCTGTATCGGCGGGTCTTTTGACGATAAGTCTCTGGTACCAGCTCTACGCCCTTTCTACTGCAACCTTCACCTTCTCATACAACAAGCTATCCTTAGGTGACAGCAATGCATATGCTTCCTGAGCCTTGCCTGTAAACACGTGTCACAGGTTTAACTTCTCTGGAGGATATTGTGGTGTGGTGTAGCCAATGATAAAACCAGGTTAAAAGGATAAAATACAATTTAATGTAGTTAAATTAAAAGCACAGTAAAACACACATTAAAAAGGCATAAATAGGGAGGATAAAAGGGCTATCAAATTGGGGCGTGCGTTAAGGTGCTTCGTCTGTGCGAAGGGGGTCCAGTCGGTTGCGGGAGACTTCCACGTTGGCGCTACAGGGGTCCACCTCGGGGAGCGTATGCCCGGGGAGCCTGCTACCGCCGCTCGACCCCTCCGCTCCTGTCCGTGGGACTTCCCTGGCCTGGACACGCTGCTCCCTCGCCACCTTCACACAACCCCTCCTCGGTGCGTCGCATCGTGGCACATTGCGCCCCGTTCGCGTGCCCTCGCTTGCATTGTCCAGTGTCTGCCTCCTACGCGTCGTCCACACGTCCAGTATGTCCCCGGTGCCTCGTGCGCCGCTCTCCTCCATATTTGCCGCAGTTGGCCACCGCACGGCCCGTCAGGTCTGGCACTGGCGCCCTTGTGCCCTCCGTCTGTCTTGTCTCTAGCGACATACCGGGTCATGGCTCACCCCTTGTGTTCCCCGTACCAACACAAGCCCTCACGCCGAACCACCCGGAAGCTATAAACAAACCCGCATTAGCCACCCGCAAATCAGTGAATGTTCACAGGATACTTGCCCTACTCACCCGATACTCGCAACACTATGACATCGCTGAGCTTGACGCTTTTACAAACAGCGACAGTGCGCCCAGTCCTAGTAGAGTAGAAGCTGTACTGCCACCATGACACCGGCTCCGATAGCGCGTCATGTCAGGGGTCAGAGGTGGGTGGGGCGGAGTGAGGAAACTGAACACCTTTTATAGTCTGCGGGGCGCACGCAAAATTCACACTGTCACACAAAGGCCAAACATTCTGAGGCCATCCCAACGTCGTTGCCACACGCTTAAAATACTTATCCACATCCTTTCCTATAAATGGTGGGATTAACCGAATACACCGATTACATCAAACTCGGCCTCTAGCAGATTACTACTTGACAACCCAAACTCCGCGACGCCTCACACCTCACAACTGCCTCCCACTCCAATTTGCGCAGTTCAAAATCACGCTGAAGCTCATGTTCCCTGAGGTCCAAACGTCACTCTAACTGCAACTCCATCTTCCTCAGCATCAGTTACCGCACCGCCCAGAGGAAGGATCTCTCTTTCAGCTGGAGCATCGTGAATTTGTCATTTAAGGATCTTCTTCTTTTCATGTTTTGACAATTGTTTTCGTAATGCAATCTCCAGCAAATTATTTTTCGTACAGCCGTCAAGCTGACCCACTGAGGGCCCAGCCACAAAGTCTTCCAACTCAAACTCCATCCACGGCCAGAAATAGCCAAAAATGTAATGAATAAATCGGAAGTGTTGCCACCAGTTAAAGCACGCGACAACGGGCTTGGAGCAACCACTGCCCCCTCTATGCTTCACCTATCCCCAAACTTGCCTACCTAGCTATAGGGAGTTTTTCACACACCTGCATGTCCTGACGAAAAACATGCCGAAACCGCAACAATCTTTCGAAAAACTCAATTCGAACGGAGCACAGGCCTCCCCTCCGACGCTGAAGTCACTCATCAAAAGTAGGTTGCGCGCATGGGAACAAAGGCATGAACCCAAAACATCAAAAAACCTGCAAAAACTAAACGCACTACAAAGCAACTGAACAAAGTCTGTAGGGAAAAAGTTGCCAATTTCGCAACTCAACTTTTTAGACGAGCCCCATTTGTTACGACCCCCGGCTCGTGAGGCCGCAACAAAGAAGAGGGGCAGGACATAAATGGAGTTTTAAGCCCATACTAGGCAGGTTGACAACATGGATAAGCAAACGACTGACGGCATGGCGATGGCGTGGCCGAGGATATCGTGCCTGCGTGCGCCCCGGAGCCGCAGCTGAGAGCGATGTGAAAGCCCCTTTAAAGCCATCCGGGAACACACACAGCTCCACACAGACCCCAGGCACCTCCTACTGTTAGCACCTTGAGAGGAAAGCCCAAACAGTTACACGGCCACAACAAAACCAGCAGGGGGCGTCACACCATCACAAGCGTAAATTAACTGTAGTAATGTTTTTAGGCTAGTATAACTTTCAAGGTTCATTTGGTCAGACACTAAGATTAGAGATGTTGAAATCTTTACCGTTACATGTTTCAGCTGCAGTGGCGTAGCAAGGGGGGGCAGGGCCAGGGTTTACATTTAAAATACATGCAGGATGCGCCTCAGGGAGCGTCAAAATGTGTAGCGAGTTCTGAAGCTTTTCGCACATGGAAAGCTTTTGACGCGCCTCCAGGGCGTCCAGTGCGGCCGACGCTAGAGTTGGGAAATGTTTAACTTTTTGGAGGAATTTGCGAGCGTCGACCAATCAGGAGCTTTCTCCAACAGTGACGTACGTTGTAGCTGAGCCACCGGGGCAGATTCTATGTCGGCCCACAGATGTAAACAAGTCACAGAGGTTTAGCTTCATTGTGAACCGGAGCTACAGCAGCTCTGGGACTTTTACAAAGTCTTCATCTAAACACCAGGATTAAAGGCGGCGACAAGAAAACTTATTTCAGTTTCTGAATCTGCGCTGGGAATGTGTTTGGGCCTCGAGGATGCCTGTTGTAGCTACGAACACACGCTGATGTGTGGCCAGAGCGTCGGTGACATTTGTGACAAGCGTCTGACTTCAAGTAAGCACAAGCGTCTAACTACGGGCTTAAGCATGTTTTTGACGCCTTAAAAGCGTTTGGTTTGTACACAGCTTAAGGCGGCAGCGCGAGGCAGAGGGCAGGCACAGAATGTAGCTACAAGTGATAAAAAGGATAAAACACAAACAATGCCAACTTCTTTACCTTAAACGCTCTAATTCCACAGCACAATGAGCTCAATATAGACAATTACTATTTCATTCAGAATATTCTCCTACATGACCCAATTAAAATGCAAGGCAAAAATGTAAAAATAAAAATATTGAATGTCACAAGTTCATTTAGGCACTGAATAATAAATGAACATTAACATTAATAGATAGTAGTCTTAATAATGGCTTATACTAGCATATTCTCAAATATATAATGGCTAAATATAATGCTTTTGTGTCCCATTATTAAATTTCTAATGGTGCAGCACTTTTCGATATGTGGACGATTTTTTAAAATTATCTTTTTAAAGTGCCACCCCAGTAATATAACGAGACGTCCTTGCCTCCTAGTGTTCGACAGTAGCTTGAATGTGTGCAGAATATAAATATTTCCTCGTGTACCACCCGTGGTCCCACCGTTACTGCTGGCTGGACTGGGGAATGGCCCTATCAGGCGCTGGTGCAGGCGTTGGTGCAGGTCTGTCTGGTGATGCAGCATCGTGTCGCTTTGAGCCTGTGCAGCCTCAAGGGCCTGTGCAGCCTCTGAGAATCTCAGCCACTGATTTTGCCATTTGCATGAATAAATGATTGTCTGGAGATGCCATCTGCAGGCCGTCCTCAGAAGTAGAAGGTCGAGGCTGAAAGAACTCCACGGATGTTTTTTTTTAAATTAGAGAACAACATTGTAACATGCTAGCCTAGATTTTGCATAACCTCTCCTCAATTTTGTTGTAGTCAGTGTGACCCATCTTTATAAAACAAATTATACATAACCTACCTTCAGGATATATAGAAATGCTTCACAAGCAGTCCCCATCTTTTTTGGTGGATGGCCAGGTGAGGGAGTGATTGCTCTTCTGGCTTCAAAGTTGAGATCTAATAGCTGGGACACACCTTGGTTTGGTTTTGGCTTCTTGCTCATTTCTTGTAATGTTTTGTAGTGTCTTGCTTGCATTAGCCGACTATCCTTGTCAGCTAAGATGGAGAGAAGTACAAGAGCATTTCAGGTTTTAATAGTTTCAGAAATAGACTTCTTTTCTACAAACCATTAGCTGTAACTGGCTGGGTGTTAACAACCATTTTACAAAATTACGTGTATGAAGTGGTATCATCATCAGAATTGCTGGCAGGTGATAACACAGGGTAGCTCCAGGTCTGATGTAATGAAATGTAATACCCTTTAAATACCAGTTAAGTAAAATTTAATGCTGGAATCGTGGCCAGAAATATGATAATGGAAACTTTTTTTTTCCTTTTCTTTTTATTAATTTCAAATATTGGCAAAATGGTGTCCATCACATTAGTTCTCAAACTGTGGTACTGATACAACTAGTACACTAGAAGTCGGCAGGACTAAACCATACTAGCACTGGACAGAAATAAAGGATTAGGTCAGACATAAACCAAGGCTTCACCAAGGCAAGGCAAGGCAAGGCAACTTTATTTATACCGCGCATTTCGTACACAAGGCAACTCAATGCGCCATGACTCAATTGTTCAACTCCAAGAACCCAGACCCAGAACTTGAGCAGGACTAAACCGAGATTAAAACAAGATTCAGGAGCAACCTTGAAAAGCAGTACTAAAGTAAGAACTTGAAATGACTGCAGCAGAACTAAAGGACATAAGGTCCTAGAATAGAATAGAATAGAATAGAAACACTTTATTGTCTACTTTTCACAATGATGTCAGAAATGTGCCTTTAGCTTGCTCACACATTCATACATTTGCCCAGCAAAGTACATAATAATAAAATCAGTTCATTGCAGACGCAGCAGCAGCAGATTCGCTTCATCAAAAGAAAAGGAAAAGGAACAGACTGACTGAACGACATTAGTTACAACTTATTCAGCTCCTTGATGGCAAAGGAAACACATTTTACTTGGCACAATGAATCTCTGCACTGATGGAAGGAGCTCAAAGTAATGGGACAGTGGATGGATATCGTCATCTGTGATCTTATTGCAGACACGATGCACTGCTTTATTGTAATGCTCAGACAAATTGGTTTGTTGTTGGCCTGTTAGCTAGAAGCTCTGATGTTACGGGAACCTTTGTGACACCACCATGACTCACTACATAGTCACATACAAGTCTATGCCCAGAGCTCAGGATAGGACTGATGGATGGATGAATGAAGAAAGGTATCAAGACAGTCTTTGGAGGGGCTAAAGGTCACAAAGTCCTGGCTTTTGGCTTCCAGGGAAAGACACTGTGTGAACTGCTGGATGATGAGATCACCTACAAAAAAAAGAAAAAAATCATAAATACAGTTACAGAATACAGAATGCACATCATGAACAAGATCCATCCATTTTCTTCCACTCTTTTGTTGCCGGGTCGTGGGTCACATTGCACCAGCCCCTATGGCTCCTCCTGCAGGTGGTGGGTCCACAGAAGGACGGCCTCACGATTCTAACTGGGCCTGTTGGTCTCTCATAAGGGGCTTCTGAACCGCTCTTTGTCTGACCTGTCACCCAGGACCTTTTTGCCATGGGGGACCCAAAAAGTAAAACATTTCCCAACTCTAGCGTGGACGCCCTGGAGGTGCGTCTAAAGCTTACCATGTACGAAAAGCTTCAAAACGTGCCGCACAGGAGGCGCGTGCAGGATATTTTGACGCTCCCTGAGGCGCGTCCTCCATGTATTTTACATGTAAACCTGACGCTTGGCTGTGTTTGGTGTGAACGCACCTTCAGAGGGGGATTGCACCATTTGGCCTTGGCTTGCTCTCAAAAGGGACACCATCCTTGTGATTGTATTCCAACACATTCATGTGCCTGCCGGCACCTCTTTACCGAGCGCATTTTCTCCTGTTCAGCTTTAAATCTGTTCACTAGCAAGGACCACGCCACAACAAAGTGCAATTAAGATTTTATTCACAAGGTTATAGTGTAGAGTGAAACTGGGCGAGACTGTGGGTGGGGGCTCCGTCTCGGATGAACCCAGCTATTCGGGACCCCCTCGGGACCAGGAGAATCATTGCTGAAATGGAACATACATGAAGAGAGGGAGGGTGGGGTCGACAGTTTCAAACAAACTGAGATGACGAGGCTTGGCTTGGCATATAATGGCTCGTGAGTAATTAGAGGCGTGGTTAAGTGAAAGCAAGAGTGGTTGGTGTGCAAAGTGTGATAGGTTGAGGCGTCGTCCTGCTCCCAAACCTAGTCAATAAATATTGACTCCATAAAGCTTCTCTACTGGATCTTAAAGCCCATAGGTCAGTAATGCCTCATTTGAAAGCTAAGACTTATGATAAAACTGATCATGACCTTATTTTGTTACATTGTTGCTGTGTTTTTGTCACATTTTGTTGCAGTTTTGTTGTGTTTTCATTTCTTTTCTTTACTTTTCATCATGTTTTTGTCACTTTTAGTAATATTATTGTTGCTTTACCGACACGTTTTTGTCACTCTTTTTGTGGCTCTTTTTGCCTTCTCGTCACTTTCTAAACTTTTTTTTTTTTTTCATGTGTTTGAAAAAAGTGTTTAAAAGAAGGGTGACAAAAACACAACAATCACTTGTTTGTTGTATTTTCATCCTCACACTCTGAAAATTCCATCTTGCATTTCCAGGTATAGGCAATCCACAAAGCTTAAAATATAGACACTTGATTTCAGTCCAAGTCCAAAGGAGGGCTCAGAGACAGGACCAAAGACAACACTATCTGTTGAAGCACCTCGCCAGGGGGCATCAGGGTGTCTGACAAGGTAATTGACATTTTTGATTCTGCTGGTGGTGTAGTCTTTAATTTTCTAGTGGGTATACTGTATTTTTTAGCAGACGTGGGGGATAGCCAATTATATGCGCTGAAAAAAATAGCCCGTCACTTACTATTACTAATATTAAATGTATCAGAGAATTAAATAGATTATAAACCAAACTGTGAATATAAATGTTATTGAAATGACAAGCAATAGACCTATAGGAATGTTCTTAACATTCAAAGGCTGTAGCTAGACTATAAGGCTGTGGGACTGAAGCCAAAATGAAAACTTCAATGAATAAAGCCCAGTCTGCTTTCACCAACTCCTCTACTACTCAACCACCGGGCTCTCGCGCTGTAGAGCGAGCGCCTGCAAACTCCCCCACACACAAAACCATGCGCGCTGCTTCTGGAGAACGACTCATTTTAGGATTTTTTTTTTGTGAACAGGAGCGCGCGTGGCTCTGTCAGCGCTGTGGGCGGGGCACATCCACTTTTCAGTCTCTGTCAAGGGACAGCTTCAGTGTCTGAGAGTAAAACGCACACTTCGAACAGTCTACGCGGTCTTTCCCGTGGACTTCAGCGCTTTGTAATACAGTTTGTTTCCCGCCTGCACCTGTCACTGCCTTTGCCCAAAACCGCTCTCACGCTGCTGCAGGGGAGGGAGAGAAGCGTTCGGCATTGTGGACTCCTAGAGCGGGGATGAACAGGGAAAGTGTCCATGAGCTGAGACGTAGCGACTCCTCCAGTGCCGTGAGGACGGTTAATAAGCCTCTATCATTATGAGCTATTCTCAGGCCGGGTTTTATTTTGTGCTCATGTACACCGGAGCTGTGCGCAATTGCGCACGAGCACAGCTGGGAGGGAACAGTCGGGCTGTCGGAGGGACAGAGAAAAAGAGAGAGAGAGGGATGTGAGCCTGTGATCTCTCATTTTCAGGGGAGGAAATAGTGGTGGAGTTTGTGCTGGTCTCCAAACGGACAGAAAACGCAAAAATAACACTGCGCAAATGAGTGATACGTATCTTTTCCCACTTTGTAGTAGTTATGCGGTAATTCTGCAGGCCTTCTAGTGGTTATACGGCGTATACCTGCGTAGTAGCAGTAGCTGCAGCAGGCAAGCGAGCCATTTTAATCTAGATTGTTACGCCCTCTATGGTCTAGGGAACAAAGGACGGAACACGGTAGATTTAAAACTAAAACTGCGCATTTTATTCTTACAAAAATAAGTAATAAGGGAACAAAAGGAGGCCCAACGGGTAAAACAAAAAATAACACTAACGAAAACCAAAAGATGAAAACGAACAAAACAAGAACTACTTGGAAAATTTACCAAACAAAGATTCAAACGAATATGCAAATTAGTTCCTAAAACAAACAACACAACTTAAGGAACTAATACTAAACGAAGCGTCAGAACAGAAACAAACAAGTCACTAACAAATTTCGGCTAGCCATAGTGACAGAACATAACGACGCTAAGGCGAACTGGGTTGCTCAACTCCCAGCCGCCTCGAACAAGGCGAAAGTCCATTGCTTTAACGGGAGTGGCCTTCCAGGTGCTGATTCTGATTCGCGAGCCGGTTGACGAGCCTGGTCTGTGGATTGGTCCGCCGTGGTGTCGGTTGTCCAATCCGTGGCGAGCTGGCGGAACAGGTGCGGACCAGTCATACGGCGGGCCTCGCCAAGCGGTTTCGCATATATTAAACAAAACAGAAATTATAAACAGAAATAACGGGAGTGCACCGGGGCTGAAAATCTCCATCCGTAACACTCTCCCCCTTGAGTGGAAACTACCAGTTTTCTAAACAATTCAAAAATGTCAAAAATAATTTGATACGGGGGAACGCTAGAGAAAAAAACAAAATACTCACATCCTGGACAGTGCATCTGCCATGACATTGTCGGACCCTTTCTTATGGCGAATCTGGATATTAAAATCCTGCACCATCAGAGCCCAGCGCATTAACCGCTGATTGTGGTTGTACATACGGGAAAGAAAAAAAATCGGGTTATGGTCAGTAAAGACAACGACAGGCAGAGAGCTGGACCCAAGATACACTTCGAAGTGCTGGAGTCCGAGCAACAGCGACAATGTCTCCTTTTCAATTGTGGAGTAGGCCAATTGGCGTTTATTAAATTTACGGGAGAAATAGCTGACTGGATGGTCAACCCCACTGTCATCCTCCTGCAAAAGAACCGCACCCGCACCGACGGCACTCGCATCAACTTCCAATTTAAAAGGACAAGAGCAGTCTGGAGCGGCTAAAACAGGTGCGTGGCTCAACAATGATTTTACGCACTCGAAAGCATGTTGACACACAGCGGTCCACTCAAAATCGACCTTTGGACTCAACAAATTAGTTAAAGGCAAAGCGATGGACGAGAAGTTGCGACAAAAGCTACGGTAATAACCGGCCATACCTAGAAAACAACGAAGTGCGCGCCGCGTTGCTGGAGGCGGACACGCAGTTATGGCAGCGACCTTCGCTTCAACAGGGCACACCTGACCCTGTCCCACCTCTCTATCAAGGTAAACGACGGTGGCCTTTCCAAATTCACATTTGGCCAAATTCAAAGTGAGGGAAGCCTGAGCAAGACGAGCGAAAACCTGAGTCAACGTAGCGAGGTGTTCCTCCCAAGTGGACGAATACACAATTAAATCATCTAAATAGGCATTGCAGCGTGGCACCCCTTTCAAAACAGAATTAACGAGACGCTGGAAAGTAGCAGGGGCATTACACATGCCAAATGCCATCACAGTATATTGTAGGAAATAGTCAGGGGTGACAAACGCGGAAATTTCAGATGCCCTCTCAGTGAGCGGCACCTGCCAGTACCCCTTAAGTAAATCAAGTTTCGAGACAAATTTAGCAGTACCGAGGTTGTCCACGCATGCATGTCCATACGCGGCATAGGGTAGGCATCGAGAACTGTTACAGCATTCACTTTGCGATAGTCAGTGATAAACCGAGGGGAACCTCAGGTTTACCTTCCACTAAACATGGGGAGCTCCAGGCACTCCAGCTGTGCTTTGCCAAACCATGTTCTAACAAATATTCCGCTTCCTGTTTCATAAGCGCACGCCTAACTGGATTCACCCGATAAGGATGTTGACGCACAGGCTTTGAGTCTTTAAAGGGGGGGTATTATGCAAAATCGACTTTTTCATGCTTTACATCATGTTATTATGTCATTCCCTCATTAAAACCATGCCTGAAGTGTTGCCTGGGCACATTCACGTATTTTCGAGTAATCTGTAAAAACTCTGATGGCAGCCATTTTAGGGATAAAACGCCTGATTCCTTCAGGGAACGCCTCGAACCTCCAGGATACGCCTCCGACCTTTCGTCACCAGCCGAGTAACCAACCACTGCTCCTCAGCAGAACCCCCTCCCCGCAGTGTCTAGCCCTAAGATGTAAAACAGAGTCATCATGGAGGATTAGCTTCATGTGTTGTGAACCGGAGCCACAGCAGACTTTTACAAAGACACACATCAGTGTTTCTGTTACCTAAACACCCAGGATTAAAACCGGTGACAAGAACGCTTATTTCAGTGTCTGGTTCTGCGCTGGGCCTTGATGATGCACAGAGCCTCCGGAGAAAGCTAATGCTAAGCTAAACCTCGAGTCATCACGTGGAAACGAGAAATATGCACACATTAAGTCAATAAAACCACCACACACATAAAGAACCGTTTAACAATGATCACACACGGAGCCTGGCTTGTTGATTTGGAAGTTTATTGCTCACATTTCATCTACAATGGGTCATAGACGAGTGGCTTTCTCCCGGAGCTAACAAGCTAGCCGCGACAAGCTAACGGGAAAATTCACTGAATACAAGCAGCATATTATGCATTGAAAACGCCACTAAAACAGGCAACTGCTTGAAGCAGCCTTTATGATGATCACACACGGAGCCTGGCTTGTTGATTTCGTAGTTTACTGCTCACATTTCATCTACAGTGAGTCGTAGCCGAGTGGTTTTCTCCCGGAGCTAAGGCACCATTAGCCGCGACAAGCTACCAACCTTCACCTTCACAACATTCATTGAAAACAGGCAGCATATTATGCACAAATAACGTCAATAAAGCAGGCAACTACTTGAAGCAGCCTTTACGATGATCACACAATGAACCTGGCTTTACACATTTGTGGTTTATTGCAGACTTTTCATCAACAATGAGCAGTAGTCGATTATAACAAGCTAACGGGTAAACTCGAAAAACCATTGTCCACCTGCACAGATAATGTCCGTCTTTTGAATCGTATGGGCTCCTGCAGATCCTGGTGTCGTCCATGGGGGTATAGTTAGAGATCCATAGGGCATGGCAGATGCAAAGAGATAGCCTCCAAACAGCAGTTATTTTTCAGGCAAGAGCCCCTTCCAAGCGTCCGGTGTGGAAGGTTCGTCTCCAAAAAATATCCTGTGTGGCCATTGTTCACAAAATGATAAACAGTAGCTCCTTTCCAACAATAAAAATAAAAATGCACCGATCGTAGTTTCAATAGATCCATGGTTGAGACAACGAGCGGAGTGTTGTGATGCCACAGACAGCGTGTGGAGGGGGCGTGTCGGAAAGGGTCAGAGGTTCTTAAAGACATAGAGGCCTATTTCAAGTCATTTGCTACCGCCATTTTGAAAGAGTAATTTTATACAAGGCAGTTATTCTAATTTACTGCATTGACAGACCAACAGAAGGTTTCGTCATCATTGTAGTGTGCTATAGACTGGTGCTATGTGGCTGAAAAAAGCATAATACCCCCTCTTTAACATCGATGTCATGAACCAACACGGACGTTCTGGTAGGGACGTCATTAAATAAACTCGGAAACTCGCGGATCAATTCAATCAAATCGTCGCGTTGAGCTTCAGGCAAATGGACAAGATGCGTGTGCAAAGCTTTCAACATTTGGGAATTTGGTAAACGCACGCCATGGGGTTGAGGCAACACGGCATCACTCTCACCAGCAGGAGAAATATCCGAATCCACCACAATAAGCGCAGAGGCGTCCGGGGGCTTGTTACCCTCTAGCGACGGCTCGACTGCGCGCACATGATACGCTTTTATCATATTCACGTGGCAAACTCGAGATTTACGTTTTCGGTCAGGAGTGCTTATGATGTAGTTCGTGTCATTCAGCCGCTCTTTGACGTCGTACGGGCCTGTGAATTTAGCAGAGAGCGCGGTGCCTGAAAGAGGTAGCAAAACTAAAACTTTATCCCCAGCAGAGAAACTACGGTTAACGGCTTTTTTGTCAAAATGTCGCTTCATATTTCGTTGCGCATTACCGAGGGAAGCTTTTGCAAGTTTATTGGCCGTTAAAAGTCGCTCTCGAAAATTGGAAACATAATCCAAGACATTAGTAGGAGACGTTGAAGACGCGAGAAACTTCTCCTTCAGTGCCTTTAACGGACCACGAGGAGAATGGGCAAAAACAAGATCGGCGGGACTAAAACCGAGAGATTCTTGGACTGCATCTCTTGCAGCAAACAAGATAAAAGGAATACCTTCGTCCCAACCTTTTCCTGTTTCCAAGCAATATTTGCGCAGCATGGATTTTAACGTCTGATGCCATCGTTCGAGTGCGCCCTGGGATTCTGGATGATACGCACTCGAAACAACATGTTGTGCACCCAGCGTTTGGATCACTTGGTTGAACATTTTTGATTGAAAATTCGTACCCTGATCAGTCTGGATCACACGTGGAAGACCGAAGACTGAAAAGAAATGTGTCAGCGCTTTAATCACAGAACGTGAAGTTATTTTTCTCAACGGAATAGCTTCGGGAAACCGGGTAGCAACGCACATAATAGTAAGTAAATACTCGTGCCCGTTTTGAGTTCTGGGTAGCGGCCCCACGCAATCAACAAGCACCCGATCGAAAGGTTGGTCTAGTGCAGGTATAGGATGCAGCGGAGCTTGTGGAATCGCCTGATTTGGTTTCCCAACAATTTGACAAGTGTGACAGGTTCGGCAGAACGCAGCCACGTCCTTCTTCAAGCCTGGCCAGAAGAATTGTTTTAAAATATGTTGGTACGTTTTGGTAACCCCCAGATGTCCAGACCACTGGCTCTCGTGCGCCACTGCCAAAATAGAATTACGGTAGCAGGTGGGCACCACAATTTGGTAGACAGCGTCAAGATTACAGTCAGTTGAGGCGCAAGGAGACCATTTACGCATGAGTAAATAATTATCAAGGAAATAGCATGTATGTGCATTGTCGCGCTGCTCGTCACTCACCACACTGGAAAACAAGGAGCGCAGCGTTGGGTCCGCCCTCTGCTCTGCGTTCATCCTGTCGCGCGTGCAGGGCAATGGCACGCCCTCTACCTTTAGAGAGGCAGCCTGCTTCACGATATATTTAACATCAGCCGGGGTCTCAGACTTAGGCTCAGGCACCTCTGAAAAAGTAGAAGCAAAAATGCTGTCAGACAAGTCTATATCGGGGTTTTTTCGTAATTGCGCGCGGGTAATGGCGCACACGGGGTACAGCTCAGTAGAGCACCCACCTGGGTCGCTGTGCTGCGGGGAATCAACTACTTCTAAAGCAGGAGTAACTTTGCCTCCCGCTATGTCGTTCCCTAGTAACATGTTCCCTTGAATAGGAAGTTCTGGGCAAACAGCGACAGGAAAAATGCCTGTGACAAGTTTAGACTGAACATGTACAAAATGAACTGTGGCTGTAACCCATTTCAATTCCCCGTAGTACAGATCCATACCCACACGAAGACTGACAAGAAAAGGGAAGAGCACTGGCTAAAATTACCGACTGAGACCCGCCAGTGTCTCTTAAAATGCGGACTGGGCGCTGATCGGTGGATTCGCCAGATAAAGAGACCAAGCCTTCAAATATGAACGGCTCAAAACAAGGGTCTGTCTTGGTGTCGGTGACTACAGAGTCCACTTTAATTAACCCGACACCTTTAGGTTGAGGAGCGGTTTGGTCCGCTTTTCTTTTTAGGGTCAAACAATTAGCAATAACATGTCCAGGTTTGTGACAATTAAAACACTCCCGTGATTCCTTAACCGCTTTACCGTAGCTGGACTGACCAGGCCGTGTTTCAGAGGCCACATGAGGAACTTTTTCCACCGGACTTTGTACAAACGTGCTCCGGTGCGTTAGCACAAACTCATCAGCTAAAACAGAAGCTTCAGCAAGGGTGGTAGCCTTTTGTTCGTTCAAGTAAACCACCACCTTGTCAGGAAGATTTTTCTTAAAATCCTCCAACAACATAAGTTCATGTAAAGTAAAAAAACTATCACATTTAGCAAAAACACACCACTTGTCAAACAGAGTTCCTTTCTCTCTGGCAAACTCGACATACGTGCGTCCTGGGGCCTTTTTATGATTTCGAAATTTTTGCCGATAGGCTTCAGGGACCAATTCGTATGCGCGGAGTATGGCTGATTTAACAGACTCATAGCACATACTCTCGGCAAGAGATAAAGTGGCAACAACCTCCTGAGCTTTTCCATTTACTTTACATTGGAGCAGAATGGACTACATATCACGCGGGCACTTTACGGCAATGGCTATACGCTCAAAGGCAGGGAAATAGGAATCTACTTCAGATTCACGAAAACTTGGGAAAAGTGAGACATATTTACTTACATCAAATGATGCGTTGACCTGGGAGGTGGAAGGCAGGGCCTCCGACCAGCTCAAGCCGTCGAATTCTCACAGTGGTTTCGGCCTCAATTTCAAGTTTCCTAATTTCTAGTTGTAACTCCATTTGGGCCTTGCGCTCCTGCTCCTTCTCCACGGCCTCCATTTTAAGCTGTTCCAAGCGTACTCGATGCCGAGAAGACAGCTTAACGGAGCCGGGGGAGACGGGGCGAAAGAGCGTCAAACCGAGAGCTGGTGAACGGTGGATCCTCCCGTCCTCCAACCTCAGCAACAGCACCTCCCGCCCGAGGAGGGCTTTGAAACCGCTCCTCAACTTTCGGAGTGGAACTGGCAAGCCCAGAGCTACAGACCGTTTTTTCCACAGTGGAGCCGGCAGCCCAACGTCCACCGCGCCCTGAGAACTCTGGTCCACCAACCAGGCAGCGATCACTTCCTTCAACTCACCTTTCTTTTGAGTTTTATCAATTGGAATTTTGTGCGACTCAGCATGCTGAATTAATTCGTCTTTTTTGTACTTGCCCAACTCATCAAGAGAAATCAAAGGCAACTCCCCGCTTTTTACCCACCTGGAACTACCACCTAAAAAAAAACCCTAACCTATTCTGTAAGAAAAATTTAGCAATTTTAGTCTCGGGAAATGGGTTTAAATCTCCCGGACGAGCCCCCAATGTGTTACGCCCTCTATGGTCTAGGGAACAAAGGACGGAACACGGTAGATTTAAAACTAAAACTGCGCATTTTATTCTTACAAAAATAAGTAATAAGGGAACAAAAGGAGGCCCAACGGGTAAAACAAAAATAACACTAACGAAAACCAAAAGATGAAAACGAACAAAACAAGAACTACTTAGAAAATTTACCAAACAAAGATTCAAACGAATATGCAAATTAGTTCCTAAAACAAACAACACAACTTAAGGAACTAATACTAAATGAAGCGTCAGAACAGAAACAAACAAGTCACTAACAAATTTCGGCTAGCCATAGTGACAGAACATAACGACGCTAAGGCGAACTGGGTTGCTCAACTCCCAGCCGCCTCGAACAAGGCGAAAGTCCATTGCTTTAACGGGAGTGGCCTTCCAGGTGCTGATTCTGATTGGCGAGCCGGTTGACGAGCCTGGTCTGTGGATTGGTCCGCCGTGGTGTCGGTTGTCCAATCCGTGGCGAGCCGGCGGAACAGGTGCGGACCAGTCATACGGCGGGCCTCGCCAAGCGGTTTCGCATATATTAAACAAAACAGAAATTATAAACAGAAATAACGGGAGTGCACCGGGGCTGAAAATCTCCATCTGTAACAAGATTAATCCAGATTATGCCCACCTCTGATTACAAAATATAATTTCAAATGTGGTGTCACCAATTTGGGTGTACCACACAAGGCTCAAAAGATGGAGTTGCTCCTCCTCAGTGCACACATGGGCACATATTGTGTGCTGCTGCCTGTAGGCCTCCAAAGGTACAGCCGTATATGGTGGAGCATGTTTTATAAGGTTTAGAGCCTTGCTGATCCTGATAGGTTGCTGATAAGACAGCACACTCCCCTTTTGGACAGCTCCAAAAGTGGACTCAACTAATAGGTGTGTTCGAGATGAGGTTGCAGCTCGCCTGGATGATCGGTGAGAGTAGCCGGCGCAACGGGGGCGGGGCTACAAATCTGCTGCCAAGTCGGACCCCTTCTGTCAACACGATGGCAGAAGCTGAAGTCGCATTTGCGTACTTCCTCGAGGAAGAGATCGAAATTGAAGTCATTTTAGACTACCAAAGTAAATTATGTGTCGGTCAGTAAAAACAAACTGTCTGGTGGTTGTGTGTTACGGTGCTTCAAAAGTGTAAGGATCTCTTTTTGTTGTTGACATTTTTTAGGGTTTGGCTCATGCAGGACAGCATTTTGCGTTCGTGATTTCTTCTGTTTTTTCTGGTCTGGCCCCACGAGGTGCTCCAGAAGATAGGTTCAGAAGGCTGGGTGGCAGAAGGCTGGGTGGTAAAGAGTGGAACACTACTTATGGTGCCTCTGGGAGGAGTGCCAACTCCTGTGCCTTCAAATACAGTGCCTCTCGTAGGTATTCATACACCTTGAACTTTTGCACATTTTGTCATGTTTACAACCCTAAACATAAAGATTTTATTTTTATTTTTTTACTGAACGTTCACACACAAGCAACAGACAACTGTGAAGTGAAAGCAAAATGATACATGATTCTGTTAATTTTCAAAAAATAGAAAAGTGAAAAGTGGGGCTTGCATAAGTATTCATACAGCATTTTCTGAGTGCATTAAATTGCCTTTAAAACATTTCTAATGACTCCAGAATGTTCACACCTTGGCCTAACGGTTAAATAGAGGCACCTGTATGTAATCTACTCTCAGTATAATTTCAGCTGTTCTTTTAGGCCCTCAGAGCTGTGGTCGGAGTGTGTTGGTCACTGAACAGCATAATGAAGGTCAAGGAGCTCACCAGAGAGGTCAGGGATAAAGCTGTGGAGAAGTTTAAAGCAGCCTTAAGTTATACAAAGATTCCTAAGATTTGAACATCTCCCGGAGCACTGTTCAATCCATTGTTCGGAAATGGGAAGAGTATAGCACCACTGCCAACTTACCAAGGCGTGGTCCTCCACCTAAAATACCAGAGCGAACAAGGAGAACACTGATCAGAAAGGCAACCAAGTGCCCCATGATAACTCTGGAGGAACTGCGAAGTGCTGCTGCTGAGCTGGGGGAAACTGTACATGGGACAACTATAAGTCGTATTCTTCACAAATCTGGCCTTCATGGACGAGTAGAAGAAGAAAGCCATTATTGAAAGGAGGCCATAAGAAATCCTGTTTGAAGTTTGCTAGAAGTCATATGGAGGACACAGCTCCATGTGGAAGAAGGTGCTTTGGTCAGATGAGACAAAAATTGAACTTTTTGGCCCAAATGCAAAACGTTATGTATGGAGCAAACCTGACACTGCTCATCGTCCTGAGTGCACCATCCCCAGTGTCAAATATGGTGGGGGGAGCATCATGCTGTGGGGCTGCTTTTCCTCAGCGGGGACTGGAAAGATTGTGAGAATAGTTGGGAACATGGATGGAGCCAAACATAGAGACATTTTGGAGGAAAACCTGCTGGAGTCAGCAAGAGAACTGAGGCTGGGGCGGAGATTCACCTTCCAGCAGGACAATGACCCTAAACACAAAGCTAAATCTACAATGGAATGGTTTAAAGACAAACATATTAATGTGTTAGAATGGCCCAGTCAAAGTCCTGACCTAAATCCTTTTTTGAAAATCTGTGGAATAATGTGAAAACTGCTGTTCACAAACGCTCTCCTTCAAATCTGACAGAGCTGGAGTTGTTTTGTATAGAGGAATGGGCTAAAATTTCAGTTTCTAGATGTGGAAATCTTGTACAGTCATACCCCAAGAGACTTGCTGCTGTTATTGCAGCAAAAGGGGTTCCACAAAGTATTAATTCATGCTGTATGAATACTTATGCAAGTCCCACTTTTCACTTTTCTATTTAAAAAAAAATAACAGAATCATGTATCATTTTGCTTTCACTTCACAGTTGTCTGTTACTTGTGTGTGAACGTTCAGTAAAAAAATCAAAATAAAATCTTTATGTTTAGGGTTGTAAACATGACAAAATGTGCAAAAGTTCAAGGTGTATGAATACCTACGAGAGGCATTGTATATCCCTCATGAGCTACAGAAAAGACGACCCAACTTGTTAGGTACACTGAACATGTATTTTACAATGATTTGTCTAAAATGCACACTTGTTTTTCCTCCTCCCGTTGATTTACACCATTGCAACACTCTTTTGTATGTTGTGAGCATATTATTGAGTTTCTTCCTAATTATGTTTGTGGATATAGTGTGGCCTTTTTGGTTGAAACGGATCATGAGTTTTTTGTAGAATGACAGTTTATTGGGTGCATGTACTTGCTTGTTAAATCTAGCAGAAGTAGAGTGGTTGAATGTGTGAAATCTGGAAGAAACAGCCAGAATAATTACATTGAATAGAACAAGTTGAACACGATGGATTGCGGTTTACCTGGATTCGGCTTGTTTGTTGGGTCTGCTGTGTCATCTGATTCAATGCTGTTGACTGAGGAGTTTGGTTGTGTACTGGATGCTTGTGGGACATGAGAACTGTGTGTTTCAGTGGAAGTGAGTGGCAGTCAGTGGGAATGAGGGGAAGATGTGAAGCATGTGTGCATGTGTTACAGTGGGAATGAGTGGAAGATGTGAAGCATGTGTTACAGTGGGAATGAGTGGAAGATGTGATGAATGTGTTACAGTGGGAATGAGTGGAAGATGTGAAGCATGTGTTACAGTGGAAATGAGTGGAAGATGTGAAGCATGTGTTACAGTGGAAATGAGTGGCAGATGTGAAGCATGTGTTACAGTGGGAATGAGTGGAAGATGTGAAGCATGTGTTACAGTGGGAATGAGTGGAAGATGTGATGAATGTGTTACAGTGGGAATGAGTGGAAGATGTGAAGCATGTGTTACAGTGGGAATGAGTGGAAGATGTGAAGCATGTGTTACAGTGGAAATGAGTGGCAGATGTGAAGCATGTGTTACAGTGGGAATGAGTGGAAGATGTGATGAATGAGTTACAGTGGGAGTGAGTGGAAGATGTGATGAATGTGTTACAGTGGAAATGAGTGGCAGATGTGAAGCATGTGTTACAGTGGGAATGAGTGGAATAGTGGAGGTCGGTGGGACATGCATGGATTCAGCAAAGCCTGCAAAAAGGATCACACATCAGAATATAAATAATGATAATGGCTCACAATTTATAATACCATGATCCTGTCTTTTCTTTCTGATAGTGTCTAAAGTATATTTTGCATAGGTTTGATCTGTAATAAAGACACATACACATGGGTACCAAATGGTTTGTATTCTGGATCCAAACACTTGTAAGAGCATCACCAAAAGTGAATCAGCACAGAGATAGAAGTTCAATTTGCTGTCTGTTCAATTACTATTATGGATTACATGTAAAAGAACACAGGGGCCAAGTGACTATTAGGAATGAGATTCTTTTTTATTTTTATTTTTTATTATTCATTCAACATAAAAGCACAAGATACACACTCATTCACACAAAAGGGCTGTTACCCACAGTATCAATACTCTGGCTCCCACAATATACATCACTGCAGTCTGCAAAGAAACAAAGGAATGAGATTCTTACCTGCATGGAGTCTTTGTTGTGTAGCCTTATCCACGCAGATTACAAGAGATCCTTTATTATCCTTTATTTATTATTTATTTAAGGTGTATCCCATTTTACTACAGATTGCACCCATTACCTGCAATGGGCTACAGGCTTCATTGCTTAGCTTCAATTTGGGTTGATATGATGGTACAGGGCTTACTATTCACCGGTGGCACCAGGGGGGGTCTTGGGGGGGTCTCAAGACCCTCCCAAATAACGCCTTGACCCCCCACTTGGCCCCCAAAATATATATATATATATATATATATATATATATATATATATATAAAATATATAAAATATTTCTCTTCAAACTACGCAGAAAAACAATAATTTATTCGACATAAAAAAAATGTAATAAGAATCACTGTGACGCCCCGTCGCTGTGCCTTGTGTCACGCAGGAGCTGCTACGGCTATAGCGTGAAGCTAAAAATGGATCGCTTTGTCATACCTCAAAAAAAAAAAGAGTGCTACGGAAACTCATTGCTGCCAGTGTGAGTGAAACATTTTTGACTGCGCTTTCTCGTTCGAACGTAATACCATCTCGTTCTAACGTAATACCATCTCGTTCTAACGAGTTGCCAATGTCATTCTAACGAGTTGCCAATGTCATTCTAACGAGTTGCCAATGTCGTTCTAACGAGTTGCCAATGTCGTTCTAACGAGTTGCCAAAAGCCCAACGCACACCAGAGCGCAGCGGCACATCATCTGACGCGCGTCCATTTCGGCACAGGCGGCGCGTCAGGGCACTTCAGTTCAGAGGCTTTTCCTCAAACCATGTGGTGCTTTAAACACGTAATTCATACATTTATCATTAATAAAATAAGACACGTATGTCCGTGTTGCGAGAGAGAGAGAGAGAGAGAAAACGTGGCTCTCTTTTGCAGGTTAATAGGGGGCTGGCGAGTTTAACATGCTCCACCTGAGCCCTGATGATGGTTCTGTCTCCGCTTCTTCTATCATCCCCTTAAACAAAGTGTACGGCGGTCTCCCTGTTTGTTACAGCCGAGACCCGTCTGTGCCTCTGCAGCAGGTCAAAAACGTAGGCCTATGTGTGTTTACCCCGCGGCACCGCGTCTGGATCACAGGAGGCGGCTCTTTTGCCACACCGTCAAGCGTCTGCGTTGGGCTTAAAAAGTCGTTCACACGACATTGGCAACTCGTTAGAACGACATTGGCAACTCGTTAGAACGAGATGGCAACACATTAGAACGAGATGGCAACTCGTTAGAACGACATTGGCAACACGTTAGAACGAGATGGTATTACGTTCGAACGAGAAAGCGCAGTCAAAAATGTTTCACTCATATTGGCAGCAATGAGTTTCCGTAGAGAGTAGACGGAAATGATAGCAATAGGAGTGAAAATATGCCCGCAATGGAGGGCGAGCCCTGCTTGAGCCCGGAAACAGAGGACACCGAGGATTTGGAGGACGAGGAGGTGCGACCGGAGCAACTCGCAGCCCCCGAGGCGGAGGAGACAGGTGAACAGAGGGAACGAAATGGGACCTCATCGAGCGCCACAGTGGGCATGGATGGTGGGAATCCTGACGGCGGAGTGGATTTAATGGGGGATTTAAGCCATGGCCCAGCCGAGAAACCAAGACAGCCTCAACTAAAATCATACCCACGTTGTTCTTTTGGATCGCAGGGGCAGCTAACATCCAGGAGTTTTAGTTACCAGTGGTTCCAACAGTATCAGTGGCTTAAATATTTTGTTTCAAAAGACGCAGCTTTTTGTTTTGCCTGTCGTAATTTTTTTCAAAGTGTGCATGGGTCTGGTGGTCACTCAGACAAATGCTTCACCCAGGAAGGGTTTAAAAACTGGAGAAAAGGAGGAGAGAAACTGGCACAGCATAACACCAGCGCTTCTCACAAAATAGCAATGGAAGGGTGGTGTGAATTTAAGGAGAGACAGAAAAACGAATCGAGGATTTTGACGCACCTCCATGACGATGGACATAAGATAATTGTCAAAGAAAACAGGATCTACATGCGAGCAGTTGTTGAGTCACTGCGCTTTACAGGACAGGTTAGTAACAAAGTTAAACTCGGAGAGCACTTTACTTTAATGGTGGATGAAACAAAAGAGCAGATATCTATTGTTCTGTGCTACATACACAATGATGACATTCATGAAGAGTTTCTTGATTTTGTTCCAGCTGATGGTTTGGATGCAGTCTTTACTTGTGACAGTGAAAGGGACATTGGCTAAATTCAATATAAAACAAAATGCATGCGTTGGACAATGTTATGACGGGGCATCTGTAATGTCTGGCTGCAACAACGGTGTTCAGGAAAAATCTTGCAGAGAAGTTCCACATGCAGTACATCCACTGCCATGCACATAGATTAAACCTGGTTTTAGTTGACTGTGTCCATAATGTAAAACCAGTTGCTGGCTGCCACAGTTCAGTTGCAGTCACAAACAGACATTTTGATTCCACAGCTTTTTTAGTGGGCTCAAGTTCTGTCAGATACCAGATAGGCATGTCAGTACTATAGTCTTTGGGCAATAAAGCGAACCCTCCCTAGCATCTCACACTTGAGGAATTCAGCAATCAAACAAATAGCTATAGAGCTATTGAGGCTAGATCACTGAATGGCTTGATTGATGCACAGTTTGTTTTGCAAATCTACATGCTGGAGAACAAATTTGGGCTCACAAAAACTTTATCAGACCAACTACAGGCCACAGATTTAGATTTGGCATCCGCCATTGATCTGGTCTTTGCACTGGTTGACACACTCAAAGAACAACGCAATGGTGAAACTTGGACCCATCTGTGGCAGAGCGCAAGTGACATTTGTGAGAGAGTGGGCATTGACATGCAGCGCCAACAAGCAAAAAGAAAAATAATACACCAGCCACACAAGGAAAAAGATACTGCAAATGGCTGAAGACTACAAAATCCATTTTTTTTCCCATTACTTGACCGTTTAATCAGTGAATTGAATAGGCGCTTCTCCAAGTTATGAAAGGAGTTGCAGCTATTTATCCCAAACATCAGACCTTCCTGGACCAAGATGCCCTTCAACCCATGACTAGACACTATGGCATATTGGAAGACAACCTTTCAGCAGAACTACATCAACTGAAAGGCCTCATTGACAGAAAAAAACAAAATGGGGTCTCTCGCAGCAGCATCCATGACTTGCTAATTCTATTGAGGCCATACAAGGAGGCTTTCATTGATTTATACAAACTTGTGTGCATCTCCATGACACTTCCTGTATCAACAGCTGCTTGTGAGAGGTGCTTTTCCTGCTCACGGCATTTAAAAACCTACCTCAGAAACAAAAGTGGCGATGTCCGAACCAGCAATCTTGCTGTGCTGACAATCAGTTCAAGAAGAACAAAAGAGATGGATGTAGATGTTGTTATTGATCGCCTTACAACAGGCGAATTGTTCTCTTTTAAGTGGTGAGTACACTCCCAACATTATATTTTAAAAGGTTTAAATTGTATTGTATTTCATGTGCTATAAACACCAAACTTTGGAGTGAGACTGATAGTGACTCGGAATCGTATTAAATTCTAAGCCAAAAACAAGTCTACGTTTTACATGACTGAGCACATCAGGAGCTGCATGATGGATCAGAGGGGCTTTGGCTCCACCCCACATGACCATCAGAACCTTTTGAAAGTGTGGGAGGGCACTCTGAAGGGGGGGTTTGGGGATCCTCCCCCAATAATTTTTTTATAATTCAGATATGATTTCCTGCAATCTGGTGCATTTTAAATCATAAATAATAATTGTAGCTGGTCTATTTACTGGTGCTAAAGAATTATATTTCTGGGCCCCTTTCAAACTGGGGCCTCTCAGCAAATGCCCAGAGGCCCCCTTCATCGTTACAGCCCTGCCAAAAGGTACAGTGACACAATGTCTCTGTTTCTCTGCGTCAGTCATTCCAATTATTACCAACAAAAATCAGCACAAGCTTTAGAAAATATGAACATTTGATCCCTGTGTTTTGCAGTATGTTAGAGCATGTTTGATGATTAAATTTTGAATATGATTATTCAATGTAATAACTGCTTTTTCTCTGCCTAACTCTCACTCGAGCAAAAGGGAAAAAAAACTGACGTAAAAGAGGTCGAGCTTCAACGCGATCTCCGCTGTGACCGTTGTTTATTATTTCATTAGGACTTTTATTTCTCAAACTCGTTTGCGTGCTCACTTTGAGCTCCTCGTGCTCAAAGTGGGGCGGAGGAGGAGGCAGTGTGCAGTGATGTCGCTTCGCCAAGAGTGGAGTGAGCTGAGTGAACAGGGGGAAGACGTGAGTGTCGGGGCTCCTGTAGCCGCCTCACCACATACGGAACCCACGCGCCTTTTTCTGTCCCATGGCCCGGGAGAGCTGGCGCTGCATGGGAGCGTTTGGGCGCGTTTCCCCGGAGCCGCGCTCTAAAACCCATTCTCGTTCCCTCTGCGATCCCTCCGTCCGCCCCACTCCTGCAGTGACTTTTGTTTTGCAAAATAAGCATGCACAACTAAAGTGACGCCCCTCCTCCGAAGAGGAATAAAATAATAATACAAAAAATGAGCCGTTCTGGCTCATTTTTGTCTGTGTGGACAGGCACACAGACAAAATAAAGCGTCTGCAGCTGCTCACTGCAAAAAGTCAGGGATATTTTTTGTTTGAGCGTGTGATATGAGGAGTGTGGCGTGAGAGCGTGTGGAGGCACTCAAATGCGTGTGTCTCACGGTGAAAGCGTGAGAGTTGGCAGCCCTGCACAATTGTTGCAGGAAATCACACCTGTGGAGAATGGAGAGAAAGAGGAGCAGAGAAGAAGACAGGAGGAGACTGTACAAAAGAGCTGTCAATATTGGTGAGTGAAGTGAACCTCTTACTATTGTATTGCTGTGTTTAGCATAAATACTAGTAACCTATTCATGTGTACTATAAACTCATATGTTGCAGTAAACCACACCTGTGGAGACTGAAGAGAGGAGAAAAGAAGACAGAAGGAGACTGGAGAGTAAGAGGAGCAGAGAAGAAGACAGGAGAGTAAGAGGAGCCGAGAAGAAGACAGAAGGAGACTGGAGAGTAAGAGGAGCAGAGAAGAAGACAGGAGGAGACTGGAGAGTAAGAGGAGCAAAGAAGACAGGGGGAAACTGGACAGAAGTAGGCAAGTAGAGTATGAGAATGGATGCTATTTTGCTAATGTTTTCTGTGGTTCGGTGTGGCCATGGCAGCAATTTATTAATTAAAAACAAAGTAGTTGATATGCTGTGTTGTTTTTGTTGTTTAGTAGCAGTAATATGCAGTTATTAGCCGTGTCCATTGTATTTTTTGCTGGTTTTCATGAGACCCCTGTGGAGACTGAAGAGAGGAGAAAAGAAGACAGGAGACTGGAGAGTAAGAGGAGCAGAGAAGAAGACAGGAGGAGAGTAAGAGGAGCAGAGAAGAAGACAGGAGGAGAGTAAGAGGAGCAGAGAAGAAGACAGGAGGAGAGTAAGAGGAGCAGAGAAGAAGAGACAGGAGGAGACTGTACAAAAGAGCTGTCAATATTGGTGAGTGAAGTGAACCTCTTACGATTGAATTGCTGTGTTTAGCATAAATACTAACCTATTCATGTGTACTATAAGTACACAGTATATGTTGCAGTAAACCACACCTGTGGAGACTGAGGAGAGGAGAAAAGAAGACAGGAGGAGACTGGAGAGTAAGAGGAGCAGAGAAGAAGACAGGAGGAGAGTAGGAGGAGCAGAGAAGAACACAGGAGGAGACTGTAGAGTAAGAGGAGCAGAGAAGAAGACGGGAGGAGAGTAGGAGGAGCAGAGAAGAGGACAGGAGGAGACTGGAGAGTAAGAGGAGCAAAGAAGACAGGGGGAAACTGGACAGAAGTAGGGCGAATGTATGAGAATGGATGCTATTTTGCTAATGTTTTCTGTGGTTCGGTGTGGCTATGGCAGCAATTTATTAATTAATTAAAAACAAAGTAGTTGATATGCTGTGTTGTTTTTGTTGTTTAGTAGCAGTAATATGCAGTTATTAGCCGTGTCCATTGTATTTTTTGCTGGTTTTCATGAGACCCCCCTTGAAATGACCAGGACCCCCCATTATCCATCCCCCCAATCAAAATTGTCTGGAGCCGCCACTTTTGCTATTAATTAGTGTTTAACTATATCATATCAACGCCACTGATCAGATGTTTGGAATTATGTATAATATAGGCTAAAGGCACCCCTCAACAAATGTTGACCAATATTGCATTATGGCATTAATGGTGAAGGTTTGGTGTGGTATTTGGGAATTATACAAAATCATGGCACTACCTTGAGGAAGTTTGTATGAGTATAATAATGATCATAATTGTAAGGTGAATATGTCTTGTTTATTGTTCTAATGTTTCTGCATTGTACTTTTAATACGTTTCCTTGTTGTGAGGCTACCTTGAGTGCTTAGGGAAAAAAAAGTATTATTAAAGTGGGACACTTTTTGATCATTCGGTTTCCATTTTTTGTTTACAGTAAAATGTCAAAGTCTTTAATGTTCTATGTATTTTATTAAAGCTTTCCATGTCTACTTTACACCAGTGGAGGTTAAACATTCTCATGTTTATTCTTACTGTAGTGTGAGATAAGAGATAACCAGGAGCTTTGGTAAAACCAAGTATGAAAGAACAATGGAAGAATAATGCTGTGTGCCTGTACAAGATTTATTTTGTCATGTTGCTGAATGGTGATCAACAGTTCATAGTAAACCAGAGCTACAATTAAAACTTCAGTTAGAAATGTAATCATCACAAAAGTTCATTGAAAAAAAAAAAATATATGTATTGTTAAATTGATAACATGTTAAGATGTCTAAATTAAAAACACCTAATACCAAGGATTTTATTACCATGATTTTACCGTATTTTCCGGACTATAAGTCGCTCCGGAGTATAACACGCACCAGCCAAAATATCCGTAATGACGAAGAAAAAAACATAGATAGGTTGCTCCGGAGTATAAGACGCACTAGCCATAAAATGCGTCATGAGAAAAAAACTACAGGCTGAATAGAGTACGGTTTGCTAACGTGACACATTACACAACGAACTGAATAGGTGTCTGTTATGTTAACGTCACATAAACATTTCAGATACTAAAGGAACATACCTCTCCACCGTTGACAAACCTCTCTCAACAGCATGTTTTTCAATCTCTCATTTGCAAAGTCGTCCCTCTAGCTGTGGCTCTAGTTTTTAGCCCGTGATTAGCTTTGTTTTGTTTTCTTCTAAGTGTAACCTCCGCTTCTCCCTCACTCCTATCTTTCTTTCTGCTGCTCGATTATCCTGCAGTGCCCACAAGTGGCATGTGAAATTATATATTGGAATTTAAGAAAAGAAAAAAAATCACATATTAGTCGCTCCAGAGTATAAGACCCTGCCAAACTATGAAAAAAAGGGCGACTTATAGTCCGGAAAATACGGTAATACCATGAAATTTGATGGTAGTTCTAAACTCAGGAGGTTGTCTACTGTTCATGGTACAGGAATTCAATTGGGCATTTCATATCTTTTTGTCACTGAACTCTGATCCAATCATATGTCAGTTCTCCGCGGACATGTGGGCGTTTTCCTGTCATGCACGGGGCCGTGGAGCCGCTGCAGTTGCCTTTGGAGAGATGCAGCGGCTGATCAAGTCAACTGGTCTCGTTGGGGTCTCACGATCTTTCCGTGCCCCTCGTGCCCGTGACATCAGAGCCTGTCCGGAGCAAGTCGGACAGAAATCTAACCAGCATGCACTGTGCGTCTGCAGTTGGCTGTGTAAATTGTGTCCGTCTGGTTCATCTCGAACACACCTATTGATGTGCTACAGCTCATCCCCATTGATACTGCCACCGGTTTCTGAAGGATGGAAAACTCTTTATACTCTTCAAGTTGGAGCTTGCGAGGTCCAGGGGGTCTCCAACTAGGCCTTTACAGAGGGTACTTCTGTAAGCAAATACATTAACTTATTGTAAAAGAAAAGAAAACAAACAAAAGATACAAATCTAAACATATACTGCAATGGCTAAAGTGTAGTTATGCATACATTATGAAACAATACAAGTTTTATTAATTTGTGACAACTGAAGGGAAGGAAAAGTGAACTGCACTTTTAAGTTATAAACTGAAAGTCTAAATGTTTTATACATTTTATAAAATGTGCAAAATCGACCACCTGGTCTTTACTATCTGTTGTGGTCCAGTCCAGTCCAGTCCAGCCACTCCTCCCATCTCTTTCCATCTGCCCCTCCCCTTGTGTGTTTACCTTATTTGTCAGTTCCTGGGCGGTTCCCTCGTTAGTACCTGCTGCGCTCCACACCTGTATCTCATCATGCAATCAACTCTGCAGAAAATGCCACTAGACCTCCACTCCATTACCAGATTGTTCCGTCGCTCATGCGGTGATCAATTATCAGACTATTTTTGAACGATTTTATCGAATCTGACTCGTGCTCATGTAATAATAATTATTAATCATGATTACTATCATTATTATTATTAGTGCTCATGTGTCAACACTGTCCTAACACAGTCCACAGAAACTCAGGAGCCAAGGGCCCCTCCATCGCCTGTGGCTTCGTCTGGCTCCCAGTCTCCAGTCCCAGGGCCATCTCGGCCTGCTGCAGCCCCATCCACCTCTGCTCCTGTACCCTCAGGTCTATATTTAAATGTGGATGAGGACAGAATGACTCTACAAACATGTTTTAAATGCTTGTGCTTCTGGTATTATTTTAGAGATCTCAACAACAGGATTTAAACATTACACTCCATTCTGTTCAACTTGTTGTTCTGTAATGTGGGTGGAATCATTGGGTGGAGCTCATTGATAGTTTCAAAATCCATCCCATTGCTATTTGTATAATTGTAATGTTTCCATTGATGTGAATTCAAATCACTTATTCTCATTTTATTGTTTGTAGGTCAAAGGAGAAGAGCAGTGTGGCGGCGATCCTGGGAGCCATCAACGGCGGTGGAGGAAGCACTCATTGGCTGTTTCTCAATTGCGAGGATCCGTCTGGCCACTTCGTTGACGTCCTCGATGGTGGCTCCTCCAAAACGGAGTGGAGTGTCCTCTCACCGCCGCCTTTGAGCTCAAATGGAACGGCCTCCGGAGCGAGCGGCTGCGTCATGTCACGTGTCAAAT